>NC_091471.1:211087716-211714716 GCF_036971445.1 Narcine bancroftii | reverse complement strand
CCTGTGCTGCCCAATTACACTCAATTGATTTACATCCCTGTACATTTGGATTGGTGGGAGGTAACTGGAGCACCCAAAATAAGCCCATGCAGACACGGGGAGAACATTGAAACTCCTTACAGAGACGGATTCTTACCCGGGTTGCTGGCCCTATAACAAGGCTATGCTCACCATATATTTAACTTCCCAAAATGCATCACTTCACCTAATTAAATTCTATAATTTTATAACATTTCATCAGAACATTGACAAAAGTCAAAACATTGACATTTTTTGGTTATTATTATATGATCTGATTCAGCACAAGAGTACCAATGGGATTTTGAAAAACAGGTTTTATAACCTCCTCAGCCTGCCGAAACCAGCCCAGGGTTTCAGGCTCTGTCAGAAACTGGAATGGTGTGCAGATTTCACATTGAAAGCACCTTACATGAACAGATAAACGAGGAGAGGAAATGAAAGTCACAGGGCTGAGTTTCTCATGTCCTGGGGCCACATGACAGACCCATGATACTTTGACGGCTGTACCTAAATGGATTGATAATGATGTAATCAAACCCTGAAGGCATCAAGGTTTGATCAGCTAGCATCTGATGCCAGTCTGGCCTGGAAAACCTGGTACTGTATAGGGGCATAAACTGAGAGGATGAGTGAAATTTAACTCTGGTACAGGTGGAGCTTCATGTTCTTTCTGGCACCATGAGAAGACCTTGTGGTTTCCTATATTTTCCCTGTCTTGCTCACTAAATAAATATCATTGTCTCTTCCAGACAAGCTCAAAATCTTTTATGCTCGCTTGGAAAGGAAAACCTATAATGCACCCTCACTAGCCCCTGACAAATCCCATGATTCTGTGCTTTCAATTTCTGAGGCAAATGATTACAGAATCTTCAGAAGGGTGAATCCTTGGAAAGTGTCTGACTGAGATGATATACTCAGCCTTGTCCTCAAATCCTGCGCAGACCAACTGGATGGAGGTTTTGTGGATGCTTTCATCCTCTCACTGCTGTAATCTGAGATCCCTATCTGCTTACAAACAAACCCAAGAGAAGCAAGGTGACGTGCTTTGTCAACTATTGGTCAGTGGCACCTCAGTCCATTGTAAAGAAATGCTTTGAGAGGTTGGGTATAGAGCAGATCAGGACTTTTCACAAAAAGGACCTGGACCCACTTCAGTTCACCTATCGTCACCACAAGTTAATGGTAGCTGCCACTGGAAATGCCTTCCATTCTATGTTTTATCATCTGGATTACAAGAAAACCTACGCAAGGTTCTTTTTCATTGACTATAGGCCATCACCATCATATCAGCAAAACTTGTATTCAAGTTACGGGATTTTGGATTCTGTTCATCCCAGTGCAACTAGATCCTCATCGGCAGACCCCATTCATCATGGATTGGCAGCATCACTTCCTCCTCACTGATTATCAACATGCTAAGGATGTGTGCTTCATCCCCTGCCCACTCATAATTGAATAGCCAAGTTGGCTCCCATTCAGTCTGTACGTTGTTGGCTGAATAACGGGAAATGATGAGTCAGAATACAGGATGGAGATTAAGAATCTGATTGAATAGTGTGAATGAACACCAATCTTGCTCTCTAAGTCAGCAAGTCCAAGGAGAACTGCTCCTGGAGTCAGCACATCGAGGAAATCATGAAGGAAGTACAGCAATGCCTCTACTTTCTGAGAAGTCTGAGTAGATTTGGCACATCATTGAATACTCGATCAAACTTCTCCAGCGGCACCGTGGAAAGTATCCTGACTGGTTGCGTCACAGGCTGGTTTGGTCATTCAAATGCCCAGGAATGCAGACGACTGCGGAAAGTAGCAAGCATAGTCAAGTCCATCACGAGCATTGACCTCCCATCCATTGAAGTAATCTATGTGAGGCGCTGCCTCTACAAGGCAGGCAAGATCGTAAAGAACCCTGTCATCCTGCTCACAACCTCTTGCTGCTACCATTTGGAAAAAGGTACAGAGCTCATGATGTTGCCTTTACAACAGGGAACAGATTAGGCAGGGCTGAACTTTCCTGTACAATCCAGAAGGCAAATCAAGGTATATGCAGAAGATCTACAAACAGTTGTGTAACATCAGAAACATGAGGTGTATGTGGCAAGGGATCATAAATATAACTAACACGTCAACTATGCGAGTTAAAAATGATACCTCCCTTTGGACAGACTGATGGCATGATGAGAAGAGCAGAATGATGCCAAAGAAAGCTCCACGTCCCCCTGATGAACAGGCCTCTTGCATAATTGCGGCTGAGGTGAGGAAAACCTTATACGAGGTGAACCCACACAAGTCACCAGGACCAGACAACATAGCTGGTCAGGTACTGAAGGACCATGCAGACCATCTTCAACACCTCACTGCAGCAGTCCATCATTCCCATAGGTTTCAAGACAGCCACCATCATCCCGATACCCAAGAGGGCAGGAATACACCTCCCAGAGATGCTGGACCCATTTCAATTTTCCTATAGAAGAAATCATTTCATATATGATGTGTAAGGTAAAAACATCATGAGATGGGACCAGAGAAGGAGTCACCCAGTACTAAGGAGTAACAGAATGCAGATGTGACCTTGTACACTCAAGATAAGCTTGGCACTAACAAGAATGATGTGCAGCAGACTAACAGAGAAGGGTAGCAACAGTTTATTCATTGGACAATGTCATGGTATGATCATTTACTAAGTACGTATCCTGAGGTATAAAAAAAAGCAACTTGCTGATAACGGCAGAATGTGCCTTCTCCAACTAACACTGTTAGTTGCAAGTGTTACAATCCGGCAATAAAGAACAAAGAACCTTGATTTCGACTCAGTCTGGTGTTTGACTCACTCATTCATGAACAAAGCAGACCTAACAGATGCCATAACCTTGTCCCTTCACTCCACCCTGACCCACCTGGAGAATGATGCTTCGTACACCAGGCTGCTGTTCATCAACTACAGGTCAGCATTTAATATGATCATATCCCAGTGACAGAGGTGCACCAAAGAAAAGGTACAAGGATTACCTAAAGAAATCTCTTGGTGCCTGCCACATTGACCACCGCCAGTAGGCTGATAACGCCTCAAACCGTGCATCTTGGCGCCTCACAGTTTGGCGGGCAGCAACCTCCTTTGAAGAAGACCGCAGAGCCCACCTCACTGACAAAAGGCAAAGGAGGAAAAACCCAACACCCAACCAACCAATTTTCCCCTGCAACCGCTGCAATCGTGTCTGCCTGTCCCGCATCGGACTTGTCAGCCACAAACGAGCCTGCAGCTGACGTGGACTTTTTACCCCCTCCATAAATCTTCGTCCGCGAGAGCCTGCAGCTGACGTGGACTTTTTACCCCCTCCATAAATCTTCGTCCGCGAAGCCAAGCCAAAGATCCCAGAGACTGGTGGAGAACCTGTCCTTGCTGGGATTCAACATCCCTCTCTGTAATTGGATTATGGACTTCCTAATGAAAAGACCACAGTCTGTCCGGTTGCTAGCAGAATGTCGAGCACCGTCACGCTGAACACTGGTACACCTCAGAGTTGTATGCTCAGTCCGCTTCAGTTCATGCTACTGACCCACGACTGCATCTCCAGATCCAGCTCCAAGGGAGTCATCATATTTGCAAATAACACAACAGTAGTTGGCCTCATAACCAACAACAATGAGTCGTATTACAGAGAAGAGGTGGAAAATCTCATGAAATGTGCGAGAGTTACAACTTGCATCTCAACTTGGACAAATCAAAGGAGATAATCGTAGTCTTCGGAAGGACCAGGATTGACAACCCTCTGCTGCACATCAATAACTCTGTAGTGGAGAGCACCAAGTTCACTGGAGTTCACTTAACTAGTGACCTTTTATAGACACTCAACATCTCTTCACTTGTCAGAAAGTTGCAACAGCGACTGCACTTCCTGAGAGGATGGAAGTGGCAAGGATTCTGGCCACCATCATGTCATCCTTCTATGGGAGCTCTATCGAGAGCATCTGGCCAGCTGCATCACAGTGAGATATGGTTGTTGCAGCGAGATGGATCAGAGGTCAATCCACAGGACCAGAAGAGTGGCAGAAAGGATCACTGGAGTCTCCCTCTCCCCCCCGCCCCACTCCATTGAGGTGATCTACTAGGATCATTTTCTGAAGAGGGTGCACAAATTAATTGAGGACCCCTTCCACGCCACACACAGCATCTTTCTGCTGCTCCCATCAGAGAAGAGATACAGGAGATTCAGAGCCAGCGCCACCAGGCTGAGGATCAGCTTCTTTCTGTGGACATTGAGAATGCTGAATGACCAAAGGAACTGCTCACAATAACCATCTGAGACTCACACATTCATTCACAAAACAATATTTATTTATCTATACGAATACTTGTCTTGCATATGTATTGTTTGTCTGGATGTGTGTTATGTCTGCTTGTGTGTCTGAATGTTTTATACCGAGGACCGGAGATGCTGTTCCGTCAGTTTGTACTTGTGCAATCAGATAACAATAGAATGGACATGACTTGAAAAAGCCTGAAGTCTAGCCCCTGTAGGGTCAAGAAGTTTTTTTCCTCCAATGGCTGTTAGGTTCTTGAACCTCGCATTAATAGCCTGTAATTAAACTACTCCAGGACCATAAAATGGCCCGCTATACCATTGTACTATTTAATTTGCATAACTTTTCTTTCTTGCCTTACTGAATATTTATTATTTGAATACTGTTTAACTTTATTATTGCTTTCTGTACTGGGGTAATTTAATGTATACTCTTGTGTTTTTCTGTACACAAATGCCTGTTTGGCAAAGGGATCTGGGTTTCAGTTCATCCTTCAGCAAGTAAGAATTTTGATGCATATATGCATTGTACTTATGTGTATGGCACTGAATGGGCATTCAGAGCCAACTCTTCAGCGCTTGACGTCCTGTTTTGCGGAAACTGCCAAAATGTTTGGCCTGGAAGTCAGCCTGAAGAAAACTGAGGTCCTCCATCAGCCAGCTCCCCACCATGACTACCAGCCCCCCCCACATCTCCATCGGGCACACAAAACTCAAAACGGTCAACCAGTTTACCTATCTCGGCTGCCCCATTTCATCAGATGCAAGGATCGACAACGAGATAGACAACAGACTCGCCAAGGCAAATAGCGCCTTTGGAACACTACACAAAAGAGTCTGGAAAAACAACCAACTGAAAAACCTCACAAAGATAAGCGTATACAGAGCCGTTGTCATACCCACACTCCTGTTCGGCTCCGAATCATGGGTCCTCTACCGGCATCACCCACGGCTCCTAGAACGCTTCCACCAGCGTTGTCTCCGCTCCATCCTCAACATTCATTGGAGCAACTTCATCCCTAACATCGAAGTACTCGAGATGGCAGAGGCCGACAGCATCGAATCCACGCTGTTGAAGATCCAACACCGCTGGGTAGGTCACGTCTCCAGAATGGAGGACCATCGCCTTCCCAAGATCGTGTTATATGGGGAGCTCTCCAATGGCCATCGTGTCAGAGGTGCACCAAAGAAGAGGTACAAGGACTGCCTAAAGAAATCTCTTGGTGCCTGCCACATTGACCACCGCCAGTGGGCTGATATCGCCTCAAACTGTGCATCTTGGTGCCTCACAGTTCGGCGGGCAGCAACCTCCTTTGAAGAAGACTGCAGAGCCCACCTCACTGACAAAAGACAAAGGAGGAAAAACCCAACACCCAACCCCAACCAACAAATTTTCCCCTGCAACCGCTGCAACCGTGTCTGCCTGTCCCGCATCGGATTTGTCAGCCACAAACGAGCCTGCAGCTGACGTGTACATTTACCCCGCCATAAATCTTCGTCCGCGAAGCCAAGCCAAAGAATGTGTATGGCAATAAAATTGTGATCATTAACTTACCTGACTCAATGCATCATTTCTATTCAGATTTGATGCCACCCTCTTCCTATTTGAGTTCTTGCTCTTACCAATGGCCTTCACATCATTCCTGCTGGATTCGGAATGGGGGTGGGGGTGGGGGAGGGGGTAGATCTGAAGTAGAAGAATATGCCTGGGAACTAAAATGGCTTGGGTCTTATGTTAACGGAACAGGACGACCCTGCCTTTGTCTCAGCACATTCCCTCATGAATTCTCACTCCAAACCAAAGTAATGGGATGTTTTTGTCACACTGGCTTAACCAGCTGTGATTTAGAAGAGCTGAAATAAAAATGTCTGTAGCTCTTTTTCTATGGAGATTTCAGAGCAAACTCTTGATATTTTACACTGTATTACATTTTGCAGATCGTATAATTGATTCGGCAACTCACTGGTTACGGTATTCTCTTCAGCGTTCTCCACAGCTTCACATCCAGCTGCAGACATGGTTTTATTTTTTTATTGTCATTTTTCAAGACTGTGATAATTAGCTATACCTCACAGTAAAAGCTCTCAAAGCATCACAATTGAGTAAGCTATTGACTCCTTGTGGTGAAATTGCCAGAGAAACATTTTATACCTTTATGTGACCTTCCTTTATTTAACCTTTGGCTGATGCTTCATTACTTAAAGCAATGGAGTTATTTGAATTGTATAGATTACTCTAGGAGCGTGGGTATGACAACGGCTCTGTATACGCTTATCTTTGTGAGGTTTTTCAGTTGGTTGTTTTTCCAGACTCTTTTGTGTAGTCTTCCAAAGGCGCTATTTGCCTTGGCGAGTCTGTTGTCTATCTCATTGTCGATCCTTGCATCTGATGAAATGGTGCAGCCGAGATAGGTAAAATGGTTGACCGTTTTGAGTTTTGTGTGCCCGATGGAGATGTGGGGGGGCTGGTAGTCATGGTGGGGAGCTGGCTGATGGAGGACCTCAGTTTTCTTCAGGCTGACTTCCAGGCCAAACATTTTGGCAGTTTCCGCAAAGCAGGACGTCAAGCGCTGAAGAGCTGGCTCTGAATGGGCAACTAAAGCGGCATCGTCTGCAAAGAGTAGTTCACGGACAAGTTTCTCTTGTGTCTTGGTGTGAGCTTGCAGGCGCCTCAGATTGAAGAGACCACCTATGGCTCCTAGAACATTTCCACCAGCGTTGTCTCCGCTCCATCCTCAACATCCATTGGAGCGCTTACATCCCTAACGTTGAAGTACTCGAGATGGCAGAGGTCGACAGCATCGAGTCCACGCTGCTGAAGATCCAGCTGCGCTGGATGGGTCACGTCTCCAGAATGGAGGACCATCGCCTTCCCAAGATCGTGTTATATGGCGAGCTCTCCACTGGCCACCGTGACAGAGGTGCACCAAAGAAAAGGTACAAGGACTGCCTAAAGAAATCTCTTGGTGCCTGCCACATTGACCACCGCCAGTGGGCTGATAACGCCTCAAACCGTGCATCTTGGCGCCTCACAGTTTGGCGGGCAGCAACCTCCTTTGAAGAAGACCGCAGAGCCCACCTCACTGACAAAAGGCAAAGGAGGAAAAACCCAACACCCAACCCCAACCAACCAATTTTCCCCTGCAACCGCTGCAATCGTGTCTGCCTGTCCCGCATCGGACTTGTCAGCCACAAACGAGCCTGCAGCTGACGTGGACTTTTTACCCCCTCCATAAATCTTCGTCCGCGAAGCCAAGCCAAAGAAAAAAAGATTACTCTGCAGGCAATAAGTTGTTGTGGCATGAATGCAAGCAGTTAACAAGAATGTAGGATTGATTTCACCCCCAAGCAGTTTCAATACCAACCAACCAGTTGCTTGGGATGTTTGGTCTGTGGTTGAATATCTCTTGCATCAGGCTGACCAACTGTGGTTGACAATCAGGTGTTCACCCACCCATTCTGAATTCAAGCTGCTAAATGCATTGGGTGTGAAACACAAAAGTTTGCAGATGTTGTGATTGTAGAAAAAGCACGAAAATGCTGAGGAACTCCGAAGGTCACAAAACTCAAAACGGTCAACCAGTTTTTTTCGCCAAAGATAGACTTTAATCATAAAATAAGAGGCTGTGGTGGTGCACATCAATGACAGCAGGTGAACTGGCTCTGTGTTATGGTCGTGGCAGCAGAGCAGCCGCATCAAGATGGTGCCGTCAGGGTCGTCTTTTCCACTGGCCGGATTAGGTCGACACGCGCGCGGGGCAACGTCAGGGTGTTCTTTATGATGCGAGGGCACCATATAACCAACATTTATAACCAACATTTCGGGCCTGTGCCCTTCTTCAAGGTGTGAGCTAAATGGAGGGAGGTACCTGAATAAAAAGGCTGGAGGTGGAGGGAAGAAAGGGCAAGGGGAGGAACTCAGGCCAAAGGCAAAAGGCCATCATTTGAGTTAGATGTTAATGCTATCTGGTCTCTCATTTCCATTAGAGGGCTGAGGATTAAGGTGAGAAAAAGGAGGTTGAAAGGGGATCTGGGTGGTAAGATTTTTACATAGAGAGTGGTTGATACTTGGAACATGCTAGCAGAGGAGGAAGTTACAATCATTACACTTAAGGGGCTTTTACACTGACATTTAAACAGTCAAGACTTATGCATTCCTAATGTTGGCTGATGGGACTAGTTACAATAGTCTAAAAACCATCGTGGTGGGACAAAGGGCATGTTTCTGTACTGCATTATTTTTCTGTAAAGCAACCTGTTGTTTTCCTTCGATCACCTAGTTAGTACACAAACAATAACTGAAATCACCTTTTGCCCCAATGCCTGCCTCATGTCTGGGGCCCACGAAGCTATATTGGACTCAGGCCACCCCAATGTCAGTGCCTATGGCACCATCTGAGTGTTGAGCTGTCTGTAAATCCACCAACCTCTGGGCACCCCCTGTAACTCTGACTGATTCAGGTGCAAACATGCCCCTCTCCTCCACACTAATGACACTATCCAGTCTTTCAGTGTTCTGCATGACCCCTGCTCTTTCCCTGCCCATGATCCAGCCTCATCTTCCAGCTACCCCTCCTGGTCTCTTATCCCTCCCCAACCCTTCTTTCCCTATCCCTTCCTCAAAGCCCCTATTCCCCCATCACTTTAACCTCACTCATTCACACCACCCTCTCCCCACCTTCTTCCGATCCTATACTTGACCCTTGCTCCAACTTCTACCATGCCTGTATTATCCCCTTAGATTTCCCCCCTCAAATGCTAAATGATCTGTCCTGAGCATGTCTCACCTTTGTACCTCTACACCCAGCATCTCAACAAATTTTGTGCCCGCCATTAAACTGAACTCTTTCACCTTTGAGCCCCTGCTACTAGTCATCCTTTTTGCTTGTCTCCAAGAGTTCTCCTCTTGGACTCTCCCTCCAGCAAACTCCCTGCTCTTGACCATCTCTAATTGCTGATGGGACATCAACTGCTGGGACTTGAACCTCCAGCCCCCCTCCCGGTCCCCCAAAAATACTGGTCTCCATGCACTCAGCACCAAGCCCAACTTTACCATTAAATCCATGGACAAGCAAGGCAGGGTTGTGTTCTGGTGCAATGTCCTCTACTTTGCAGAGGCCAGACGTCAGTTCGGTGACCCCTCCTCATATTTATCCTTAGACCAGATCCCCACTCACCATCATTACAATATTATCTCTTGTACTATCAAGGATCTAATCTCTTCAAAGCTAATAGCTCCCAATCCCACACTGCCTATATTGTCTCTTATGCAAGATTCACAGCAGAACTTCCCCGGCAGACCTATTGTCTCTGCCTGCTGGTGCCCTACTGAACTCATCTCTTCATGCCTCAACACCATCTTGTGCTGCCTGTTCCAATTCCTTCCCACCTATATGGATAAGAAGGGTTAGAGGATACTGGCCAAGTGCCAGAACTAACCCAGAATGCAGACTTGGTCATCAGGGGCAAGTTGGGCTGAAGGACCATTTCTGTGATGTCTATCCTGTGGCTAGTGAACTCACCTTCTGACTCCCAAGGCCTTTCTATCATTCACAAAGTTTCTCAGGAGAGGTCATGGAATATTTTACACCTGCCTGAATAAGTACAGCACAAACAAAAAGTTCAACACTGCCAGGAACAAAGCAGTCTGCCTGATTGGTACCTCATTAAGCACCCTGAATATTAATTTTCTTCATGCCAGATCTCAGTGGCAATAAATATATGTTTTGCCTGAGATGCCCAGATCTTGAAAATGAATTTAAAAATTGTCACCTTTCTTCATCTGTCTGTCTCTTGAATGTTGATTTGGATGCAAATCTATTAGGATTTTAAATGTCACTGATTAAACATTTAAGGTCTAAAATTATTATTCAACCTTTTGAATCTAATTATTCTCGTTGACCTAGTTTTTTGGAGGGAAAATGCTGTCCTTCAGAAATTATTTTGCAAAATACGGGCATGGTGGTTTTGTGCGGGATTTTTGGAGTGTCCTCCTGATCGGCGTTTAAAATAATGATATGGAGTTATTATAGATTTGAGCAAACTGTATTCTCTGGAGTTTTGCTGTCTTTACTGCAGATTGGAAGACAACAAATGTCACGCACTTTTTAAAAGGAGAAATTGAGTCATCTGGGCTGTACTCGCTGGAATCTAAAAGAAGGAATCTTATAGAAACATAAAATTATAAAGGGAAAGGGGAGAGATGAGGTAGTCAGGAAAATTCTTTCACTGGAAGGTGAGAGACTAGAACTGTGGGCCATAGTTTGATGCTTCAGGGGATTAAATATAGAAGGAAGCTGAGGAGGAACTGCTTTCCTGGAGAGTAGTGAATCTGTGGAATTCTCTGCCCAAGGATATAACCATATAACCACTTACAGCCAGTTCGGCCCTACTAGTCCATGCCGTAACAAATCCCCACCCTCCTAGTTCCACTGACCAGCGCCCGGTCCATACCCCTCCAGTCCTCTCCTATCCATGTAACTATCCAGTCTTTCCTTAAATGTAACCAATGATCCCACCTCGACCACATCTGTCGGAAGCTCATTCCACATCCCTACCACCCTTTGCCTAAAGAAATTTCCCCTCATGTTCCCCTTATAATTTTCCCCCTTCAATCTTAAACCATGCCCTCTAGTTTGAATCTCCCCACTCTTAATTGAAAAAGCCTATCCACATTTACTCTATCTGTCCCTTTTAAAATCTTAAACACCTCTATCAAGTCCCCTCTCAATCTTCTACACTCCAGAGAAAAAAGCCCCAGTCTGCACAACCTTTCCCTGTAACTCAAACCTTGAAATCCTGTCAACATTTTCGTGAACCTTCTCTGCACTCTCTCTATTTTGTTTATATCTTTCCTATAATTTGGTGACCAAAACTGTACACAGTACTCCAAATTTGACCTCACCAATGCCTTGTACAATTTCATCATAACCTCCCTACTCTTGAATTCAATACTCCGATTTATGAAGGCCAACATTCCAAATGCCTTCTTCACCACACCATCTACCTGAGTATCAGCCTTGAGGGTACTATTTACCACAACTCCTAAATCCCTTTGTTGCTCTGCACATCTCAATAGCCTACCATTTAATGCATATGACCTATTTAGATTTGCCTTTCCAAAATGTAACACCTCACACTTATCTGTATTAAATTCCATCAGCCATTTCTCAGCCTACACCTCCAGCCTTCCTAAATCACCTTTTAATCTACGGTAATCTTCCTCACTGTTATGGATACATTAAATACAGCATTCAATCAACCTAAAACTCAAACCCCCATCCCCAAAAAAGTTGAGGGAATAAATAAATAATAATTTCGAATGAATAAGACTGGGTGGATGGACCCAGCGGAGGAGTGCGTAGACTTCATTGGACGTGTAGGTTTGCCCCACTGAATGGGCAACAGCCCCTCAAGGCATGCGCATTCTTTTCACTTTCGCCACTTGTATGGAGGTGAATCGGGTTATCAGTGTGAGGAAGATGAGTTGAGGGCCTGACCGGGACACTTGTGTGGAGGTGAGTCGAGTTGCACTGAGGGCCTGACTGGGACACCATGGTGAAGAGGGAGGGGCAACTCTCCCTATCCCTACCTAGTAAGAGTCTTTATTTTTATTAGTCTTTAGTACATTAGTCAGGCTTTAACTGTAAACTTGGGGGAAGGGTGGCTAATTACGATGGTGGCATGGTTACTACAGTGGTTAGCACAACACTTACAGCGCCATCACTGGGATTCAAATTTAAATTTTGTAAGTTACGGGAATTACCTGATTAAAATGAACTTTACATAATTAAAGATGACATTACTGATTTTTTTTTCAAATTACTTTACATTTTGCATTGTCCTTTGTCTTTTAAACAGTTTATTTCTAATGTGGGTGTATTAGTTGGGCATTGGAAGAGAGTCTCAGTCAACTGGAAAATTTGCATATCTGACATCCGCGATACCTGTTGGCGCTGGATAATGGGGATTTTATTGTATATTCAAAGCACAGATAGACCTTCTGCACAGTAGGGTAATGAACGTTGATGGGGAAAAGGCAGGGATTTTAAGGCAGGCATTATTTAATATTGGAGCAGACTTGGTGGGCCAGATGACATACTCCTGCTCTGATTTCTGATGCTCTTATGTTTTCAGATCTTACAAACATCAACCAAGTGACAATACCTGCAGGCTTATTAGAGATACAACATGAGTGTCAGATAGCAATTTACTAGCAAGTCCACAGAAGCTCAAAGGGAGCAAGGCAGATTGATTTAGATGGTTAAAACAGCAAAAGGGGCATACTTCATTTTACAATTAGGTTATGGAATATGAAAACAGGGAGTTCATGCAGGAACTGTATTAAAATCTAGATTATAGGATGTACAGTTCTGTTCACTGCATTGCAGGAAGGATTTTTAATTAAAAAAAAAATTTAGACCTACAGCATGGTAACAGGCCAATTCAGCCCTTCGAGTCTGTGCCACCCAATTTACACCCCATTAACCTTCACCTTAGTACATTTTTGAAGGGTGGGAGGAAACTGGAGTCCCTGGAAAAAACCTACACAAATACGGGGAGAAGTTATAAACTCCTTACAGACAGCGCGGGATTCAAACCCAGGTCCGGTCCTGATCACTGGTGCTGTAAAGGTGTTGGGCTAATTGCTGCACGAACATGCTACCCAGGTTTAGACCAGAGAGCGTACAAAGAGATCTGCAGTGAGTCACAGTGCTTTGCAGAACAGACATCTATAATTCAGCCAACTTGTCCATGCAAACCCTGTTGTCCCATTTGACTGCATGTGGTCTATATCCCTCGAAACCTTTCCAATCCATATACCTGTTCCAATATCTTTAAAGTTACAGTTGTATCCAGTTCTACACTTAATTTTGATAGCTCATTCCATTTATCCAACACCTTCTGTTTGGAAAAAAAAATCTGTCAGGACTTTTAAATCTTTCCCCTCTCACCTCAAATCTATGCCCCCTAGTTTGCATTTCTCCTAGCCAGGGGGATAAAGGCAATGACAGTTTACCTTACTTTTATAAGCTTCCTCTCCCAGCCTCCCATGCTTCAAGGAGAAAACCCCTTGCCTAACCATACCCTTCCTATAATTCAACCCCGCCAACCCCAGATCATTCTTGTGAATCTTTGCTGGACCATTTCCAGAAGAATATCTTTCCTGTTACTGGGAGAGCAGAAATGTGCATATTATTGATTTCACAAGGGAACGAGAAATATTGTTATCAGAAAATACTGCCTTTGTCAGAATTTTTTCTTTGGAATAGAGGAAGCTGACATGAGATTTAGTTAAAGAATGTAAAATTATAAGGAGTGATATCAGGTGAATGAATGGGCAGGACCTATTTCCCTTAGCAAGGAGTTAATTACCAAGGGACATTGATACAAGGATAGGAATCCTTCTATCACCCAAAATATGTGGATGGGAGGGGTGAGAGGAGTGGGTAGGTAGTGGTCTGAAACTCGTTGCTTGGAAGGTTGATGGAGGTAGGGACTTGATCATTTTTTAACCAAGTGCCCTGATGCACCCTGAAAGTGCCATAACCTCGAGGGCTGATTTGGATGTGACCACGTCCTCCCCCTGCCTCAGTTTCTGCAATTCTGTTAAATAATTAACCAACAGCTACTGCAGTAAAAGTTACTGCTCGGCGGAACGTCAATGTGAATGAACTATGGCTAAGAATGTTGCTCTCTTTCTTACTAATTCTCATCTTTTGTTCTAGATTGTCAAATGAGAAACTCTACGCAGAGGCCCCATTTACCATGCAGTATGCCTGCACCACCTCAGATCCCTCTCCCCGAGATACCTCATCCATGGCAGGTAGGTATTCCGCAGCCTCTGGACGCGTATAAAAATTGTACAGCAGTATGTGCAATTAAGCGTTTTGTCCAGAATTTTCATGATGTACTCCAAAATCATGTGAACCTTAACCTTAAAGGAAGAGCAGCTGATTGTTTATTGAGACATATTTGCCTATCTACCAGATGTGGCTTCTCTTACAAATGCCATTGCTTTGGAGGGAAAAAAATAAAATGGGTCTTTTGGTTTCCTATTGACAAAGATTCAGTAAATAATGGTGTATGAAGAAATAAATAATGGTGTATGAAGAAATACTGATCTAGCCCTTGGAATTTTGGGTTCTGAGATGATTGATGAGGGTGGTGTGGGAATGCCGACTCTTCCTCACGTGGGGCAGGAGGTGCTTCTCATGGTGGTGGTCGCGTAGTCTGTAAGATGGTGTACTCCACCTGCTGTTTCTGTATTTACTCCCAATGTTCTTAATGCCACCTCAAATGCTCCCCCTTTCAATATATCAGACAAGATGTAATGGAGAAGCCAGAGTAGACTATTTGGCAATAAAGTGGCTCAAGAAACTGAGAAGACATATCACACATTACATGTTTTTAAAAAATGCCAAAAATATGGAACCATTTGAGGGTTATTGCAGAGCATGGCAAAAAAAAACCAGTCGGGGGGGTTACCACGCTATGATTTGCCAGCATCTGATGTTCAAATCCCTATGGCTTCCTTGGCCATTGCTCAAAAAGCATGCAGTTTGGATCTAGCACTGGGACTGTTTAGGTCTCCTGACAGGGAAGAGAGCTGGTGGTCAGCAGTCTGATCTGGGCTGCGAGATTGAGATACCCAAATGGCAAAAGGATGGTTAAACTTCCAACAAGCACAATTTCACTTATAAATAGTTGCATTCCTTTCTACACTGGAAATAAGCAATTGTCAGTTATATAACACAGGTGGCGGAGGAGGGGGAGGAGTGGAAACATGCTCTCCGTCCAAATTGCTTGGTTAGAAAAATTACTTCAGAGATTAACTTTTGTCTCTAGTCCTCCCTTGCTGGAGATAAATTGAAGTTATTAGTAATGAAAGCTCTGAAAATATTTCAAATTTATACTCAAGAAGGAAAGGCAGGGCTTTAGGGAAATAACTGTCCCCTTTAAGCTACCTTCTCTGGCTAGAACAAACGTTAAAGAATTTCCTGTATGTTACATTATAAATGTAGTATTACATGACAATAATGGAACCTTCTCTTTTAGAGGAACCATGGGGGAAAGAGACCCTCTGGTTCACTCTGTCTGTGTTGGTGTTCAAATTCCTATCAATACAAATCCCACTTTTCTTCACCCAATGCCTGGGTATATCTAAATACTCCTTATAGGTGGTGAGAGTGATTGTTTCCACCATTATCTTTGGCAGTGAGTTCCAAGCCTCTCTTCTCTTCCTGTATTTAAAATTTAATTTTAGACCTACAGCATAGTTACAGAGCCTTCTCGCCCACGAGCCCATTCTGCTCAAATACCCCAATTGACCTATAATCCTCGAATGTTTTAAAGGGTGGGAGGAAACTGGAGTACTCAGAGGGAGAATGTACAATCAGCGGCAGATTCAAACCCAGGTTGCTGGCACTATAATAGCGTCGCACTAACCATTATTCATGCCCTTGGTTGTAGACCCTCTGGTAAGGGAAATGTTTCTCTACCGCTCGTAATTTTGTATACCACAATCATGTTGCCTCATTTTTATCTCCTTCAAGAAAAGCAAATCCAGCCTATTCAGTCTCTCCTCACAGCTAAAGTGATAACATTCTGGTTTATCTCCTCTCATGCAATCGTGTTCTTCCTAAAGTGCTGTGACAAGCCTTACACACAGTATTCCAGTTGTACCGAGCTCTTTGCAGAGTTTTATAAGAGCTTCCCTGCTCTTACATTTCATGCTGTGACTTTGAAGGCAAGAATTCCCTTTGCTTTATCTTATTCATCATGCTCCTTTCATGGATCCTCTATACCCCTGCACTTCCTTTCATGGATCCTCTATACCCCTGCACTTCCTATCATGGATCTTCTGTACCCCTGCACTTCCTTTCATGGATCCTCTATACCCCTGCACTTCCTTTCATGGATCCTCTATACCCCTGCACTTCCTTTCATGGATCCTCTATACCCCTGCACTTCCTTTCATGGATCCTCTATACCCCTGCACTTCCTTTCATGGATCCTCTATACCCCTGCACTTCCTTTCATGGATCCTCTATACCCCTGCACTTCCTATCATGGATCTTCTGTACCCCTGCACTTCCTTTCATGGATCCTCTATACCCCTGCACTTCCTTTCATGGATCCTCTATACCCCTGCACTTCCTTTCATGGATCCTCTATACCCCTGCACTTCCTTTCATGGATCCTCTATACCCCTGCACTTCCTATCATGGATCTTCTGTACCCCTGCACTTCCTTTCATGGATCCTCTATACCCCTGCACTTCCTTTCATGGATCCTCTATACCCCTGCACTTCCTTTCATGGATCCTCTATACCCCTGCACTTCCTTTCATGGATCCTCTATACCCCTGCACTTCCTTTCATGGATCCTCTATACCCCTGCACTTCCTTTCATGGATCCTCTATACCCCTGCACTTCCTTTCATGGATCCTCTATACCCCTGCACTTCCTTTCATGGATCCTCTATACCCCTGCACTTCCTTTCATGGATCCTCTATACCCCTGCACTTCCTTTCATGGATCCTCTATACCCCTGCACTTCCTTTCATGGATCCTCTATACCCCTGCACTTCCTTTCATGGATCCTCTATACCCCTGCACTTCCTATCATGGATCCTCTATACCCCTGCACTTCCTTTCATGGATCCTCTATACCCCTGCACTTCCTATCATGGATCTTCTGTACCCCTGCACTTCCTTTCATGGATCCTCTATATCCCTGCACTTCCTTTCATGGATCCTCTATACCCCTGCACTTCCTTTCATGGATCCTCTATACCCCTGCACTTCCTATCATGGATCTTCTGTACCCCTGCACTTCCTTTCATGGATCCTCTATACCCCTGCACTTCCTTTCATGGATCCTCTATACCCCTGCACTTCCTTTCATGGATCCTCTATACCCCTGCACTTCCTTTCATGGATCCTCTATACCCCTGCACTTCCTTTCATGGATCCTCTATACCCCTGCACTTCCTTTCATGGATCCTCTATACCCCTGCACTTCCTATCATGGATCTTCTGTACCCCTGCACTTCCTTTCATGGATCCTCTATACCCCTGCACTTCCTTTCATGGATCCTCTATACCCCTGCACTTCCTTTCATGGATCCTCTATACCCCTGCACTTCCTTTCATGGATCCTCTATACCCCTGCACTTCCTTTCATGGATCCTCTATACCCCTGCACTTCCTTTCATGGATCCTCTATACCCCTGCACTTCCTTTCATGGATCCTCTATACCCCTGCACTTCCTATCATGGATCTTCTGTACCCCTGCACTTCCTTTCATGGATCCTCTATACCCCTGCACTTCCTTTCATGGATCCTCTATACCCCTGCACTTCCTTTCATGGATCCTCTATACCCCTGCACTTCCTTTCATGGATCCTCTATACCCCTGCACTTCCTATCATGGATCTTCTGTACCCCTGCACTTCCTTTCATGGATCCTCTATACCCCTGCACTTCCTTTCATGGATCCTCTATACCCCTGCACTTCCTTTCATGGATCCTCTATACCCCTGCACTTCCTTTCATGGATCCTCTATACCCCTGCACTTCCTTTCATGGATCCTCTATACCCCTGCACTTCCTTTCATGGATCCTCTATACCCCTGCACTTCCTTTCATGGATCCTCTATACCCCTGCACTTCCTTTCATGGATCCTCTATACCCCTGCACTTCCTTTCATGGATCCTCTATACCCCTGCACTTCCTTTCATGGATCCTCTATACCCCTGCACTTCCTTTCATGGATCCTCTATACCCCTGCACTTCCTTTCATGGATCCTCTATACCCCTGCACTTCCTATCATGGATCCTCTATACCCCTGCACTTCCTTTCATGGATCCTCTATACCCCTGCACTTCCTATCATGGATCTTCTGTACCCCTGCACTTCCTTTCATGGATCCTCTATATCCCTGCACTTCCTTTCATGGATCCTCTATACCCCTGCACTTCCTTTCATGGATCCTCTATACCCCTGCACTTCCTATCATGGATCTTCTGTACCCCTGCACTTCCTTTCATGGATCCTCTATACCCCTGCACTTCCTTTCATGGATCCTCTATACCCCTGCACTTCCTTTCATGGATCCTCTATACCCCTGCACTTCCTTTCATGGATCCTCTATACCCCTGCACTTCCTTTCATGGATCCTCTATACCCCTGCACTTCCTTTCATGGATCCTCTATACCCCTGCACTTCCTATCATGGATCTTCTGTACCCCTGCACTTCCTTTCATGGATCCTCTATACCCCTGCACTTCCTTTCATGGATCCTCTATACCCCTGCACTTCCTTTCATGGATCCTCTATACCCCTGCACTTCCTTTCATGGATCCTCTATACCCCTGCACTTCCTATCATGGATCTTCTGTACCCCTGCACTTCCTTTCATGGATCCTCTATACCCCTGCACTTCCTTTCATGGATCCTCTATACCCCTGCACTTCCTTTCATGGATCCTCTATACCCCTGCACTTCCTTTCATGGATCCTCTATACCCCTGCACTTCCTTTCATGGATCCTCTATACCCCTGCACTTCCTTTCATGGATCCTCTATACCCCTGCACTTCCTATCATGGATCTTCTGTACCCCTGCACTTCCTTTCATGGATCCTCTATACCCCTGCACTTCCTTTCATGGATCCTCTATACCCCTGCACTTCCTTTCATGGATCCTCTATACCCCTGCACTTCCTTTCATGGATCCTCTATACCCCTGCACTTCCTATCATGGATCTTCTGTACCCCTGCACTTCCTTTCATGGATCCTCTATACCCCTGCACTTCCTTTCATGGATCCTCTATACCCCTGCACTTCCTTTCATGGATCCTCTATACCCCTGCACTTCCTTTCATGGATCCTCTATACCCCTGCACTTCCTTTCATGGATCCTCTATACCCCTGCACTTCCTTTCATGGATCCTCTATACCCCTGCACTTCCTTTCATGGATCCTCTATACCCCTGCACTTCCTTTCATGGATCCTCTATACCCCTGCACTTCCTTTCATGGATCCTCTATACCCCTGCACTTCCTTTCATGGATCCTCTATACCCCTGCACTTCCTTTCATGGATCCTCTATACCCCTGCACTTCCTTTCATGGATCCTCTATACCCCTGCACTTCCTATCATGGATCCTCTATACCCCTGCACTTCCTTTCATGGATCCTCTATACCCCTGCACTTCCTATCATGGATCTTCTGTACCCCTGCACTTCCTTTCATGGATCCTCTATATCCCTGCACTTCCTTTCATGGATCCTCTATACCCCTGCACTTCCTTTCATGGATCCTCTATACCCCTGCACTTCCTATCATGGATCTTCTGTACCCCTGCACTTCCTTTCATGGATCCTCTATACCCCTGCACTTCCTTTCATGGATCCTCTATACCCCTGCACTTCCTTTCATGGATCCTCTATACCCCTGCACTTCCTTTCATGGATCCTCTATACCCCTGCACTTCCTTTCATGGATCCTCTATACCCCTGCACTTCCTATCATGGATCTTCTGTACCCCTGCACTTCCTTTCATGGATCCTCTATACCCCTGCACTTCCTTTCATGGATCCTCTATACCCCTGCACTTCCTTTCATGGATCCTCTATACCCCTGCACTTCCTTTCATGGATCCTCTATACCCCTGCACTTCCTTTCATGGATCCTCTATACCCCTGCACTTCCTTTCATGGATCCTCTATACCCCTGCACTTCCTTTCATGGATCCTCTATACCCCTGCACTTCCTATCATGGATCCTCTATACCCCTGCACTTCCTTTCATGGATCCTCTATACCCCTGCACTTCCTATCATGGATCTTCTGTACCCCTGCACTTCCTTTCATGGATCCTCTATACCCCTGCACTTCCTTTCATGGATCCTCTATACCCCTGCACTTCCTTTCATGGATCCTCTATACCCCTGCACTTCCTTTCATGGATCCTCTATACCCCTGCACTTCCTTTCATGGATCCTCTATACCCCTGCACTTCCTTTCATGGATCCTCTATACCCCTGCACTTCCTTTCATGGATCCTCTATACCCCTGCACTTCCTTTCATGGATCCTCTATACCCCTGCACTTCCTTTCATGGATCCTCTATACCCCTGCACTTCCTTTCATGGATCCTCTATACCCCTGCACTTCCTTTCATGGATCCTCTATACCCCTGCACTTCCTTTCATGGATCCTCTATACCCCTGCACTTCCTATCATGGATCCTCTATACCCCTGCACTTCCTTTCATGGATCCTCTATACCCCTGCACTTCCTATCATGGATCTTCTGTACCCCTGCACTTCCTTTCATGGATCCTCTATACCCCTGCACTTCCTTTCATGGATCCTCTATACCCCTGCACTTCCTTTCATGGATCCTCTATACCCCTGCACTTCCTTTCATGGATCCTCTATACCCCTGCACTTCCTTTCATGGATCCTCTATACCCCTGCACTTCCTTTCATGGATCCTCTATACCCCTGCACTTCCTTTCATGGATCCTCTATACCCCTGCACTTCCTTTCATGGATCCTCTATACCCCTGCACTTCCTTTCATGGATCCTCTATACCCCTGCACTTCCTTTCATGGATCCTCTATACCCCTGCACTTCCTTGGACCTACCATTCATTGCGTACATCTTTAGCCTTATAAGTTCTTCCAAAATGTGCCACACACTTTCCAGAATTCAGTTCCAACTTCCAGTTCTCTGCTCTTCTTACCAGCTCTTCTCATGCCAGCAAAACACCATCCAACGTACTATCAATAACAATACTTTTTTTAAATTCATCTACAGCAAGAGTTTTCAAACTGCCCCCCTAAAGACACACCCTTGCCATCGATGCTCTGTGATTAGTAAGGGATTGCTTAAGGTGGGATGTGGGTGGGAAGGGAAGGTTGAAAATCACTGCTCTTGACCCAATTTTTACTGAAATATTTTGCTTGAGAAAAATTGTTATCGGCCCATTTTCTTTGCAGTTATGAAACCGTGCACATAATGAGTTGATTAGATACAATTAAAACAGTGGTTTCAAACTCAAGTCTTACTAATCACAGAGCACCGATGGCATAGGCCTTGCTTCAGGTGGAATGTGAGTTTAAGGGGAGCGATCTGAAAACCACTGATCTGTAGTCATCTGAGTAATCCAACCCCCTTCTTCACATCCAGATTGATCAGAAAACATTTTAAATGGCGACGCTGCTGGAAATGCTGTCACGGCAGCAAAGTCTCAGCGCTCCCCCACAGGGTCCCACCGCATAGTCTGACCTGCCGTTGGCTCTGTATAGTCTTTAAAGGCCTGTTAAAGAAGCCAATGGTGGTTTATTTTAAAATCTTGCAACTGCGGGGTGTGGTTCAAAATGACGGCACCTATGTACAACAGCAGTCCTAAGGGGCTGCAGATCCTGGGGAAGCAGAGGACTAGTGCAGAGCTCCAGAAGCGGGACACCAACCCCCTCACCTCCTCCACCCTCCACCCCCCACCGTTTCAAAAGGAGAAGCAGAGGAGACAATGCACAGGATGGCGTCCTTGTTGGCAGACCAGAGAGGGTCTTTGAGGGTGAAGAACACACAGATGGGGGGGCTGATGGTGACTCAAGGCAAGGAACCCGTGCAGGCTTTGGGCTGCTGGTGACTGCAGTCAAAGGACTCTCACAAGGCTGTGGATGGCTGGAGATTGGCTCGAGATTGGCTGAAGGGGTAACCAGGATGCTGGAGGCTTCCTGATTGTGCCAGAAATGTGCATCTGGAGCTTAGGTGCTGATAGTTTGGACTGAAGACTGCAGAGGTTTCAGGAGTGTTGGAGATGAAGCCTCATTCAGTGACCCTGGGGGTACACACTTACTTCTTTTTCTCTGGATATAAGGGGCACCAGGCCATTTCCGCTGATAGTGTCTGCTGGATAGTAGGCCAAAGGAAAGTTTGTGTAATATCACATTTTCTATTTTCCTACATGACAATAAAAAATCTTTTCTTTGGCTTGGCTTCGCGGATGAAGATTTATGGAGGGGGTAAAAGTCCACGTCAGCTGCAGGCTCGTTTGTGGCTGACAAGTCCGATGCGGGACAGGCAGACACGGTTGCAGCGGCTGCAGGGGAAAATTGGTTGGTTGGGGTTGGGTGTTGGGTTTTTCCTCCTTTGCCTTTTGTCAGTGAGGTGGGCTCTGCGGTCTTCTTCAAAGGAGGTTGCTGCCCGCCAAACTGTGAGGTGCCAAGATGCACGGTTTGAGGCGATATCAGCCCACTGGCGGTAGTCAATGTGGCAGGCACCAAGAGATTTCTTTAGGCAGTCCTTGTACCTTTTCTTTGGTGCACCTCTGTCACGGTGGCCAGTGGAGAGCTCGCCATATAACACGATCTTGGGAAGGCGATGGTCCTCCATTCTGGAGACGTGACCCACCCAGCGCAGCTGGATCTTCAGCAGCGTGGACTCGATGCTGTCGACCTCTGCCATCTCGAGTACTTCGACGTTAGGGATGAAAGCGCTCCAATGGATGTTGAGGATGGAGCAGAGACAACGCTGGTGGAAGCGTTCTAGGAGCCGTAGGTGATGCCGGTAGAGGACCCATGATTCGGAGCCGAACAGGAGTGTGGGAATGACAACGACTCTGTATACGCTTATCTTTGTGAGGTTTTTCAGTTGGTTGTTTTTCCAGACTCTTTTGTGTAGTCTTCCAAAGGCGCTATTTGCCTTGGCGAGTCTGTTGTCTATCTCATTGTCGATCCTTGCATCTGATGAAATGGTGCAGCCGAGATAGGTAAACTGGTTGACCGTTTTGAGTTTTGTGTGCCCGATGGAAATGTGGGGGGTCTGGTAGTCATGGTGGGGAGCTGGCTGATGGAGGACCTCAGTTTTCTTCAGGCTGACTTCCAGGCCAAACATTTTGGCAGTTTCCGCAAAGCAATAAAAAATAATCTTGAATAATATATATAACAAACAGCAAAGGTCCTATTACTGATCCCCAAAGTATACCAGTAGATCCCAAGATATTTTCCTTTTGGCCAGTCTTCCATATGAAACTTTGCCAGAGGCTTTACTCGACGTCCATGTCAATTACATAATCACACTATCCTGAATGGCACTCTTAGATAACTTTTTAAAAAAAATTCAGACAATACCTACCCTTGTAATGCCATGCTGACTATCTTTGATTAATTCTTCCATTTTAAGTGCAGATTAATCCAGTACTTCAGAGTTTTGCCATTAATTTTTGATCAAATTTTGTTTTATGTACCATCCAATTACATCCTATCGATACAGTGTTCTCCAGACCATGGTGCAAAAACAGTGCAAACACACATACAGAGAAATGATGCATGTACAGAGAGCTTATACACCTCTTGTATACATATATTAAAAGTGAACATTATTAATAAATAGTAGTTACACAGAGCTATTTTAGTAGTTCAGCAGACTCACGACTCGTAGGAAGAAGTTCTTCTTCAGCACCATGCATCTGGCTCCAGTACATCTTTATCTCTTTCCAAACGAGAGTAGCTGGAAGATGGTCTGTGCGAGCTGGTAAGGGTCCTTACAGATTTTGTGCACCCTCTATAACCAACAATCCCACTAAATCACATCAGTGAAGGGAAGGAGACCTCAGTGATTCTCTCTGCCACTTCTATGGGCCTGTGGATTGAGGTGATGCAGCCAGCCAGGATTCTCTCGATAGACCTCCTGTAGAGGTCTAAGGAAGGGCAGTCACTATTGCGCCTTAGTGACAAGTGAGGAGATATTATGTGATCAGGATATTTCACTGCTTAAGTGGACTCAGAGGAACTTGATGCTCTCCGCTTCCAAGCTATTCATTTGTAGTGGAGGATGGTCATTCCTGGCCCTCCTGAAGTTCTCATTCATCTCCTTTGTCTTGTCCACCATTTTTGCACCATTTCTCAAAATTTTCCACCTCTTCTCTGTATTGTGACTCATCGTTGTTGTGTCATCTGCAAACTTGATGACACCTTTGGAGCTTGATCTGGCGATGCAGTCATGGATCAGTAGCATGAACAGGAGCAGGCTGAGCACACATCCCTGAGTTGCACCAGTCCTCAGCGTGATGGTGCTCAACATTCTGCTACCGATCTGGACAAATTGTGGTCTTTCTGTTTGGAAGTCTAAAATCCACAAACAGAGAAGGGCATTGCATCCCATCATGGACATTTTCTCCACGAGCCTCTTGGATATGATTTTATTAAATGCCAAGCAGAAGTCAATGAACTTGCAAATGAGGCGTCTTTCTCCAGGTGGGTCAGGATGGAGTGAAGGGATGGGCTATAGCATCATCAGGGATTGGTTCCTTCTGTAGGTAAATTGAAATGGGCGAAGCACAGAAGTCTACGGATGCTGTGATTAAACAAAAAAATAAACAAAAATGGTGGAGGAACTCAGCCGGTCTCACAGCATCCACAGGAGGTAAAGATATATTACCGACATTTTGGGCATGAGCCCTTCTTCAAGGTATAAGCAAAAAAGCAGACAGATGTCTGAATAAAGACTGAGGAAATAAGGGGGAAGAATGGGAGGGGAGGTGTTAATTAGATATGATAAGAAGAGAAGTGAGGATTGATTTTGGCTCTGTGAAAGGAGAGAGAGTGAAAAGGCAAGAGAGAGATCGAACAAGAGCAATGGTGACAGGGGACAAAGATTTTATCGCCATCCAGTTGGAGGGTGCCCAGACTGAAAATAGGTGTTGTTCCTACAATTTGTGAGTGGTCTCAGTCTGGCAGTGCATGAGGCAATGGATAGACATGTCAGCAAGGGAATGGGTTAGGGAATTGAAATGGGTGGCAACTGGGAGATGCACGTTATTGCGGCAGACAAAGCTGAGGAGCTCAACAAAGCGATCTCCCAGTTTACATCCAGTCTCTTCGATGAAGAAGAGACCACACCGGGAGCACCAGATGCAGTAGATACGCAAGTGAAATGTTGCTTCACTTGGAAGGATGGTTTGGGGCCCTGAATGGTGCTGAGAGAGGAGGTGTGGGCACAGCAAACAAATGTTGAAGTATATCATATAGTTTACATTTTTTTTGCATTACTACGAGACAATAAAAGGAACCTTGAGTTATCTGATGTATCCACACCACTCTTCATAATGAAGGTACCGTATCTGCTGCCTTTTAGGAATCTGGTACCTCTTCAGTGGCCAGAGATGATTTTAAATGAAGTTTGAAGCTATTGACAGGGTGGAGAAGTCATGTGACTCAATTCGACAATTAATGGGATTGCTGGATGAACTTGAATGATTTTAGTGCTATTACATCACTTCAGTAACTTACAATTGGGTGACTTACAAATAAAACCAATTGAGGAAGGATTCAGAACTTCCTGCGGCATGGAAGCATGTCAGGAAAGAGTATAAGTGAAACCATCCAGTGAGAATGGAGCTCCTGAATTCCCAAAGTGTCAATTTCATTAGGGCTTAGCCTAAATAGCTTCTTCTACTCCCTATAAAAACACAGAGACCAGCAATTCATTCACAGGAGCCTGATGGAGCTGATGAAATGCCAGAGCTAAACATCACCAACAGCTGTAGATACCCCTCAGGTGCAAGTGTAGTTTACAATGTCTTCCATCCATTTCCAAAAGTAAATTGAGTGAGAAAAATAAATCCCCATCACAGGATGCAAAACACCAAGATTCACTCTTCTTTGTATTTTTGTTCAGATTTACATCTTGGGGAAATGACACGTTTGAACATTCCAGATTTAAAATGACCTCCTTGTGATGAAGTTGTCCAAAAATAACATGTTGGGGGGGAGTTAAGTGCAGTATAAAGGAGGAACTCAGCAGATTGACCAGCACCAGGTGTAGAAGAGAAAATGTTCAACGTTCGGGCTGGAGAATGTGGAGAATAAAGCGAGTGTAATGAGGACAGGGTGGAAGGAGCAGGATGGGGGCCCATGGCGAATTGATGAACCAAGGAGAGGTGAAACATGATGGACAGACGCAGTAAATTGACAGACAAAGAGAGAGAGGGGGGGGAATAAAAACAAAGGGGTCAGGTGGAGGAAGATGAGTCACAAAGGGTGGAGTTGGTGATTAGACAGCCAGTGCTCAAATCTTTCCTTTTCAAATATTTCAATTGCATTTAACATATAAACTAACATACAAAATTTGAAAAATGACACATAACCATTCATCTCATGAATATTCATTTATAAAAAACAAACTGATAGAACTACATTGGACAGTTCCTTGATCCACATAAGAAACTAGTAATTAATTAATCTATAATAATCAAGTTAAACTCATATTTCCCAAGTTAAACCGTAAAAATATTAATAAAAAATGAAAAGAAAAAAAAACTAGAGACTAGCTCTAATCTACCCCTGTAGCACTATCAATTAGACCCGACAGGCCAGATGTTGAAATTAACAGGCTTTAATCACAATCACATCTTACATGCTGTTGTCCCAATTCCAAGGCAGTACCGAGGGAGGGGGATTGGGTGATATCGCCTTTATTAGGGATCCTGGAGGTGGAGGAGTTACGGTATCGGAAGCGGGCCAACCAGTATAATGTCTGTTCCACCACATTCACTCCTTCTTTTGAAACAAATTCCACCAGGGTGAAGTGTCAGAATCAATTCAAAGTCCATTCGGAGTCTATTTACAGGTTCAGCCTGTCCAGTGGTTTCGTCCATTGAACTGACCATTGTAGTGCTGGCTGTGGTGTTGCTGAAGGCTCTTGGGCAGTGCTCTGTGTGATGGGCTGTGATTCGGATGGCTGAACAGAATCTGTTGTGGCTAGTTTGGGGGTTGGGGGAGATGTGGGTTGGGGTTGGGGCAGTGCAGCTGGTGCCAATGGTGGGGCCAGATTCTCGGCCATGTCTTTGCTAGTTGTGGGAAGGGGAGGGGTGCTGGTCGATGACCATGGTCAGTTCAGTGAGTGCCTCAGTTGTGGGGGCCCCTGCATAAGCTAGATCCCGGACAGAGACAATGTCTCTCCGCCCATTCTGGTACTGCACATAGGCATACTGGGGATTTACATAGAGGAGATGGACCTGCTCGACCAGGGGGTCTGCTTTGTGGATTCTGGTGTGTCTCCAGAGAAGCACAGGTCCTGGGATCATCAGCCAGACCAGAATCATTGTTCCTGATGCTGACCTCCTGGGGAAGGAGAATAATTTTTCATGTGTGGTCATATTTGTCACCGTACAGAGGAGCAACCTGGTGGCGTGGAGCGCCTCTAGTTGGACCTCTTGCCACTGGGAGATGGAGAGCCCATTTGATTTGAGTGCCAGGAGGACTGCCCTCCACTTGGTGTCATTCTCCCTTTCCACCTGGCCATTCCCTTGGGGATTATAACTGGTGGTCCTAATTGTGGCTATGCCTTTGGCCAGCAGGTATTGATACAACTCTTCCCTCCTTAATAAGGACCCCCTGGTCACTGTGAATGTAACTCAGGTATCCGAAGAGCATGAAGAAGTTTTACAGGGACTTAATGACAGTGGTTGTAGTCATATCTGGGCAGGGGATGGTGAGCGGGAATCGTGAGTATTCGTCAACAATGTTGAGGAAATACACATTCCAGTTCATGGAGGGGAGGCGGCCCTTGAAGTCCATACTTAGACATTTGAAGGGGCAGGTGGCCTTGATCAGGTGAGCTTTCTCTGGCCAGTAGAAGTGCAGCTTAAACTTCACACAGACCGGGCAGCAGCACTGATGTTCTCAACTGAGTACAGGAAGTTGCGGGCTCTCACAAAGTGATAGAACCTAATGACAGAGGTGGCGGAGGCTGTTGTGTAGGGCTTGGAATTGATCTGTTTGCGGGTTGGTGGAGGTACCCCAGGGCAGTGCATCAGGAGGATCGTAGTTGTAGGTGACAGTTCAACTCTCCATCTCAGGATCTTGTTGTTCTTAATGTTTGTCGTTAAACATAAATGCGACTGCACATAAATGTTCAGCAGGGTGAACATTTTGCTGGCTAGGTAATGCCTCCAGTGGTGCTCAGCTTCCACTATGGCCTGGGCCTCTTAGTCAATGGCTGAGTGCCAGAGTTCAGGACCCTGGAGAATACAGGAGAAAAATGCCACCGACCTTCCCGCCTGGTTCAGCGTGGCATCCAGGGCAAAGTCGGATGCATTGCTCTCCACCTGGAATGAGATGGATTCATCTACAGTGTGCATTGCTGCCTTGGCAATGTGGCCTTTGATGCAACCTGGGCTTCTGCCGATGGGGGAAAATGTAGTAGATTTTATTAGGGGGCGGACTTTGTCTGAATAATTTGGGACCCATTGTGCATAGTATGAAAAGAACCCCAGGTACATTTTCAGGGCCTTGAGGTTATGGAGGAGTGGGAGCTCCAGGAGGGGCCGCATACACTCGGCGTCGGGTCCAATGACTCAATTCTCCACTACATACCCTAATATAGCCAGACGCCAAGTGTGGAAACCACATTTCTTCTGGTTATACATGAGATTTCGGGCTTTTGCTGTTTGGAGGAACTTCTACAGGTTAGTGTCATGGTCTGCAGGTCATGGTCACAGATGGTTACGTTGTCCAGGTAGGGGAATGTGGCTTTCAGTTGGTGGTCATCCACCATTTGGTCCATCTCCCTCTGGAAGACAGAAACTCTGTTCGTGATTCCAAAGGCCTCAAGTACCATGCATGGGCTGTCCTCTGAGAGATTAGGAGCTCGTGATAGGGTGACTTGAGGTCAATGGTAGAGAAGAATTTGGTGTTTTGCAATCTTTTTCACAATGTCAGCTATGTGGGGAAGGGGTAGACATATCGTTAGATGGTCTGGCTGTAGTCTATCACCATCCTTCTCTCTGCTCTTTACCACCACTTGTGCTCTCCAAGGGCTGGTGCAGGGGTCTGTGATGCCCTCTGCCAGGAGTCACAACCTTGGCCTTGATAAAACCTCTGTCCCCGGGACTGTATCACCTACTCTTAGTTGCCACTGGCTTACAGTCAGGGGTGAGGTTTTCAAACAGGGGGTGGTGAGTCCTGGAAGGTGGATAGACCACAGGTCATGAGCAGTTGATGGTGGTCAGGTCACTGATTGGCTGTTTTTGGGAAAACAGGCGGGGGTCTAAAAGATGATTATTACGGAGAGTTGGGGAGGGGGGAGTGTGGCCTGTGATATTCTCATATTCCATCAGAATTTGTTAATCTCAACTTCTAGCCTGATAGGTCAAATTGATAGCACTAGAATTTAATCACTATAAACTCATAGTCATATTTTACATGCTGTTGTCCTGATTCCAAGGCAGTACTGAGGGAGGGGATTGGGCAATATGGCCTTTATTAGGGATCCTGGTGGCGGAGGAGTTAGAGTATAGGAGGTGGGCCAACCAGTGCAATGATTGAAATATAGTGTTCCACCACAACCCCCTCCATCTAATCAAAGTTATCTTGTATATATTAAAAAAAGGGAAATTATGGATCGGACAGCAACCCCCAGACATCGGACAGAGAATCTCCAGAACATACAAAATTCTTAATTCTTCCAATCATGAATGGACCCCACATCTTTACAAATTGAAACCTTCTATCTTAAATGTTGTATCTAATTTTCTCCAAACCTTAAATAGGACATTGCATCATCTAACCATTGTGTATGGGTAGGTGAAGAGTCATCTTTCCATTTCAACAAAATTGCTCGTCTGGCTATCAGCGTGGAAAAGGCTAAAACTTTCTCCTGAGTTGCAGACAGATGTACATCTAGCTCACATGAAAAACCAAACAAAGCAATTAACGGACACGGTTCTATATTAATCTTAAAAATCTTAAAGTTTGGAAAATGTATTTCCAAAATCTCTCAAATTTGGGCACTCCCAAAACAAATGGACCAGTGAAGCTTCAAAAATTGTACACTTCTCACCTAGTGAATTAATACAGTATAGTGCTTTAATCCAATAAGTTCAGGTGACAATAATGTTATGAGGAGAAACCACATGGTAGTGGTAGTGGTGGGGGGAGGGAAGAGAGCAGAAAAATCCAGTAGGGAGATGGGGGTGGTAGAACCAGAAAGAGGAGGGGTAATGAGAATGGGTAAGGGTCTTTTGTATATGAGACAAAAAGGGGGAGAAGGAGAGGGGAAAGTGGGAAGAGTGGAAGTGGTACAGAGAAGAGAGTGGGGACTCGTGACCTGAAATTTCCAATTCTATGTTCATACCATTGGGATGTAGACTGCCGAGGTGGGATATGAGGTGTTATTCCTCTAGTTTATATCGGCTTCACTCTGGTAGTAGAGAAGGCCCATCAACAACAGACGGGTTGGTATGGGAATAGAAAGTGGCGTTGAAATGGCATGCAACCGGGAACTCAGGGATGGGCATTGCAAACACTCCCCAAATCGGCGCTTGGTCTCACCAACGTTGAGGAGGCACGATCAGGATGCAGTAGAGATAAGAGGAGGTGCATGTGAATCTTTGTCTCACGTGGAAGGGCTGTTTAAGTACCTGAATGATGGCGGGGGAGAAGGTATAAGAGCATGAGGTTGCAGCAGAAAGTGCAAAAAAAAGTAGGAGGAAGGATGAGCAGATAAGGTGTTCATGGAAGGAATGATCCCTGTTAGAGGTGGACATAGGTGGGCAAGGGTAGATGTGTCCGGTGGTAGGGTCTGGTGGCAGCTGGCAGAAATGACACTGGTTAATATTGCTAAATGCAGAGGTTAGTGGAGTAAAAGGTAAGGATGAGGGGATAAGAGAGAAACTCCGAGAAATCGAGGAAACACACGAGATGGATCTTTTGAGCGTTGTAGAGGTGAAGCCACTTTGCTTTCAAAGAGAAGAAATTTTTGATTTCCTAGAATGGAGGATCTCATCTTTTTTTTCAATTTTTTTTAAATTTTTCACACTATGAACCATACTGACCAAAATACACACAAGTATTTCCCTCTTGAATATACAGTGTCATGAATATACAGTGTCATTTTCTCCCCTTCCCCCCCTTCCCTCCCTCCTTCACCTCCCTCCCCACCCACTCAACGTTCAACCTATATGATACATTAAACCCATTAAACAATGTCATCACACAATGAAAATAAACAAGAAATTTGTGTCTTCTACTTTTACATACTGGGTCAGTTCATTTCGTCTTCTTCTCCTTCTGTCATTTTAGGCGATGGAGTTCCGCGGTAGGACTTCTCTGTTGTGTTCCATGTACGGTTCCCAAATTTGTTCGAATACTGTGATGTTATTTCTTAACTATCATAATAAATCTTTTTTGTGCTCCATCCAAATTGAGTCTAAGTTCTTTACTTCTTATATTACTTAGAAGAAAGATCTCCGGATTTTTTGGTATGTTGCTTTTTGTGATTTTATTTAATACCTGACTTAGATCTTCCCAGAATTTTTCCACTTTCTCACATGCCCAAATTTTAGCCTTAGCTGTAGCAAAAAAATGTTTTATGTCAACCTAGAAATTAGAAGATAGCCTGAGAATATAGCAATGGTACATAGAAATGAATAAATATCTCTTTCTTCTCTTTGGCTTGGCTTCGCGGACGAAGATTTATATATTCCATTGGAAAAAACAGCATATAATTTACGAGGATCTCATCTTGAGCAGGTATGGCAGAGGTGGAGAAACTGTGAGAAAGGAATGGTGTCCTGTCTTGGGTAAACTTATACCTCTCATTTTGTTCATTTTATATTGGTCACAGATTTTGAGCTACCGAAAGAAAATAGACACACACACACACACACACACACACACACACACACACACACACACACACACACACACACACACCGAGAGGAGTTCAGTTTATACAAGTCTTTATTACTAAATCTAAAGCTGAATTCACACTACAACATGCAAGCCCTTCCCAATTATACTTATCAATGCCTGGACTGGTCCCAACTGCCAAAGCGAGGTGACGACTGCTCACTTGTAGTAGGTTGTCTGGGCGCCGGTAGCAGTTTCTCCAACTCCCCGGACCGGGACGTTGGTTGGAATCTTGAAGTTCTTCTTCTTGCTGAGAGATGTTGCCACCAATTGGAGAGTCTTCAGCAGTGGGACCATGGCTTATATTACCCAAAAGTTGTTTACTTCAGATCTTATCTCTTTGAACAAATGATTTAATTATCTTCAAGGTCTCCTGACAGTCTGCGACCAACAAAAGAAAACTGCATCTCTGGGCCTCATGGTGGAAGTTGGATAATGTCTACTGATTCCTATGCATCTCTGGGTCCCATATAGTGTAAATTTAGAGATAATGTCTTCTGATTCAACTGCATCCTGGGCCCCTATGGTGGAACTTAGGTGTGTCTACTAAATATGCATCCTGGGCCCCATGGTGTAAATTAGATTATGTCTGCTGATTCTAAACAAACAGGTTCTCAGCCTTGCAGCTGCAGAAATAAAAAACACAGTTTAAATCTTCCATTACATTCCATCCCTTGGTCACAGGCTGTCAGACAAGAGACTTAACAAGCGTAAGAGTACAGAAGGAGCGAAAAAGAGAAACTAAAACTATAATAAGCACAAAAATAAGCAATAATGCGAGCAACCAACGGAGAATATTGTGGTCCAATCCCCCAAATATACCATTTAACCATGAAAAAGCATTCAAACTATCCTTGTGGGCCACAATACCCAGACACTGAAGCTCACAAACAGATTTTGAAACATGCTTAACAATATCAGATATATTAGTGGATACATCGGGCCGTGTCCCCCACGGGCAACTCCCTCGGAACTTCCTTGACATTACAAATCCAATTGCTGGCATCAAAGCAGAGTTTAAGCCAGATCAGCAGGAGCACAAGATGGAGGACCTGGAACAAAGAAGCCTGACATATGTCACTCACGATGCCGTAAGCGTTCAGTATTTAAACAAACTAAATCATCCTGTCCCTCAATAGCTACCCACCGAATGTTACCCTGGACAGGTGTCACTATTTCCCCTTTTACAGGAAATTTACTTTCTCGAAGGAGAGTGGCAACAAACTCTCCCAGAGGCGCACTTGATGGATCTAACTTCTCATCCCAACTGAGGATTGGTCCCAACAAAGACAGGGTATTGGCCAACATGCCAAACCCATCGTCTTTGGAAGTTCATCCCGGAATCAAGAACTGCTCAGGGCTCACCTCCTTTCGGCGAAACATCTTGAGACCAATCCTGCTCGCAGCACCAATTGTCTTCGGTAAACTTATACCTCTTACTTTGTTCATTTTAGATTGGTCACAGTGTTTGAGCTACCGAAAGAAAACACACACACACACCGAGAGCACTTCAGTTTATACAAATCTTTATTACTAAATCTAAAGCTGAATTCAAACTACAATATGCAAGCCCTTCCCAATTATACTTATCAATGCCTGGACTGGTCCCAACTGCCAAAGCAAGGCAACGATCGCTCACTTGTAGTAGTTTGTCTGGGCGCCGGTAGCAGCTTCTCCACCTCCCCCAACCTAGAGTCTAGAAGTTCTTCGTCTTGCTGAGAGATGTTGCCACCTCTCGGAGAGTCTCCTACTTCAGCAGTGGGACCATGGCTTATATTACCAAAAAATTGTTTACTCATAGCTTATCTCTTGAATAAATGATTTAATTATCTTCAAGGTCTCCTGACAGTCTGCGACCAACAAAGGACAACTGCATCTCTGGGGTTCATGGTGTAAATTAGATTATGTCTTCTGATTCAACTGCATCCCTGGGCCCCATGGTGGAATTTAGATTATGTCTTCTGATTCACATGTATACATTCTTGCATAAGCTGGTCTAAATCCTCCATTACAAGCAGCTATGGCAGAGGTGGAGAAACTGGTAGAAAGGAATGGTGTCCTTAGAGGAGACAGGGTGAGAGGAGTTCTAGTCAAGCTAGCTGTGGGAGTCAGTGTGTTTGTAGTAAATATGTGTCTCTGTGGAGCTCCATCTTATGCAAGGGTCTGATAAGGTGTTCTCTGTTTGGATAGAAAAATAAAGGAAAATGGTTTAGCAATTACTTTGATTTCAAATTGCTGTATTAAAACCTGGTGGTCTTTGCCACAGCCTTGAGGTAAAGTTGCAGATCACTGTGACTACACCTCTTGGTTATAATCAGCCCATCATGGCACTGATCCATGAAGAGGTCCACCATCTTTGATGGATCCGGTCTTTGGCCAGGAACATCCTCCCATAGGTCCCAGCCTGTGGTCTGTCCAACACATGCTCCAGTTCCAAAACCAAGTTTTTAAATCTCATTTTAGGTCACTTCCAAGAAGTGAAAAGGCAGTGGAGCTCAGTAGTAGTGATAGAAAATGGATTTTAGGCAGCCTTCAGAGTGACCTTGCAGCAGAATGCAGAAGTTGTACATAAGATAATGAATGGCCCATTAAGTTGTTCAGCGGCAGTACAAGCAATGTTATGTATCCATGTTGGTTCGTGACGCTCCAGGAAAACACGTCTGAACTTTGTTTCCTAATGCCAAAAAATCATCATTGCACAAAAATTTATCTCATTATCTGGGTGTCTGGTGCTAGAAACCAGATGTGTAATGTAATCAAATTTATCGACCAATCCATCTGATCATCGTATGCAAAACCCTGATAATCCATGATCTAATTGTTTAGTGTCTGGGTCACTGATTCCTATCCTCCTTTTAAACTCATTGGACCCCTGTTTGCCCCATTCCCTTTTACACATTGAGTCTTCGCTCCCATGCTCATGGTGCCCTGGTTCCTGCAGACCTTTATCACACACTGGCCTTCATTCCTATGCTCCTCATGATATAACGGGGACATGATTCCCACTCCCCATTAAAAGTCACCTGGTTACCATGCTCCCTTTAAATTTCCTGGGGCCCTATTTCTTGAATTTATTGTCATTCACTGGGGCCCTGTTCTCTGTTCCCTGGAAATTCACTGGAGCCCTGTTTCTTGTGTAATCTTCAACTAAATTTATTATTTTTCCGTATTACTTTTATAGGGGCATAGTCCGCAGGGTGTCTTGGTTTGTGTGAATTAAAAGGTGCTGAAGTATCAATAGAAATGACATCAACAATCTGAAAAATTGGGTCCAAAGTCCTGATGGTGCTGGATTATCATTTTATTCTGAATTCTGAGATGTAAATAAAGGAATTTAGGATTGATCACGGAGGATGCTGGAAGGGAATACTGCTGCTCATCTTGTCAAGCCCAAGTTGAACTTTCCACTATAGAAATTGATTTGCACTGGATCAAATCACTGCAGCCATCATAGGCAATCATACTGGCTCAACTTCACTCTCTACTTAGTGTTCTGTCTTTTGAACCATAGACCATTACAGGTACACAATCCTTTATCCAGAATCCTTGAGGGACAATGTGTTCTGAATTTCAGATTTTGGAAAGCTAGATTTAAGCCCACCAGAATTGTGCTGCCAGTTTCCCCTTTTACAGTATGGGAGTCCCTGTCTATCATAACCTTATATTTCCTGCTGCTATATGCTATCTCTATAGATTTGCTCCTTCAATTCTCCTTGACTGTAATACAACTCCATGAGTGTGGTCATATTTTTCCTGTACCTCAGCTTCACCCATATAACCTCAGGTCTATCCTGCCCGGGCACAACTGTGATATTTTCCCAGATGCCAATGCCACTCCTCCCCCTTTCATATCCCCCCTCCCCCTTTCATATCCCCCCTCCCCGTTCTATTGATCTAAAGAAGAGGGTGCTCAGATCATTGAGCTGCCAGTCCTGCCCCTCCTGCAACCAAGTTTCACTAATGGCAACAATGTCGTAATTCCACGTGCCACTTGCCTTGTCAAAAGAGTGTCATAGAGTAAAATCATAGGGAAACAGGTTGTTTGCACTCCCTATCACTCACCTATCTCCATTAACCCCACTTTTTCTTTTCAAACTCAACTCCCTCCTGATTCTCCTGTCACCCACCAATTTATAATAATTATTTAATCTACAAACCTAGTTCTGCAGCTTTTGATTTTCAGAACATCTTTAGGCATTGTTTGTTTCCATAATTCATGCAGTATATAAACAGGCCAATTGGCCCACCATGTCCAAGCATTTGGTCCATAGGTAATTCAGCTGTTCATCCAGGTACTTAGTAAATGATGTCTATGACGCTGCTTCCAATTTGTATGAATTGGCTATAGAAATCATAATGTGGGTTTCATTGGAATGGTTGTGCGAATAGTAAATATTTATTTACAGACAGCTTTGTATATAAAATTATGAGAAGCACAGACAGGATGGAGGGTCATAGTCTTTTTCTCAGAGTGGAAAAGTCAAATTCTAGAAAGCAATGGTTTAAGGCAGTGGTTCTCAACCTTTTTCTTTCCACTCACACACCACTTTAAGTAATCCCTATGGCATCGGTGCTCTGTGATTAGTAAGGGATTGCTTTAGATGGGATGTTAGTGGAAAGGGAAGGTTGAGCATCACTACTCTAGATCAAATTGTTTCTGAAATATTTTGCTTGAGAAAAGTTGTCATTGGTCCATTTCCTTTGGAGTTATGAAACCGTGCACATAACGTCAATTAGATATGATTAAAACAGTGATTTTCAAACATTTTTTTCCACCCACATATCACCTTAAGCAATCCCTTGCTGATCACAGAGCACCGATAGCATAGGGATTACATAAAGTGGTATGTGAGTGTGTTGGGTGCTATCAGTAGCCCCAGTAATGACTCGAACAAAGACTGAGGGGAACAATAGGCTTTACTGTACTAGAGACTGCTGGCCCGGGTCCAAGGCTAGGAATGAGCGGGAAGGAGAGGGGAATCGACCTTTATGGCCCAGGGTTACATGGGTAGGGCTAAGGGAGGAGCTGAGGTAGAAGGACACCTGGAGGAAGGGCCAACCAGCACATACATTCATATCACTACAGAGTGGAAAGAAAAAGGTTGAGAACAACTGGTTTAAAGATAGATGGGTAGGGGATGTGCACTCTAAAGGAGACCTGTGAGGCATTTATTTTAACATACAGTTTTAGATGCCTGGAATATGCTGCCAGGGGGAAATGGTGGAGGCAGAAGTAATTGTACCATTCAGAGGCATTTCGACAGATACATGAACATTCATGTATGGATGGATATTCATCATGTTCAAGCAGATGGATTTAATTTATATTGGCATCAAAGTGGGCACAGATGTCGCAGGGCAAAGTGCTTGTTCCTGAGCTGTACTGTTCTGTATTCTATGTTCCTTACCCAAAAAAGAAGGGAACACTTGACTCTGGCACAAATCTTGAATGGGTCAGTTAATTTGCCAATCAAGCCCAGTACTACCTCATTAATTGCATATCTCTGCTGGGCAGAAATGAATAGGAAGTGGCATTCCAACATTGTAAGTAATATTCACTGGGATGTATAAAATAAATTTTCCTTGAATCAAGCAATGGGACGGACCCTTTGATTTCATTTAAAATCACATTTCCAGTACATACTGTAGCTATTTTGTGATTTTGATTATTTTCGAGCCAAAGCTTAATATTTTAAATTATAACACATTCTCTGAGACCAATTAGTCCCAAATCTTGGAAAATGGTAAGGAATATTTTATAAAATGAGTCTGAAGGATGAAAATTCTCAATGTGGGTTTTATTGATTAAGAGGGATTGTGATTGAAGTGGAAATAAGTTGTCAAGCTGAATTACATTTGCACTGGTTTTCCTAATAAAAGACCCTTTAGAATGTGATTGATATACCATTCCTATGAGTTGTGATTTGTTAATTTTCATGCTGTCAGCTTATTTCTTACCTCTTTTCTAAAGTTAACATTCTTAATACCTTCCTTCTCAGTCACTGGAAATTTAACTTAATGGATTTGAAAGATTTTGGTTGTCTGTGTTTCCAACTTTTTGTCATCCCATTTAACTAAATTTCCAACAGAATTCAAAAAGACATTTAGGATGTGAAACATTTGGCTCCAGGATTGTTCTGGCTATTTTCTGTGCCAGGGTACTGGATTCTAAGCCCAGGCAAGCATAAAAAAAAGTGACATTCTGAATTAAGAAGATCAACGCTAATATAACTATCCAAAAGGAAAACTGCTGTTCATGTATATTAACGTCAATACTGCACAGGTTCATGCATTGGAATGCCGAGAGTGAGATCTTGCTATTTTGTTTGTTAATTTAATGGACAGAAATTCCCCCAAGTTGTGCTGAAACCTGCTCTTAAATTCCTGATGAGGTTCATTACAAGGTTCTCGAGAGAAAGTCCCCATTTAGTTTCATTCACATCAGTACAGGCAGCATGACAAAATGGTTCATTTTTGTGGGACATTTAAGGCAGTAGCATGCTTCATTCATTTAACAGACACAGTCAAGATCTTCACAGGGGTGATTGAACATTTAGCCAAATGGCTAAATTAACATTGGGCTTAGAAGAGAAGGGAGTAATTTGAAAAGAAAGAGGGAGCGTTGAGGCCCTATCAGAGAGCAGGGTTTAGGCAGATGGTGCAATCGGTGTGGGGAATGCCAAAACCATTTTTGTAATTTGAATGAAGAGCTTCAGGTACCATTGCTTTAAGGGATGGTGATAGAGATTCCAATCATGAAGGTACTGAGAGAGACGATGAAAAGTTTTGAAGACATTTAAACACAAGGACAATTATTTTGAAGTTGAGAGTTTGGAGTTTAGAAGCCCAATTATGATCAGTGAGCACAAAGCAGATGGAGGATGTAAATGGGGCATATGTTGGCAATGTAGGTCTGAACAGATAAGTACATGTGTATAAGCTGAGGTAAACACAAAGGTCTACAGACACCATAGTTGATGTAAAAACATAACGCTAGAGAAACTCAGCAGGTCAAACAGTGTACTTTATGTAGCAAAGATAAAGTTGCTCAGAGATCCTGCAGGTGATGTTTCCAAGGTAGAAAATGCAGATTAGAGTCAAGGATAAATTCTTGATAATCCCTGATGTAATGGTTTTATGGGAAGAGAAACTATTACAGGTTTGCTCTGGTTATGAAAGCATCAGAGAAAGAAAGCAGGTGGGGAAAAATATGAGCAAACTGGTCAGCTATTAATGGATTTTCTCATAGTCAATTAGTCAATGTTCCAGAATTTGATCTTAATTTATAGGCAACTCTCACATTACTGGGGGTAGGGTTTGTGTTCTTAGAAAACAGTCCACATTGCGATTTTCTGTTATGTGAAGCTCCAGATCAAAACATTACCCATTGTGTTGTCATTATTTCTTACTTCAATTTTCAGCTTCACCATTTTATCTAGAAATTAGCTTCACATATTAACAATAATTTTTGTGAAAAAGAAGTAAGCTTCTCTGGTGTTTACCTGCAGATCCCACTATTTAATTGGTGGTAATGATGTATGTTACACTTTTCTGTCTACTGAGGTAGATTATAGAGCTCTGTAAAATCACCACCTGGTTCCTTTGTTTCTTGGCTGAAAAGTTGCAATATCTTTTTAATTTGCTCAGAACTGTGACAGATACTGAGAATACTGCCTTCAGAACTTTTGATTTTGTCAGCAAGCAAACTGGATGCAACAGTCAAATTAAAATCTGACAAGTATTATAAAGTTTGGTTATTTACCATTTTGGACTTAAATTCTATTTTTGTTTTGGCCAGATGTTTCAATATTCAACTAACTGTTAAATATTATTATTTTGACTCCACTTATGAATATGCAAGCTTTCTATGTTTTGTCCTTGCAGTCGTTTGCATTACATTTTCTTGGCATCATTTTTACCATTTACATAATGTGACCGATTCATCTGAAATATAATGAAATAACTTGTCCAATCCATTGTGTTTTGGGGTGGTACCTTGTGCATATGTGAGTCTGGAATTGTCCAGCAGACAATTGCTAATAACATGTATTCTTTAGGCTGAGGTTGAATGTAAAATTTAGTTTGCAATCTACTGATACACAGAAATTGTTAGCACTGTATTAAAAAAAAATGCCTACATTTCCTGCTTTCTTGTTGAAGAGTGAAAAGTAATACTAATTCCATGTAATAGTAGTTGCAAAATGGATTATAACATTCCCAGGGTGCAGGAAGTTACACAAGTTAATGATGTTCTGCATTGGCTGCAATACTATTCGCTACAATATCTAACTGATGTGCAATCCCAGGCAGCAGATTATCAATGCAAGGTCACATTGGTTTCTTTCTCAGACCATTATTCCTTCATTCTGTGATATTTCACACAAACTGAGTAACTAGGACTGTTACATAGTCAGGATAATGTGAACTATTTTGTAACCACATAAGGATACACCGTTCTCACTGTAGTAACTGTAGTGTACCACTGTGGGGTGTATATGTATATGAGTGTGTGAACAGTTTTGTGAGATGGTGGAAGGCATCAGTAAGTAAACTCTCTTTTATTCTTTGAATCTTGCATCTCTAAATTATTTAAGAATCCTCCCAAGTAACTCCAGAGACATAGCATGGTGGCAGCGTATAAAAGAACAAGAATAAAGCCATACAATTGATTGTAAGTCACTGAAATATGAAAGGAAAGAAGAGAAAAAACATTACTGAAAAAAAATGGCTGAAGCAACAGCAGTTCACCTAGTGATGGACTGGGAGGCTGAAGACATTGTTGAATCATTTAAGAAGTTTCAACATAAGTACAATTTAGCATTCAAAAGCTATTTTAAAAATGCAACAGCAGAGGAGAAGGTCAATTATGTACTTCTCTGGACAGGGAAGCAAGGCCTTAACTTATTTAATAGCTGGGAACTTACAGAGATAGAGAAAAATGATCCACAGAGAAGTTTGCTTTTCATCTTGAACCCAGGTATAATCATAGAATTACGCGCAATGAATTTCAAGGCTTAATGCAAGAGACTGATGAAGCTGTTGATAACTTACTCATTAGACTAAAAATCATTGATGCAAAATGCAGATTTAAAGAATAAGAGGAAAGATTAGTTAATCAACTAATATGGGGGAGTGCCCATCCCGAAGTGCAGAAGTCTCTTATAGTGAAGGATAGCTTGAAGCTGGCAGAAGGCATAGACACATCCAGAGCCTTCAAAGCCATCAGGACTTAAATGAAATCCCTATCTATGTAGACCAACCCACACCAAAGAGAAGGAAGGGTGGATGCGATGAGAACACAGTCTGAAAAGTGCAAACCCCTAAGACCCCTAAGAAGTGCGGTAGACAACACCCCTTCGATGACCGAAACAAATGCCCCACATACGGTTCTGAATGTGGAGCCTGTGTTAAGGCAAACCACTGGGCAAAGATGTGCAAGTCTGGTATGGAGAAAAGAGTAATACCAGTGAAGAAAAAAGACAAGAAGATCCACCACATAAAAGGAAACAACAATGAGGATTCTGACACCCATACACCTTCACGAGATGTCAAGTGAGATGAAAGAAGGAAGCAAGTTGCACACAAGGATCCAAATACAGAGGATAATCCAGAACAAGCCTATGATATTTAACCTAAAGGTGAAGCTGGATACTGGATCACAAAGGATCGTCCTTCCACTCAGACTCTACGCCAGATGTTCCCAGAGAACATAATAAAAGGGGATCCAAAGACAGGGCATTGGAAATAGCAAATGTCATATTAATGTCCTATGGTGGACTATTGATCAAGCAGCTAGGGAGAGCTAAGATCAATGACTGCCATAAAGGAAAGAACATCCTCTGTACGTTCTACATGGTAGATGTAGATGAACCAGTAATTCTAGGTCTGGATAGCTGCCGGGAGTTGCAGTTGATCTCTGTCAGTTATGAGATCCAGTCGAAGAAGATATCTAAAAGCATCAACAGAAACACACAACAAAAAGAGGAAATGATTTCCACAGAAGTACCTGCCAGGTTATGGGTCACAGTGGGAGCAGACTTGTTCACCGAGAATCTAAGTTTCTATTTGTCAAAAGGGTGAAAGACCTGAGAGCATCAACTATCACCTCAGAAATGAGAGTGCTCTTTGCTGAACAAGGAATACCCAAGCAAGTAATAACTGGCAATGGAACATAGTTCACAACACAAGAATTCAGAAAATTGGCTGCAGAGTATGGGTTTGTTATCACTACATCATCCCCATACTACCCCAAAGGTCATGGGTTCATTGAAAGACAAGTGCAAACTGTGAAACGCATACAAGTTAAGTGTCATGAAACAAAAGAAGACCCAGATCTCGCTCTTCTATCATTACTAGCAACACCTTTAAGGACTGTCATTGAAGTCCCTGGCAGAACTTCTAAATGGTAGGACATATAAAACAACTCTGCCAAGCAAAATACACCCTCCAGAAGACCAGGAGGAATAAGAAACATGCATAAATATTGCCAAAACTCTTCAGAGGGCGGCATGTTCATATGTTGAAAACATGGACCCCAGCAAAGGTCATCAGAGAAGCTGAGACACCAAGATCATACATTGTCAAGTCAGACTCTGGCAATCAGCTGAGGAGGAACAGAATTCAAATCCGGCTGACACAAGATGTGATGAAGCAGAAAGCTTTAATACCAGCAAAGCCTGCAACATCAATATCAAGTGAGGTATCAAATGAAGAGACCTCAACCACTAATACCAAAACATCAACACAGCAGTTTTCAGGTGAAGCTACATCACCTACACGTGTACCAGCAACACAGAGCCCAACGGTCACAGCCAAATCCACAAGATGAAGCAACACGCTGCTGTTAGTGCGATATCTATTGAAACTATTTAAAAATAGTTGTATAAATAAACTAGTGTACAAGTTCAGTTACTTAATTTGCACTGGAAAAAAAGCGATAAGGAACACTAATTTTTTTTTATCCTGACAAGGTGGGATGTTATATAGTCAGGATAATGTGAACTATTTTGTAACCGTGCAAGAATACATTGTGGTAACTGTAGTGCACCACTGTAGGGTGTATGTATATGTATGTGAGTGAGTGACAGTTTCCTGAAATGGTGGAAGGCATCAGTAAGTAAATTCTCTTCTGATATTTGAAGCATCTCAAAGTTATTTAAGAAGCCTCCCAAGTAACTCCAGAGACATAATAAAGACTGTCTACTAACAATGAAAATCAAAAAAAAAATGGAAATCTGGAATTTGAAATAAAACAGGTGATACTGGAAAAACTCAACAGGTCAGACAACATCTGTGAATAGGGAAATAATTGCTTTCCACTAACCCTTTGGTTCTTGAACTGATGAACGGCCTACAAAATGAAATCCTTTGATTTTGTGCTTCCTCGTGTGATGTGCTAGAGCAAACTGTTGATGTGCTAAAAAAATGTTGTTATGAAAGGACTGCTTTAGCGCTATCCTTCATTTCTTGGCTGAATGATGGTCAAAATGTGGTCCATCATGCCATGCTATCAGCAAGTTGGTGAAGATCTGGAAGGGATAATGAAGAGGAGGATTAAAACCAAGACAAAAGTGAATCGAGAGAGCCTATTTCTGCCTGGGCTGTATATGAACAGCTCATCAATACCAGTAGGTGCAACCCAACACCCAAGACCCACATCTTCTTTATATTGCCAGAAATGCAGTGTCAGCTTTGTTGCAAGTTTTTAATATTATCCTAACACAATTAATATTGCAATCCATGTTTGCAGATGTCATCATGCTGACAGAACATTGAAATGACATGCTTGTGCACCTCATTGGTATTTGCCTCTCATGCATCATGTGTCTTCACCTATCCTTTTATACCAACACTGCTATTCCAGCAGTTGTAATATGTTTGGTGAGATGACTGATTTTCACTGAAGGAGACGGGCAATAGCAGAGAGCGGAAACTACAGAACACTGAATGCTGCCATGCAGAAAGAACCAATTCCTTTGAGCAAGAAACATCCCTTCAAGGTGTCAGAACAACCTGGAAATCTGTTGGAATACAGATTACTGTACTGTTATGATTTTCTGCAAGTCCCCTCAACCTCTGGTATCCACCATCTGCTTTGTCTTTCAATGAAAGCTGAATTATTGCCCCACACTGACTATCCATGGCCTCATGCACTGTCAAAGCATGGCTAACAGCAAATCGGAGGAACAACACCTAACATTCCATCTGGGCACTCTCCTAACAGACAGCATTAACCATGATTCCTCCAGTTTCCATTAAACCACTCCTCTGAGTTGCTCTATTTCCCTATCCCTCTGCCTCCTTTCCTCCTGCTCCCCATTCCCTTCCCTTCCCATCACAGATCAAGGAGCTAGTTTCACCCCCTATCACCTTAGATTTTTTCTCTTCTACCCTCCCACCATATCCACCTGCTAGCCTGTCCTCTTCCCCCTTCCCCTGGCCCCTGCCCCTTCCTCTCCTCTCCTCACTTTCTAATTCAGGCATCTGCCTGCCTCTTCTTCATATCTTGACGAAGGGCTCAGGCCCAGAACGTTGGTTACCCTTTACTTCCTATGTGTTCTGCACATGTGCAGAAGAGATTGTCTCAGCTACTTGCTATTCTGTCATGGGCCAAATTGTCCTCTATCCCATTTGCTGCAGGACTGTTCTATTCCTGCATCTGCACTCTTTGCAGCCCCGCAGATTTTATTATCCTGGAAGACTCACTACTTTGCCTAAGTATGATCAGACACATTTAAAAGTTGGTCAGAAGGATTTAAATACATATTTTTAAATTGTCAGAAAAGCTATTGAATTATTTTATTTCATATACAAAAATTAATTGCGAACTAAAATAAAACGAGCTTGGGATGTGAGTAAATATGCTAGGGTCTCAGCTATAAAGCTTGGAGAGGATGCGAAGTAGATCAGGCCCTGCAGCTCAGAGTGTTGCGCTCTGCACCCAGACTTCATAAAGCACTAGTTGTAGATCAGAATGCAGACAAATCACATCCCCCCTCATCATTTAAGTCCATTAAATAACCACAAAGACTTCTTTCCCCTATTTTTCCTGTGGATCTTAGCACAGAACAGTATTTGGATGGTAGGGAGTGGAGATCTTGAGAACAGCAGCAGGGCAAGATGATGAAAAGGGGTCGAGATTCCAGGTGATGAATTTAAGTTCTTGATTTCACTGATTGACTTCCCAGTGCAGTGCCATGCTGAATATCGAAAGCAGGAGATTCCTGGGAGAATATGATCGAAGTTTCCCAGCAATGCCAACAGAAGGAGCATTCTTGGGCAGTGATAATATACCCATATCCTTTGATGCAGAAATAGTGTTTAGAACACAAGTGTAGTTTATGGGTAGAAATGCGCAGTCAAAATTCTGAAATGACCTGAACTAACCTGGAAATGGTTATCATGTTTGGGCAGCACGGTTGGACTAGCAGTTAGCGTGTTGCCTTTACAGCGCCAGCGATCAGGACCAGGATTTGAATCCCGTGCTATCTGTAAGGAGTTTGTATGTTCTCCCTATGTCTGTGTGGGTTTTCCCGGGGGCTCAGGTTTCTTCCAACCATTTGAAATGCACTGGAGATTTTAGGTTAATTTGGTGTAAATTGGGTGGCATGGATTCATGGGGACATAATGGTCTGTTACCATGCTGTATGTCTAATTTTAAATTTAATTTAAAAATTTAAATGTAATGTTTCAGATTGGGGGGAAAAATGTTTTTAACCCGGCAAAGAACACAAACTTTTTAACTCAGCATCCATTCTGTCTCACTTATTTGAAAAAACAATATTGAACAATTGAAATTGATTGTGAGATTGAAAGAAAAATTTGTGATTAATTGCAGTTATAATTTCATCATCCAACAACAGTAGAATTTTGCATTACAAATTATATTACAGGTTGACCCTCTTAAATCCAGCACTCTGTGGTCTGGCAACTCTCATGGTCCAGCACCCGCCATTGGTAGTAACTCTTTACAGTCAGTGTGGGATTCAAACCACAGTCCCGATCGCTGGCACTGTAAAGGCATTGCGCTAACCACGATTTGATTTGTGATATATTTGATCCTTTTAGCTCAGAAAATGGGTCTAATTGAGGCACAGCTGTTTTTTGTATATTTTGTATTTTCCGGCATTTTCCATGGTCCAGCAATGGCTGGGTACCAATGTCGCCGGACTAAAGAAGTTTGACCTGTAAAAACAATTCCATATATTCAGTGAATGTACTTGGTAAGTAATTTTATTTCACAAAGCTAACATTAAAAAGTCTTGATGACAACACCATTTATTTTGGACATTGTCCTGGTTTCCATAATCGCAGAACCCTACAAAATGGTACCCCTCTATTTTATACTGTTCTTTTCACCCTTCATTTACATCTGTAGTCTACTTATCCTAAAATTTCAAGTAATCAAAGATTCTCATGCCTAGCTCCTAGTAACTTCCTTAATAGGATCTCTGTCCACTTTCTTATCCTGTATGAATCACAGAGAGAGGATTTTTACATTGCTTCTTCAATGTAATTTTAAAACACTCTGGGATGTTTGTAATTCTGTCACCAGAAGAAAAAATACCACATGGAATGTGTGACTGCTCTAACAAACGATGTTACCTGTTTCTTCAATTACTGAATGGAGTGAAAATATGTATTCAATTAACATCTGGACTCCTTCTCCTTCTTCAGTCTTTATTCAGGTGCCTTACTGATTTTGGCTTCTACCTTGAAGAAGGGCTCAGGCCTGAAACATCAGCAGTACATCTTTACCTCCTATGGAGTTCCTCCAGGATTCCTGTGTGCTTTACTCCAATTACTATATTTCCTTAGGCTCTCACATTACATTTTTTGCCATGCCAACCCCTTAGAAATGACTTGGGCCATCTCTGGTCAACACTCTTGCTGTGCTTCTGTTGGACCTTATCCTTATCTCATAAGCAAAGAGTACATTGTTCCCATCCACCTTTGTTGGGTTCCCATTGTTTTATGCACAATCAATCACATCTACTTTGTTCTTTTCCTCCAGTCTTACAATCCTTCCCTTGAGCCTTTAAGTGCCTTCACAACTGCTTGATTTCAATAGTGATTTGCCACCTGAGCAAAGTTAATGCCTGGCCTCCTGGGAAAGACGTCCAAATGAAGTCCATGCACAAAATCAGACAGCAGTTGGGAATGAGCTGGGAAGTATCTCATAATGAATGAGTATCTGGAAACTGTCCACAATTTTTTTTAAAAATAAACTCTTTGTAGCAATTCTGATGAATCCAGATTTCAGATTTATTGTCAGAGTACATACATGACATCGCATACAACCCTGAGATTTTTTTTCCCTACGGGCAAGGCGGAATTACCACTTATTGATATATTGTACTCAGCGTATGTCCTGGGTAAAATTGTACCTCTCACTTTGTTCGTTTTAGATTGGTCACAGTGTTTGAGCTACTGAAAGAAAACAGACACACACACCAAGAGCAGTTCAGTTTATACAAATCTTTATTACTATATCTAAAGCTGATTTTAAACTACAATATGCAAGCCCTTCCCAATTATACTTATCAACGCCTGGACTGGTCCCAACTGCCGAAGTGAGGCAATGACTGCACACTTGTAGTAGATTGTCTGGGCGCCGGTAGCAGCTTCTCCACCTCCCCCGACCGGGACGTTTTTTGGAGTCTAGAAGTTCTTCGTCTTGCTGAGAGATGTTGCCACCTCTCGGAGAGTCTCAAACTTCAGCAGTGGGACCATGGCTTATATTACCCAAAAATTGTTTACTCATAGCTTATCTCTTTGAATAAATGATTTAATTATCTTCAAGGTCTCCTGACAGTCTGCGACCAACAAAAGACAACTGCATCTCTGGGCCTCATGGTGTAAATTAGATTATGTCTTCTGATTCAACTGCATCCCTGGGCTCCATGGTGGAACTTAGATTATATCTTCTGATTCACATGTATACATTCTTGCATAAGCTGGTCTAAATTCTCCATTACATTCCACCCCTTGGTCGCAGCCTGTCACTTACGAGACCTAACGAGCATTTGAGTACAGAAGGAGCGAAAAAGAGAAACTAAAACTACAATAATCACAAAAACAAGCAATAAAGCGAGCAAACAACGGAGAATATTGTGGCCCAACCCCCCAAATGTACCAGCTAACCATGAAAAAGGATTCCAATCAAGGCTCAAACTATCCTTGTGGGCCACAATACCCAAACTCTGAAGCTCACAAACAGATTTTGAAACATGCTGAACAATATCAGATATATTAGTGGATACATTGGGAACATAAGAGGAACATTCAGAACCGACAACAGCACAAGTGCCACCCTGTTTTGCTAAAAGAAAATCCAGGGCCATACGATTCAGTAAAGCCACTGTCCCTGACAGCAGAGAGCTTGTGATTAAGGTCATTAAGGCCCTGGCTGACAGACAAAAGGGCGAACAATGTCTCATTGGCAATAGAACTCATCAGATCACATAATTTGTGAACCTCTTGGGAAATGCGAATAACGCCATAACCTGGGATCAAGGCGCCAAAGAAAATCTCGGCACCCGAGAGGGCACGTCTATGCCGAAGGACAGGGGACATACGCATAAGTGAGGGATGATCCTGTAAATGGGAAATATGATGCAGGTAGGGGGTGGTGTATGCCAAATAGCAGCAACCACCCCAGGTAAGGGGTAGCCATGCAAAGGCATGAGACCCACAAACCGAATAGGTCCCGTTGATAGGATGCTTGGATATAAAAGGAGAATATGCCAGACAGTCACTCTATCCCAGTGCATCAGCAGGCCTATCAGGGAACTTACAAAAGCAGACAAAGCCCTTCACATGTTGAGAAACAATAAAATAGGGGGGGGGGTGTTATATTATAAGGGGGGGGTATAAATATGCCATCCTCGAAAAATACCCAAAATGTCACTTAGACTAAAGAACTGGGCCTCCTCAGGCACAGGCTTATTAACATCAATGTGAACCCTGCCTTTGGAGGGATCAAAATATTTCCAGGCAGCAACCTCCTTTCGGGTGAAAGGAATGGGGCTCATGGTACAGGAAAGCCTGTACCGGTATGCAAAAGGCCTATGGTACAAATCCAAGAATCAGATATATTCAATCGGTGAGCGTACGCATAGGAAACATGGAGAATGGAATTGTCGGACACATCTGAAGGAATGTTAGATGGTGAAGTAGACAACCAACCCTCCACAGAACCAGAATTCTCCCACCACTTAGCGACAGGCGGTGCAGAGTTATCACGAGATAAAAAATGGGTACAAAAACGACCATCACAGAAGTAGGGGGTGACTCCTTCAGTTGGTCCATCCACAAACAGAATAAAGGAACCGTGACCGGCAATAACATGTTTATAAAAGCTGCACTTGAGGCGAGTGACCGAGGATCTCATTGGTGTAATGCATCGGGCCGTCCCCCACGGGCAACTCCCTTGGAACGTCCTCGACATTACAAATCCAATTGCTGGCACCAAAGCAGCGATTAAGCCAGATCAGCAGGAGCACAAAACGGAGGTTCTGGAACAAAGCAACCTGATGTATGTCACTCACGATGCCGTAAGCGTTCAGTATTTAAACAAACTAAATCATCCTGTCCCTCAATAGTAACCCACCGAGTGTTACCCTGGGCAGGTGTCACTATTTCCCCTTTTACAGGAGGGCCACTACCTGATGGTGCCACCCATACCTTTTGTCCGGCATTCTCTGGCTCGGGAATGGGGGGCAATGACTGTTTTTCCTCTGGAATAGGCTGTAGTTCAGAAGCGTGAAGAAGTCGGTGGAAAGGTGTACCTCCCTTTAAAGGGCAATGATTCAAATTGTCGACTGCCTGCTGCAGCACATGGCACCACCCCTTCAGAGTCCCCAGTGGTGTTAACAAACGAATTTGTTCCTTCAGTAAGACATTCATTCGTTCAACTAACCTGGCAGCCTGCGGGTAATAAGGAATATGGTGGACCCATAAAATACTGTTGTCAGCTACCCAATCACAGATTGCCTTCCTGGAGAAGTGCGAGCCATTATCAGACTGAATTTTCTCTGGTACATCATAACGAGAAATTAAATGGTTTAGTCCTTGGATAGTGCTAGCTTTTTCAGCTGTCTTGGTGGGAAAAGCAAAAACCAGCCCTGCAAAGGTATCAACCATTACTGGGATGTAACGTTTACCCATACAGTCTGGCAATTTGCCAGACCGCAGCCGAGCGAGCTCCCTGTCTTATTCGGCCATGCGGACCAGGAGGAACGGTGCGGGACTTCACAAGCTGGCATGCTGGGCATGTACGCACGACCATGCGGACATCGTCCTGATGGACAGGTAAGGCACGTGTAATGGCCCAGATAGCTGATCCCTTCTCCCCCAAATGGCCACTCTGTTCGTGTGCCCATCAAGCCAGGGGGACGGTATTGGCGCAGCTGATAGTGGCAAGCTGATCTGCTACTGCATTATGTTGTGCTATGTTCGTCATCGCATTAGTATGGGCGTTAACGTGATATACGGTTATCTCACGATGATGGGAAGCATCCCACAACAGCTGCCACAACTGTTTGCCCCATACTGGGCGGTCTTGTACCAGCCAGTCATTATTTTGCCAATCAGGCATCCATACCACTAGTCCATTAGCCACAGCCCAGGAATCAGTAAGCAGCCGAAGAGGGTGATCATGGGAGTCTAGTGGTAAAGTGAACACCTTCAACTCAGCATACTGACTGGAGCCACCATCCCCCTCCTCTAATAAGTGAGTTCCTGACCTGGGATGGTAAGCCACCGCCTTCAACTTCTGCTTTCCTTGCACCCACCGGCTGCTACCATCAGTAAACCAGGCGTCCTCTTGTTCTGCTGGAATGAGCGAATCATATGGTTTACCCCACTGAACTGGTGAAGGGGTTAGGGGAGGGGGCAAGGTGGGTTCAACGTCCTCATGACAAGACGGAAGATCAGCCACCTGTTCGTGTATGCGGCCCACCCCTTCAGGCCCTCTGGTCGCATGACTCTGAATATACCCCTTCCATTTAACAATAGAAGACTGCTGAGCCTGCCCGATCTTTAGATTAGCGTCATTACCCAGGACCCAGTTCATTATTGGAAGTGCAGGACATCTGCATCGCCTGTCATTCTTTCTGTCTCCAGCAGGGCCCAGTAACAGGCCAGTAACTGTTGTTCAAAAGCAGAATAACGAGTGGCAGCCTCGGGCATGGATCGTGAACAGAATCCCAGCGGGATTCAGTGGCCCTCTTGTTTCTGCCAGAGGCTCCAGGAGGCCACATGATCAATAACGGAGACCTGTAGTTCGTAGGGGGTATTTAGGATGTGGGAGAAATGGGCAGGGCCTGAAGAATAACCTGCTTGGCAGACTGGAATGCCCTTTCCTAATCATCACTCCATAAAAAGTCTGTTTTCTTTCGGGTAACCTTATATAGGGGACATAAATGCAACGCCAAATGTGGAATATGGCGTCGCCAGTATCCCAATAATCCTAGGAAACGCTGGGTCTTCTTTTTACTAGTAGGAGTGGCCAAGACTGTGATCTTATTGCGAACTTTATCAGGAACCACCTGTTCTCCAGCACGCCACTGAATCCCAAGGAAAATAACCGTCTGGGACAGGCCCTGCACCTTGGTGGGGTTAATGGCCCACCCTCTTTGCATCAGGGCATCTTGGACATTCTCTATACCTTCCTGAACCATCTCTTCCGTGGCCCCTTGGATCATCACATCATCAGTATAATGGTGAATCGAGAGAGAAAGCGATATTGGCACCACCTCCAAATCACGGGCAATTAGGCTGAGGCAAATAGTGGGAGAGTGTACATAGCCCTGAGGGAGGCAGGTGAAGGTATATTGACGCCCCTTCCAGGTAAAGGCGAACTGATCCTGTGAGACATCAGCTATAAGAATACTGAAGGCGTTAGTGAGATCAATGACAGCATACCATGTTCCTGAGTTCCCAGTAGCAATGTTTTCAATAAGGGTAACAATGTCCAGAACTGCCAAAGCAAGTGGTGGGGCATGTTTGTTCAAAAAACAATAATCAACTGTCATTCTCCAGGAGCCAGCCGGCTTCTGGACTGGCCAAACAGGGCTATTAAAGGGCGATGTTGCAGGCCTCACTTCTTCTTGCAAAGCATCAGTGGTGGCACTAATCTCTTCCTGCCTTCCAGGGAGGCGATATTGTGGAATGCATACTGGTTTCGGGGGGTGGGGGGGGGTGGGCATCATCACAGGATCCCATTTAGCCCGACCCACCACTAGTCTTTTTGTAATAGTCTGAATTCCACATGCAAATCCCCCTTGGCTAGTATTAAGGGCTGTACCGGCTAACATATTGGTACCCAGGATACACTCGTCAGTGGCAGCCACCAGGGCATGTAACCATATAGGGGAAGGGCCATAACCCACCGTGGCGTGGACTTTTATTTCCTTCGTCAGGATGATCGCTCCTCCCATCCCCTCTATTCGAAATGTCGGTCCAGTCCAGAGTTCGGGGTTACCAGGAATCACCGAGTGCTCCGCACCGGTGTCGACCAAGGCCAAATATTGGCGGTCATTACCCCCAACCCTATATAGGGCCGCGGGTCCCCGTGTATCCGCCATATCTCAATGGAGTAGACATGGGAACCCCGCCCGCACCCTCATGCCTTAGTAGGGTTCGCGGGCTTCCAGGACCACATGCTACTATTATCCATAAGAGCCTTTTTAACCAAATGTTGTATCTTATCACGGGTAACTGGAGCAAGAGAAGTTGGCTCGATAGGAGCAGCAGTGGGAGCAGAAGGCACAGTTGGACCAGGAAGACTCAACAGCTGGGGATGATGTTCCCCTGCCTTTCTCTTATAAAGGACCGCGGTAGGTTTCCCATCAATATCACTTTTAGGTACGCCTAACTTTAACAAGGTTAGAAAAAGGTCCTTCCTTGTCGCTCCGTTATTAGCAGCAGCCCCTCTCTTTTCATCCTGCTTGTCTGATTTAACCTGGGTTGTACATGAGAGAATTTTACCTCCCAACTCTAATTCTCGAAACCCAGATAAGGCGTACACAGCCTCAGACGTAGGGTGCCCAATTGGCGGACTAGTTACGGACAGAACCAGTCCCCAAACAGTGGGTTGGGCAGAATGAGCCAATCGGGTATGTATTCTGGCCGTGAATATCTCTTCGTCAGGGCTCCCCACCATGTATCACAGCCTCAAACGCCCTGCATACAAGGCAGAGGCCAGGGCCTGTTGACAAATTACTGCTATACCCTCCTCTGGGTTGCCCCAATTGTTCTGCAAATGTAAATCTCAATCTACTGGTGATGGGTATATCGTCACATGGCATCCCCTAGAGTGGTAAGTAAGTAATCCACCCCTCCTACCATGTAGCTGATATCAGTAGTCAATGTTCCTAATCCCAACAATTCCTCAGGGGTTAAATATACATTACTCCCTCCTTGTTCCCAAACTCACAGGAGCAGGCCGCCAGAGTTTCTCCCGTCTTTTGCCTAAATCGATCTCCAATGGTGGCCAGCTCTTTTATAGAGTAGTCACGAATCGTTGACTGCTCCCAACCCCTGTTCCCACTTTGGCCCACAGGGCCCTCTGAGCAGTGGAAGGGAGGATGCCCAAGCCATCCCGTAGAGGGGGGGGCCCATTGAGAACAAGCAGGGGTTTGGGTACCTTTCCCTGAGTCCGCTTGGGAGGCCGGGACATCATCTATCCCTTCAATCTCTTCATTTACGTCATTCCCCCTTCCGTCTTCATTTGTTTGGAAAGCCCACTGCGTTACGGGGCAGGCGTGAACAGTAGGTGGAGAGGAGTGTACGTCAGGCACATGCCGAGGGGTACCTGCATTATTACCATTGTCATCATTCCAGATATTCCCATCCCAATCATCAATTACATCAGGATCGTCACCATTCCTTATCATGGCACGAATACGATGTGGATCGGGTTCTACCCCTTGCTTTTCCTTATCTGTACAGAGCTGCTGCCAGAGTTTAATATTATGGCAAATCGTTTGGACGTGCTTATCCTCCCATTCTTTGGCTTGGTCCTGACTGGTGCGAAGAATCTTGCTCATCATGGAACAGCGTTGTCACATGGCTTCTATCTCCTCCTCTAGTTGCTCTCTCTTGTGCTGAGATTCTACTTCTCGCTGAACAGATTCTGCTTCACGCTGAATGGCGCGACGTAAAGCTGTGGCCAGCAGCCAAAAACCATCCATTAGCGTCTCCTTCTTAACAGGAAATTTACTGTCTCGAAGGAGAGTGGCAACCTGCTCTTCCAGAGGCACACTTGATGGATCTAACCTCTCATCCCAACTAATGGGTGGTCCCAACAAAGACAGGGTATTGGCCAACATGCCAAACCCATCATCTTTGGAAGTCCATCCCAGAATCAAGAACTGCTCAGGGCTCACCTCTTTCTTTCGGCAAAACATCTCGAGACCAATCCTGCTGACTATGCCAATTGTCCTGGGTAAACTTGTACCTCTCAGTTCGTTCGTTTTAGATTGGTCACAGTGTTTGAGTTACCAAAAGAAAACAGACACACACACCGAGAGCACTTCAGTTTATACAAATCTTTATTACTAAATCTAAAGCTGATTTCAAACTACAATATGCAAGCCCTTCCCAATTATACTTATCAATGCCTGGACTGGTCCCAACTGCTGAAGCGAGGCAACGACTGCACACTTGTAGTAGATTGTCTAGGCGCTGGTAGCAGCTTCTCCACCTCCCCTGACCGGGACGTTGGTTGGAGTCTAGAAGTTCTTCGTCTTGCTGAGAGATGTTTCCACCTCTCGGAGAGTCTCCAACTTCAGCAGTGGGACCATGGCTTATATTACCCAAAATATGTTTACTCATAGCTTATCTCTTTAAATAAATGATTTAATTATCTTCAAGGTCTCCTGACAGTCTGCGACCAACAAAAGACAACTGCATCTCTGGGCCTCATGGTGAAACTTAGATTATGTCTTCTGATTCAACTGCATCCCTGGGCCCCATGGTGGAATTTAGATTATGTCTTCTGATTCACATGTATACATTCTTGCATAAACTGGTCTAAATCTTCCATTACCCGGTATTCACGTGAACAAATAAGGAAGTGGAAACAAATAACGAATGTAAAAAAACTGACTGTGCAATGCAGAGAGAATTTTTTAAAAATCAATAAAGTGCACAAGTAAGAGTCCTTTCATGAGTCTTTCATTGAGTTTGTTGCTGAAGAGTCTGATGGTGGAGGGATAGCTGCTGTTCCTGAACATGGCAGTGTGGGTCTTGTGGCACCTATTACCTCTTTCTTGATGGCAGCAGGGAGAAAGCCTTCATTTCAAGAGGAATTGTGTATAAGACTAAAGAGGTGTTAGAGCCCCATCAACCTCATTTGGAATAATGTGTGCAGTTTATCTTAGAAGGGACATAATGATGTTGGAGAGAGTACAGAGAAAATTTACCAGGATGATTCTAGGAATACAAAGGCTAACATATGAGGAGTGTTTATCGACTCTTGGACTGTCTTCATTGGAGTATAGAAGAATGAGAGGAGATCTCATGGAAACATTTCGACTGCTGAAAGGATTGGACAGATTAGATGTAAATAAGATGTTTCCCTTGGTGGGTGAATCCAGGACAAGAGAGTACTGTGGAATTTGTTGCCACATACAGTTGTGGAGGTCTGATTATTGAGGGAGTTTAAGGGGGAGATTGATAGGTATCTAATTAGACAGGGTATCAAGGGATATGGGGAAAAGGCCAAAACTTGGAACTTGACGTGAGAACAGTTTATCTCAGGATGGAGTGGCGAGCAGACTCGATGGGCAAATGGCCTACTTCTGTTCCTTTTATGTTGAGACCTTGTAAACAGTGTGTGTATGCTGGGTGGTGTAGATCCCTGATGATTGCTGCTGCTATTCAATGGCACCATTCCTTGTAGATGTTCTCGATAGTGGGGAGGGCTTTGCCTATGGGTCCTGGGCAGTGTCAATTACCTTTTGGAGGGCTTTATGCTCAGGGGTATTGGTGTCCCCATATCAGATCGTGATGCAGTCAATCAGCACACTTTCCCATCACACCTCTGCAGAAATTTGCCAGGATTTCTGGTGTCATACCGAATGTCCTCAAACTCCACGATGCCATTAGTTTGTTGGGTCCAGGAAAAATACTCCGAGATAGTGACTCCCAATAACATAATTTTTTTCACCCTCTCCATCTCTAATCTCCCAATGATTACTGGATCGTACACCTCTGACTTTCCCTTCCTGGAGTCAATAATCATCTCCTTAGTTTTGGTGACATTGAGTTGTTGGTCTTCCATTCAGACAAGTTTTCAATCTCCATCCTGCATGCTGACTTATCATCTTTTTTTATACAACCCACTACCGTGGTATCGTTGGCAAATTTGTAGATGGTGTTATTGTCATACTGTACTGCACAGTTGTAGGTATAAATTGAGTAGAGCAAGGGGCTAAGAACACAGCCCTGTGGTGCCCAGTACTGATGGAGTTTGTGGAGGAGATGTTCTTGCCAATCCTCACTGATTGTAGTCTGGAGGTAAGGAAATCCAGGATCCAATTACCCGGTGGGGTGTTGAGTCCCAGGTCTTGGAGTTTGCTGATCAGTTTTGAGGGGATCATGGTATTAAATGCCAAACTGTAGTCAATATTCGAACAAGTATGGGAGCCTTACATTAAATACAATAGCGAAAACCTACCGGGGACAAACATTACCTAAGTTGATGGAAGGAGAAAGAAAGAAAAGAATGGACTCAGTAGAATTTCTGGGGTATTTTTGTTGAATGACAACATTGTCTGACTGGCTTAATGCAACCTAGATTGTATACCTAAAATGGATGAGAGGGGGGGGTGGGGGGGGTGGCTTGGGAGGAGGGGGGGGGGGAGAAAAAGTCACTGTATATGTGTGAAAAAGAAATAGTGTATATCATGGCTAATGTGATTTATGGTGTGAAAAATAAAAAATTAAATAATAAAAAAAAGAGCTTTGTGATGTATGCATCTTTGCTCTCCAGATGTTCCAGGGCTTTGTGTAGAGCCAGTGAGATGGCAACATTCGTAGACCTGTTACTATAATAGGTGAACTGGAATGTATCTATGCCTTCACTCAGACAGGAGATGATATGTTTCAACACCAGGCTTTGAAAACCAGAGTGAAATCTAGTGTGGATGCTAAAGAATTCTAGGGCAGCAGACCCAGGCCTACGATCATATAGTAAAACCACATTCACAGAGTGAATGATCTTTTATTGCATACATCAATGGTTTTCAATCTTTTTCTTTCCATTCACATACCACTTTAAGTAATCCCTGTGATTAGTGAGGGATTACTTAAGGTGGTATGTGAGTGAAAAGAAAAGGTTTGAAAACCACTATTTTAATTGTACCTCATTGACTCGTTATGTTCACGGTTTCATAACTCCAAAGGAAATGGGCCAATTACATTTTTTTTCAAGCAAAATATTTCCATAACAATTGGGTCTAGAGCAGTGATTCTCAACCTTCCCACTCACATACCACCTTAAGCATTCCCTTACTAATCACAGAGCACATATGGCATAGGGAATACTTAAAGTGGTATGTGAATGGGAAGAACACATTTGAAAACCACTGACTTGCATAATATTTGCAAGTTTGGAGTTCCCGAAGCAAAAGGCACTTTAGATTTGGTGCTGGCTTAGAACATGAGTGCAGATAGGCCACTGGACCTCTACACTGGTCATTGTTGTGTGCATTTTGAACTTGAGAAACAGGCACAATGAAATTCAGTACCTCTCAACGTCTAGGCCAATAAAAGAAGGAATGTCGTTACCAATTAACATTGTGGGACAGTATTATTGAAGTATCTTCTAGTCATAATTGAAGGTAATATAAAAAGGGAAAATCCTGGTTTATTGCTGCCATTCATACTAGGTAGATATCAACCTGATGCAAGCCAATTTAACAGGTGTGGTCCTTGAACTCAAGTAGTGGAGAGTGAAGATCTGATATCAAAGTAAATGCTTCCTTTTTACAATATGTTTGCTATGATTTTTCCATTGGAATTCTTGAAATAACTTCATGCTGCAACCCATGCAGTTGTATCGTGAAAGCTGTTCTACAAGTTCAGGATCCAGGAAGAACTTTGCCTTGCAAACAGCCTGATCGTGTTTTGAATAGAACACCCTGTAGAGATTGAAATGGAATCCATCTGTGTTGTTGTTGGCAGTGCACGCTCTGCCGCCCAGCTGTATGAACTCACCCTCCTGATTTCTGAGCACACCAATGGGGTCTGAGTCAGACAAGCAGCATTTGTATCTCATTTCCTCTCTTGCTGTATTCTGGATAAAACTTTCAGAAATGGGAGCTCATTCCATGCATTTGACCTGTTGTAATTGCAAGGCAGTTTATAAAAGTCTCTTCCTGCAAATAAACTGTTATCTTTTTTGTAAAGAATCTTTTATCTTTCACGAAGGAACTCAGAGACACAAATTGACATATTCTGAGCATAAGACATAACCATACAAGAAGGGTGTTTTCCAATTCTTTACACAGGCTCTTCCTTCTGTCTATGATATTCATTGTTCAAATATTCCAAAAATGAGAACAATTCATATTTAAACATTACATAAAGAAGAATTTGTAACTTTTGTTTATTTGAATAAAGAAAAAAGGGAGATCAGACACAAGCTGTTCAACACCTGCCTTGATTTTATGTATGAATCACAGAAAGCCAGTTATGATTGACTAACTGCCGGTGTTGAGCCGTTTTTAAATATTTCCATCCAGGCTGCTTATTGAAATACCTACCTGAGATAAAATGATATATAAATATGAGAATAAAATAAACTATTCAACCCAGACAATCCTTAATAGGAAAAACCATGCCAGTGTAAGGTTTGGACCATTCCCCGAGATCTATATCCTCTCCTGCAGCCACCTCTCTACCAACAATGGTAAAAGTGAAATCTTGAATTTTTGTAGCACTTTTAATGGATTTCTCTTAAAAATCATTAAGGTAAACTATATTTCAGGTCAAATCACTGGGAATATATGAGGGCAACTGATTTGCCCCTTCTCCACTGGCACATTGTCCCAGGAATTAATGGGAAATTAACTGGGACAAGGTCCAGTGGATAAAGAAAACAGTCAGCATGCTGGCATCAAATAACATAATTTCACGCCAGGGATTGACGGCTTCTACCTCTTCTCACATCCATGGTATCAGCTGATGTCGGCGTGCTGCTTACACCAGTGGAAAAGGGACAGCAGAATGTCACCCATTTCTAGTTGAAGGCAGAACACTCTGATCCCCAGGGATTATTTTGTGTGTTCAGTGCAAAAGCGGTCACTGTCCCAGTTAATGGTGCTCCACTGGAAACATCACCAACGAATGGCTTCCTATCCCAGGACACTGCATGGCCAATTAACTGGAATGCCAGTGGAAAAGGGGCTAATGAGAATATTAGTGGCTATTCAGGATTGATCGAAATGAGTGCAAAGTAAAATTTGCCTCCAAAAGACTAGATGTTGGATGAAATCAGTGGACTGGGCTGCATCAGTGGAAGGAAAGGAATTGTTGATGTTTCAAGTCAGAAACTTTCATCATTCATCAAGAGTCTGTCATGTGTCTCCAGCAAAATTTGCCTGTTCTCTTTTTGAAATTTTTAACAAGATCTATTTGAGACCTCATTCGAGGCACCAACCGAATGAGTGTACACAAATTATTTTATGTTGTTTCTGCTTCCTTCCATTTGCATGAAATTTAAAACAGTACTAAAGACCGTTGGACATAGAAGCAAAAATAGGCCATTCAGCCCTATTGAGTCTACCCTGCCCTTTATCAGGAGCTGATCCATTTTCCCACAGCCCCACTGCTCAGCCTGTTCCCCATAAACTTTCATGCCCTGACTGATCAAGAACCTATCAATCTCTGCCTTAAATACACCCGTAGACCTGACCTCCACAACTGCCTGTGACAACAAATTCCATTGATTTACCACCCTCTGGCTGAAGAAATTCCTACAAATCTCTTCTAAATGGACATCCTGAAGTTGTGCCCTCTTCCCCTAGACTCTCCCACCATGGGGAACAATCTTTCTACATCTTCTCTATCCATGCCTTTCAACATTCAAAATGTTTCAATGAGATCTCCCTTCATTCTCCAAAATACCAGTGAGTACAGGCCAAGAGCTGAATAACACTCTTCATGATAATCCTTTCATTCTTGGAATCATTCTTGTGAACCTCCTCTGAAACCTCTCCAACATCAGCACATCCTTTCTTAAATGAGGAATCCAAAACTGCTCACACTACTGCAAGCGAGGCCTCACCAGTGCCTTATAAAGCTTCAACATCACATCCCTCCTCTTTTCCTCTTGAAATGAATGCCAGTATTGCATTTGCCTTCTTCTTCAACCTGCAAGTTTACCTTCAGGCTATCCTGCACAAGGACTCCCAGGTCCCTTTGCATCTGGGTATTTTCAATTTTTCCCCCCAATTTAAAAATATTCTTCCTGTTCACTTTTTTCTGCCAAAGTGACATTATATTTCATTTCCCACTTCACTACCCAGTCTCCTAATCTGTCTAAGACCAACAGCCTCCCTTCTGTTCCATGTACCTTTATATCATCTGCAAACTTGGCCACAAAGCCATTCTTTCCATAATCCAAATCATTAATATTATAACATAAAAGGAAGTGGCCTCAACACTGACCCCTGTGGAACACCACTAGCAACTGGCAGCCAACCAGAATATGATCCCTAAACCCTGATTTGTTTTGATTTGTAATAAAATTTTCTATTCTGCAATAATTTATTATTGAAATTTATAATGAACAAGCATGGTTCCAGAACAGAATTGTCTTTGCAATAAAAGCAAATAATCCTGGAAATAGCAAAGATTAATGTGGCAGAGTGATAACTTTTTGGTTTTCACATTGGATGTGTGCTCTCTGTGGAATAGTGTGAGCACTTCCCTACCTTCAGAAAAATTGTCTTTATTTCTAATTTCTTGATTTTTTTTAACCAGAATGTATTTAACTTTAATATCATTCTCCTAAAAGGCATTTTAAGAGTTTATATACACCATATCCTCTGCATTTTACCATCAATACCTTTAATTTTTTTCTCAAACGTAGCAAAATTAATCTACCAAGTGAAACACAGAAGTCTGCAGATTGTGGTAAAAACACAAAGAAATTGGAGATTGCTTCGTTGAGCACCTTGGCTCTGTCCGCTGCAATAATGTGCATCTCCCAGTAGCAACCCATTTCAATTCCCCATCCCATTCCCTTGCTGACATATCTGACATGGTGTCATGCACTGCCAGACTGAGACCATCTGCATATTGGAGGAACAACACCTTATCTTTCATCTGGGCACCCTCCAACAGGATGGCATTAACATCATCTTCTCTGATTTCCGTTAAGTGCCCCCTCCCCTTCTTTTCCCTGTCGCCTTTGCCCCCCAGCTCTGTTTCTGTCTCTTTCTCTGTCTGTCTGTCTGTCACTCACTTTCTCATCCCTTTTCCATCTGTCTCCTTTCACAGAGCCAAAATCCATTCTCACCTCTCCTCTTATCATATCCAATTAACACCTTTTGTTGGCCTGGACTCCTCCGCCAGCCAGTGTTGTCTTTATTCTGACACTTTCCTGTTCTTGGCTTGTTCCTTGAAGAAGGGCTCAGGCCTGAAATGTCAATAATAAATCTTTACCTTCTATGGATGCTGTGAGACCAGCTGAGTTCCTGTGTTTTCATGAGGATAAATCTACCATGAGTTCACTACGGATCAACCAGCAGATATGCCCATTAAATGGTAACAAGTGGAGGCTGTGCTGCAGATTTCTACCCAGCACAGCAGCAGCTGTGACTTCAATGTTGTTCAGTTGGACTCTGCATAGAATCAAACTGTAAACTTCCACAGATTTTGCAACTTTGCAAATTCCCCTCCTGCAAACCATACCGGGTTCACTGGACACAAGAATGGTGAGTCCACTACAATGAACAGAAGACGTCAACTGCTAGGAAAAAGGTAACTGGATCTTTTTAATCATTTTAATTAAGATATTTCAAATCTTTTAATAACTTTGTTTTAATGCCTCAAATATTATTTTTCATTGTTTTACAGGTCTTTATGAAGTGTCTCTTGTACTGAGGCAACCTTGCACTGGCTGGTCTGGAAGAAGCATTGCAATCGGAGCAGATTTGTCTATATATCAAACAGCTTTATTGTGGTTAAAACCTAGAGTTTAGAAGAACTCTGGGTACACATCACACTGATTTGTCAGACAATAGTCTATTCATACAATCCCGAAACTTGCTGGGAGGTGCTGTTTTCAGTTCATAAAAACATGTAGACCATCACAAATTACAAGTTCAACTTTCTCTGCCTCTGTCTCAATAAAGGCAACTAAACTTTTAGCCTTTATCTGCAGGAAATAATTACATCTTATATACAGACATTGCTGCAAATAGATTCACTGTAATCATCCAAAAATCCACATCGGTATTTCTTGTGTTCCCATTTAGGAATGTCTGGAGACTGAAAGAGCAACTTGTTAAACGAATTAGAAGGGTCCTGACCCAAACCATTGACTGACCATTTCTACCCCTGGATGCTGCTTGGCCCATTGGTTATTTGAAGGCATTTGACCAGATTGTCCCGAGTGGGCTCCATCTCAATCTTCTCTGCATCTGGAAGTCTGATCCTAAGGCCTCCAAAAGGCTTGGAACCAAGCAGTAAACAAGCTGAGAGTCATAATGGGTGAATGTAGAACACCTTGGCAGATGACAAAGCCTTGTCCCACCTTTGCAAAATATCAGAGACCTCAGGATATCTCACTGTTATTAAATGTCTAATATTGAGAAACCTATAAACAACATTAAAGAGAAATAAACATCAATAAAAGTATTGAAATATTTAGGGAAGTTGATAAAATTGCTTAAAATATCAAACAGGCTTTAAAAAGTAACTTCATTTATTCCTAATTTTCTTCCATTAACTGAAATCCACATTCAAGTGAATGGGTCTGTCATTTTACAGCAGGTATGCAAAAGCCAAAAAAATTGCAGATCCTGGATTGCCGAAAACTGAAAGCAATTATACTACATCAGAGCGTCAGGTGATGGAACGCATCAAAGCACATCTCGAGAGACACTGGAGTCATTTCATTTTGCCTATAGATGATGCTATAGCCTTTTCCCTTCACTCTGTCCAGACCCACCTGGAGAACAATGCCAGGCATCATTGGCTTCACCTTGGCATTTAATACAATCATTTCCTAGAGGCTAGTGGAGAAGACTGGGACTCAACACCCCTCTCTGTTGCAGGATTATGGACTTCCTAACGGACAGACCAGAGTCTGTCCGGATCGGTAGCAGAACGTTGACCACCATCAAGCTGAGCACTGGCACTCCTCAGGACAATGTGCTCAGCCTGCTCTGTTCATGCCAGATCCATCTCCAAAAGTGTCATCAAGTTTTCAGATGACACAACAGTAGTTGGCCTCATCAGCAACAACAATGAGTCACACTACAAAGAAGAGGTGGAAAATCCTGTGATATGGTGTGAAAAACACCCAACCCCAACCAACCAATTTTCCCCTGCAACCGCTGCAACCGTGTCTGCCTGTCCCGCATCGGACTTGTCAGCCACAAATGAGCCTCCAGCTGACGTGGACATTTACCCCCTCCATAAATCTTCGTCCGCGAAGTCAAGCCAAAGAAAGAAAGACTAGTGACCTATCATGGAATCACAACCTGTCCTCACTTGTCAAGAAGGCACAACAGTGTCTGCACTTTCTGAGAAGACTGAAGCAGGCAAGGCTACCGGCCACCATTGTGTCAACCTGCTACAAGAGTTCTATTGAGAGTGTCCTGGCCAGCTGCATCACAGTGTGGTACAGTTGCTGCAGAGAAATGGATCATCTGTCAATCCAAAGGACCACAGGGCAGAGAGGATCATTGGAATCTCCCTTACCCCTCAACGTGATCTTCCGAGATTGTTGACTGAAGAGGGCACGCAAAATCATTGAGGACCCTTCCACCCCACACGCAGCATCTTTCAGCTGCTCCCGTTTGGAGAATGGGCACCACGGTTGGCGTAGCATTTAGTGCAACACCTTTGCAATGCCAGGATGGGGTTCAATTCCTGCGCTGTTGTTCTCCCTGTGTCTGCGTGGGTTTTCTCCGGGGGCTCCGGTTTCCACCCCTCCAGTTTGAAACGCACCAGGGGTGTAGGTTAATTGGATGTAAATTGGGCAGCACGGACTCGTGGGCAGAAATGGCCTGTTACCGTGCTGTATGTCTAAATTTAAAAACTTACATTTTAAAAAAATTACCTCGTTACTGAGTGAGCCCTCAGGTTTCTGTTTCCACTAATATACCTATTCTACCTATTGATCCTTTGGATGAAGTTCTTGCTGATATTAAGGTTACGTTTAGGTAGTTTTTCCCTCCCTTTTGCTTCCATTCCCAATATATTTAATTTGATTATTGCAACATTAGATATTGCAATTCCAAAGCTATTTTTGCCTCAGCATGGGATCACAGTGGAACTGAACTAATGCACAAATAACATTTGCTCATTGAAATTATATCATCCTAAGATTAAAAGTAAAAATGCCTCAATAAGATTCAATGGACAATTAAATGCTGATGTATCAAATTAATATTTTTCCTATTTAGAAGATCTCCTTTGGCAACTTGGGTAATAGCTAGAGAAACCACAGCAGCAGGGCAGATATGCATGTTTAATGCTCAAATAGAAAATGTGAAATCTCCCCAGTGTTCACTGTAATTATGCGTAAAACCACATCTAAGAGGATAAAAAGGAAGACCCTTCACCTTGCTCCACCAGCACCTTGGCTTCAGTTTCTTCCCTTTTCTCATAATCCTTGACCCCCCCTTTGAGTTTAAAAAAAAACATGTCTGTCTCAATTTTTTTCCCATATTTAATGATTCAGTCTCCACCGCTGTCTGGGATAGAAATAATTAGGTACAGAGGGGAAAGAGATTCTGTTTGGTATGGAAACCAAATGGAAAAAAAGTTAAGTTAAAGATAAAATAATTATTACTTAATTTAACAATTCAGTATAGCAGGAACTATTAATCAGACCCAGGTGAACTAGGCACATAAAGGAGAAGACCCCAGAGTGCAATTTGTTCCATACCCATCATTTATCTCTGAAAGATAAAGGGTCCTGACCCAAACACTGACTGACCATTTTTACCCATGGATGCTGAGTTCTTCCAACTTCTCATTGTTTCTTCAAGAACCATGCCTTTTGGGAGAATAGTTCCAGCCAAGTCCAAGTTCTATTCCGTCATAGGGGATGAAGGGTGAAAAGTGCAAAGAGACATAAAGTTTGCAGACGACACCAAAATTGATGGTACAGTGAAGAGTGAAGAAGGCTTTCTAAACTGTTTTTATTGCCGAGCCTCTGCTTCGAGTCCAGCTTAAAACATGGATAAAAATTTTAAACTTACCTGTTTATGGAGCAGCCTTTTAAGGCTGCTTCAGCATGCTTTTATGTGGAGAGGCACCTCGGTGCTTAGTCCGAATCTACTGTAGGCGAGGCGACTGTTGCCGTTGCGCCGCCTGTCATAAATACGCGGCAGAGTAATAGCTGTCTTCCTTACCCATAATCCCCCATGCAGTTGGAACCGCTCTGCGTTTCCCAGAATGGCGAGGTGAGGTCTCAGCCCACCCCAACTGCCCTCTGATTGCTCTGCCAGTCCGGCCACCCCTGCCCTGACGGCTCCTGCACCTGCCCTGAGGGGGTCATGGAGGGAGAGGGGTAAATGAGTGGGAGAGAGAAAAGTGAACTGGGTCGTGGGCTGATGGCATCATCACGACATCATCAGCCCACCCCTTAGCCAGCCACTTGCAGCGGATGTACCCTTATGCAGTGAGGTGGAGTGCACTACTCCACCTCTAGCATGACCTTGGAGAGGAATTGGAGTCGCCACCTTGCAGCCACTCGTGGACCATTTATGAAGGTAAATTTTTCAACGTGAGGGTTAGAATCTTTGCCTTTACATTTGGATTTTTTGCTTTATAAAAGGGCCTTAAAATTACAGCAGGATTCAGATCAACTGGGAAAGAGTGCTGAAAGAATTTAGCTTAGATAAGGGTGAGATGTTGCATTTTGATATGTTAAACCAGTTAGCCTTGTGCAGTAATGGAGACTTTTGTACAAAAGAGAGACCTAAGGGTACAGGCAACGTGAATAAACAGGATGGTGATGAAGGTGCTTGTCTTCAATGATCAGGACATCGAGTCCAGGAATTTGGACATCACTGTGAAAGATATTGGTGAGAACACACTTGTAGTACAGGTACTCCCCAATTTACGGCCTACTTGACTTACGTTCATCCGCACATACGACCGAATTTTTTAAAAAATATATAAAATTTCCATGGATTATGCTGTATTTGACAAACTATAACAGTGATACAGGGCATGTAAGACCCAAAATGTACGTTCTTACCTTGTTATTCGGCATCCCGGGAAATAGGCTGGGAGTGGCCATCTTGATTCCTGTGCACATGCGTTAGACTTCAATTGGCGCAGGCACAGAGGGTTTGCACATTGGAGTTTGACTGGAGCATGTGCCGTGGGCTTGTGTATTGCGTTGTGTGCAGGACTGGTCGCATCGCTTTAGGAAAGATATGATTAAGTTGGAAAGGAGTGCAGAGAATGCTAGCAGGGCTGATAGTCTTGAGTTATAAGGAGAGGCTGGTTAGAATGGGACTTTTGTCCCAAGAGGGCAGGGACCTTATGTAAAATCTTGAGAGGCATAGTTAAAGTAAGTTTCCCAAGGGAGGAGAATCTAAAACTAGAGGGCATAGATGTAAGGTGAAGAAGGGAAAGATTTAAAAGGGGACAAAGGGACACCATTTTCAATACAAAGGGTGGTGGGTCTGTGGAACAGGCTGCTAGAAAAAGTGGAGGAGGCAGGAACAATTAAAAACTTTCAAGGACATTGAGTCAAGTACATAGATAGGAAAGGATATCGTCCAAATGCAGGCAAATGTGGCAAGTGCAGTTGAACACTAGGTCGGATTGGAAGAGATGAGCCGAACGACTTCCTTCCATGCTTTACAACTCAGTGACGCTATGTATGCCTCTAGGAACAAAGACCAAGGGAAAATATGGCAAGGAGGTATATCTAAGATTACAGCAGGATTAGTTCTCAACGTGATGCCTATTAAAGATGCAGAATACTGATTTTTTTAAAAAGTCAAGTCACCTTTATTATTCATACCATGCACGCAGAGTAAAGACGAGATAGTATTTCTCCAGGACCACAGAGCATATTTACATAAATATAAATTAGAATAGAAGTTAAACACATTGAAATATTAAGACGTATACAGTAAAAGTCCACGGGTATACTATGTTCTGGGAATTCAGAAGCCTGATGGCTTGGGGGAGAAAACTGTTGCCCCCTCTGGACGCAATGACCCGAGTCCTACGATCCTCCTACCAGACGGCACAAGGGAGAACAGTTTACACGAGGGGTGTGTGGAGTCATTCATAATGTTTGTTACCTTTCGTGTTGTAGGTGTCCTTCGTGGTAGGAAGAGAGCCCCCAGTGATCTTTTCCACTGACTTCACTCTCCTCTGCAGGGTCTTGCGGTCCGAGGGGTTGGTATATAAAAGTACATGGTCAAGACAATAACAGGGGCAATAGAAAACTTAGTTTTATAAAATGAACTCAGGTAAATGGAAAGAGTATGCATGCACGATGGTAGTCACAGTTCAGTGGGATTTAGCACAGTTGCTAAAAGCAAAAAAAGATTGAATAGCCATTTAAGGACAGCTTTATTAAAGTGGAATGTAAACAGCTATTTAGAACATAGAATATTACAACACGGTTCAGGCTCTTCAGTCGACAACGTTGTGCCAACCTAAATAAACCTACTCAACTATCTCACACCCACAACCCTCTATTTTTATAGCATCCATGAGCCTGTCTAACCATCTTTTAAATGACCCTGTTGTACCAGCATCCATCACCACTCCTGAAAATGTCGGTACATCACCCTCACTACTCTGTGTAAAAATTTACCACTGATATCTCCTCAAAACATTCCTCCCCTCCCCATATGCAGATATCCTCTGATATTTGCTACTTTTGTCCTAGGAAAAAGGCATTGGCTGTCCAACCTATCAATCCCTCTCATAATCTTGCAGACCTCTATTAAATCACCTCTCATCCTTCTTTGCCTCATAAAACACTTTCTCCAATTCTGGCAACATTCTAGTAAATCTCCTCTGCACCCTCCACCCTCTCCAAAGCTTCCACATACTTCCTATAATGAGGTGACCAGATTCGAACACAACATTCCATGTGTGGTCTAACCAGAGTTTTATAGAGCTGCACCATTACCTCACAGCTTTTGAACTCAATCCCCTGACTAATGAAGCGCAGTGTATCATGTCTTTTTCACCATCCTATCAACCTTTACGGCAACCTTGAGAGATCAATGAATTTGGACCCCATGGTCCCCCTGTTTCTGCATTAAAAACATAGGAACATAAGAAATAGGAGCAGGAGTCGGCCATTGGCCTGACATGCCTGCTCTGCCATTCAATGAGATCTTGGCCAATCTGATGACAGGCCCATATCCACTTACCTGCCTTTCCTCCATATCCCTTAATTCCCTTACTACATAAAAATCTAGCCAATCTTGTCTTAAATATATTCACAGAGTTAGCCTGTACTGATTCAATGGGCAGCGAATTCCACAGATTCACCACCCTCTGGAAAAAGCAAATCTTCCCCATCCCCATCCTAAATCTACTACCCTGAACCTTGAGGCTATGTCTCCTAGTTCTGGTCTCCCCTACCAAAGGAAACAACTTGCTTACTGCTATCTTATCTATGCCTTTCATAATTTTATATGTTTCTATAAGATCCCCTCTCATTCTTCCAAATTTCAGTGAATAGAGTCCCAGGCGACTCAATCTCTCCTCATAGGCCAACCCCTTCATCTCTGGAATCAAACTGGTGAACCTCCTCTGCACCACCTCCAAACTGAATACACCCTTCCTCAAGTAAGAAGACCAGAACTGCATGCAGTACTCCAGATGTGGCCTCACCAGTACCTTGTACAGATGCAGCATAATCTCCCTGCTTTTAAATTCCATCCCTCTAGCATTGAAGACCAGCATTCAATTTGCCTTCTTGATAGCCTACTGCACCTGCAAACCAACTTTTTATGATTCATGCATAAGCACTCCCAAGCCCTTCTGCACGGCAGCATGCTGAAATCGCTTTCCATTTAAATAATAATCTGATCTTCCATTTTGTTCCAAAGTGGATAACGTCACATTTACCAACATTGTACTCCATCTCCCAGATTGTTGCCCACTCACTTAACCTCTCTATATCTCCCTATAAACTCTTTGCATCCTCTTCACAATTTGATTTTCCACTCAATTTGTCATCTGCAAACTTAGATACACTACACTCTGTTTGAGATAAGTGACTAGGTCTGAAGAGAGACTCAAATGGCAAAAGATGTCAATATTGTGAATGAATACTTGGCATTTCTGTTATTTCTGTTTGCAGAGGCGAAGTCGATGTAAGTATTGACATGAAAGAGGAAGCACATGGAATATTAGAAATAAAAAATGCAGAGTGAGGTGAGGACTTATTGATTGGGCCTAACATCTAAAAAGCCTCCAGTCTGATAAAATAAACTCCAGCCACTTAACAGACAAGAGACAAAATAGCATAAGATTTTGCTATCCTCTTTAACTGTAGAAGACAAGTAAAGTGGTGATGTTGCTTTCAAATGAAGAGATAATTTGGGTAACTACTGTATATTATTCAGCTTGGGATGGGGAAATATTTAACATTGCAGAAGTATATCGAAAGCAATCAATATGGATTTGTGAAGGGAAGATTGTGTATAAGTTGATTGATATTCAGGAGAATTTTGAGAAAATGACAAGGAGGGTTGATAAGAACATTTAAAACATTGATGTTCAGTACCCTTTATGAAATGTCCCAAGATTAAATCTCTGGATGATTAAGTTGTGCTAAATTCTCTTAAAGAATGTTGGTAGTTGTCTCCACTGTTTAAGAAATGTGATCTCCTGATTTTTAAGTGCAAGGCAACTCTCTGGCAACAGACTTTCCAACCAAGTGGGAAGGAATTAATTCCCAAAAGACCATTTGGGTTCCAGCTTTTAGAAAAAACGTATCATTTATTTTGGAGGATTGGCTCAGCAAATACACTGGCATGTCACATTGGGAAATCAGAGTGCCTCGAGGAAACCACATTTGCATTGTTACAAACAGCTGGCTAAGGTTAACATAACAAATGTTCTACATTATGGATCTTACTCACTTTGCCTTGAAAATAAGTGGTCCAATGAGTAAAAACTGGGAACTGGTGCAAGGATTAAAGAGATCACATAATCTCAATAATGAAATAGTATCTACAATCTTGAGTAATTAAATGAAAACTTTCTTTTTAAGATATTTTTATTGAAGTTTACAATAATACAAAAATTAAACTGTATAATTGTATATTGAAATACAAATTACAAAAAAAGAAAGAAAAAACAAAACCCCATTAATTCAAAACCCCAACCACTGTACAAGGTTGGGGGAAAATAAACTAACATGTGGGTATCAAGCGACGATAACCTGGAAATAGACAGCACAGCATCAAAGGTTACAACACTCAAATCTTAGATTATGGTAATAGTCCATAAAAGGGCCCCATATCTTTATGAAATTAGTATTTGAATTTTTAATGGCATACATTAAATGAAAATTATGTGGTGTTTTGCTGAACTTAATTGAGGAGTTGACAGTGACTGTGCTCTTGTGGTCACCATAGTTGTGTATGGAAATGCAATTGAAAACCATGTCAGCAATATAGCTGGAATACTGAATAATAGGGGCATTTTTGTCAGTGCTGTAAATGGTTTTGGCCAAACTTCTCAAAGACAGATGGAAGTGATTTATTGTTTTCCCAAAGTGGCTTTGCAAACATTTTCCTTTAATGTTTTCTGTTTGCTAATGAGGCTGTAAAATACAGTATCTGAGTTAAAATGGCACATGAGCACAACGCGATAAAGAAAAGCAAGCTATTAGTTTCTAAAACATGTCACATGTCCCTGGAATGTGCTAAGTTTCCATGCAGTTTTCCAGTTGTTCCAGGTAGGGGCCTTGAGCTTCCTTCATATTTAAACTAGTAATCTGGGTGAAAACCAATTATGCAGTTTAAAAGACCACAGGGTATTGGTTGTGAGAGTTATGTGTATAATAACATATGTGCAAAGTTATTTGATTTCTTGCATCTCTTCATCAAGTCATCCATCCAAATTAATTCTCACTCACAAATTGGACCACAATGCCAGCTCCTAAATTGGAGGGGTCTCAAAATGTGTTTACTTGGTGTCTGGTTCTTATTAGCAGGAAGCCAATTTTTTTTGTGGTCTTTTAATTACAATTTAAAATAAAATCTTCATTGAGATGTTCCTTGAATGTTTTAATCTGGTGAAGTGAAAAAGTTCGATGGAAACGATATCCTTGCAAATACTTGACCTGTTTGACCGATGGTTTAAATGAGATGAAACCTAAGACAAAAAAAAAATAAGAAATCTGCTGTTTCTTGTGGCTAGATTACTTGCCCTGATAAATCCTTTTTTTTTTCTGGTAATTGAAGGTTCTGTAAAGAAGATTGAGAGGATATTTTGTTGAACTTGACATCATCAAAATAGACAGAATATCAACTGGAAGTTGTGATTACCTGAATGAGCATTTTAAGTACTTCCTTAGGAGTTTGCAGAGGTTTGGTATGATACCAGAAACCCTGGCAAATTTCTACAGAGGTGTGGTGGAAAGTGTGCTCACCAACTGTATCATGGTCTAGTATGGAAACACCAATACCCCTGAGAGTAAAAGTGCTCCAAAAGGTAGTGGATACAGCTCAGGACATTACAGGATTCCTCCCCACTATTGAGTACATCAACACGGAGCACTGCCATTGGAGAATAGCAGCAATCATCAAAGATCCTCACCTCCCAGGACACATACTGTTCTCACTGCTGCCATCAGGAAAGAGGTGCAGGTGCCACAAGACTCACACCACCAGGTTCAGGAACAGCTGCTACCCCTCCACCATCAGACTCCTCAACAACAAACTCCATCAGGGACTCATTTAAGGACTCGTGCACTTTATTAATTTTCTTTGTTATCTCTGTATTGCAGTCAGTTGTTTACATTCATTATCTGTTGACATTTCTTTTATTTGTTTACATGTTTTCGCTGTGCACAGTTAATTTTTGCACTACCAATTGGTAACAATTCTGCTGTGCCTGCAGGCTAAAGGAATCTCAGGATTGTATGTATGTACCCTGACAATAAATCTTAAATATGATGGGATTGGTCTCAGACCCAGCATAGTCTTGATGGGTTGAAATGCCTCCTTCTATGTCATAAGGTTACATGAAATATATGGACATGAGCCTGGCACCATACTGAAAAATCTCCAATACCCCATTGGCAGAATTTAAAAGAGTTCACATGAAATTTTTGCCATATAAGAAGTTATTTTCTTCTACTATCTCTTTAAAGTGAAGTAATGCACATTAATTGGACAGTCGTGTTTGAGCATCCATTTGACAAGTACGACAAAGAAGAGAACATTGCCACTTATTTGCCTGTAATATTAGACTTTGAAGGTTACTGATGCAAGTTTTGGCCAATGGGATCTAATCTTCTTGTACTTCACCCATTAATATTTTATATGTCAGCTTAGATTGTTGGCTAGAAGACAACTTTGACAACAGCTGTAATGTTACTTGGCTCTGAGAAGTCCATTTTTCAGCAGGGGTCTTTGTGATTCAGAGCTTATTGATTTTCTAGGGTGTTCCTACTTTGTCTGGCTCAGCATCAGGGCAAGGTATTTAGAGTGCAGTAACACGTTAGCAATATGTCTGAACCGGCTGATTTGTTTTCCTTGGAGCTTTCTTGGTCTGGGTTTGTTTTCCTTGGAGCAGAGGAGGCTGCGATAGTAGTTTCTAGATGAACACAAAACATACATCATTACAGCACAGCACAGCCCTTTCACCCCATGATGTTATGTTGACCTATATAAATCTGATCAACAAACTAAAGCTTCCCTTCCTTATACCCAAAACTCTCTATTTTTCTTCATCCCATGTTCCTATCGAAGAGTCTTTTAGAAGTCCCTGTTGTACCAGCCTCCACTTCTAACCCTGGCAATGCATTTCAGGCACCCACAACTCTGTAAAGAAGCTTGCTCCTGACTTTTTTCTTCTCCTCGGCTTGTACAGATGTCCTCTTGTCTTTGTTATTCTTGCCATGGGATGCTGGCTGTCCACCCTATCTATGCTCTCAGAGACTTGTAGACCTCTATAAAGTCACCTTCTCTCTGAACATTCCTAGCTTTGTTAACCTTGCCTCATAGACATATTCTCCAATCCAGGCAACATCTTGATAAATCTCATCTGCACCCTCTTCAAAGCTTCCTTCCTATAATGAGGTGACCAGAACTGAACACAATACAGTTATAACCAGCATCTATGAGGACTGGTAGATGCCAGATAAATGTATTTTCTGGTTGTTTGAGAATTACTCTTCCAATGCCAAACTAATGCACCTGCATTAAGAATAAAGAGTTTAAGAGACAAAGGACAAAAATGCTCCACCGTGCTTACATTGAACAAACTTCACCTGCATGATTATATAATCCTTAAAACATTTTACTTTATTTTCAGTCACATTCTTTGAAAATGTTTAACCGTTGTTGCATCTGCAGGTTCCTCCCCCTCGACGGAGTAACTCGAAAGATTTACAATAACATTATAATTAAGCCCCTCCTTCCCCCAAGTTTACAATAAAGCATTTGACTATGATGACTTTTACTAAGCAGGGATAAGAAGATTCTTTAAGGGAGTCACCCCAAATGCGAGCGGCATCAACCAGCTCTTCATCCTGGATGGCACCATTTTATTCAAACCCAACTTTATTCAAACATATGCAACAAGCAAAGTATGACAAAGGGACTCTGCCGGTTGAATATTTGCTCCCCTCTTCATCAATGGTTTACTTCAGAGAACTTTTACTTTTACAATTTTAAACTTGCATATTTTTACCTATTATTTTATTCTTATTTATTTTAATTTTTAAAATTTATTATCCTTGATATTTTTTGTCGGTTGCTGGTTGCTTGAATTCTGGATACCAGTAGTTTTACTCTATTTCAATTGTGGTCGAATCAGAGTTGTGAATCACAAAAGCACAGGAGGCTACAGTCCTCATGCTGCTCGATGAGGTGGTCAGCATGGACTTGCCTGAAAAATTTCTGTACTGCATGACGAGGACTTTATTTCCAATACCTATAGTCAAATTATTTTCCTGTTTGCCTTTTCCTTGCATCTCTGCCCTCATCTCTGTATTTGAAAACATATAAGGGAGCTGGTGGTTTTAGTTTTAGTTGTTAAACCGTTTCCTTCATCAGCTGTGTTAGTCCATTTACGCAAGTGTGCAAGTCACACTTATGATGGTGACTTCGTTACTTTCTATAGCGAGCAAAACCATGAAAACATTGTTTATTATTTGTGATATGCAGTATCTGCACCTATGGAGATTGTTAGATGCTGGATAAGTGTATCCGCCAGTTGCATGAGATTGCATGTTGCGAGATTGACAAACTAACTGCAAGGTGCGCCAATTTTTAACTTCCATTTTTTAACTTATTTATTTTTTGTGATTTTATTTTTGCCGGTTGCTTGGATTCTGGATAACAGGAAGTTTACTATATTTCTGAGATTATAAGAGCAGAAGTTAGGCCATCTCAACCGCTTTGAACCTGCTCTGAGATTCAACTATGTCTTAGGTGATTTCTTACTTCATTTTCCTCCCCCATTTACAAATCCATTGATTCTTCCCATATCCAGAAATCTATTGATCTCAATTTTGAATAGAGTCAATGACTGAATGCCCAAAGCCATTTTGGATGAAGGATTACACAGATTCATTAAAATCAGAATCAGAATCAGGTTTATTGTCATGAACATGTGTCACAAAATTTGTAGTTTTGTGGCAGCAGTATTGTGCCTAACGTCGAAGTACTCGAGATGGCAGAGGTCGACAGCATCGAGTCCACGCTGCTGAAGATCCTGCTGCGCTGGGTGGGTCACGTCTCCAGAATGGAGGACCATCGCCTTCCCAAGATCGTGTTATATGGCGAGCTCTCCACTGGCCACCATGACAGAGGTGCACCAAAGAAAAGGTACAAGGACTGCCTAAAGAAATCTCTTGGTGCCTGCCACATTGACCACCGCCAGTGGGCTGATATCGCCTCAAACCGTGCATCTTGGCGCCTCACAGTTTGACGGGCAGCAACCTCCTTTGAAGAAGACCGCAGAGCCCACCTCACTGACAAAAGGCAAAGGAGGAAAAACCCAACACCCAACCCCAACCAACCAATTTTCCCCTGCAGCCGCTGCAACCGTGTCTGCCTGTCCCGCATCGGACTTGTCAGCCACAAACGAGCCTGCAGCCGACGTGGACTTTTACCCCCTCCATAAATCTTCATCCACAAACCAAGCCAAAGAAAGATTGTGCTTTACAGGCGTAAAATTGCGATAAATTTGAATTAGCATTAGCACCAGTGATGCAACCAGTCAGAATGCGCTCCATGGTACACCTGCAGAAATTTGCAAGAGTCTTTGGTGACGTACCAAATCTCCTCAGACTCTTAATGAAATATAGTCGCTGGCAAGCCTTCATGATTGCATTGGCATGATGGCCCAAGGATAGGTCTTCAGAGACATTGACACCCTGGAATTTGAAGTTCCCTACCCTTTCCACTGCTGATGAGGACTGATTTGTGTTGTGTTTCCACTTCCTGAAGTCCACAATCAATTCCTTAGTTTTGCTAACAGTCAATGCAAGGATATTACTGTGACACCACTGAATTAGCTGATGTATCTCATTTTTGTACGCTACTTCATTGCCGTCAGTGATTCTTCCGACAACCATGGTGTCAACGGCAAATTTATAAATGGCATTTGAATTGTGCCTAGCCTCCCAGTCATGGGTATAGAGTGAGTAGAACAGTGGGCTAAGCACGCATCCTTGAGGTGCACCTGTGTAGATTGTCATCGAGGAGAAAATGTGGTTACTGATTTGCCCTGACTGTGGTCTTCTGATGAAAAGGTCAAGGACCCAGTTGCAGGGGCCTAGGTTTTGCAGCTTGCTGACCAGTACTGAGGGGATGATGGTGTTGAACTGTAATTGATGAAAAGCAGCCTGGTGCTCGTGTTGCTGTTGTCAGATGATCCAGGGTCAATGATATTGGACATATTATGGCGGTAAAGAAATTGCAGTGGGTATGAGTTAATTCTGGACTTGACCAACCTCTCAAAGCATTTCATCACACTTGATGTGAGTGCTAATGGGCAATAGTTATTGAAGCAGCTCACCCAGCTCTTGTTAGGCTCTGGCACAATTGATGCCCTTATGAACCTCTGACTGCAGCCGTGAGAGACAGGAAAAGGTCGTGAACACTCCGGCTAGTTGGTTGGCACAGATTGGCCCGACACCTTGCTAGGGTTCTCCGTTTTGAAAGATATTCTGATGTTGGCCACTGAAACAGATGTCATAGGGACGGCAGCTTCTGCAGGGATTCTCATTGGTGCCATTGAATTCTCCTTTTCAAAGCAAGTGTCATCATTTAAGTAAACAAATCTCTCCTTATTTTAAGGCAGTGATTCCTGGTTCCAGAATCCTCAGTGAGGGGAAACATTCTCCTTGTTGAGTCCTCTAAAAAATGAATAAGTTTCAATGAGTTCAGCTCTTATTCTTTTAAATCTGAAGCCCCCCGCCCCCCCGCCTATAATTTTGAGTCATTGTTGAATATCTTGGGTCTCTTTTACAATTTAGTCCTCCTTGTTTTCAGAGGGAATTATCTATGGCTAATAAATTCAGGGATGAGGGTCCCTGCACTAGTTAAGGGCATTCCTTATCACCATCACCCTCTCAGATCCTGGCCAAGAGCCTGCAAATGACAAGTAACCACTGAATTGAAGTATTCTTGTGTTTAACAAGAAAGTCAAGAGGGTCAAAACAGAATTGTATTTCAGTAGGCAAGAAAGGGAAGGGAGTTGAAGGGAGTAAGAGCAGGATGGGTGTGTGCAAGATTGCTGAAGCTCTTGGCAAGCAGAGAAGACCATGTGCCTGCACTCTGTCAGAGTTATCCCAAGCTTCCCACTTTGATTTAATATTTAGGGATTATCTTACGCAATGAATTTGTGCTTGCTTTTGTTTCTTCAGGTGTAGGCACTTTCACTTCAGTCTACTTTACCCTAAATGAAAAATAACATTCAGTTTTTGGTGTGATCACATTTGCTTATCATCTTCTCATCTTCAGATGCTACACACTAGGATCGCGGGTAATAATCTTAGCAAAGAAAGAAACTAATGTGTGGGAATTTCAAAGGAATAGAATGGTCAAAGTGGGCTGTGATATAGAGGGGCAAACATTCAGTAACCTTTGATGAACTTTCAGGGGCATCTTAACCCTCTGCAAAACATGTCAAGGGTGATGGACATAGATCTAAGAAGTGGCAGGCCAAGATGAAAGAAATGTTCTCCCATATGCAGGCATGAGTCTGCAGATGGGCGATAGCGAATGATACCTGACCTCTTCTTTACTGCTTTATGGATATTGGAAGTGACAGGGATGGCATTGTAGCATTTCACAGCAGCAAGTCAAACAGAGCTCTGTGATACGTGGATAAGAAATAACATTCAAATCGCAGGTTTGTTCTTTGTACATATTCCGTGAAACCCCACCTGCAACTGTTTATAATAACTCTACCTGCTTTTAAGAGGGTCACGTCAGGCTGTTATTTTCAGTCTTAGTGAAATATACCATAGCTAGAAGAAATCCCTATGAGCTGTTCCTGATCATGGCCACACTTCACTCCAGTAGCTTTCAACAGTTAGCAAGAATTTATGCAGCATGTCGATAGTTGTAATTCCTACAGTTAATATGATTAAAGAGAGACTTCATAGCAAGAAGGAATTTAATGCCTGTTGAATCATATCTGCACCTTTTGCAGCCAGATGAAGAGGCTTTAAAGGGCCATTGGAAATAGACCGCATTGGCCTTAACTGCTTGGAATGCTGTGTGCTGTGGATAGGAGCTAGATGAAGGGAAAAAAGAAATTACAAGGCTACACTCCAAAAATATCTATTTATTTATTTATCCAAAGTCAGCTTTTTTTAAAAAAAAGATAAAAACTGTAGCAGATGCTGCTGCTGGAGAGGTTAGGCTCAAAGAAGAGACACACACTACAGGAATGAATTCAACACTGATTTATTGTGTTGGCAGCTCTGCTTAAGAAGGGCTCAGAAGCCCATCTCTGGCGTCATCATTCCACCCGACTGGTGGCTTTACGATCTGCTTCCTGGGATTGATTGTTTAGTGCTTCCCAGGGAGCGGCCAATCACTGAGCCCCTCTCATCCCCAGGTGTGGCTGCTTCCCTAGTTCCACCCGATAGGCTGCCGCTGGCCAGCCCATCGGAGTGGGGCACTGCAGCCGCGTGCTGCTGAGTCGGGCGCTGACTTCGAAGACCGTATCCCATCTCGGCCGGCTGTGTGGACCGTGAGCTCTCGGTGCCGGGTCGCTGCTTCGGGCATGGCGCGTTCAGAAGCATGCTACAAAACTCAGTTTCTTCTTCCATGTGTTCTTCCCCGTTTGGACAGACTCCAGCAAATCCCCTGCCCACTTTATTATCTCGAGCAAATTTAGTATTTGAAGTGTTATTATTTTTTTCATGCTTTTCAAAAAAATATTTTTGTTCTATTTTCTCTCCCTCCCTTGTATTTTACAAGATCATTTGTACAACTATTCAGCTATCAAATTGAGATAACAAAACTTTGCATTTAATCAATATGTCAGTTTCTGAGGCTTTTGGACAAAATTGTTGATTCAGATTAAGGATGACATATTTGACTTGTGTTCCAATGATATAACTGAGTTAGGTTCAACATTAACTATAAATGCATTTTTATAAAACCAGACTGGCTGTAGTTTATGTTCTATGGAAAGTTATTTCAGGCAAAACAGCAAATGATTGCTGATGGGAACCTGCATTAGCTGGGCTAATACCTTTTCTTTGTGTCTTTCAGCCATTAGATAATAGCCCACCCCCACTGCCAACTTCTTCCTTGCCTGAAGGATATTATGAGGAAGCAGTCCCGCTGAGTCCAGGGAAAGCTCCAGAATACATCACTTCTCGAGGTAAATCTACAGTACGGTGTCAACGTCAGCATATATTTCTGATTTGCTTCACTTAATCCTTTGAGTATTGAAGCATTTGTAGATTAGTCTATGAGGCCTACATGCTGAGTACTCTTCTCCACGGCTGTGAATCCTGGGTCACATACAGAAAGCAAGAACACCACCTTAACACATACCATTTCCAATGTCTCAGATCCATCCTATGCTACTCATGGCGCGACAGAGTCACAAACGTTCAAGTCCTGGAGAAGACGGGAAGTATGGACCTCTACTCAATCATCCGCGCTCGCCGCCTGCGGTGGGCTGGCCACATTGTCCGTATGGAGGACGGCCGATTGCCCAAAGTTCTCCTCTATGGTGGGCTATCAGATGCTCCCCGCCCTGTTGGCCGCCCACGTCTTCGCTACAAAGTCGTAATCAGGCGTGACCTCCAGTCATTCCATGTCAACCATACTGACTGGGAGGATCTCGCAAAAAATCGCACTGCATGCCGTTCCGCGATTCGCAGTGGCACATCACAATGTGTCAACAACTACAAAAAATTCTTTGAGGGCAGAAGAGCTACAAGGCACTGTGTTCATCTTCGCTCGTGAAGGGATGGGCCATGATGATTAGAAAAAGTATTTACTCTGCACCTAACTTAAAATATGTGCACCAATATTTTACCACCACAATTGTACATGTGAAAGTACAGGAAAATATAACAGCTTGAATTCTATTCTAAACATATTAAAAAATATTAAAAATATATGCTATGAAGATGCTTTATTTAAAGAGGGGCTTTCTGTATGTGTTTAATTTGGTAATAACAGTGGAATATCATCACTTTTTGGCTAAGATCAAGTGCAGTAACTAAATGGATTATTAATTGATAGCCTGGCTATTAGGATGGCACCGTTAGTGTAGCGGTTAGTCTAATGCTTTTACAGCACCAATAATCGAGTCTGGGGTTTGAATCCCGTGCTGTCTGTAAGGAGTTTATGTTCTCCCCGTGTCTGCGTGGGATTTCCCTGGGGTTCTGGTTTGCTCCCACCATTCGAAATGTACTGGGATTGTAGATCAATTGGGTGTAATTGAGCAGTATGGACTCATGGGCAGAAAGGGCCTTTTGCTCTTCTGTATGTCTAAAATTTAAATGAAAACAAAATTAAGAAACATTACAGCGCAGTACAGGCCCTTCGGCCCACAATGTTGTGCTGACCTGTGTAAATCTACTACTAAACAACCTAATATTTCCCTACATCCCACCCATAGCCATCTATTTTTCTTCCATCTATGTGCCAATATAAGAGTATTTTGAATGTCCCTATTGTACCATCCTCTACCACCACCCTGGCACCCATCCCTCTTTGAGTAAAAAAAATGACCTTTTACATCTCCCCTAAACTTTCCTCCACTCACCTTAAACCACTATCCTCTGATATCGTTATTGTTGCTGCAGGAAAAAGCTGCTGCTTGTCCACCCAATCAATGCCCCTCATATTTTTATATATCTTTATTAAATCCTCTTTCAGCCTTCATCACTCCAAATAAAAAAGCACCAGCTCTTTTAAGCACCAGTTCTCCACTCCAGAAAACATCCTGGTAAATCTCCTGTACACCTCTTCAAAGAATCTATATCCTTCCTGTAATAAGATGACCAGAACTGAATGCAGTACGTACTCCATTTGTGGTCTGACCAGAATTTTATAGAGGTGTACCATTACCTCACAGCTCTTGAACTCAATTCCCTGACTAGTGAAGGCTAACACATCATATGCCTTCTTAACCACCTTATCAACTTACATGGCAACCTCGAGGGATCTATGGACCTGGACCCCAAGATCTTTCTGTTCCTCCACACTGTTAAGAACCTTGCCATTAATCATGTACAGATCTTCGGTGGCAATATAAAATAATACTTGATAAATTGTGCAGTTATGATACTTGATCGGTTCTAGAAAATTGTGAATGACAGATTGAAGTTATTGCTAAATGTAACTTAAAGTACCGTGAAATTCAAATCTGAAAATATATCCACAGCAATGAATTTGAGTAAGTTTAATGTAGTGGTTCTCAACCTTTTTCTTTCATCTTACATACCTCTTTAAGTAGTCCCTATGCCATTGGTGCTCTGTGATTCATAATGGATTGCTTAAGGTGGTATGTGTGTGGGAAGGGAAGGTTGAGAATCACTGCTCTAGATCCAATTGTTACTGAACTATTTTGCTTGAGAAAAATTGTCATTGACCCATTTCTATGGCGTTATGAACACGTGCACAAGTTAATTAGGAATGATTAAAACAGTGGTTTTCAAATTTTCTTTCCACTCACATACCACCTTAATTAATCCCTTACTAATCGCAGAGCACCTATGGCATAGGGAATACTTAAAGTGGTATGTGAGTGGAAAGAAAAAGGTTGAGAACCACTGGGTTAAAGTAACATAGTTTTATTCTTGCTAAAATCATTGTTGAACCGGGGGCTGCTTTTGAAAATGACCTGCTCACAATTGAATCGGAACAATCAGACTTGAAAATCTGGAGACAAAGTGCTGGTAAAATTCAACCATTTATCTCTGAAATTCCATTCACAAATAGAATGAAATATACAGACAATGACCCTGTATCTTCTCCAAAAAATCCCTAAACTTTTCCCATAAGTAATAAAAAATAAATCATATATACAAACAGCTGTCAGAGTCTCTCTCAAAATTCACAAGCATAAAAATAGACAAGGTATTGCTTGTAAAATTGACAGAATAGTATTGTGCTGTCTGTCTGCAAATGTCTGAATTGAACAGAAATAGCTGAAAATTGTGCATGCAAGATTAAACGTCTGGAAAATGATAGAAGTCTTCCTATCAAATGAAATTTATATTTGTAATGCTCAAAACAAAGCAAAGTTTTAAAACCCCAAGTCATTCAAGGCATTTTGTGACCAGAAGCCCTTCACCTCTTAAAAAAAGGAGCTGGCTGTGAAGAGGCCGCGTTGCCGACTTGCCTAATCATCTCAGAAACGTAAAAACTATTCTAAGACCTCTGTTTATATTGAAAAATATTTGAGACTTTTTTCCAGAAATGCTTCCAGTCATTATTGGTGAGTAGCTCTGTTTAATATTACTTTGAGAGAGTCAAATCCCACACAGATGAAAGAAACAGTCTTATGGGACCTGGCATTGAGTTATGAGAGCTTCATGAAAGTTTATTTTTTAGCCCATTCTTTCATACCTGAAGTTATCAGTCCCATCAATCCTCCCTGCCTTGAGGTATACCAATCTACCAATTTATACCTGATGAAGATCTTTTGGAAACTGCCACCTTTAAAGTAAACTGTACTTTCAGTCCCAACGTATCTCCACTCGCATTTGTAAATATCTTTGGAAAATAAAATGAAGCCTCCTTATTACTGCTTTTCAAGGGATCAATGGCTCAGCTTACTTATACTCCCGCTGACCAGAACTGTGTTCTTTGGATGGTCTGGGTGTGCAGGTATGTTGCTTCTGAGCCTTGTAGTAAAATCTGATTCTTCTGTTGGCTAATAGCAACTGGTTTCATTCAGACCATTTTGGTTGAAAATCTTGCTGAAGAAGTTTGAGCATTGCAGGATTGTTGACCTTATTTCAGTGAGTTTGATGCTGCACAAATATATAGTCAATATGAGAATTAGGGATCAGAACCAGTGTTTGACAGGGCGTCGAGGGCAAGAAGGGCTCCTTTAGGGCCCTGGATGCTGAAGGCTTTCTCATCGTGTCGGAGGTTTGGATCTGGGTTTGAGTTGCCGATACTTTGAGCTGAATAGGAGATGTGTGCAGCTGCTGAAGCCGCAGGAGCACTGGAAGGGAATCGAAGACCACTCCGTGACTCTCTTTTGCTTCTCTTTCTCTCACTGGAAGAGGCACCAGGCGAATCTTTCACTGTCTTACAGCAAACAAAAGGGCAATTTCATGTCATATCACATTTCTGTTTTATTACATGACAATAAATAATATCTGATCTGATTTAATGAAAACTTTGTCCAAAAATTGGGACATACAGATAAAAATATAAACATAATTTGCTTTAGTGTGGTTTTCAACTTCGCAAAGTGTATTTCCTTTTGGCTTTATGTAAATTCATTTCTAGGTCATCATTATTTGAACAGGACATTCTAATAGGACAAAAAACTTGCTCCATTATTAATCCTTTTATGTCTTTCAGCATATCAAATTCAGATAAGCATCAGAATGGAATAAATTTGGTTTTGGGTGCTCTGAATTTTCATGGGAGATGGAAACTCAGTTCAATATAGATATTGCCAAGTCTCTTGCAAAGTTTCAAGGGAAAATTAAATAATTTACCTGCAGATTGAGGGAGGCAGGTTGTGCCTTATTGTATTAACAATTAAAAACAAACTGTTAGGAACAAATGGCTCTCTTGAGACGACTTTCCTGCATTGACTTTTCTTACAGACTACGATTCAGATGCCATGAGCAGCTCCTATGAATCATATGATGAAGATGAGGAGGATGGGAAAGGAAAGAAACTGAGACATCAATGGCCATCTGAGGAGGCCTCAATGGACTTGGTGAAGGACGCCAAGATCTGTGCTTTTCTTCTGCGTAAGAAACGTTTTGGACAGTGGACAAAACAATTCTGTGTCATTAAAGACAACAAACTACTGGTAGGCTTATTTTGGTTTTATTCTGGTAGTGAAATGCAATCTGACTTTCCACTCTTGACCTCTTGGGTCAAAGTGCAGAGTGTGAGAGGATGTGTGGGGATTTGTTTCCAGGCATTTAATATCAATACTGTGCCAGAACTAATAAGGTGTGTTTGAATTAACCAGAATCTCCTTGGTTCTCGGACTGTTTGTTATCGCCATGCTGCTTTGCTGGAACTCTCCTTTTCCTCAGTGGTGATATTTTTTGCCACAGATGCCCGATCATATTATTACCATATTCTTTCATGGTATGGAAAGAGGCCATTTGATCTATCAAGTCAATGGTATACAGTACATACACGCGAGTGTGTAAATGAGGGAAAAACCCTGGTGTCCAGCACCTATGTAGATTGGTAGATGCTGGATAAGTGTATTTTCCAGTTGTTTGAGATTGCGTGTTGCATGATTGGCAAGCTAATGACGAGGCACGGAAGTTTTAAACATTTTTTTTACTTATTTTTATTTGCCAGCTGCTTAAGACTGCCAGTTGCTTGAATACCAGTAACAGGGTTTTCACTGTATATTATACCTAATGATGAGTTTATTGTACAATGTATATATGCTCCAAAATTCGTACTTGTCCTCAAGCTGAAAATCTGTTTCTCTTCCCATAGGTGCAGCCTGGTCAGCTGAGTATTTATTGCATGTTCTATTTTACTTCCCATTTCCTCACTAATTTTCTCTACAATCTCTCCACGTTCAATTCCATAACCCACCTATACCAAGGGCTATGTACATATGGAGAATTAATCTAATCAATCCACACATCTTCAGGAATTGTAAGGGAATTGGCATTGTGGATGGACTGCATTTCAAAGGGGGAGGGGGGCTTACATAACTCATGCAAATGAGGGTTAATGTCATCTGAGCAATCATTTTGTTGCATTGGGATCAGATGTTTGTACCTTCTGTCAAGGATTATTGAACCACAGTTAATTTCCCCTTTCTTATCAGAGAAGGTGAGAGTAAAAGAAGGCAGCACAGTTAGCATAGCAGTTAGCGCAAAGCTGTTCCAGCGCCAGCGACCCAGGTTCAAATCTAGCACTGTCAATAAGGAGTTTGCGTAGGTTTCCTCCGGGCGCTCTGGTTTCCCCTTGCCATTCAAAAATAACTGAGGTTGTAGGTCAATTGAGTGTAATTGGGCAGTATGGGCTCATTGGCCGAAAGGGCCTGTTACTATGCTGTATGTCTAATTTAAAATTTAAATTTAAAACAATGTGCAGCTTTAACTCTCCAAGTTAGTTTAGACCAGATCTGGAACCTTTTGATCCACGTTGCATAGTTACAGGGCTATTCTACTTGATACATTTGTGTCGTCTTTTGTCCACAAAAGCTTTTTCAATCTTCTTTAACTAAAAAAGAAAGGTGTCTCATTGCAGGGCCTTTCAGTACGTCTCCAAGGTTCCTTTTTCTCCATCTGACCTGGGCCTCAGGTTGACTATTGGCTCCAGATTATAACACATCGAAAACCTTCTGATGGTCTACAGGGGCATTCTCCTGATCTTTCCAGATCCCATCTGTTTAACTGCTCAATTCTGGCTGGTTGCATCACTGTCTGGTATGGAGGTGCCTATGCTCAGGACAAGAAAACATTTTAGAGACTTGTTAACTTGGCCTGCAAACATCATGGGTACCAATCTTCACTCCATTTACAAGAGGCGGTGTCTTAAGAAAGCAGCCTCTATCCTCATGAACCCCCATCACCCAGGCCATGCCCTCTTCACTCTGCTACCTTCGAGAAAGATGAGCACTCAGCGGCACAAGGACAGCTTCCCCGCTGCCATCAGATTCCTGAATAATCAATGAACTCAAGACCCTGCCTTACTTTGACTTTCCGTGCACTATTTTAATTTATTTTTATAAGGTTGTTTATATTTATATGAATGTTGGAGTTGGGAATGTTAAGGTAAATTGTGTAAGACATTGGTGAGGCCAAATTTGGAGTAATATGTGCGATTTTGGTCACCCATCTACAGGAAAGATATCAATAAGATAGAAAAAGTGCAGAGAAGATTTACTAGGATTGTTGCCTGGACTTCAGGAACTGAGTTACGGGGAAAGGTTAAAAAAAATCAGGACTTTTTACCCTGGAGCATAGAAAAATGAGGAGAGATTTGTTAGAATTTTTAAAATCATGAGGGGAATAGATAGAGTAAATGTAGGTAGGCTTTTTCCACTGAGATACAAACCAGAGGACATAAGTTAAGGGGAAAATTTAGGGGGAACTTCACACAGAGAGGGATGGGGGTGTGGAACGAGTTGCCAGCTGAAGTGTTAAATGCAGGCCCAATTTTATCATTTAAGAAGAAGTTGGACAGGTGCGTGGATGGGAGATGGGCTAGGTGCAGATCAGTGGGACTAGGTAAAAAAAATGGTCCGACCCAGACTAGAAGGGCCAAAGGGGCCTGTTTCTGTTCCGTAATGTTCTATGGATTACACTGTGATACTGCCGCAAAGCAACAAATTTTGTGACTTTCTTACGACAATCAATTCTGATCCTGATTCTAAGAATCTGATTCTGACTCTGTGCATTACCTGGTGTTTTGGATCAGTAAAGAGTTGTTCTTCGAAGACCTGCAAATTGCTCTGTGACCTTGATGCTGCAAACAGCACCATGATGTTACTTTATTATAGGAAATGGTGGCAATTGCTCAAGGAGATGTACACTGTCAATCATTCATCACGATATTCTGAAACCTGTGCAGAAATTAATAATTAATTTGGGATTTACTGTTTGATTTCAGTGCTATAAAAGTTCAAAAGACCATCAGCCTCAGATGGAGTTACTGCTGACAGCCCACAATGTGTCCTATATTCCTAAAGACAGCAAAAGGAAAAAGCATGAACTGCGAATCACCCAGCAAGGAGCAGACATGTTGGTGCTGGCTGTGCAGAGCAAAGAGCAAGCCGAGGAGTGGCTGAAGGTAGGAGTGCGTGTAGTTATCATACAGTCCTGTTGAAAATGTTCATCTATGATTGCTATCCCAACCTACCGTTATAATTGGAAAAATCAGCCCCTGCAGAATTGATGGTGGCAGGCTCTACCACACTCTGCTTCAGGAGATGTGGACAGGCCTGTGGAAACAGTAGGCTTCGGTTGTTTTGATGGAATGTGGCAAAATTTAAAAAAAAGCTTGATGAGGAGTTTTCTTCTGATTTTGTTTTTAACTACAAATGTAATGGAAAATAAATCAGGTGATTATCTGGCTCAGTGTATAACTGGTATATGAGTTTGTTTCAAGGAATGATAGAATCATACACCAGTTAAACAGGCCCTTTGGCCCATCAAATCTGTGTCAATCATTAAGCACTCATTTACCTGAAGGCTACACAAATTCCATTTTCTTTTCACACAGTGGAAACATAGAGCATTACAGCACAGAAAACAGGCCATTTGACCCTTCTGGTCTGTACCGAATTATTATTCTACCTAGTCCCACTGACTTGCACTCAGCCCACAGCCCTCCATACCTCTCCCATTCATGTACCTGTCCAAATTTTTCTTAAAATTAAAATTGAGCCCGCATTCACCACTTCAGCTGGCAGCTCGTTCCACACTCCCACTACTCACTGTGCAAAGCAGTTCCCCCTCTCGTTCCCCCTAAACCTTTCCACTTTCACCCTCAACCTATGTCCTCTGGTTTGTATCTCAGCTACACTCAGTGGAAAAAGCCTTCTTCCATTTACTCTATCCATCTCCCTCATAATTTTGTACACCTCAATCAAATCTCCCCTCATTCTTCTATACTCCAGGGAAAAAAGTTCCAACCTTTTTAACCTTTGCCTGTAACTCAGTTCCTGAAGTCCGACAACATCCTGGTAAATCTTCTCTGTACTCTTTCCTATAGTTAGGTGACCAGTATTTTGAACCCTTCCCGCACATTCCTGGGCAATTACAAAGACAAATTAACTTACCAACCAGCTTGCCTTTTGGATGTTGCAATTGCAATTGCAATTCTCTGGGGAAACCCGCATAGTCATAGGTAGAACCCTATCACTTGATCTGTGGGGCAGCGCTGCTACTCACTAATGGAGAATTACTATTGTAGTTACATTCCTGGTTGAGTGCTCAGGGGATGTACGGCTCAGCTAGCTGATGTTCTCACCGACATCTTTAACATTGCCCAGGGAGCACCATGGTCCCAACGTGTTTCAAAGCTGCCTTCATTGTCCCCATGCCGAAGAATTTGTCTATGTATTGCCTCAATGACTGTCGCACTCGCGTCCATCGTCATGAGTGCTTTGAGAGACTCGTCATGGGGCACATCAATTTCCTGGACCTCCTGCAGTTTGCATACAGATCTATGGATGATGCTGTCTTTACTGGCCTCCATCTAGCTCTTACCCACCTGGAAAATAAGGACTCGTATCTTTGACTGCTGTTTATCGACTTCAGATCAGCATTCAATACAATCATACCTCAGTACCTGATAAGGAAGTTGAGCCTGCTGGGTCTAAACACCACCCTCTGCAACTGGATTCTTGACTTCCTGTCGGGGAGACCTCAACCAGTCCAGATCGGAAGCAGCACTTCCAAGACCATCACACTGAACATGAAGCCTCCCCCCTCCAAAGGCTGTGTGCTTAGTCCACTGCTGTTCACTTTGCTGACCCGTGATTGTGCAGCCAAACACAGCTCGAACCACATCATCAAGTTTGCTGATGACACTGGTGGGCCTTATTAGTAAGAATGACAAGTCAGCGTACAGAGATGAGGTGCGGTGGCTAATAGATTGATGCAGAGCCAACAACCTGTATCTGAACGTTAATAAAATAAAAGAGATAGTTATTGACTTCAGGAGGGCCCAGGGGCCCACTCTCCACTGACCATTGACGGCTCCACCGTTGAGATTGTCAAGAGTATCAAGTTTCTTGGAGTGCACTTGGTGGAGAATCTCTCCTGGTCCTTTATCACCAGCTCCATAGCCAAGAAAGCCCAGTAGCACCTCTACTTCCTGCGAAGGCTGAGGTAAGTTCATCTTCCACCCTCCATCCTCACTACATTCTACAGAGGATGTATTGAGAGCACTTTATGCAACTGCATCACTGCCTGATTTGGAAGCTATACCTCTTCGGACCACAAGATCCTACAGAGAATAGTGAAGTCAGTGGAAAAGATCACTGGGGGCTTTCTTCCTACCATGAAGGATATCTACAACATTCGACACAGGCAAAAGGCAATAAACATTGTGAAGGACTTCACACACCCCTCATGTAAATTTTTCTCCCTTCTGCCATTGGGTAGGAGGTACTGCAGCACTCAGGCCCATACGTCCAGATTGGGCAACAGTTTTTTCCCCAAAGCCATCAGGCTTCTGAATTCCCAGAACATATGTGGATAGTGTACCGTGGACATTTTCTGTATATGTCTTAATATTTCAATGTGTTTAACTTCTATTCTAACTTATATTTATGTAAATATGTCTGTGGTCCTGGAGAAACGCTATCTCATCTTTACCGTGCGAGCATGGTTTGAATGATAAAGGTTACTTGACTTGACTTGCAGAGCCATATTAAAATGGCCTTCCCCACAAAGTTTGTAATTGTTGGTGTTCATCCAGACTCTGGCAGACTTTGAATTGTGGCTGAGAATTGGTCATTGAGGTTCGCTGTTCCAGTAGTTATACAGAGCATTTTTATTTGGCCAACTATTCCTGGCCCTGCCTGTCTCTGTTGGTTTTGTGGGAGGTTCTTGCACTGAGAGAACATGAGGTTTGTTATCAGACTAAATGTACAAATTAGATAGGGGAAGACCTGTCAATTTCTCAATTCTCCGTGGAATCTGATCTTTTCCCAGTCTGTGATGCAGCTGCTGTTTTACTGTTCAATTCAGGATGTTATGGCAACTGTATTACATTGCTCAAACAAAACTCTATTCTTCATTCAGCCTCCACAATATTCCATCCCTATTGATCCAAAGTCAGCTTTGGAAATGCCTTTCAAAGCATTATATGATCTTTCTTCAGTCTGAAGCTTAAACAATTAATCTTGCCTGGTTTTCTCCTCTTCTTCTAGCAGTCAGCTTCTTTCTGCTAACATGTGGGCAGCACACATCCGTGGTCCAATTTCCAGAGTGTAAAGTTGATGAAGCTGCCTGTATTCATTGTCATTCCTTTGTCCAATTGCCCTTAACTTCAGAATTTTAGCATAGACTTGGATTGTGATAGAAAGCCCCAAATTGCTATTAGTGTTCCCTCACTTCTCCACTATTTCCAATTTTCTCCACTGCAAGGAAGAAGTAACTTGAACCGACATGAATTTCAGTACCTTACAAACTAAAGATGTGGCATCGAACTTTGAAAATGGTTCAGTTTGTTGTATGAAGTCCAGATGAATTTTAATTGTGTAGAAAATAATTATTGCTGAGCAAACTATCTGGCTGTCAAGAGAACTAATTTTAAAGTCATAGTGAGATATAACATAGACACAACACTCTTGGTCCTTTGCACTGATTACACTTATCAACATAGATTTTTCTTCCAGAAGATGTTTGGGTGTATTTTATGGAGTTTGGACCGCTGATCATGAACATCACCTTAGTAATTTCCTATTGCATACCATTTTTTAGTCATAACCTATTTTTGTGATTTCCTGTCATATTTTCAATGACACTTCGATCATAGAAAACCATAAAGTGCGTCATGCCACTGAAAGTTCATTTTCTGCATTTCCACTTGGACTCCTTCCCTGCTGATCTTGCTGCAGTCCGTAACGAACATGGTGAAAGGTTTCACCAGGACATTGAAACCATGGAAAAGCAGTACCAGGTCAACTGGAATCCATCAATGCTGGCCGACTATTGTTGGACACTAGCACGAGAGGGATCAGATGCTGAGTACAAATGAAAATCAGCGGCCAAAACAATTTTAGGTCAGTTGAATTAACGCAATGTATCTGCATCATTATGCGATTAAACCTGCTAAATTCAATAAAAGGTCATTTTATCCTTCTCCAACTTCCTACATGATGCAGCAAACATGAAATTATTTTTGTGTTCATCTTGAAGTTTATTATAATCCTCAATTTTTTTTTCAGGAAGCAAACTGTAGGAAAAAAAATTGTTATCCAGTGTTATTAACCACCTATTTATAGTAACCCTCCACTAATCCCATTTACGTTTTTTATTCTCACCATATTTTCATCTACTTCCTCGAGATTCTTCCACTTACTGATACAGCAGGGGCCATATACAGTGGCTAATCCATCTGACAATGTGGAATGTATGAAGAAAACAGATCACCCAGAGGAAACCTACATGGTTATAGGGTAAACATGTGAACTCTGCACAGACAGGAATGAACTCGGGTCTCTGGCACAGGGAGTCAGGGTCTCTACTAGCTGTGATATTAAGGGCACAAAAAATGTTTGAGCAAGTTTATTACATTTCTATTAAATAGTGTAAAGTAAATTTCTTAATTTTAATTTTTCATGATATTTTAGCTATATTGTAAATTTCAGAGATTCATGTTCAAAGTTTATTTCTGGTCATGGGCACGAATACCCAAAATTTGTTGACTTTTGTTTGCCCATAAAGTCTGTGATCCCACCTCTTCCTCCTGTGCTTCATAACCTCTTAACCCACATAGCCTTCTGTCTGTTCCAGTGGTGAACCTGAGTTCCAAGCATCCAAGTCACACTCCTTGGCCCCTAATTCTGAATACCCGATACAAGTAAGCCGTCAGCATCTGCGGCCCTTCAAGGGGAACCCTGCTCATCATCGGTGCCCGGTTCCCATAAGACTGTTGCCAGCAGCCCGTGACCTGGTGTGAGGCGTTCACTCACCAGCTTCACTGCTGGCCCACAACTGTGGTCTCCTAGCCTGTCAGGCTCTTCCCCAGGCTTCTCCTTCTTGGCGGAATGGTGTACTCTGCTCTGATGCCTTGTGGCTATCCACTACTTCCACTGGAGCTGGCATCTTGGGGCATGGACCTCTGTGGATGTTCACAATGTTAAAAATAAACCTGCCACTGCAGCTGCCACCGGCACCATTCCCATTTTACAGGTGGTTTAAACCTGCACAAGACTGTCAACAGGATGGCCCAGGCAGTAGGACCCCGTGGAGGAACGCAGGAAGACCAGTCTCCTCTCCCTGCTCCTCCCAAGCCCTCACCACCGACATATGCAGTTCTGAACACCTGAATATCTCTCTGAACTGAAAATCAAAAATAGCAAATGATAGAAGTCCAAACTTAAAAAAAAGAAAAAGCTGGAAACCCTCAGCAGTTCAGGAGGCACCTGTGAATAGAGAATCAGTTTATGTTTAAGCCCCGGGAGCCTTCATCAAAAGAAGTTAAAGGAATGAAATGGCTTAATTTTTTACATTTCTAATTGTTTTAAATTTAGACGTATAGTACAGTAACAGGCCCTTCTGGCGCACAAGCCCTTGCCATCCAATTACATCCAATTGAGCTATAACCCCATTCGTTTTGAAGGGTGGGAGGAAACCGGAGCACCCAGAGGAAACCCATGAAGACACAGGAAGAACGTACAAACTCCTTGCAGACAGCACGACATTTGAACTGGGGTCACTGGCGCTGTAACAGCATTGCACAAACAACTATGCCAACCGTACCGCTCCGATTATTGAAATGGAGGAAGGAACAGGTGCTGGAAGCCCATTGTGGGATTGGATCATAATGAAAATTTTAAATGCTATTTTATTGGAGATTCATTTGGACCCAGAAAAAATAGTTGAGTTAAAAATATAGATGTCATGGACCCATTGAATGATTCACAACAAAGTTCTTGCAACTTGCAATGTAGAAATGCATTCTGGAATGATGAGATCATCTAGTCTTTTGTAGTTATAGAGGTAACCTTGCTGCATCTTTCAAAAGACAAAGAAGAATTAATTGAGCTTCAGAGCATCAATAATCAAAAAGCCTTGGGAAGAGCATTAGCTGAAACATGGCTCAGGTTTAACAACTTCACAAAGTATAGGATCAAACCCCTTCACATTTGGTTCTTTTTTTTGTGTGGAATTGGATCTTCTGTACACAGTGAGAATGGAAGTCAAGGACAACCTTAGTGTCAGTTCTTAAAACATTCCCCACTAATTGACAGATGGTCTGCAGGGAAATAAGTACAAATTTTACATTAACATCCTTAAACTGTGAATCATTACATATATTTTGCAAGATGTATGTAATGTACATGATATCAGTTGTGAACAATGATTGTTTAAACAATGATCCTTTAAAGGTTATGCCCTGTGAATAACTCGAGCATTGTTTTGTGGAAGATTTCAGAGGGAGTCCTTGAATAATCTGTACTGGCTTTGCCTAAACATTTTGTCATAGAGATTACTGAAGATTAAGAATCCACTGAGAACACAGTGCAGAACAGTTAAGGCCTCATTTGGATATTTGATTATCTGATAGATATTCCATTACCTGTCTAATTTTGTACAGGTTGGCAACCAAAATCTGCAAAACTCAGAAAGTAGGTCCTTTCAGAATATTTGTAAATGATTGCATGGTCCCACATGACACCAAAAAGAAACCTACTAAACATTATATTTCTGTCCTGATTTATAAATCTGTTGTTGCTAGAAAATTAACTGCAACCTGCATTTGAATTTTTGGTATCAATTCCATTTGGCCAGTGTGATAATACAGATCTATCACCAATGTATATAGTGTATATAGTTACAGTATCTCGACTGTGCTTACAGCGATTGGCTGAGAGCTTAGCCACGCCTACTGTCTGGGCCTTAAAGGGTTGTGTCCCTAGCCAGGTCGGATCATTCCGGACTGGTCGGCCACCTGTGAAGAGCTCCTGTCTTTTGCTAATAAAAGCCCTGGTTTGGATTAACAAGTCTTTGATTCTTTCGACGAGCTCTACAGCCAGGCTGTCTGCCAGGGACAAAATCAGGAAATGCCACTGTTAATCCTTCATAGTTGCCTCACATGCTCTCGAATCTCCTAATGGCCCACTATCTGAGGACCTGCAAACAAGTTGTGTGGAACATCTCTTAACAACTATTTTGTAATTTTTTTAAATTTATTTTTCACACTATGAACCATTCAGAGCGTCAGGACATCAAATACACCAAAATACACACAAACATTTCTCTCTTGAATATACACAGTGTCATTTTCTCCCCTTTTTCCTCCCTCCCTTCCCTCCCTCCTTCAACCCCCTTCCCACTCACTCAACGTTCAACATATATGATACATTAAACCCGTAATGTTATTTATTTGAAGTGATTTGCAACATTACGGATTAAATAACCAAATCCTTATTTGATCTTCATTTTCAAAGAACTTTTGACCTTTATTTCATTTATGTCCATCATATTGATATTTGGAAAGCACTGTGGCTGTTCACTATAATCGTGAATAATTAAACCATTTGATTTGCAACAGTGGTGCAGCCAGTGGAACTACTGCCTCATGGCACTGGTTACTGGAATTCAATCCTGACCCGGTTCTGTCCGTGTGTAGTTTGCATGTTTTACCTGTGGTTTGTAGGTTTCTGCCAAGTGCTCCAGTTTCTCAACCATATCCTAAAGACATGCAGGTTGGTAGGTTATTTGGTTGACAGAACCTACCCTGCCCTGATGTCCCGCGCCGGCTGCCCCTGCCCTGACGTACTGTGCTGGCCGCCCCTGCCCCGGTCCTGTACCTAACAGACCCCCCTCCCCGCTGCCTGACAGTCCCCCTCTCCGCTGCCTGTCAGTCCCCCTCCCCGCTGCCCTTGCCACCCGGTGTGGGACCTAGGGGCAGGGGCGACCGGCGTGGGATGTCGGGGCAGGGGCGGCCGGCGTGGGATGTCAGGACAGGGGCTGCTGGCACAGGACATTGGGGTCGGGGCAACAGGCATGGGACTTTGGGGAAGGGGTTGCCAGTGCGGGATGTCAGGGCAGGGGCAGCCGGTACGGGAGATCGGGGCAGGGTGACCGGAGCGGGACTTCAGGACAGGGACAGCTGCCACGGGAAATGGAGGCAGGGGCGTCCCGCGCCAGCTGCTCTTGCCCTGAAGTCCTGCGCCGGGGAGCAGGGGCAGCGGGGAGGGGGGCTGTCAGGCGCGGGGAGTTGGGTCATCAGCTGATTATCATCAGCAGTTTGGGTCCACAGACACTCACGCTATAAGCGATTCCACGGATTAATAAATCACATTCTAATGGGGTTTCAGTGTAGTACAATTCCGATTATCCGAAATCGGATACTCTAAAATCCTCAGTTATATGAAATTTTTAAAATTTTTGGATAAATGAGGATTTCCAAAACCCTCAGTTATCCAAAGTTTTTGGAGCTGAACTGACCACGGACCCTGGGCTCCTGGTGGCAGCAGCAGCAGATCTCGAACTTCCGGCGGCAGAGGGGACCACAGGCACCCGGGCAGGATCAGGTCCCTTGGGGACCCTGCACGAACGGGGCCTCGGTGGGGAGGTGTTGGTGTTTGGCGGGGCCAGCAATTTTTGGTGAGAATTAAACATTATTTTAATGCTTGAAAAGCCTTCCCTTGTTGTTTGTTGTTGTTTAAAAAGTGTTACAAGTGATTTGCTGTTGCAACTGGCCTATTTTTTAAAAATGACCTGTTTTCCGAAAAAAACATTTATCCAAAATGGGCCTGGTCCCGACCATTTTGGATAATCACTGTAGACCACATCTACCTCCCTAACTTCATCTATTTCTTTTGTTACCTCCTCAAAAACTCAATTAAGTTTGTGAAGCACAACCTTCCCTTCACAAAGCCACGCTGACTATCCTTAAGTAGACTTTACTTCTCCAAATACTCATAGATCCTATTCTTAAGAACCCTCTCCAATAGTTTTAACACCTCTGACATAAGATTTAACAGTTTATAATTCACAGGGTTCTCCCTGTTACCTTTTTTAAACAAGGCAACCATATTGCACCTCCCCTGTGGCCAGAGGACTCAAAGATCAAAGCCACTGTTCCAGCTCTCTCTTGCCTCACTCCCCACAGCAACCTTGGGTATATCATGTCCAGCCCTGGGGACTTAACAATCTTAATGTTTTTAAGAAGATCTAACACTTCTTCTTCCTTAATCTCAATATCATTCAGCACACAAACCTGTCCTATTCCAACTTCACCCTGATGAAGGTCCTTTTCTCTTATGAATACTGAAGCAAAGTATTCATTTAGGACCTCTCCCCTCCAGCCCCAACCTCCTCTGCTTCCAGGGACATGTTGCCTCCTTTATCCTTTAGTGGCCCCAGCCTTATCTTCATCATCCTTCTGTTCTTCACACATGTATAGAACACCTTGGTGTTCTCCTCAATCCTAATTGTCAAAGCCTTCTCATCCCCGTTTTTGAGTCCTTTCTTAAGCTCCTTCCTGGCTACCATATACATCTCATGAGCTATTCCTGTTTCCTGCTTCCTATATCTAATGTATGCTTCCTTCTTCCTCTTGACCAGTTGCTTGGTTAACCATGGTCCCTTTTTCCTACCCTCTTTTTCCTGGCCCAGTGGGTCAAACCTATGCTGAACTCCACATTAGTTCTGTGTTTTCACCTTTGAACATCTGCTTCCAATTCTTGCTGGTTCTTGCCTCATCCCATTCTAATTAGACCTTCCCCAAATAAACACTTTCCCACCTTGTCTGCTTTTACCCTTATCCATAGCTCTGCTAAAGCTTGGGGAGTTGTGGTCACTCTCACCAAAATGCTCCCCCACCCGAGAGGTCCGCCACCTGACTGGGTTCATTTCCCAGTATTAGTTCCATTATGGCTTCTCCTCTTGTCGGCTGGTCCACATACTGTGTCAGGAATCCTTCTTGAACACTCCTGACAAATTCAGCCCCACCTATCCCTCTTGCAGTCAGGAGCTGTCAGCAACCCTGTAATTTCTCACCGTTCCAAAATTTGCCTGCTTATCTGCTCCACAGTGACCCGAGGGCTATAGAGACTACTCCCAGCGCAGTGAGAGCTCCCTTCCTATTTCTGACTTCCACCCACACTCCTTTTCTTTCTAAAGCCATGATACTTTCCCTGACCAATAATGCTACTCCCCCCCCCACCTTTTCCTACCTCCCATCCTATTCTTTTTAAAACACTTAAATCCCTGTACCTGCATCAGCCAATCATGCCCTTCCTCTAGCCAAGTCTCCAAGGCTAACACTTCGTAATTTTACGCACTGATCCATGGTCTCTTCACCTCCTTTATTCCTAATATTTCTTGCATTGAAATAGACACATTTCAGAACCTCTAAATGGCTACATTTATGTTTCCTCTCCTGCTGGTCCTTCCTCGCAAGCTCACAACACATTGCATCATGCTTTTGAACTTCTGCCCTGTTCTCTGCCCTCACTCTCTGGTTCCCATAACCACCCTTTTGTTGTGGACTGATGTTTGCACTGGTTTTTTTTTTCTGTTGCACTGCGACTCTAAAAGTTTTTGCTTTATTCCACTTTTGAAAACATTATGGAGCATTTCAATTTTATTTTTGTCTATAAAATGGGTTCTTTAAATATGCCAGTCACTAACTGAACAAAACTTCCTCCTATTGGTAGCAATGTTGACGGTTTATAAACAGACTTGAAAAAATACTGCACTTTACATGACCTCACAACATTGCTTAAGGCTTTACAGATCTTAAGTACTTTTGAAGTGACATCAAAGTTGCCCTTTAATATGATAATGTTTTAGTCCTGTTGCTTGATGGATAAACTTGGCTAGGGAATGGAGATTGTGCCACTACTCTTCCTTGAAATAATGCTTTTGCATCTTAATGCGAGGGAATGTCAGATTCACAAGACAATACTGTAAAATCCCCAGTATCCGGCACCTATGGGGATTGGTAGATGCCGGATAAGTGAATTTGCTGGTGGCTTGAGATTGCGTGTCGTGTGGCTGGCGAACTAGGTGGTGCTAATTTTAAATGTACGTATTTTTAACTTGTTTATTTTCTGCATTTTTTTGGCTGGCTGCTTGAGGCTGTCTGTTTCTTGAATTCCAGATAAAGTGGATTTTACTGTATTTCTGATGGTGGAGCACCACTTCAGAAACCTATGCTTTTGTACCAGTTTCTGAAGTTTGTAGTGACAGATGTCAAGAGCTAGCAAATGAGCCTTGTATGGCATGCCAGTTGATTGGAGAAGGGAGAAGCTGCTGTTACTACAGTAAAACGGCAAGTGCTGAAAATGCTCAGCAAATCAGGCAGCATTTTTTGGGGAGAGAAGCGAAGCTCATGTTCATTTGCTCAAGCCTTTCAGATATGCAGTATTTTGTTTTTTGGTTAATGGAGGATTTTCTTCCATTGCTATTGAATGTTCAGTGGAAGGGATATAAGCATGTCACTAAACTGAGTTTTGGATATTTAAATCTAGAACAAATACCATAATAAAGCTTTTGCACCAAAACTGTAACATGGTGTGAAGCAAGTTTGAAGATGGTTTCTGAATGCAGTTCTTTAAGCGTATATTTAAAGGGTTAACATTAAATTCCAGCTTCCATTTCTGTTAAAATATGCCAACAATCACTAGCAGAATTTTGATTTTAAAATGCTGACCTAAACAGCAATTCCATGGGATTTTTAAAGAAAACATTGATTGACAACTTCAGGTAAATGCTCCTTCTGTGTAATAAACTGAAGGGATTACAGAAATAAAAATAATTTCCAGTTGATCTGCAATCTTTACAGTATGTGTGAATAAATCAAGCAAAATTATGTGGATTGTTCCAAGAGTGTAACAAAGGAAATGTTGTTTTAGACCTATTTTTGCTTTAAAGGACATGATGAGGAAGGACTTTGTTCTCTTTTCAGGTGGATCATAATATAAAAAGCTCTCCTGCATATGATATTTCCCAGTGACAATGTTAAAATAAAGTTACTAAACTTCAGTTGTGTCAGAATTTATGATTATATTACTAATATTACACATTGAGAATTTATGATCATGAGAGATTTTGGGCTTTACATTTTTATTTTGTTTCATTATTTCTTCTTGTGCGTTATTTTATAGGTAATAAAAGACGTTGTTGTACTTTGCAATGTAACAACAGAAGCAGATGGATCCATGACTATTTTTCCTGTAAATAAGGCAGAATTGGAAAAGGTAATGAGATTTCCTTCAGACCACTATCCAGTCTTGGCTGCAGTATATGACAAAGCCTGGGGGAGAAGATCTACTTATTAAAGCTGCCATTCACGTTGTCAGTTTTGTATTGGTTTCATAGGTTCAAAATCCAGATGATGAATCCTTTTTTTGGTTAACTACCACCTGCCTACAATAAAAAAAATAATGATTGCTGAATCAGCTGAGATATCATATACAGGCATGGATGATCAGGGTGTAGATTAGAGGTGGAATGAGACTCTGTTCTTTGATTCAAGCTCCTTTGGGGCTAAGTTATCCTGAGAAAGTTTTCTTTTGAATCAGCCTCACTTTCAACATCTGCTCTACAAGCTGCGGCCAAGAATTCTGCAAATGAAGAGATCATTTTGACCAAAGGATCATTTTGAAAACCAGAAGCTTCTATCCCTATTTTCCTTCTATTTAATTTCTTCTCTGTGTTCATATTTTTGTCTTTGGCTGTTATTTTAACTCTTGTTCATGTCTCAGTTTCAATCTATTTTTGTAGCTTTTCTCTAACTCTTTTTCTTACCTACTTTAACTTAAATGCTTCATGCTAATAATAGAGTTGAATTGGCTCAACTTTTGATTTTTCTTGAGAAGTGTGGGAAAAAAAATAATTACACAGAGTCCAGACAAAAGGTTTAGTTGTGTTCTGAGTGCATGTAGTCTTGGAATGTGTTAGCCATCTGACAGAAAAATCAGTCTTCTTTTATCCGACCTCCATAGGGAAATGAACATTAAAAACACACACACACAGATGGACAGACACATGCACTCTTACATATACACACGCACATGCACACGCACATAGACGCGCACACAGATGGACAGACAGACAGATACACACACACACACACACACACATATATCCGCAGAGACGGACAGACACATGCACACATACACACACATACACGCTCATGCACACATACATACATGCACACACAGATGGACAGATACGCACACACAGATGGACAGACGCATGCACATGCACACACTCATAGACGTGCACACAGATGGACACACACACACATGCACACAGAGATGGACACACACACACACACACACACACACACACACACACACACACACACACACACACCCACAGAGACGGACAGACACTTGCACACACATACAAGCTCATGCACACGTACATACACGCACACACAGATGGACAGACACACACACACAGATGGACAGACGCGTGCACACAAATACACACACACACATGCACACGCACATAGACGTGCACACAGATGGACAGACACACACACACAGATGGACAGACGCGTGCACACAAATACACACACACACACATGCACACGCACATAGACGTGCACACAGATGGACAGACACACACACGCACGCAGAGACGGACAGACAGACAGACAGATACACACATACACACACACACACACACACACACACACACACACACACACACACACACACATACACACACACACACACATGCAGAGACAGACAGACATAGGTATACAGGACTTGTATAGGGCGTAGAAAAAGAGATGACTCGTGTAATTGTTTTCCAGGATTTATTTGCTCCCCTGTAGAAGACAATATAACACATTAACTGCCTTCTGGGTTTTCTTCCTTTCTGCACCTCAGAAATCTCAGCAATGCTATGTTGGTCACATGACCAACCACATTAAAAAATACTTTTTTAACTCTGTTACACAGACACAGACAAACTATAAAGGGGAACAGAGATTGAGTAGTTCAAGGATTTAACCTTCTATCAAAAATGCAAGATAACTCACTTCTGTACTGGTGTGGCCGGGATAACAGCTTTAATTGTCAAGCCTGACTATAGAAAATGATTAGATTTTGAACGTAGAATATAGCACTGGAATAGGCCCTTCAGCCCACATGTCTGTGCTGAACATGAAGTTCAAAACAATCTTGACAGATATCCCTGCATCCCCTTCGTATTAATGTGTCTATCTCTTCAGATCTACAGTTGTATCTGCTTCCACCACAACTCCTGGCAGCACATTCCAGGCACCTACCACTCTGTATAAAATATTTGCCCCACACATCTCCCTTAAACTTTCTCCCCCGCACCTTAAACACTGGTCCTCTGGCGTGTGACACTTTTGGAAAAATTCTGACTGTCCACCTTATCAATGCCTCTATTGATTTTATGCACCTCCATCAGATCTCCCTCAACTTCCAATGCTCCAGAGAAATGAATTTAAGTTTGTCCAATTTCTGCTTATCTCGTACTCTCTTAACTAGGTAACATCTTGGGTACCCTTTCCAAAGCCTCCACTTCCAGTAATGGGGCGAAAGAATTGCACCATCATATGCATGAATCATTTGAAAGATTTAGCAAAGCAAGTTTAAGGACCAATATGCAGCCAAGGTGCTGAATGAATTCTGTCCAATAGAGTGTGAACAGTACTTGCACTTTCTCTGGTTCGTAACCTGCAGAGATCACTTACAAATGACTTCACAGAAATGGCCACCCTAATTCAACTCTAATGAGTTGAGTTGCCTGATGGATTAGTAAGTAAACACCCACCACAGCATGATCCTAAACCAAACAAAAGTGCTCCTGGCTTGTAGTGTGGAGTGGGTAGTGGTGAAATACTACAATCTGTTTTAATGTATGTGGACTATGGATTTGGAAAATATCACTTGGTTTCTTAATTCTGGATGGAAGAAAATTTGCTGAAGATATAATTAGGCTTAACTGTATGGCATCTGTTAGTCTCTGTCCAGATCACATGAAAGAGCTGGTCAAGCCTGTTGAACAGCTGTCAAGTAAGTGTCATTGACTTCAGCAGAGAAAGACAGTGAAGATTTACTGCAGGTTATTTCAACTACATGTACATTTCAAGATTCAAGATTCAATTTATTATCATAGTAATGAAACAGTGTCATATCACATGAAATTTCTTTTGCCTGCAGCAAGGCAGACAGATTCGCTTCCAGCAGGAATTGGCAGAGCATCTCTTATAGTCTTACATTTCATTTGTAATATTCTACCAAAGAAATGTTGAATTCTAACAATGATAGCAATGTTGATTCTCCCTTATGCAAGTTATGCTCTTACTGCCAATATGCAAGTTAAGTAAGCTGTAACTTGGGTGACAAGAAGCTGGTAAACTGCAATTGTCTGCTGCACCCCTTGTAAACCCCACAAAATAGACGGTCATATTAGGCTAAATCCAGCCATGTTGGTTTCTAACATTGGGCAATTTGTAACAAACTAAAGTCAATGGTGTGGAAATGTTGGCAAGAATCTTGGAATGCTGACAAGGGCTACTCGTATTCTCAGGCAGATAGAGAACTCAGCGAGTAAATCAGCATCCATAGGTAGAAATGGTTAATCAATGTTTTGGGTCTGAACCTTTTATCAAGATTCATATTTAATATAAATTGTCAAATTCTCTTGTGGATTCCAACCTGATGAAACATCAATGGCTAGTAATTTGAGTAAAAGTGGACAGAACACTCATTTCTGTGGTGGGTGTTGACTGAGCTGGGATCCTTGCACTGGGTTGGAATAGAGAAGAAAGCCCATCATCTTTGAAAAAAGGTCTAATCTTGCACAATTTGACAAACCCTCACTATGTAGTACTCACAGGTAATCTCAGGTGAATGTAGTTCCTCATGAAATGGCTAAAAAGGAAATTCCACCTGTCACATTTTCTCTGTAGCCATTGTGCGCCCCAGCATTGGTAGATTTTCTGTTTAACTCAGAGAAATAGGAATTAGTTCTGGGAAATCATACCTTTGACTCTATCTCAGGGAATTTTCTTACAGATCCCCTGATCAATCCTGCATGCAGTGTGGTCCATTACAGTTGGTTAATTGACATTTTTTCTTTAGAACTTCTTTCCAGAGTTTATTTGAACTTTGATAGAAATGCCAATGCATTAAAATTGTCCTATATTTTATTTACAACAATATGGTGCTGAACAACAGGATGAGGCCATTTTACAGTTTCCACTGAAGAAATGTGTGACATTCATGATGAGTCAGCACCAATATACAAATGACCATATCTGATTTGTTCTTCCAGAAATTATCTTCAGAGAGGCCAAATTCAGATGGTGAAGGACACTTGGAGAATGGAACTCAGGTTGGAATGACAGATGTCAAAGATCAGGGTGAGTCCAAAGAGGCTACTGTCTTCACAGCATTAACAACATCTCTGTGAAACTGTCATACAACCTTGTCAATTAACCATGTAGAATTTTAATTCTTTTCTCCTCACCGTGTAAGTGAAATAATGGTCCTGTACAAATCACTGGTGAATATAATGGATTGTAATTTCTATCAAATGAGAAAATAGTTTGTGAAAAAGAATGGTCGATGTTTTGAGCTGGAGTTCTTTATTGAGATGGGAGAAATGTGATGGTGCTTGTCTCAGTGAATTCCTCCTGCAAAGCGTATTTAGTTTCAGATTCCGTGTGCCAGGACTTTCTGAAAGGTTGTTCTGTGATTACTTTTCTCTTGGCACTAACTATGAAAAGATTAAAACATTGTTTTGTTTAATTTCTGGTTTGTTTGGCAGAGTTGATGTATTAGCTGAAATCATGAAAGCTCATGTTAGATGAAGCAAAATGACCTCATAAAGCAGGACACATTGATACTGAATATCAGAAGTAGAAAAAAGTCACTTTTGTACCAGTTGCCCATTTTACAGGTGTAAATAGAATACCCAGGATATTTATCAGCAAATGGTTTGCTTTGAATCCACCGCCAGAACTGGAAGCAAAAAGGGAACTAAATAAGTGTCTGGAAAGAAGAACTATATAAGACTGGAAAAAAGATGGAAGGTAGTTCAAGCTGGATTGTTCATACATAGAGCTGGCTAGGACCTGATGGACTAAATAGCCTCCTTCTGTACGTTAACCACTCTGTGACTGTAATTCCACAGAGCACAGTGGAGTGGAGACTCATGGTGTTGAAGTTGTTTTATAATCAGTTGTCACGTACTCATGCTCAAAACTATTGATTATATATAAATATGCAGTAAAACCCCTGTAATCGGAATTCTAGCAAGCAGCAGCTTCAAGCAGCCAGCAAAAAAAAGTCAGAAAATAAATAGGTAAAAAATACAAAAGTTTAAAATTGGCACACCATGCCGTTAGTTTGCCAGTCACAACCAGAAGATTCACTTATCCCATAGGTGCCAGATATCAGGGGTTTTACTGTAGTGAACATTACATAGTAATATGGTGAACATTGTGTTATCTTCAGTCTTTGTCATTTTGCTCTTTGACAATTATAGGTCTATATAGAGTGTTCACAGCCCACACTGTTATGCTGACCTACAGTAATAATCTACTTTAACAGCTGCTGAGAATTTCCCTCCTGCATAACCCTCCATTTTTCTCAGTTCCATGTACCTATTTAATCGTCTCTTAAAAGATCCCATTGTATCTGCCTCCACCACCGATGACAGCAGCACATTCCGTGCACCCATCACTCTTTGTGTGAAAAACTTACATCTCCCTGTACTTACTCCTCAGTGCCTTAAATGAATATACAAGCAAGATGCTGCAGCAAAACACCGAATTTCATGACTTGTTCATGACAATAAATTCTGCTTCTGGTTCAGATTCTGAAATCTATGCCCACTCATGTTAGCTATTTCAGCCTTGGAAAAAAAGCGTCTGGTCACCCACACAAGTCAATGCCACTCATCACCTTGTGCACCTTGATAAAATCACCCCTCATCCTCCGTTGCTCCAAGGGGAAAAGACCAAGTTGACTTAACCTGTCCTCATAGGGCATGCTCCCCAATCCAGGCGGTATACTTATAAGTCTCCTCTGCACACTCTATATGACCAGAACTGAACACAATATTCCAAGTGGGGTCTAACCTAAGATTTGAGATGGATGCAACATTCCTGAACTCGATCCCTCGGTTATTGAGAGCCAACACACCATATGCCTTCTTAACAACACTACCACTGTGCAGTAGCACTTGAGTGTCCTTATGGACATGGACCCCAAGATTTCTCAGTTATTCCACACTGCTCAAAGTCCTCCCATTAACATTGTATTCTGCCTTCAAATTTCATCAACCAAAATGAACCACTCCACACATTTCTAAGTTAAATTCCATCTGCCACTTCTCAGCTCAGCTCTGCATCCTATCAATGCCCTTCTGTACATCTTTATACAAAGTGAATCCCACTTATCTAGGAATCCATTGTGAGTTGTGATGGCAGGAGGATTATGTATTCAGTGCAGAAAAAAGTTCAGTTCTCACTTAAGGCTTTTGTGTCTCCCATGTTAAGTCATATATCATTTATATGTGTCTTTCCTGGAGGATAAGGAGGAGAATAACAGAAACATTCTAGTTGAATGGTAATACTGTAAATTACAAAAGGATCACTTTATTTACGACTAACATAAATTCTTTAATCGAGAGGAAAGGAGACAGTGGTAAGGAAAGAGAGAGACGCGGTGGGGAAGGAGGGGGTAATGGAAACTGGAGGTCAACATTAATGCCATCTGATTGGAGGGCACCCTCGAGCTTTATCTCTCTCTCTCTCTCTCTCTCACTCCCCCCTCCACACCCCCTCTGTTTCCTTTCCCCTAGCTCTGCATTTACAGAGCCACCCTCTCTCCTGATCATTTCTCACTTTTCCTTTCCTGTTCTCCTATCCATGCCCAATAATTTTCTTCTGCCTGTTGGCCTGCGCTCCTCCCTCTGCCCTTTCTTCTCTCCTCCCCCAGCCTTTTTATTCAGGCGCCTGTCTGCTTTTTTGCTCATACCTTGATGAAGGGCACAGGCCCAAAAGATTGGTTATATACTGTTAGCTCCTATGGAGGCTGCAAGACCTGCTGAGCTCCTCCAGTATTTCCGTGTTTTTACTATACAGTGGTATCATACATCACCAGCAATGCCACACTGTTCAGTTATTGTTCTTGTTTACAGCATTAACTTCTCTTTTTTTTCACATTTATCTTAAGATTGTGCGTGCTCAAAACCTCTGAATAGGTTTGAAGACCAAACTCTTCTCTGACAGCTGTATACTGGAGTAGATGTTATTTGCTTGATGCCATACAGCTGGAATGAAACCTATAGTACACTACATAGAACTGGGGATTCACGAATTTATAAGACAGATAGAATTTTGTGGTGCAAGGCATGATTTTAGGAAGATGGCTCCCTGTCACTGAGGAGTTGCAGAGATGGGAGGGTGAGCAGCCAAGGACTCTGGTACCAGCGACAGAGAGAGGAGATGAAATGCAGCAAGGCAGATCACAGGAGCGACACAGTTAGTATAGCGCAACCTTTTCTTTCCACTCACATACCACTTTAAGTAATTCCTATGCTATTGGTGCTCTGTGATTAGTAAGGGAATGCTTAGGTTGGTCTGTGAGTAGGAAAGGAAGTTTGAGAATCACTGCTCTAGACCCATTTGTTACTAAATTATTTAGCTTGAGAAAAATTGTCAATGGCCCATTTCCTTTGGAGTTATGAAACCGTGCAATTAAGAGTCAATGAGGTACGATTAAAACAGTGGTTTTCAAACATTTTCATTCCACCCACATACCACCTTAAGCAAACCTTTACTAACCACAGAGCAACTATGGCATAGGGATTACTTAAAGTGGTATGCAAGTGGAAAGAAAAAGGTTGAGAGCCACTGGCATAACGGTTAGTGCAACGCTGTTATGCGCTAGCAACACGGGTTAAAATCCGACACTGTTCTCTCCAATCCACGTGAGTTTCCTCCAGGTGCTCTGGTTTCCTCAAACCCTTCAAATGGTAAGGGGGTATTAAGTTAATTGGATGTTTTTGGACAGCATGGGCTCGTTGGGCGGAACGGTCTGTTACCTTGCTGTATGTCTAAATCAAAAATTTAAAAATGAAATCAGGTTAGGAAATAGGACCTTGACAATGGTGTCACTGTAACCAAATGCCAGTGAGAATTAACAGGATAGTGGAAATGAATGTGTTGCTCATGGAATAGTTGCCAGAAAGGGGATGGGCTGGGGGTGGTTTTAGATTCCTGAGTCGTTCAAACTGGTTCTAGAAGTGTAACCTACACATAATGATGGGTTATTTCCAACAGATCAGGATCAGTATATTAGCACTGGTGGGGAAAGCTGAACCCTTTCCACAGGGGGATCAAACCCTGAGCAGGAAAGGGTTAAATGTAGAAAGTTGCAAATGCACAAGCAAGTTAAAGGACAAAGGAAGTAATCACTAGAAAAGATGGAAGGTTGGAAGTTTGGCAGTGGCCAATCCATATTTTACTGTGAGGGGAGTTTAAGAAATAAAACCAACACAAATTGAAGTTTGGGTTCATCGTTCTATTCGTTTTCCATAGTTACGGAAAGGGACAAAGATTGAACGAGAGTGAGAGTTCCAAATGGGGTTCAGGCTAATTTTACCAGCCTGCGATGAGATTTATCATAAATAGATTTGAAATGACCACCTGAAATTAAATGAGTCTGTGAGCAGAGGTGGGAAGTACTGAGTGGCAGCAGGTTATGCAGCTTCTTCACAGCTTCACCAATTTGACCTTGACCCCGTCATTCAGTACAGTCTGTGTTGAGGGTGTGCATTCTCTCTGTGACCACATGGCCTTTTCTTCAGACCCCCAATTTCCTTCTGCATCCCAAAGACACCCTAGGTTAACTGCCCATATAAATTATCCATTGTAATGGTGGCTAATCGAAGACTCAGAGGGAGTTATTGGGCATGTGAGAGAGAGAATAGGTTGCCTAGAAAATAAGTGAAGGAAATGGGATTGATGGGATTGCACAGAGATTTGATGGCTGAAGAGCCTCCTTCTGTGTCATATGAAGTAGAAATATGGATAGTATGAAGAGTGGGAGTTGTTCAAGGAAGAGATAGAAAATGGACAAATCAAATATATTCCCCCTCAAAAAACTTGGTGTGGGGGCATCTGCCACCTTTACCTGGATGATCACATAAGCAACTGTAATCTGCAAAGCTATGGACCAAGAAGTGGGAAATAGGATTAGACTAAATTTCTCAGATGACATGCATGCAATTGGTCAAATAAGCCTCTTCTGTATGATAAATGTGTATAAATAAAAGGTATGTCCTTATCACTCTTTGACTAACACTACAACCTGCACTTGGTTTTATTATTCCACTACCTGCTTTATTAAGTATTAGGGAAGGGAAGCAAGTGCAATTATTATTCCAAGGGAGAAGGTGCTCAGAAAGCTGAATGGTCTAAGGGCGGACAAGTCTCCCGGACCAGATAGATTGCACCCTTGGGTCCTGAAAGAAGTAGTGGTAAAGATTGTGGAACCATTGGTAATGATCTTTCGGGAATCAATAAATTCAGGCATGGCCCAGGAGGACTGGAAAATCGCAAAAGCCACCCCACTATTCAAGAAGTGTGTGGGGTCTGGGTAGCAGAAAGGAAATTACAGATCAGTTATCCTGACACCAGTGGTTAGGAAGATGTTGGACTTGATTGTAAAGGATAAGGTTACAGAGTACTTGGAGACACATAACAGGATAGGCCAAAGCCAGCATAGTTTCCTTAAAGGAAAATCTTATGTGGCAAACCTATTGGAAGTCTTTAAGGAAGTGACAGGCGAGCAAAATAAGAGAGATGCTGTGAATGTTGTGTATTTGGATTTTCAGAAGGCATTTGTCAAGGTGTTGGACATAAGTCTACTTAACAAGATGAGAGCTCATCATTGTTGCAAGAAACATACAATCGTGAGTAGAGGATTGGCTGATTGGCAGGAAGCAGAGAGTTGAAAAACAAAGATCTTATTCTGATTGACTGTCAGTTGCTAGTGTTCCTCAGGGGTCAGTGTTGGGGGAGGGGGCACATCTTTTTATGTTTTAATATTAATGATTTAGATTATGGAATGATTGGGTTTGTGGCCAAGTTAGCAGATGATACGAAGGAAGGTGGAGGAGCCGGTAGTGAGGAGGAAACAGGAAGTCTGCAGAAGGACTTTGACAGATGATGAGAATGGGCAGAGAGATGGCAAATGAAATATAATGTTGGAAAGTGTGCAGTTATGCACTTTGGTAAAAAAAATGGGCAGACTATGGGGAAAAAATTAATAATAGCCAGATGAAAAGGGACCTGAGAGTCTTTGTGCAGAATAACCTGAAAGTGAACTTTCATGTTGAGAAGGTGGTGAAGGCAAATGCAATGCTGGCATTCATTTCATATGGAATAGAATATAGGTGCAGGGATGTGATGTTGAGGCTTTAGAAGACACTGGTGAGAATCCCTTGGAGGATTGTGAGCAGTTTTGGGCTCCTCATTTAAGAAAAGATGTGCTGTCATTGGAGAGGGTTCAGAGGAGGTTCACAGGAATGATTCCGGGAATGAAAGGATCATCATGAGGACCATTTGACCTGTACTCATTGGCATTTAGGAGAATTAAGGGGGAATCTCATTGAAACATTTTGAATGTTAAAAGGCATGGACAGTGTGGATGTAGAAAGGTTTTTCCCCATGGTATGAGAGTCTAGGACAAGAAAGCACAACTTCAGGATTGAAGGACATCTGTTTAGAAGAGAGGGTGTTAAATGTGTGGCATTTGTTGCCACAGGTGGTTGTGGAGGCCACCAGGTCATTGGGTGTATTTAAAGCAAAGATTGATAGATTCTTTATTAGCCAGGGCATCAAAGGTTATGGAGAGAAGGGCAGGCAGCAGGGCTGTGGGAAAATTGATCGGCTCATGATTAAATGGCAGGGCAGAGTCGATGGGCTGAATAACCTATTTCTGCTCCTATGTCTTGTGGTCTCATGGTCTTAAATATGAGCTGTCTTGCTTGTATAGGACGCAAAAAAAAGATTTTCACTGATTCTCGGTACATGTAACAATTCAATTTAATCCTGTGATCGTTCAATGGAATTCCACACATAAATTCTTACTGGCAAATTTATCATCTGTGGACAGAGATTTTAGTTGATTTTTCAAATTTGAAAACAATTCATGAAAAGGCTGTTGGCTAAAAATACTAATTAATACATAGATTGATGCAGAACAGAAGGAGACAATTAGGCCTTCCAATGCCTTTGATAGATTTATTTAAGAGCTAGGCAGGTAGCTGGGTGCCACAATCCTTATTGTAAGCAGATGGAATGAGGTAAATGTGCACTCCCCATTATCCTGAACAAGTACAGGTTAATTGTTCTCAGAGAACCACACTGATCATATTTAATTTAGCTCCATTCACAAGCACAGTTCCCATCAGCTGTTCAGAAGCTTCAAGTTAGATATTTCTAAATTAAATTTTATAAATTAAATTAAAACCACTCCCTCACATAGCACAGGTAATGGTGATGGACAGAGACTCAATCAGTGGCATTTACCGAAGCATTCCTCTTGTTTGAAGCTTAATGTCCATTTTTGTTGCTTTACCGACCCTATTTCTCCAAATTAATTATATATCTATCATGAACCTCAGGTGACTTAAGCTTGGGTTTTGAATCTCAGCTGTGGAATTTATGGTTAATGGCAGAAGTAGTAGTGAAAATTAGTTTCTTAAGGGTCTAGAAAATTTATTTCCTGCTGTTTGAGTACTAAGTTTGGTTACTTGGTCAAATTCTTTCATAAAATCTGGGAGGAGACCATTTATTGTAAGCTCGACATTGATCTATGGGCTCAGAGCATGAGCCTATATTACTCAACGGTAAAACATCCATTAAAATCTTGTTTCTGGCTGCCATATTTGTAATTTCACTGGGGGTGAATCCCTTAAAAAAATGCTGCCTGTAGCCTTCACAATAAAAAGAGGAATTTGGATTTAAGTGACGTGAAATGCAGCTGTTGACATGAGCTAATTCTGCTTATTACCATTCCATAACAATATTTAATAAATCTTCAATTTTTCATCTGCGATTTTTTTTCAAAAGTAAATTAATGCAATTAAATTAAATATTAAACAATGGTAGAAGCAGTGGCTTACACTTCGAATGGAATGCAATGTGCAGGAGTACTTGAAAAGTGTGAAGTAAATGAACAAGAAGAGGACACGATATGGTTTCAGATCTTGTTGGCTTGATCTGTCATTCCGCAATCACCGTGCTTATTTTGCTTCCCAGAGTGCAAGATTGGCCAAGGTGTGAAATAAGTAATGAATGATACTTCCAAATGCTGTGAATAAAGTGATACCTGTGGTATCTGAAATTCAAGTAACCGGCAGCCTCAAGCAACTGGCAAAAAATTATTGAGGAAAAGAAATTTAAAAATTAAAATAAATAAGAAGAAAATGTTTAAAATTGTAAAAATATATGTCTCTGAAGTAACACATAAACTTTTGGTGAAGATGGGAGCCAGCAGAGTCCCTTGGTCGTACTTTGCTCATAGCAGCTGTTTGAATAATGTTGTGTTTGAATACAATGGTGTCGCCCAGGGTGAAGAGCTGGTTGATGCCCCTCGCCATTGGGGTGACTCTCATAAAGTGCTTCCTGATCCCTGCTTATTATGAGTTGCCCTATTTAGGAGTTTTATCTGTAAACTTGGGTTAAGGGGGGGTTAATTATCTCTAAAGTTATTGTTCGTCTTTTGAGTGGCTCCGTAGAGGGGAGGAACTTGCAGATGCAGTGACTGAAAGTAAAGTAAAATGTTTTTAGGTTTGTATATTTATGCAAGTGAAGTTCGTTCCATGTAAGTACAGTATTGTATTTTTATCTTTTAAACTATTTATTCTAAGACTAAGTCTCAAGTAACCAGAAAATAGACTTATCCATCATCTACCAATCCTCATAGGTGCCGGATACTAAGGATTTTACTGCAAATGGTTTTCAAAACCACAAAATACTGCTAAACAATTAAAACAATTAAAATCATTAAATATACTCAAAATATTTAAAAAAACACCCTCCCTTTTCCTACTCATAAGCCCTATAACATCCAGAGAAATCAATGAGTCAGTGGTTCTAATGTAGACCAGGAACCAATAGGCAGCATCCAGCTATGTTCTGCGATAGGTGAACAAGAGAGTGCTCCCAGTAACAGAGTGAACTATTGTATTTTGCTATCTCTGCTGTGTTATTTTGCAGCCTGTAGCATTGGACAGTGTGATCTGCCCCATAAAGGAAACTTCAAAGTTCAAGTTCAAATTTCAGATTTATTGTCAGAGTACAAAAATGACATCACATATAATGCTGAGATTCTTTTTTCCCTGTGGCCTAATGATAGTGCAAAAAAATGTACCTCAAGAAGATATGAACACATTTAAACAAATAAAAATAAAAATGAGAAAAAAATCAATAAAGTGCAAAAGTAAGAGGCCTTTTTAATGAATCCCTGATTGAATTTGTTGTTGAGGAGTCTGATGGTGGAGGGGTAGCAGCTCTTTCTGAACCTGGTGGTGCGAGTCTTGTGGCACCGATACCTCTTTCTTGATGGTAGCAGCGAGAACAGAGCATGTGCTGGGTGGTGTGGATCCTTGATGATTGCTGCTGCTCTCCGACGGCAGCGTTCCCTGTAGATATATTTAATATTGGGGAGGGCTGTCCTGAGCTGTGATGTCCTGAGCTGTGCCCACTACCTTTTGTAGGGCTTTACACTCAGGGGTATTGGTGTCCCCAAGCAGCTGGTCAGCATGGGGACACCACACCTCTGTAGCAATTTGCCAGGGTTTCTGTTATCAGTGGTGCTGACATGCTTACTTCATGATGCCATTAGTGTGTTGGGTTCAGGAAAGATCTTCTGAGACAGTGACTCCCAAGAACTTAAATTTGCTTACCCTCTCCAAATCTCGAACGTTCTGGAACTCTGGAATTTAATGGATTGTTAACCACTGGAACAGCCTACATGATTAAATTAAGTGTGAGGCTTGTCAGCAAATTATTGCCATAGATGGCATGAAAAAATAATAGTGTTCAGGTTCAGAACTTCAGAACAAAGAGTTCATCTGAGCTCATTGTATCAATAGGTTCTTTGAAGTGGACTTTGAAACCCCTTTCAGAACTGAGATGGTTATTTTCCCTCAAAGAACTTGGTTTAGCAATAGTATGATCTGAAGATTGTAACAAAAAGTCCTTTCCCCCACTAGCATCCACTGAAATATTGCATGTAGCCCCATTGCCCATTAATGAAGAGAGTTTCAGAGGTTCATGAACTTTTGAGAGAAGCAATTCTACCTTCACTGTGTCTTAAAAGGGGAACCCTTAATTTTAAACTAGTCCGTCTAACTTGAAACAACCTGCACATTCCAAATATACCCTGAACTGCTTCTGTTACACTCACATCCTTGCTTAAATAGGAATATCAATAACCCTGCAGTCCCCGGTGATCATTGGGGGATCAGGGGTGGAGAGGGTGAACAAATTTAAGTTCTTGGCAGTCACTATCTTGGAGGACTTTTCCTGGACCCAACACACTAATGGCATCGTGAAGAAGGCACATCAGCTCCTCTACTTCCTCAGGAGTTTGCAGAGATTTGTTATGACACCAGAATCCCTGGCAAATTTATGCAGATGTGTGATGGAAAGTGTGCTGACCAGCTGCATCACTGTCTAGTATGGGGACACCAATAGCCCCAAGCATAAAGCCCAGCAAAAGGTAGTGGAGACAGCCCAGAACACCACAGGCCCAGTAAACTCTCCCCACCATTGAGAACCTCTACAGGGAAAGCTGCCAGCAGAGAGCAGCAACAATCATCAAGGATCCACACTGCCCACTCTGTTCTTGCTGCTACTATCAGGAAAGAGGTATAGGTGCTACTCCTCTCACACCACCAGGTTCAGGCACAGCTGCTACCCCTCCACCATCAGACTTCTCAATGAAAAACTCATTTAAGGACTCTTATATTTGCTCTTTATTGTTTGTTTTTATATTGCACAGTCAGTTGTTTACATTTATTTACATGTGTACATTGAGTTCAGTTTCTTTTGCACTACCAATAAGTAGTAATTCTGCCATGCCCGCAGAAAAACGAATCTCAAGGTTGCACGTGATGTCATGATGTACCCTGACAATAAATCTGAAATCTAAATGCAGTCTCTCAGATGCCCTTGTATCTGAAACATAACCTCTCAGCTTTTATATCCAATTCTTCCTGTAACAAAAATAAATCACATTATGTTAACTTTCCTAATAACTTGCTGCATACTACCCTTTTGGAAGCCATGTTGTGGGTTACCGGTTCAGTACAGCTGACGTGGACATTACCCCTCCATAAATCTTCATCCGCGAAGCCAAGCCAAAGATTGTTCTGTCTGGGAGGAAATGCGTCATCCTCATTTGGTCTGACCTACATGTAACTTCAGCACCTCAACAATGCAATTAACTCTTAACAGACATATAAAATGGCAAAATCACGAAGAAGTCAAACCAGACTTATCACCGAAATCCACCTAGACGCCTGAAATTGCAATAGAAAAAACTCCCCTGTCAACCCTGTAAAGTCATTTGGGGGCTTGTGCCAAAATTAGAAGCAATGTCTCACAGGTTAGTCAAAGCACAACATGATGTGGTCATACGCATGGAATCTTACCTTGTAGTCAATGTCCCAGACACCACCATCTCCATCCTTGGGGATGTGCCATCCCACCAGCAGAGGCAGCAGTACAGTGGTATGCAGATGGGTGGGAATTTCCTCAGGAGCCCTCAGCATTGACTTTGAATCCCATGAAATCTCACAGCATCAGGATAAATTTGGCTAAGTAAACCTGCTCATTATAGTAAAACCCCTGGTATCTGGAATTTAAGCAACCAGCAACCTCAAGCAATTGGCAAAAAAAATTAGGAAAAAAATAAAATAAAAAAAATAAATAAATAAGAATAAAATTATTGGTAAAAATATGCAAGTTTAAAATGGTAAAAGTAAATGTTCTCTAAGTAACACATAAAGCTTTGGCGAAGATGGGAACAAACATTCAGCCCACGGAGTGCCTTGGTCGTGCTTTGTTCATAGCAGCTTTTGAATAAAGTTGTGTGAAACAGCAATGGCATCGCCCAGGATGAGGAACTGGTTGATGCAGCTCATTGTTGGGTCGCAGTGGTCAGAGGCTCTATCTATAAACTTGGTGGGGGGGGTAATTATAATGTTTTTGCTCGTCTTTCAGGCGGCTCCAGTGGAGGGGAGGAACCTGCAGATACAGCAAAGGTTAAATGTCAAAGAATGTGACTGAAAATAAAGTTAAATTATTTAAGGTTTATATGTTCATGCAAGTGAAGTTTGTTCAGTGTAAGTATAGTATAGTATTTTTATATTTTAAATTGTTTATTCTTAAGGCAGGTGTATTAGGCATTGTAAGAATAAGTCTTAAGCAACCGGAAAATAAATTTCTCTGGCATTTACCAATTCCCATAGGTGCTGGATACCAGGGTTTTTGCTGTACTATCTACTCCCCCACTTTAGCTGATGAATCAGTACTGCTCCATGTTGAGCAGCCCCTGGAGGAAGCACTTAGATTACTCAATGAAGTGCACTTCCAATCTGCGTACAGTCTCTCCAATGTAGAGGCGACCATGATGGAAGCACAGGATGCAGTAGATGGCCCCTGCAGATTCTCAAGGGAAGTGTTGCTTCTCTTGGAAGGGCTGTTTGGGGTCCTGAATGGTGTTGAGGGAGGAGGTAGTATTTCTTGAGGTCTTGGCTGCAGGTTCCAAGGAGTGATAAGTGGGAAGAGAGGAGTAGACGAGGGCTGCATAGAAGGAGCGGTCCCTGTGAAAGGCAGAGAGGGGAAGATGCGTCTGCTGCTGGGATCACTTTGTGGTAGCGGAAATTGCTGAGAATCTACTGCTCCCTTTCTTGCCACCTACGACCTCTTAGCTGTCTGCTCCTCCCCCTGCTCCTTCTTCCTTCCTCCACCCACTTTTTAATCAGACACTTGCCTGCATTTTGCTCTTACCTCAACGAAGGGCTCAAGCCCGAAATATTGGTTTGCCTTGTGGACCCTGTGGGACCTGCTGAGCTTCTCCAGCATGATGTACATTTAATATCTTAGGCTGTGTATTTTCATCAGAACGAATGATGGGTGAAGTGAAGTCAGGATGCTCACCCCATCGTTAAGTAGTGGTGCCACAATCATTTGGCCAACTTGGTGGGGAACCAGATCAGAAGCTTGAGATTTTGAAGAGTAAATTGGAATTTATTTCATCCAACAGGAAAAGGGAAGAAAAATGTAAAGGCAGAACCAAAAGGAGCTGTGAGTAAGGTCACAGGGAAAAAAATTACAAGAATGATTGGCCTGGGGAAGAAGAAGCCGTCGACTGATGAGCAGACTTCCTCTGCAGAGGAAGACATCCCAACTTGTGGTATGTTTTACTCAATCACTCATTGGTTATTCTAAAATTGTTACGCTGTACAGTAAAATCCCTGTAATCCGGGATTCAAGCAACCAGCAGCCTCAAACAACTGGCAAAAATCAATGGCGGAAAATTAATAGGTTAAAAAATACAAAAGTTTTAAATTGATGCCCCCTAGTGGTCAGTTTGGCAATTTACACAACACGCAAGCTCAAGCAACCGGCAAATTCACCTATCAAATATCTACCAGTCCTCATTGGTGCCGGGTACCAGGGATTTTACTGTATTTATATTTTTATATTTGACTGCGGTTTTACAAAGGAGATTATTTGTGGTTTATATTTTCAAGTGCCTTTTTTATTAACATTCAACTGACTGGAGGTTTCACCCAAGACATCCTCGCAGAATCCATACAGAAATATAATCCCCTTGGAAATGTTCGTGGAACCACTTTGGCATTGGGAGATTGAGCTGGACAAGTAATCTCATCTTCCATTGTACTTCCTAATGGAGGTGCATTGTCATTCATAGAAGACCATAAATTAGTAGAGACCAAATAATCTAATCAAGATTGTGCAACCACCAATAATATACATCAATAAGATAGTACAGGCCTTTCGGCCCTCGATATTGTACCTGCCTATATATTCCTACCAAAAAATATTAAACCCTTCCTACATTGTAACCCTCTATTTTTCTTTCATCCATGTGCTTGTCTTAGAGACTCTTAAATACCCTAATGTTTCAGCCTCCACCACCATCCCTGGCAAGGCATTCCAGGCACCCGCAACTCCCTGCGCGAAGAACTTACCCCTGATGTCTCCCTGGAATATAATTTTGACTTTACGATATGATTTTAGAATATTTAAGAATCAACCATGGAGTCCAAAAAGAAAGCACATTTGTAAAAGTTTACTGATACTCATTTTCATAAATTTTGTTACTAAGAGCAACAGAAGCTGTGGTTTAGTTGCTTAGAAAATGACTATTTTTTCTTTTGTCTTGATCTGTCAAGGTTACCTGAATGTGCTTTCTAATAATCGTTGGAGGGAGCGGTGGTGCAGAGTCAAAGATAACAAGCTGATCCTGCACAAGGATAGAACAGACCTGAAAATTCACATGGCTTCCATTCCATTGCGTGGATGTGAAATCATTCCAGGCTTGGATTCCAAACACCCGCTGGCATTCCGCTTGCTCAGGAATGGGCAGGAAGTTGCAGTTTTAGAGGTGCGATGTTGCCATTTGATGGTGGGTCTTTAACTTGAAATGCAAATTATTTCTCTTTCTGCAGATATGGCTTGACTTCAGTTTTTCCAGCATTTTCTGTTTTTTTTTTAATATTTATTAAACTTGGACAATCATCATGGGAACAAGCCCTCTCAGCCCATGAGCCCATGCCACCCAATTACACTCAATTGACCTACAACCCCAGGATTCTTTGAAGGCTGGGAGGAAACTGGAGCACCACGCAGACACAGAGAGAACATACAAACTGCTCCTGGAGAGCGCTGCATTCAAACTGGGATGCTGGCGTTCTAACAGCGTTGTACTGACCACTATGCTAACCCTTCGGATTTCCTGCATCTGTTGTTTTTTTAAAAAAAATGTTCATGTTTGTGGTTAAATTCTTGTTTGTCCTTTTTTTAAAAAAGAAAGAAACAAATATGTGAAAGAGAAAAAGCAGTGTGCGGTTTTGAGATGAAATATAGTGCTTAATCGTGGAGCTGATGGCTTCAAAGAGTGGAGAATGAACCTTTCAAACATCTTACTGCAATGCCCAAGGAACTTTAATGCAAATTAATGACTATGGGTTATTGGATAAGTTATTGGAAGAGCTCGCTGAAGTAGGAATTTAAATTGAAGAAACTGTGCCAACACCAGACTGATAATGGGCAGTGTGAGGTCAGTGCTGGGGAAGAAACTTTTGAAGAGGAAATAGCGTTTCGTTGAATCTTCATTGCTTTTAGTCTCTTAGTGGAGAACAGATTAATCTAAAAACTAATGGTGATGTTGCCGGAACTCCTGTAACGGCAGCTCTGCTGCTTGTATGGTCCCAGGAGAGTGGGGAGCGGAGACACAGCACTGCTCCAAATGGTTCAACCGCTCAGTCCTTTTGCCGGTGGCTCTGTACAGGTGTTAAATGCCTGTGTTAGAGGAGCCAACGGTGTTTTAAACTAAAAATCATGCAACCATCGGTCTGTGCCCAAAATGGCAGCATTTGTGCTCAGCAATGGCCTCGAGTAGTTTCAGACTCTGGGGGAGCAGTGAACCAGCACAGGGCACCAGAAATGGGGAGAACCCCTTCCCTCCCCCCAACATTGAGAAGGAGAAGCAGAGGAGACAACCCTACAGGACTGACCATGGCAGCAATCCAGCTAGGGTCTCAGTGGCTGAAGGACCTATGCAAATTGCAAGTGACATGCAATTAGGGAACCTGCACGGTCTGCGGGCTGCTGGACACTGGCTCACGGGGAACCAATTATTGAAGCCAGGATTCAAGAGGCTGCTGAGGGCAAGAAGGGCTCCTGAAGGGCACCAAAGGCCTCCTGATCATGCTGGAAGTTTGAATCTGAAGCTCAGGTTGCCGATGAACCTGTTCAGCTGCAGAGGCGAAGGGAGCGTTTGAGGGGTATTCAGGGGCTCTGTTTTGCTTCTCTTTCTGTCTTACTGTTGGGGCGCCAGGCGACACCAAGGGCTCAAGGCCGAAACATCGTTTATGCATTTTTACCTTTGCTATATATTTATCTTTGCACTGCGTGAGTTTCTCCAGCTTTGTGTTTTTACTTCAACCATGGTGTCTGCAGATTATCGTGTTTTACTTATGACTCTTGCTTTGCCTTACGGCAGGCAGAAGGCAATTTCACCTGATATTACTTGTTCTACATTATTATATGAGATTAAAGGGACCCTGAATCTTGAATTATTTTTTCATTTGACCGTTGTAAGATGATAGGGGTGACATTTTTTTTGCTTGAGCTAAGAACTGCCCTTTCTCCATTTTGAATATTGTGAATAAAATAATGTTTTGCAGAAACTAATCTTAAAATTAAGTGTAAATATAATACTTTATCTCTGTAACCATTTTAACTGTGCCTAAATACTTAGTCACCAACTTCATTACTTTCACCATGAACTGCTTATGTAGCACACAACAATCAGAAAAGGGCCATCTGTTTATTACAAAGATAAAACATTGTGGGATTTGTCTCTGGTTGATTGCATTAAACAGTTACTATTGTATCAGCTACTTGTTCTGCTTCCAACAGACATTTCTGTTGAAGTTAGCAAAACTTCCAATCAGCAGGGAAGAACAAAAGGCAGCCAGTTAGCACCATTAACCAAAAGATAAATGTCTGCCACAAGAAAATAATCTCTTTAACTGTCATACAATTATAATTAAAATATATAAGGTTTCAATTCAGAAGAGTGTCAATTGCAAGGCAGAAATAATGGTACCATCTATTATATTGCTGCATTTATTTATTTTACTGCAATGAAATGTTTTCAATAATTAATATCACATTTTGTAAATGTCATCCAAAATGATTTTTTTTTGGCTGAATCCAATATTTCCCAAAAGCAAATACCACTTTCAATCATTATTTGAAAAAAGTCTTTAACTGCACTATATGTTTGTTGCATTCTTCTCTTGACCAATGTACCTCATTCTCAGAAATTCAGTTGATTTCTTGTTTCCTTATTTCTTTGGCTTGGCTTCGCGGACGAAGATTTATGGAGGGGGTAAAAAGTCCACGTCAGCTGCAGGCTCGTTTGTGGCTGACAAGTCCGATGCGGGACAGGCAGACACGGTTGCAGCGGTTGCAGGGGAAAATTGGTTGGTTGGGGTTGGGTGTTGGGTTTTTCCTCCTTTGCCTTTTGTCAGTGAGGTGGGCTCTGCGGTCTTCTTCAAAGGAGGTTGCTGCCCGCCAAACTGTGAGGCGCCAAGATGCACGGTTTGAGGCGTTATCAGCTCACTGGCGGTGGTCAATGTGGCAGGCACCAAGAGATTTCTTTAGGCAGTCCTTGTACCTTTTCTTTGGTGCACCTCTGTCACGGTGGCCAGTGGAGAGCTCGCCATATAACACGATCTTGGGAAGGCGATGGTCCTCCATTCTGGAGACGTGACCCATCCAGCGCAGCTGGATCTTCAGCAGCGTGGACTCGATGCTGTCGACCTCTGCCATCTCGAGTACTTCGACGTTAGGGATGAAAGCGCTCCAATGGATGTTGAGGATGGAGCGGAGACAACGCTGGTGGAAGCGTTCTAGGAGCCGTAGGTGGTGCCGGTAAAGGACCCATAATTCGGAGCCGAACAGGAGTGTGGGTATGACAACGGCTCTGTATACGCTTATCTTTGTGAGGTTTTTCAGTTGGTTGTTTTTCCAGACTCTTTTGTGTAGTCTTCCAAAGGCGCTATTTGCCTTGGCGAGTCTGTTGTCTATCTCATTGTCGATCCATGCATCTGATGAAATGGTGCAGCCGAGATAGGTAAACTGGTTGACCGTTTTGAGTTTTCCTTATACAGAACTGGAGAATATACAGTGCCTTCCTTAATATTTGGGGCAAACACATTTTTCCTTTATTGCCCCTGTGCTCCAAAGATTTAAATTTGTAATCAAACAATTCACATGTGACTAAAATGCACATTCCCGATTTTATTCATGGTTTTTTGTATACATTTTGGTTTGACCATGTAGAAATTACAGCACTTTTTATACATGGTCCCCTCATTTCAGGGCACAATAATGTTTGGGTAATTTGGCTTCACATATGTTTAATTGCTTCATTGATGCAAGTATAAGAGAGCCAGTTTTGCTTCTAAGCTTTTGATCACCTTTGGAGTCTGTAGTTGCTATTTTTCAACATGAGGACCAGAGTTGTGTCAATGAAAGTCAAAGAAGCCATTATGAGGGTGAAAACAAGAGTAAAATAGTAAGAGAGATCACCCAAACCTCAGGATTAAAAAAATCAACTCTTTGGAACATCATTAAGAAGAAAGAGCATACTACTGAACTCAGTAATTACAAAGGGACTGATTTTCCATGGAAGACCTCCACTGCTGAGGACAGAAGAATTCTCATCATAATGAAGAAAAATCCCCAAACGTATGTCCGACAGAACAGAAACACTCTTCAGGAGGCAGGTGTGGATGTGTCAATAGCTAATGCCCACTGAAGACCATGAACAGAAATACAGAGACTACACTGCAAGATACAAAGCACTATTTAGCCACAGAAACAGGATTAGAGTTTGCCAAGAAGTATTTAAAAGGGCCTGCAGAATTCTGGAAAAAGGCTAGTGGACAGTGGAGACCAAGTTGAACCTGTAACAGAATGATGACAAGAACAAAGTGTGGAGGCATAAAGGAACTGCCTGTAAAGGACCATACCACTTTTGTGCCTTGCAGAGTAGCCTCTGTATTTCTGTTCATGAAGTCTTCTGTGGACAGTAGACATTGATGCATCCACATATGCCTCCTGATGAGTGTTTCTGATCTGTCTGACATAAGTGTAGCACTATCAATTAGGCCTGACAGGCCAGAAGTTGCAATTAACAGGCTTTAATCACTAAAAACTCACATGCTGTTGTCCTGATTCCAAAGCAGTACTGAGGGAGGGGATTGGGCAATACTGCCTTTATTAGGGATCTTGGAGGGGGAGGAGTTATAGTGACTCCAATAGAGTGTTCCACTGCATTCACTCCTTCTGAAACAAAGTCCAGCAGGTGAAGTGTCAAAATCAATTCAGAGTCTATTTACAGGTTCAACTGGTCCGGTGGTTTCATCCATCGAACTGACCATCACCGTGCTGGCTGTGGTGTTGCTAGGCTCTTGACCAGTGCTCCAGCTGCAATTTGGATGGCTGAACAGAATCAGTTAGGGCTGGTTTGGGGGGGGTTGGGGTTGCGGCGGCGCAGCTGGTGCCAATGTGGGGTAGGATCCTCAGCTGTGTCTCTGCTAGTCGTGGAAACCGACCGTGGTCAGTTCAGCGAGCGCCTCAGTTGTAGGGGTCCCTGCATAATGGTTTCTCCGCCCATACTGGTACTGCACATAGGCATACTGGGGATTCACATTGAGGAGGTGGACCTTCTCAACCAGGGGGTCTGCTTTATGGGTTCTGCTGTCTATTCAGAGTAGCATCGGGACCTGGGGTCGTCAGCCAGACCGGTAGCATTTTTCCTGACACCGACCTCCTGAGGAAGGGGAATTTGTCACCATACAGAGAAAAGTTCTGGTGGCATGGAGCGCCTCTGGTAGGACCTCTTGCCATTGGGAGACAGGCAGGCCTTTTGACAAGTGCAGGAGGACTGTCCTCCAAATGGTGCCATTCTCCCTTTCCACCTGGCCATTTCCTCTGGGGTAATAGCTGGTGGTCCTACTTGTAGCTATGCCTTTAGCCAGCAGGTAATGGGGCAACTCTTTGCTTATAGATGACCCCTGGTAACTGTGAATGTAACAAAGTGTGAAGAGGTTACCCAGGGACTTAATGACAGTGGCTGTAAGTCATATCTGGGCAGGGGATGGCGAGCGTGAATCGTGAGTATTCGTCAACAATGTTGAGGAAATACACGTTCCAGTCATGGAGGGGAGGGGGCCATTGAAATCCATTCTTAGACGTTTGAAGAGGCATGTGGCCTTGATATGGTGAGCTTTCTCCAGCAGATGGAAGTGCGGCTTACATTCTGCGCAGACCGGGCAGCTGCAGGTCAGCTCCCTAATGTACTCAACTGAGGATGGGCTCTCACATAGCCTAGTGACCTCAGGGAGGCAGAGGCTGTTGTGAAAGGCTTGGAAGTGATCTGCTTGCACATTGGCACAGGTACCCCTGGACAGGGCATCAGGAGGCTTGTTGAGCTTCTCGGGCTGGTGCAAGATCTCGTAATTGTAGGTGGACAGTTCAATTCTCACCTCAGGATTTTGTCGTTCTTAATTTTACCCCCCACTGATAATGGTTAAACATAAATGTGATTGCACATTGGTCAGTCAGCAGGGTGGACATTTTGCTGGCAAGGTAATACCTCCAGTGGTGCACAACTTCCACTATGGCCTGGGCCTCTATCTCAATAGCTGAGTGCCAGAGTTTGGGGCTCTGGAGAATACGGGAGAAAAATGCCACCGACCTGCCGCCTGGTTTAGCGTGGCATCCAGGGCGATGTCAGACACATCGCTCTCCACCTGGAATGGGATGGATTCATCTACAGCGTGCAATTGCCGCCTTGGCAATGTTGCCTTTGATGCAAGTGAAGGCCGTTGGGCTTCTGCCGATGGGGGAAAAGTAGTAGATTTTACCAGGGGGAAAAGTAGTAGATTTTACCAGGGGGAAAAGTAATAGATTTTACCAGCGGGCAAACCTTGCATAATTTGGGACCCCATTGTGCATAATATGAAAAGATCCCTAGGCACCTTTTTGGCTGCATACGGTCAGGGTCGGGTCCAACGACTCATTTCTCCACCACGCACCCTTGTATAGCCAGTCACCAAGTGTGGAACATGCATTTCTTTTGGTTATACATGAGATTTAGAGCTTTTGTTGTCTGGAGGAATTTCTGCAGATTAGGGTCATGGTCCTGCAGTTCATGGGCACAGATGGTTTCATTGTCCAGGCAGGGGAATGTGGCTTTCAGTTGGTGGTCATCCACCATTTGGTTCATCTCCCTCTGGAAGACTGAAACTCCGCTTGTGACTCCAAAGGGGTCCCTGAGGAAATGGTAGAGGCGGCTGTCTGCATCGAACGCTGTGTATGGGCTGTCTTCTGGCAGATCAGGAGCTGGTGATAGGCTGATTGAGGTCAGTGGTGGAGAAGACTTGGTACTGGTCAAACTCGTTCACTATGTAGGCTATGCAGGGGAGGGGGGAGGGGGTAGGTGTCCGAGAGGTGAATCGGTGGATGGTCTGGCTGTAGTCTATTACCATCCTATGCTTCTCTCCACTCTTTCTCTCTCTCCAAGGCTGGTGCTGGGCTCTATGATGCCCTCTGCCAGGGGTTGCTTTAAGTCTGGGGATTTTTCTTCATTATGAAGAGAATTCTTCTGTCATCAGGCAGTGGAGATCTTCCTTGTCCTACCAGTCCCTTTGCAATGACTGAGCTCACCAGTACAGTCTTTCTTCTTAATGATGTTCCAAACTGTTGATTTTGGGAATCCTAAGGTTTGGACGATATCTCTTACTGTTTTATTCAGGTCTTTCAGCCTCATAATGGCTTCTTTGACTTTCATTGGCACAACTCTGATCCTCATGCTGTAATGTGGCAACTACAGACTCCAAAGGTGATCCAAAGCTCAGAATCAAGTCTAGCTCTCTTATACCTGCACCAATGAAGCAATTAACGTACCTGAGTAATCACAAAAACACCTGTGAAGCCAAATGTCCCAAACATTATGGTGCCCTGAAATGAGGGGACTATGTCTATAAAGTGCTGTAATTTCTACATGGTCAAGCCAAAATCTATACAAATAACCTTGAATAAAATCTGGATGTGCACTTTACATGTGAATTGTTTGATTATAAATTTAAAACTGTGGAACAAAGAGGAAAATAAAGGAAAAGAGTATTTTTGTCCCAAACATTATGAAGGGGCACTGTATATTATCTAATTCTGATCCTGGTTTAAGCTTCCAGCATTTACACTTTATTTGTGTTTCTAAGTTGATGTGAGAAAGAATGATGATTTTAATTTACAGTTTTTTAGTAAGCCTTAGTGGGAAAGTTAAATTCAGGGCAGAACATGTAATTAAGATCAAACTAATTATATTTAATACTATGGTAAACATGGAGACACACAGGGGACTGCGGATGCTGGAATCTGCCGCCAAATATAGATTGTGTTTGATTATGGTAAATGTTTCCCACCTCATCTTTTATAAATATTATGACAATACAGCATGAAATCCACATGCCCTGCAGTTAAATTAAGATACTAAATTAAGTCACCATTTTTTATTGAGCAAGAATTCTGTTGTAAGAAAAATAGTCAGAATTTGAGATCAAAAATGTTTCAGGTTTATTTATTGGTCTGGGTGTCAAATATAAAAGCCCAGCTTGAAGGATTAAGGTGCCTTCAATATAACTGTTCGGATCACAGGGTAAATATAATAAAAGTGTTTACAATTATAGATGGTAAGCCAGAAAGTTAGAAATTATTATCTGTAGTAAATAAGGAGGCTAGAGCAAAGGTATTCTACATGGATTAAGTGTGAAATTCTTGAACAGAGCAACAAAGAACAATAGAAATTCCTTTTCAGAGAGAAGTGAGGATGTGAAATGCATTTGCAAGGGTTAATATTAAACTTTGTTAACATTCAAGATTAGATTAGAACAATCAGTGAAGTAAAAAAGGTCTTATGGAAAAGAGAATTAGACTGTTAATTGTGATGAAGAATGTGACAGTTGATAACCATTGGATCAGCAGTGGCCTTATTGCCCTGTGTTGCTGTACAACCATGCAGGAAAATGCACTGAAAGGTTTATATTTTAGAACAGCAGGCCAAAACCTAAACATTTAGATGGAACTCTCTGTCTTAAATGTATAAAATTGGTGATGTAACATCTATTAACCATATAACAATTACAGTTCAGAAACAGGCCATCTCAGCCCCTCTAGTCCACACCGATTTAAGTGATCTCCTCTAGTCCCACATGCCTGCTCCCTGTCCATAAACCTCCAATCCCCTCAAATCCATGTACTTATCCATCCTTCTCTTAAATTACGAAATTGACCCTGCTGCAACCACCTCTTCCAGAAGGTCATTCCACTCAGCCACCACTCAGTGAAGAAGCTTCCTCTCATGTTACTTCTAAAGTTTTGCCCCCAACCCTTTTTTATTGTTTAACATATAAATCCTATATAACTACTATAACAAACAACAGATCATATCACATACATATTACCAATTAATATAAATGTAATTTGAAAAACCTTTCCATATTTGTTTATTTAACTAGATGTAACAACTATTGACTGCTCCTTCTATACACATCATGAAATATAACTCTTGTCGATCCAATATTTGTTTGGACCAGCATTTTAATGCCGTTACAGGGATGTGCTTTGTTTAATTGCTGATTTTGTGTTTTGTTGAACTGCAGCAGACTATCATTTAGTAGTGCTCTGCCATCCAGTGGTTGCAAACAAAGCCTGCAGATATTATTCATTGAAAACACTGGGGAAAACCCAACTGTGAATAAGGTTTCCATCTCCCCAGCATAGTTCTGGTATCTCCAAGACCCTCCTGCTAGCAATAGAGGAAGGAAGAAAGGCCATATAAGCCTAAATAGAATCTCTATGTTTAAACTTTTTTTGTTTATTAATGTGAAACAGCTTGAAAAATGAATAAAGATGAGCAATTTGATAAATGGCTCAGAATCCTCCAATTGGAAGCAAAAAGGTTGGTCCGTTTCAAAAGACATCTGCCCTAAAGATGGACAAGTTTGTCAACCAGTGGCAAAGATGATTAGCGGAATGGGGACTTCCGAGGAAGCATCTAGTCTTGGGTCAGGAGTGGAAGTGCCATAGGGAGCAGTTTTCCATTGTTCCTGGAAATAAGCTCCACTCCAGCAGAAAGCTGGTTGGAACAAAAGATCCATGGTTAACCCCTGACTGCATGGAGGCTGGATCTGAGATGGACACATTGGTTAAGATTACAGCTTGCTTCTCACTGTGAAGAAAATGTAAGGCTGAGATGAATTTCTGTGGACAGCTACATAAAATCATACTGCATAGTGACTGGCCATTTTAGCTTACCTTGTATCCATGATGCATATCCAAGTTAATCTAAATTGCCCACATTTGGCCCAATGTCTTTCCTATCTACCTATCCAAATGCCTTTTAAACATGGTAATTGGATCTGCCTCTACCACTTCCTCTGGCAGCTCATTCCAAATAACAACCTCATATTCCTAATATCTCCTTTAAATTTCTCCCCGTGTATTCTGGACCCAATTACCTCAAATAGAGATTCTGTCTTTCCTATCTATGTCTCTCATAATTTTATAACACTCTCTTGGCTATCCTTTAGCCTTATACAATCTAGTGAAAATAAACTCAGCCTCTCCTTATAACTACAGCCCTGCATTCTAGGTTACATCCTAGTGCTTTTGCACTCTCTCTATTGCTACCATGTCCTTCCAGTAGTGTGACAAACCAGCTAAATCTAGTCCTAAATCCAGTACAGGGTAGTGAACCTGGTCAGGTGACAAACCTCCTGATGGATGAACATTTCAGAAACAGTGACCATAATTCCCTAACCTTTATGATAGCCATAGACAGGGAGAGGAGTAGACAAAATGGGAAAAGGTTTATTGGGGAAGAATTAATTATAATAGGATGAGGCAAAAACTTGGAAGAGTACATTGGAAAAGAGGGAAATGGACAGCAGAAATGAGGAGGATGTTGAGGGACCATATGTGTGACATCCTGGATAGGATTGTCTCACTGAGACAGGGAAAAGATGATGGGGCAAAGGAGCCATAGTTGACAAGAGAGGTGGGACAGCTATTCTGCATCCTGAAATACATAGATCCTGCCAGGCCATGGGGAAGGATTCACCTTAATGTCCACCAATATTTCTAATATTTCCTCCTTACTGATAAAGACATACTCCAGAATACCCTCCTTCTCCACCCTCCCCATCCTTCTCTTTGATGAATACCAATGAGAAATATTCATTCAGGACCTCATTCATACTGCCTGGCTTCACACAAAGATTACCTCCTTGGTTCCTGAGGGGACCCATTCCTTCCTTACCTACCCTCCTATTTCTAGTATAATTGAAAAAATGTTCACGATTCTCCTTAATCCAACTTGTCAAGATTAATGGCCCCTTTTGCCTTCCTAATTTTTTGACATGTTCTCTTGACATTCTCCATGAACCTCGGTGAACTTGGTTGATTCCAATATTCAAATCTGACATGCAATTTCTTCTTTTTCCTGACTAATCCTTTGATATTGAGGGAATATTCCACAGTCCTTCCTAAAATAAGGCCACATAAGTTGGTTAGTCCTGTTTCCTATTATTTCTTCTGGAATTATGCATGGTGCAACTCATGTACATTATTGCTTCAGGATGGACAAAATCTACCTATAATTAGGGCAGCATTTCTTCACAAATTCTTCATAGCTACTTTTTTCCAAGATCAATCGAAGCTCCACCTTTCATCTTTGGCTTTATGACCTAAATTATCTCCCTGCTCTTTAGTGCATAAAATGAAAGTCCTTCTCCTTTAAACTTTTCCACAGTCTGGTCCCACCTGCATGACTTTGTCCTTCTCCACCCTTGGAATTTTTCACTTTAGCTTTGGTTCTGCAACTCTGACTTTAATTGCTAAATCCATTTATCCCTTCACTTGGCTTGCCTCCTTCCCAAATTTCTCAAGTCTCCAACCTGCTTTGTAATCAGCCTTTCAAGTACAGTTTCTAATTCTTCACAGTGATTTGACATCAGCACCCTCTTCCTTAATTTTTACAAAAATTTTGACGTGCAGCATGGTAACAGGCCCTACCAGCCCATGAGCCTGGGCTGACCACGTTCTCCAATTAACCTACAACCCCTGTATATTTTGAAGGGTGGGAGGAAACCAGAGCGCCCGGCGGATGCTCACGCAGACACCATTAGATTCAAACCTGGGTCGCTGGCACTGTAATAGCGTTGTACTAACTGCTACACTACCCGTGACACCCTCTCTTTCTTCATATTCCTCTCAGAATACTTCCTGACATTTTAACATCAAAGTTGATTTATAAATCTGGGTTTCTTGTTCTATGTCAGCAAGTTAATGTAACATCTCCAGCAAGCAAAATAACTGTGATAAAGCTGGAGAAAATCTCACTTGTATTTCAAAGTTATCTCAGTCATTAGTCTATTATGGAAGGTAACCATATCTTCAGAGGTATATAAAAGCTAAGCTACACACATAAGGCATTAATTAAAGGGTAAAAAGGTTATCAAAAATTGAAAGTGCTATGAACAAATCTTTATTAACTTATCAAATTATTTACTTCCATTGATCATGTCCGATGAACGACCACATTTTGTTTTTACAGACCTCTTCTGGAGAGGAGCTGGGAAGGTGGCTTGGCATTTTACTCTCTGAAACTGGCTCCTCCACAGATCCAGCAGCCCTCCATTATGATTACATTGATGTAGAAACAACATCTAGTGTTATACAGACTGCAAAACAGTGCTTCAAGTAAGAATTTATTTTGATCATAAATATTTGACTTTTGAGAAAATTTGTTATAATGGGGCTAAAAGCATCGCTGTGAAAACTTGGGCAAAATTTAATTGTATTTGTTACCTTCTGGTCTTGATGTTTAATACCAGGTGAATTAACATTGCCCAGATCTTCCATTGAAAAGCATGGAACTCCTGCATATGAACCAGTCACCCACTGTCACAATTAGAAGTGATGAGGCTCCTCCCCAGAATGAACTTAACTGCTCGATAAGCTAATCACATCGACCCATGTTACCAATTAACCTATTAAATCTTTGGAACATTGGAGGAAAGAAGAACAATTGAAAGAAACGTGCGTGATCATGGGAAACTTTATAATCCTCTTACAGGTAATGGTGTTACGGGCCCATTTGTCCCCAAAACCCAGCAGCAATAGAAATTCACCAAGACAAATGGTTACTTAAACGAAAGTAGTTTTTAAGTTTCTTTAAACATAAAAAAAAAGGATCAAGCTTTAACTTAACCCCCTTCTAATTCTAAGCGCATGTGTATGTAATGTGTACATGTTCAGAAAAGTTCTTTGATTCACAGTCCAATCTCACTTTTCACTCCAAGTTCACTTGTCAAAACTGTTACAGAGATTGGATCCTGGAATTCACAAATATTTTAAAAGTGAAGCATGGTAATACTTTGATGAATCATTAAAATTTAAAATAAACATAATTCTCTGGAAAAGACAAATACTATACAAGTAAATGCATTTAAAATTAAGGGGTAACACAGATAGTCCAGCGGTTAATACAACACTATTACACCACCAATGAGCTGGGTTCAAATCTGATGTTATTTTTAAATTTTTAAAATTCTTTATTTTTAAATTTAGACAACAGTTAGTGTAGCCGTTAGCACAGCAGTGTTCGAATCTATAAGGAGTTTGTACTTCTCCCTGTGTTTGGATTTCCTCTGGGTGCTCCAGTTTTTTCCCACCCTTAAATTTATTAAATTTAGACGTATAGCCGCTCAATTTATACTCCATTAACTTATAACCCCAGTATGTTTTGAACGGTGGGTTTTCTCCAGAGAGACCTGATGCAGACACAGGGAGAGCGTACAAACTCCTTGCAGAGAGCGCAGAATTCGAACCTCAGTCCAGTCCCAATCGCTGGCACTGTAAAGACATTGCCCCAACCACTAGGCCAACTGTGCCACCCTTCAAAATGTACCAGGCAATTGGGTGTAATTGGGAAACAAGGACTCATGGGTTGGAAGGGCCTGTTACCGGGCTGTATGTCTAAATTTAATAAATTTAAGGGCGGGAAGAAACTGGAGTACCCGGAGGAAACCCACGCAGTCACAGGGAGAAGTACAAACTCCTTACAGATTCGAATCCAGGTCACTAGCACTGTAACATATCATATTTTATATGTATAGGTGTCATTTTGGAAGAGATAGATTGTGGGGGTTTTAGTGTAGGAAACAAACACTTCACAAAAACAGATCTCATTTAAAATGCAAGAGCTCTGCTCAAACCAGACACTCCGGGCCCAGTAAAGACAATGAAAACTGCTTTGCTGAAGGTTTTCACAAGGAGGTGAAAAAAAGAAGAGCCCATCTCAGGGAACTGATAGGATCTTTCAGGGATTGATTTTGGAGCCAGCAATCTGTTTGGTGGCAGTTTGCTATTTTAAGAGAGGTTCTAGTTTTTACAAGCAGAGAGAAAAACATGATTGTTTGGAGAGATAGAGTCTTCTGTAGTGGCTTCTGGAGGCTGCAGCACAACAAGCTGGTGGCTTGTTGAAAACCCCAATTTGAAGATGGATTGTGAGTTCTGAATTCAGCCCGTTCAAAGCCCTTGTGGTCCAAACAAGAGAAAAAGGCTGACTAGAGTGCTTCAGTTGAAATAAGGGAAACAAGAGGAACTCTGTGGTGACCTGCAGAAGAAGAGGTTACCATTTGGAAAACCTTGATGGGGCAAGTTTCTTCAGCAAGACACTGAAGTGGCTGATGGAAGTAAATCAGTTTGTGCATGTCCAACAAATAACGAATCTCTCTCTGAAAACCAACAAGAACCTTCCTGAGCAGTAACTATTTAACCGTTTCCACCAGAGCCTGGTGAAAATTCATAAATATTAAATTCTGTGGACAGTATAAGGATTGCCTGATACAAGTGAACTTGGAGTGAAAAGTGAGATTGGACTGTGAATCAAAGAACTTTTCTGAACATGTACACATTACATACACATGCGCTTAGAATTAGAGGGGGTTAAGTTAAAGTTTGATCCTTTTTTTATGTTTAAAGAAACTTAAAAACTACTTTCATTTAAGTAACCATTTGTCTTGGTGAATTTCTATTGCTGCTGGGTTTTGGGGTCCACTGGGCCCGTAACACCGTTACCTGTAAGAGGATTATACAGTTTCCCATGATCACGCAGGTTTCTTTCAGTTGTTCTTGTTTCCTTCAATGTTCCAAAGATTTAATTAAGGTTTAATAGGTTAATTGGTAACATGAGTACAATTGGTTGGCACAAGCTTATGGGTCGAAGGGCCTGTTATCACACTGCATCTTTAAATTGGAAAAAAATTAGGTAAAAAAACATGTAAATATAATTATATTTAGATTTCTCCTCTAGCATTCAGTCTCCTCCATTCAAATGAGTGAGGTTAATTTTATCGACTTCATCCTCAGGTCATTTGACCTGGAAAATTTCCCAGTCCCAAACACTTCCATAGATGTTTAAAGCCAATTTATTTATGCGCACAGAAAGGGAGTGATGCATGGGATTTATGTTTTTTTGTTGATCAATATTGTTGGTTGTGTGGAGAGACGGCAGACCTGGGGTATAGTTATGTGGAAAGATGACATACGGGGTGTGGTTGTGTGGAGAGATGATATACTTGGAATGTGATTGTGTGGAGAGATGGCAGACCTGGGGTGTGGTTATGTGGAGAGAAGACAGACGTGAGATGTGATTGTTTGGAGAGATGGCAGACCTGAGGTGTGGTCATGTGGAGAAATTACATACCTGGGGTGTGGTTGCGTGGAGAGATGACAAACCTGGGATGTGATCATGTGGGCAGAGAGCAGACCTGTGGTGTAGTCGTGTGGAGAGAAAACATACCTGGGTGTGGTGGTACACCACTGGCCTACTGCAGGGGGCAACCTCTGTACCTGTAGGAGTGTAAGGGGACAGGACAACACCTGGCCGGCTGCCAATCAGTCAGCTTGAATGAATCAAGCCCCACCCGGTCGGGTGTCAATCACCCTGCGGGATATAAGCCTAAGCCAGCCTCCCGAGGCCTCACTCAGAGTTGCTGTAGCCACAGCCAGCCTGGCTCTGTGGAGGTTTTTGTGGATTAAAGCCTGTTGTTCAGCCTTTACCTTGTGTGTGTCTGATTCTGTCTAACAGCGCACCACACTGGGGTGTGGTCATGTGGAGAAATGACATAGCTGGGGCGTGGTTGCATGGAGAGATGGCAAACCTGGGATGTGATCATGTGGGCAGACGGCAGTTCTTGGGTTTACTCTTCTTTGAACAGATTTCAGGCAAGCTTAAAAATCATCAAAATTAAGTGAATTTTAAAAATACGGTAGGAAAACAAATAGATTTTAATCATCAGGAAAAGAAAAATAAGGGAAAAAAAGGAGAATTTATTTGTTATGCCTTGATGTGTTAAAATCTGGTGCCCAGTGCAGATTCAATGGTAACTTGACAAATGGAGTCATATACTTACCAAATAAATCCATAGTGAAGGCAAAAGAAGAATAGTAAATGGTACTATTTGGATATTCCATTCAAAGAGCCAACAAAAGTATTTTGTGCCAAATTGGTGATATAAGATTTTATGAATTGATGTTTTCAACAATAAATGCTTACTTTGAACCATTAATTGTTCACCAACATCTTATTTATAGTTTATTACATAGACGTTCAATATCACCAAACAGATGTGGTGGCAGTCTCACCAATGGATACGCATGTCCTCGTGGAATCTCTCTTCATTACGATGATGTACCTTGCCTAAATGGAACAGTAAGCCATTTATATTAGTATCATATCCTTGTCAGTTTTATACATCAATTTAAATTAAATAATGCAAAGAAACTAATTTATTAAACCTAAAATATTGTGGCTGCAGTCTTATTTATTGTGACAACACAACATGCATTCAACTTTTTATATGCTTGTGAGAATGCTCATATTCCTAGTGGTCGACTAGATCATAAAATTAATGCTGTAAGGTGATCAGATTGGGGTCGTTGTGTCCATCAGTCAAAAATGAACTACTCAACCTATTACCGTGTTCCATCCCAGATGATACAGCTTTACAAGTGACAGATTTTCAAGAACAAATGATCAGGCCTTTTGCTTCTCCAATTCCTTCAAACATTGAGTTCCAGGCTCATATCAATAACCAAAAAGAATTAGCTTTATATCAAGAAGAATGCATGTAAATCCCTCATGGAAAGTGATTATAATACTCTCATCAAGGAGCTCAAACCTACAGTTTAAGAGGGCAAAGCATCAAATTTGGAAATTACTTGATTAAAATAATCTCATGAAGGAATTAAACATACTGTAAATTAAGGAAGTAAAACGTGAGAATAATAATTAATAGCAAATTAATTGTCAAATGGTTCTGAATATGTATAAAATAATAATGTTCGGAGCCTCTGGAAAGTCTATCACTGTTTTGTGACTAAGCTCTGCAATGACTGGCAAAATAATAAGAACTTTAGATGCATTTGGCTGTGGAGTTACGCTGTTCAATTTGTATAAGCTTGTAATCTTGAATTTCTGTGAATCATCTCAACTGAATAGTCATGAAACATTTTGAAAATGTAATCTTTCTCTGACATTTGTTTTGTTTCAGTCATTCCCAGAAATGGTTTCTGATATCTTGTTTCTAAACTGTTTTAAAGTTTTGTTGTGGAAGTATGTGTTATTCTGTGTCTATTATTGGAGGATGGTGGGAGAATGATGCTTTGAACAGTAACAACTTTCACAGGACACACCCTGATGGAGTAAAAGCCATTCCAAAATACTTTTAAATTGGATGGTTTTAAATTTGGCCAATGTCTCATATTTTCAGAGTACACTCTACTATGTTGTCCTCTCACTGCTCTTAATATGAACAACGTCATTACAGGTGAAATTGTGTCCAAATTTTATCTTGGTAAAATTATAATTTTCCTCACGATTCAGGTGAAATTGTATTCAAATTTTATTTTGGTAAGATGATATTTTAATAGCATTATTTGTTATTCAGTGAGGACTCAATTTCACCTGTACAAGTTTTATTTTGGTAAAATGGTTATATTTTTCTTTATGATTCATACACTGAATAACAAATTATGCTAATAGATACATAAAGAATATGAGGAATGCTCTTTCAGCATCTTACTCTTTGGACCTATTTCCATGTATTGTTTTTACCAGTGAGTAGGCATTGCATTCGTCTGCATGTTCTTGCCTCTAACATCTGCAGCTTGTTCCATATTACATCACAGGAACAGGAGGTTTTCAGTACTAATCCTGATATTCTCTGCTATGAGGAGGTTTACGATGACATCACTGAACTGTATGACAACGTTCCACCACCAAAACCAATTGCCTCCAAATCGCAACCAGTTGGGGTCCAGAATAGGCTTTCCACTGAGAAATTGTCTTCTAAAAGTAACAAAACTCTTGCCTCTTCACCTCTATCTTCCACGCGGTCTGTGACTAATAAAACTAACACCTCTGCTGTGGAAAAGGGAACAGTCAAGACAGCCTCGCAGGTACTTCTGTAATCAATAAATTGTATGACGACACTTACTCCTTTTGTAGAGTTATGCCCTGATGTTTTAAAAACAAACTGCAGCCTTTTGACTGGGCAGAGTATTAACTACCAACTATTTTAGATGTGCTGGCGTAAATTAATACTGTACCACTTCTTCCCATACATTTTGTCATACTGTTTAAAAACCATATTCTGGACAGTGGTCTTCGTTTTCTCTTTCATTCTCAGAACCAGTTTTCTGTAACTTACAAGAGTGACTTTCATGGTCTTCACAGAGTAGGAATGGTGGTGTAACTCTCTGGAAAGTCACAAAGCTAAACCCACCAGTTCCCAGTATGGTTGTAGGCATTCATTTGGCATTATTAAATTTTTCACCTAATGTTTTCAGGTGGAGCTCAATTATAATAAACAGAATGCAGTCTTGTGATGCGCGCAGAAATGTGACATAATTTTGAGATAGCCAATGAATACAATTTGCTGCTTCCAATGGCATTTTTTTTCTACAGCTGTACTATTTCCTGGCATGCTACACACTCACGATACAGGAGCAACTTTATTTCAACATAAACTCAAAAGTACTTTGTTTAGATCTGCAAAACGTATCGTCACAGCAGATATGGGAGTTGGTACAATATATGGCAGCCTTCAAAGTTTGTCTGCTTTGTCTAGGAATAGTGCTGTTGACTTAAATCAGTCCAGGTGATTTACAGAGATTCCTGTTACTCTGAGGTAATCTAATGAGGGGTAATAAATGTCTTTGAGTGTATCAAGGCATCAAGCAGCTCTGATAGCAACATCTTGAAAACAAGGCAAAGCCACACGATCAGGCAGAAGGCAGAAGAAACCACTGGAGGCAATACCATTATATGTAATGTGATGTCTGGTAAAGCCCACATTTGCCAAGAGAATCTCACAAAATAATGCCTGATCGCCTGTCTGATGCCACCCAATAAATCCTTCAGCATGTGTAGTTGCAGTTTGTTCAGTCCCCAAACAAGTTCAAGTTCATTTGGCCATCAGATTCAACGTTTAAGCCACATAATTTCACTTAGAACAAAGTTGTTGGGAAATGCAACATCCATTCCAGTCATAGTTCTCTCCAATGTAAAATCTACTGAGAAGCATTTCCTCTAAAAAGGGGAGCTAGTTTAAAGCAATCAGGGATATTTTGAGATCTCCTCTCACTGCACCCGTCTCCCAAAAGACATTTAACTGGTTATGGCTTACTGCCCAGTTCCTGCCAACAACAGGGCCAGCCCTGTCATAGATCTTGCCACTGACTGATGAGAATGGCTTCTTGAGGAACAGATTCTCAGCTCGTGTGTCCTTAACTATATAGATTTTGAAGTGCTTGATCTCCCAAATGCCATTCAAGGACTCAACTATCAAGAGAGGCACGGTTAGCATAGCAACTCTGTTACAGCACCAGCAACTCGGCGCAGTCGGCAATGAGTTTGTATGTTCTCCCCTTGACCTGCGTGGGTTTCCACCAGGTGCTCCAGTTTCCTCCCACCCTTCAAAACATATGGGGGTTGTATGTCAATTTGGTGTAATTGGGCGGCACGGGCTCTTGGGCTGGAAGGGCCTGTTATTGTGAAGTATGTCTACATTTTAAAGGAAATGAAGAAGCTAAACAAGTTGGGTCTGTTATTTTGGAGTTTAGAAGAATTAGGAGATGCATAAGGTCCTGATGGAGCATGACAGGAGAGATAATGAGATCTTTTCATGAATGGGAGAGTCTTGAACAGCACGGCATGGTTACAGGATAAGGGACTCGTCTTATAAAGCAGAGGTGTGTGTAAAAAATATATATATTTTTTGTGTCTGCTGTGAATCGCTGAAATTCTGTGCCCATCAAGATTGTGGAGGCTAGATTTATTTAAGGTGGAGCCTGATCGATTTTTGACTGGTCGTGTAATTGGAGAAGAGGCACAGAAGAGGAAAGGCTGCAGGGATGGTGGAATAAACATTCTCTGGATTCTGAGGGATTCCAAAAGGGAGAATCACAAAATATTCAGAAGAGCAGGAAACTGCAGGACAATTGGCTTAGCAATGTCATTGGAAAAATCTTGTAATCTATTATTGAGAGGATATTTGCAAAACATTTAGAAAATCATAAAAATGATTAGTCTACATGGATTTATGAAAAGGAAAGCATGTTGGATAAATTTGCTGCAATGGGTGTAGAATATTTAGATGTCCAGAAGCCACTTGGTTCCACTTCAATGGTTACTGACAAAATAAGGACACGTGACACTGGGAGCAATATACTGGCAGATAGGGAAGTGAGTAGCTAATAGAAAACAGAAAATTGAGATAGATGGGTCACTTTCAGATTGGCAATTAGGAACTTATGGTGAGCCATGAAAATCAATGATGTGGTCATAATTATTTATAATCTATACCAAGGTTTCCCAACCAGGGGTGCTCGCACCCCGAGATAGCATTCCAGGGGGTGCAAAATAAAGTTTCACTTTTTTTGTTTATATTAAGGTACTGTCCTTTATATTCAAGATAAAAATATTGATTTTTTTAAAAGTCCAAATTAAAGATGGGGATGTCCTCTTTTTTCTCTATTCAATAGAATGAGATTCTCTATGAATTTTAGTGTGTTTTGACGCGCTGTTTCCTTTTAAATGGCATCGCCTTATAACTTTTTTTTAATCAGGACATTTAAAATGGGGGCCAAACTTCTTGTTTTGTGTTTTGTAGTGAATTACATTTGATTTTTATTTGTGTTATGTAAATTATTAATGAACCCTTCATTATGTCAAAGAAACGGAAATGGCATGATGATTATGTGCAGTTTGGTTTCACTTGCACCAACAACTGAGGATCTGCAAAAACCCCAGTGTGTGCTTTGTGACGCTGTTTTTTCAAATGCAAATTTGAAGCCATCTAAGCTGCAGGAACACTTCAACAACCGGCATGGTGGGGGAGATGTTGCAGGCCATGATGTTGAATCGTTGAAAGCTAAAAGGGCCCGCTTTGATTCTCGAGCAACCCTTCCAAATTTAGGTTTTATATCTGCTGAAAAACCACTGCTGATGGCTTCATACTACGTGGCGTATAAAGTAGCCAAATCCAAGAAGCCCCATACAATTGCAGAAGAGGTGATAAAACCATGTACATTAGAAATGGCAACAATTGTTCTGGGAAAAGAAGCCTCAAACAAGCTTAAATTAGTGCGGTTATCAAATAATGTTATTCAGAGTTGAAATGGTGACTTGAGTTTGGACATTTTGGACCAAGTTATCGCAGATATCAGGGCTAGTCCCTTGAAAATCTCTCTCCAGTTGGACGAAACAACTGATGTTGCAAATTGCAGTCAACTCATTGCATTAGTGAGGTATGTCCATGATGGTGTTATAATGGAAGATTTCCTGTTCTGTGAAGATCTGAAAACAACCACAAAAGGAAAAGATGTCTCCCAGTATGTAAAGGACTTCTTGGCGAAATATGACTTAGATATCCAAATTATTGGTTCTGTGCCCCAGCTATGCTAGGAAATAAATCAGGATTTTTTGCACTAATGAAACAAGAGATTCCGCACTTGCAAGGTACCCACTGTTTTCTTCATCGACATGCTTTGGCATCAAAAACATTGCCTCCAAAGTTGAAAAAGGTCCTTGACACTTCTGTGAAGACCATCAACTGGATTAGGGGTCGTGCTCTGAACCACTGCTTCTTCAAGATTTTGGAAGTGAGCATTCAATTTTGGTTTTCCACATGGAAGTCCGCTGGCTGTCAACTGCGAGAAGAAGTCAAAGCTTTTCTGAAGGAACGTGACAATGATCTGCCTGGAGAAATGGAATCACAAGAATTCAACCAAATGCTAGCCTATTTGAGTGATATTTTCACTTGTATGAATGACCTGAGTGTACCTATTCAAGGAAAAACATAAACATATTGAAATGCTGTGAAATGTTAAATGCTTACAAAGAAAAGTTACATCTTTGGTGTCGACGAGTTAAAAGAGGGAATCTTTCAAATTTTCCATCACTCGAAGAAATGGTTGATGACGATGAGTCCCTAATTCCAAGTGTGTGTGAAGAAATTGTGGATCATTTGGAAATAATATCAAAGTCATTTGATGGATATTTTGGAGGAGAACTGGAAACTTCTGAAGAATGGATTATAATTCCATACTCCTTCAATTTGGACAATATGTCAGATGATGAAGAGCTGAAGGAAGATCTTACTGAACTGCACACAAATTGTATTCTTGAAATCCAGTTTGAAAGCAAAACTTTGGAACAGTATTGGCATTCGGCAATGGACATGTTTCCAAGACTTTGTGAAAAAGCACTAACTGTGCTCATCCCACTTGCGACGACATATGAGATTTAGTGCCCTTTTGTCAATCAAGACAAAATCTAGAAATTGCTTGGGTGCACAGGCAGACGTGCGGATTGCTATCAGCAACAAGGTGCTACGTTTTGAAAAACTCTTAAGCAATAAACAGGAACAAAAGAGTCATTAAATTTAAATTGGCTTATGAACATTTGAACTTCAGTTCTTTAATTTTTTTAAAGAAATTTCATGCATGGATGAAAATTTAATTTTTTTGTAGGGTTTATGCAACTTTTAATCTGTTGTAATATTTTTTCTTTTCCTTATGTTTAATTTTTGTTTATATGTTATTAAAAATTGATTATACAAATTTGTTTTGGTCACCTTCACCTTTATTCTTAAATAAATTATAATTTTAAGGGGTGCGAGAACATAATAAAATTTTTAAGGGGTGCGGGGCATAAAAAAGTTGGGAACCACTGATCTATACTGATGGCTTTGATGAAGGATCCTATGGCACTGTGGGTAAAGTTGCTGACGATACAAACACTGGTGGTCCAGCAAGTAATGAGAACATAAAGAGGTTGGAAAGAGCTGTAAGTAGGTTAATTGAATGGGCAAGCAGTTAGCAGCTGGAGTGTAATAAAAGAAATAGGTTATTCAATTTGAAAAGGAGATTGAAATACAAAATTAGAGTGAGGCATCTCAAGTCAAATCAAATTTATTGTCACCAGATTGTAAAAGTACAACCCGACAAAACAGCATCCTCCGGACCTTGATGCAAAACACGACATAGCACACGTACAGGCAAACAATACATATGCAGGGCAAACATTTAATCCATACAAACAAATACATAAATATTGCTTCACGAATATGAGAGTCTCAGTGGGTTAGTGTGAGCAGTTCCTTCGGCCGTTCAGCATTCTCACTTCTCGTGGGACGAAGCTGTTCCTCAGCCTGGTGGTGCTGGCTCTGATACTCTTGTATCTCTTCCCCGACAGGAGCAGCTGGAAGATGCTGTGTGCGGGGTGGAAGGGGTCCTCAATGATTTTGTGCACCCTCTTGAGACAATGATCCCGGTAGATCACATCGATGCGAGGTGGGGGGAGAGACTCTATTGATCCTCTTTGCCATTGTTATGGTCCTGTGGATTGACCTCTGATCCATTTCTAAGTATTGCATTACAAACAAATCTGTTTTCATAGTACAAGAAGCAGAAAAAGTCAGTGTGCATATGTAGCAATTAGGAAAGTTAATGTATTGCATGGTGTGCAAAAACAAATACTGAATACAACCTCAGAGATCGCGAGTGAAATTGAAACCAGATTATTATTTTCAGCTTTAGTTTCTCTCCAATTTTAAGGAAGAATGTCCTTGCAATGAAAATAGTGGAGTGAAGTTTGTTTCTTGCAACATAGTGATTGACATATGAAGGATAAACAGGTTGGTCAAAGCAGGTTGGTCAATGCAAAATAACATCAGGTTCTGAGAGGGATTGACAAGAGTGGATACTGATTGGATGGTTGAGGCCACAGGAAATCTGGAATAATGGCTTAGTCATGTAACAAAGAAGAACTTCATCTCTCACTGGGTCATGCATCTATGAAATCCTCTACTACAATGAGTTGTGGAGGTGGTCATTGAATCTATTGGGGTGGCTTGGTTAGCACCACATTGTTACAGTGCCAACGACTCAGGTTCAGTCTATCACTCTCAGTTCTCCCCATGACCTGCGTGAGTTTTCCCTGGATGCTCCGGATTCCTCCCAGACTTGAAAAATGTACGAGTTGATTGGTTAATCGGCGGCAGGGATTTCAATGGTTGAAACTGTGTTATAATTAAATAATTAAATAAATTTAAATTTTTTTCAGGGCAGAGGTGGAATTGAATTGTTTATTCGATTGTTATTGTTGCATACATCAAGATAAAGTGAAATGCTTTGTTTAGTGTGCTATCTGGACAACCCAACTAAACCGCAGCAGGTAGGGCTGTTTTTGGACAAAAGTGCAAGGTATGTTGTTACATTAAGTCAGGAAGTGTAGGGTACTCTGTTACTAGGACAAAGCATTAAAGGCACCAACTTTTGAGGGGTAAAAAATGAAAATCTGCAGGCACCGTTGTTGAAGTAAAACCACTTAAAGCTGGAGAAACTCAGCAGGTCAAGCAGTGTCCTTTATATAGCAAAGGTAAAAATACATCACTGACGTTTCAGGCTTGAGCCCTTCATCAAGATATGGAAAAATGTCTAAGTGTCTGAGCAAAAGAGTAGAGGGGGGAGATGTGTCTGGTAGTGGGATCTTGTAAGTGGCAGAAATTCCTGTTAGATGATGTTTTGGATGTGGAGGCTGGTGGGGTGGTAAGTGAGGAGGAGGTGATAGGTGGAGAAGGGAGAGAGGGAACAGCAGAGATCAAAGGGAGAAGGGTGAAGGGAAAAAGGAGAACTGGAAAGGGGAAGGAAAGGGGGAGGGGGAAAAGGAGAGCAGATTCACAGAAACGAGATTTAATGCCAAATTGCCACCAAATGTTGATCCTCCAATTTGGAAGTGGTCTTGGTGGGACAGTACATAAGGCCATGAACAGACATGTGAGTGTGGGAGTGTGACACAGAACTGAAAGGGTTGGCTACCGGGAAGTCTCTGTCACTGGTGTGGATGGAGTGAAGGTGTTCAGCGATGCGATCTCCCAGTCTGTACCCAGTCTCTCCAATGTAGAGAAGGCCACAAAGGGAGCACCGGATGCAGTAAATCAGTCCTGCTGATACACAGGTGAGGTGTTGCTTCACTTGAAAGACCTATTTGGGACCCTAGACTGTGGTGAGGGAGAAGGTGTGAGCGCAAGTGTGGCACCTCCTGCAGCCACAGGGAAAGGTGCCGGGGGCAATTGTTGGGGAAGGATGAGTGCATGAGGGGGTCATGGAGGGAGTGGTCTCTACAGAAGGCAGAGAGGGGAGGAGAGGGGAAGATGGGTCTGGTAGTGGAATCTTGTTGTAAGTGGCAGAAATTCCTGTTGGATGATGTTTTGGATGCAGAGACTGGTGGGAAGTAGGTGAGGATAAGGGGGTTTCTATGTTTGTTACATCCAGAGGCAGAGGAAGCCAAGGCAGATGAGCAAGAAATGGAGGAGATGCGAGTGAGGGCTGAGTTGATGGTGGTGGAAGGGCACCCATGTTTGTGGAAGAAGGCAGACATTTTGGAAGATCTGGACTAGAAGACTTCATCTTGGGAGTAGATGTGGCAGAGATGGAGAAATTGAGAAAAGGGGATAGAATCCTTGCAGGGAGCAAAGTGTGAGGAAATGTAGTCAAGGTAGTTGTGGGAGTTAGTGGGTTTGTAATATATGTCGGTGGAAAGCTTTATCTCCCAAGATAGAGACCGAGAGATCCAGGAAGGGGAGAGTGTTTTTGGAGATGGACCAGGTGAGTCCATCTCAGGAGATGAGCTTTCCACCGACATATTTCCATCTGAATTTCAACAGGTACAGTGCAAGAGCGGACAGACATTCCTCATTCCTGGTATCAATCTAGTAGATCTTCTCTGAACCCTCTCCAATGCCAACATGTCTTTTCTCAAATAAGGCCCCCAAAACTGTATACAGTTCTCCGTGAGGAATCACCAGTGCTTTATAGAGCTACAACAGTACATCCCTGTTCTTATATGCTATTCCTCTAGCAATTACTCTACCAACATTGCATTTGTTTTCTTCACCAACTCAACCTAGAGATCAACCTTTAGGGTATCCTGCATAAGGACTCCCAAGTCCCTTTGCACCTTGGAATTTTGAATGTTCTCCACATCTAATTAATAGTCAGTCCATCTATTTCTTCTACCAAAATGCATGACCTTACACTTTCCAACATTGTATTTCACCTGTCGTCTCTTTGCCCGTTCTCCTAATCTATTCATGACTGGTATGCTACTAATGTCTTCCACAGTGAGAACTGATTGAAAATATTCATTCAGTTCCTCTGCCATCTCCTTGTCTCCCATTATAATTTCTCCAGTGTCATTTTCTATTGGTTCTATGTCTATTTTGGTCCGTCTTTTACTCTCTATATTACTTGCTAACCTCCTTTCATAATTCATCTTTTCCTTCCTAGTCACCTTCCTAAGTGTCTTCTCCAAGTTTTTAAAAGTTTCCCAGTCCTTTATCTTCCCATTTATTTTTGCTTCCTAGTTTGCCCTCTCTTTTGCTTTTACTTTGGTTGTAACTTCCCTCGTCAGCCACAATTGTCTCATTTTTCCATTCACAAATTTCTTTCATTTTGGTACATGCCTATCCTGCACTTTCTCATAAACGTGCATAAACGCCAGCTGATCTGCTGTCTCCCCCATTAGTGTTTTTCCAATTGACTTTGGCCAGTTCCTCTCATGCGACTGTAATTTCCTTTACTCCACTGAAATACTGACACATCAGACTCTAGCCACTCTTTTTCAAATTTCATAGTGAACTCAACCACACAGTGATCACTGCCTCCTAAGGTTTGCCTTAAGCTCTCTAATCACCTCTGGTTTATTACACAGTGCCCAATCTAGAACAGCCGATCCCCTGGTGGGTTCATCAACAACTGCTCCAAAAAGCCATCCCACAGGCATTCCACAAACTCTCTCTGGGAGGATCCTGTACCAACCTGACTTTCCCAATCTACTTTCATGTTAAAATCCTCCATAATTATCGTAACACTGTCCTTCTGACATGCCCCATCTATTTCCATTTGTGTTTTGTAGTCCATATCCAGGCTGCAGTTAATAGTACAGAACTATTGAGTTCTGATAAACGGATATTGATATGTAATGATTTTTTTAAATGGAGCTCAGAGGAGCACATCTGCTTCTCCAACCCCACCAAGATAAGTCACATTTGTGAATACCTCTTCAGTGCGATCACAAACTGAATTAGTGCAGAAAGAGCCCAGTCATACTGGGACAGACTTGGACTGGTAATTGGAGTCCTCAGTTTCCATGCTAAACAGGTGAATCCTGATGAAAGTCTGGTCATCTGTTGACATTTCAGCAGGAAGAGGGCTTAACCAAATTGTTGCAATAACAACGTACCTGGATAATATAAAAAGACGCTGGAGTTGAAGTGCTGGAGTAACTCAGCAGGTCATGAAGCATCTCTAAGAGGTAAGGGGCAACCAATATTTCGGGCCTGAGGATTTGAGCACTTTCCAACCAGACAGCATTCCCCACTCCCTCTCTCTCTATCCCTCTGTCTCCTTTCCTGCAGCTCCCCACCCCCTTCTTTTCCCTCTCCATTCAGAGAGCTACCCCCTCCTCCTATCACCTCAGCTTTTTTCTCTTCTATCTTCCTCTCCCTATGACCTCCGACCTGTTGGCTTGTATTGCTCCCCCCTGCCCTTCCCTCCCTCCTATTCTCCCCTCCTGCCCCCACCTTTTGATGAAGGCCCCAGGCCCAAAACATTGGTTACCCTTTTCTTCGTATGGATGCAATGTTACCTACTTAGTTTCTTCAGCACTTTTGTGAACTACACCAAGATAATTTACAAATAAAACTCAAACCCGTGGCTGAAGAAAAAATGCAATGCTGGCGGAACTCAGCTGGTCAAACCATGTACTTTATGTAGCAAAGATAAAGATGCATAACCAATGTTTCAGGCTTGAGCCCTTCATCAAGGGATAGAAAAATGACGGCAGGCAAACAAACAAAATGGTAGGGAGGGAGGAATAGGGAAGGGGAGCACAGTCCCAATGGCAGGAGGTAATACATGGATAAGGGAAGGAGGGCACAGCAGCAAACAGGGGGAGGGGGCATGGCTCTGTGAGCGGAGAGGGAAGGGGATGAATCTAAGGGGAAAGAAGACAAAGGAAAAAGGAAAAGGAAGGAGAGTGGAGGTCGATGTTAATGCCATCCAGCTGGAGAGTGCCCACGTTTTGTTCCTCCATTTTATGGGTGGTCTTTGAGGGATAGTACACGATGCCATGGACAGACATGCGAGTATGGGAGTGGGACGCAGAATTGAAATGGTTGGCCACTGGGAGATCTCGGTCAATGATGTGGAGAGAGTGAAGGTGCTCACCGAACTGATCTCCCAGTCTGCACCCAATCTCTCCGATGTAGAGAAGGCCATAAAGGGAGTGTTGAGTGCAGTAGATCACTCCCACAGATACACAAGTGACGTATTGATTCACTTGAAAGGCTTGTTTGGAGTCCCTGACTGTGGTGAGGGAGGAGTGTGGCAAATTCTGCAGTCACAGGGGAAGATGCCAAAGGGGTGGGGTGATTGGTGGGGAGGGATGTGGACGAAGGAGCCACAGAGGGAGCAGTCCCTATGCAAGGCAGAGAGGGGAAGATGTGCCTAGTAGAGGGACCATGTTGTAGATGAGGACTTCTTATCTGCTGTTTTGCCCATTTGTGTGCAAGTTGAGAGACAATTGCATTATAAGCTTCTGTAGTAAAAATATTATCAGCTCATTAGCCATCCAATAGTATGGAATTGACAGTTGCCTTCCCATTGTTTGAGATTTGTAATACAAAAATCACCGCCTTTCCTGTCACCAGATATACTTCATCAACTTTTTCTTAAATGGTGGCATGTTTTCAATTTCTTTCCTACATCTCATCAGGTCTGCTACACTACATGAGAATGGAAAGATAACATGCCCCTAGACCTTGATTAGCAGTGGTGTGACAGGATGTGCTTAAAAATTGCCTCCTTTTCTCTTCCTATTCCCCATGACCTTCTGCAAGGCAACTCCTGGCATCTTCTTAGCATGACTGCATCTAGAACTCTGATGTTCTATGTTTTAAACGACTCCACTCCCAATGTATAACGCAGGTGGTCAGTGAGTAGAGCATTACACTTTACCTATCATTTACACTTGCCTTTAGATATTGTTCAAAGAAAATAATGAGGAATTTCGTCAAATATTTATTGTTGTGCTTCCCACCTAATAGCCTGAATAAGCCTGGGATCATCTGATCTCAGAAGTTAAGCAGACACAGGACTGGTCAGTACTTGGAGGGGAGACCACCATGTGCTGTAGGTTCCTGTGAGGGACGCTGGACAAAGTGGCTTACAAGAATCAAATAATTTCATGTATGTTACATTCTAAATGTAGTATTGCGTGACAATAATGGAACCTTTTTATCCTTTACTTAATACAGGCAAAAGGGAAGAAAACAACAACAATTGTAAATGGAACAGCAGCAAAGCCAAAGACTGGAGCCAGCCAAGTGAAGAAACCTAACCCAAGCACAAATGTTAAACGCACTGCGTCAAGTAAGTGTTTTAGATTTGTGTCATATCACACTAAACATATTAATACCTTGTAAAACATGTCCAAATTTCAAATCCAATTCGTAGCGATCACATTGGCAGAAAGTGCATAGAAGTTACTTGGAAGTCCTGCCTGAGCATTACCTTCGCCATTTACCGCTCAATTTGCAGGGGAGGGAGGTGGCTCATCCCATCCCAACCCAAAAAAGTCAAGAAAAAAAACCAATCTGACCACTGGCCACAGTGACGTTACAAACCCATAAACCCCTGATACCTGTTTCATATTTTTGTTGTGAACATCCTGAATGTTGTGTGTAACTATGGTTGGTTTAGTGTTAAATGTGGAGGGGGTCAGGGGTGGGGGGGAGGGGAGGGAAGGGGACAGAAAAAACTTGAACTCTACAGAAAATCTTGTATAGAATTGATCATTGTAAGTTGTAAATCAATATTGATAATGTCAACTTATTAATATCGATAATATTGATAACTGTTTGAGTTTAAGTTTGGAAAATCATAAATAAAATATAAAACAAAACTTTGTACAAACCAATGATGCTGTTTGTGTTATAGAAAGATCTTGATGCCAATCGCTTACCACAAACTTATCTTTTCAAATTGCCACTCCAAGTTGGTTGTGGTCTAAATAAATTGTAATGATTCTTTTAATAGAACATGGTAGCTATAATATAAGTTTTTAGTTTGGAGGTTCTGTGTCATAACGGTTTTGATCGTTAATTTCTTTGTACCTTAAGAAGCTTGACAGTTATTGTGTCAATTGGCAGGAAACTTTTGATACTGCTCATTTGCATCTTCAACATAAAGACACTAAAAGGCTGTGGGATTAACTTACAGATGCTGATCAATATAAATATGGTAAAAATCGAGTGGAGGCTGACGCAAAAAGACTACAATCAAAGGAGGAAGATTTGAAAAAACAGAAGGAAATATTACGCACCCGTCTAGCACAAATGAGAAAAGATCGAAGGGAGATAAGGACAGCCATTGAAGTGTGTACAGGTAGCAATCTTCAACTTTTTTTTAGATTTTGCATGATTTTACCTATCTGAAGAATGTCCAACATCTTGGCATTGGTTGATCACACACGAACAATCAAAACTCCAAATTTTCATTTCTTTACGCACATTTAGACAGCTTACCACAGTAGGGTAAGTAAAGAGGCGGAGACATCCTATTAGCCTGTTGTTAACAGAATGCCTGCAGTTCACTTTAGACTGCAGACATTCCAGGAAATTGACAAGGGCTTTAGCAGGTAAAATGTCGGAATGGAAATGGCATCCACATTCCTGTTCTAAGCTTTTTACGCAGCATGCATTCTGGGAAAATGGGAATATTTTCCTGGAACATAGCGACTATGTGAAAAACATATTTGTCCCCATTTAAAGGTACTTCAGCTACGGAAATGTGACCTAAAATGCTGGATTGAAATGAACTCTTGATGATAGACCAGTTGATGAGATGTACTGTGACAGAGTATATAGATATGTTTTTGGGAGATAAATTGGGAAAGGTTTATTAGAGTAGGTTACATACAAACACTGTAAAACACATCTTATTTGAAATACTGGAGCTCTGCTAATGCTAGATATATTGGCTCCACAGCTTTTGCAAGAGCTGTGGAGAGTACCCAAGAGACTTCACTAATGGATTGTTGTTTACAAAAGGCCACAGATGAAAGATCTTGTCGGAGCCATCTTCTATCTGGAGCAGAGCTTGCTGTTCTAAGAGGGTCATGTAGTTTTGCAAGCAGAGAAAGTCAAATGGTCTTTCTCTCTAAGAGAGAGAGAGAGAGAGAGAGAGAGAGACAGACAGACAGACAGACAGACACACACACACACACACACACACACACACACACACACACACACACACACACACACACACACAGAGTTCACTTCTACATTTTTACAGTCAGCAGTAACAGTAGCTGGGACTGGAACAGGACAAGCTGGCAAGCGTGGAAAGCCCCATTTGACAAGACATCCTGGCCAAAGCCCTTGTGGTTCATGCAAGAGGAGAGGATTGGTTGCATAATGTTTCATTTGGAATAAGAGAAACAAAAAGGAACTCTGTGGTGACCTGAAAGAAAGAGGTTATCATCTGGAGACCCCTGAAGGGGCAGGTTTGGTCAGCAAGACACTGGAGTGGCTGATTAAAAAGGAATCAGTTGTGGATGTCCTGGAGCAATAAATCTCTCTCTGAAAACTGACAAGAACCATCCTGAGCGGTAACCATTTGCCTTTCAAGCACCAAAGCCTGGCAAACTTTATAAATGTTAAATTCTGTGCACAGTATAAAAATTGCCTGCCACCAGTGAACTTGGAGGAATGAGAAGTGAGATTGGACTGTGAATCAAAGAACTTCTCTGAACTGACACACACACATTACCTACACGTGCGCTTAGAATTAGAAGGGGGTTAAGTTAGGTTAGTTAAGTTAAAGTGTGATTCTATTTTCATTTTTAAGGATAATTAAAAGCAACCATTTGTCTTGGTGAATATCTATTGCTGCTGGGTTTTGGGTCCTCTGGGCTCGTAACAGTACAAAGTTGATGTTGTACTTTCATCGCATCCTCGAGAGGACTGGCTGTCTAATGTTTCACTTGGAATAAGAGAAACAAAAGGAACTCTGTGAAACAAAAAGGAACTCAGTTGAATTAAACTAGAATGTTAACATTCACCTTTCCCACCACTGATATTCTCATTCTAATTTTCATCTACTCAAATACAGATTGTGTAAAGAAACTAGTCGGGTCCAACATTGTTGTTAAATGTTGGCTCTAGGTGAGGAGTGATGTTTATTTATGTCCCAATGTCCTAATTACATTTAAACGAAAGGTGAATACTGCACCCACATAGTGAATGAGGCAGAAGTGCCAACATTTTACATTTTCACTCCTTCTCATACTTAAAATCAGGCTCATGCTTCTGGAGCAGCAGAGTCAATAATTAAAGCACCAGGCAGGAATTCAAGGCTTTTAGATGTCTCTGATATGAATCAGTTAAACTTCATTTGGACCCAGAAGCTGAAACACTTCACTGATTTCCAGAATATATACAAAACTTACTTGATGCAATCTGACCCCTGCAAGTTACAGTGGAAAGCCAACTGTTTGCCTTTTGGCAGTCCTGTATGGCAACAGGGCCTTCTGCAATAATAGGATCAGGTGGTTGGGAGTGGGGTGGAGGGGCGTAACAAGCCTTATCCACAAAACAGCTGGCCAATCTTAAATCTGTCACTCAATCCTGAACCCAGAGCATATTTCTATAGAGCTCTGCACGTATATTCCACCGAGGCAGGGAAAGAACATTGTGTACAAGGGATGCAGAACATCTAGTTAAAAAGAAAACAAAAGTTAATGAGAGATTAAAGAAGATGGAAACTGATTGGCCTCTAAAGGATGACAATTGCGAGAAAAGAGCTTAAGAAAGCACTTAGGAGAGCCAGAAGAGGCCATGAGAAAGCTTTGATGTGAAGAACAAGAGGAGAACTTGAGTGAGAATAGGTGATAATGCAAACGTGTATGGAATCAAGGAGGTAGCAAAGTTCCTTAATGGATACTTTGCTTCGGTATTCACCAGAGAAAAAAGACTTTGATAATTGATGACTTAAAGCAAACTGAAGAATTTTTGAAAAGCATGAAGATAAATAAATTGCCAGTACAACATGAGATTTACCCAAGGTGTTACGAACTAACAATCCTTATAATTTTGTTTGGGATTGTTAGAAATAGAAGTACCTTTAAAGAAATTGCTCGAGACAAAAATGAGAACAAAGAACATTTATTACAGCAACAATGCAAAGTTGGGTGCTTCCCCTTACCCTGGGAATACACACATACACTGGGGCTCACCCAACTTTTATACAGTTGATTTCAGTATAGGAATACCCTCCCCCTTACATTCTTCTGCCTCCTGCTGGAGAGGTTTGGCATTAGGCAATCCTTCCTGCCTACGTGCAATTTCAGTATACTTGGAGGACCAGGGGGTATCCTGTCGGTGTCCCTTCATGTTAGTCCTTATTCACACCTTTCTGATTCTCGGGGCTACAGTCTCTTGGTATGCAGAGTTGGCTCATCCTGTCTAGGGTTGGCTAATTTAATATGTATAAATCTGTGTAAGGTTAGCTAATTAGATATGTAGGTCTTGGTACTTCTGAACAGGGCTAGGAGACCCTTATCTGATCCAGACTACCTCAACTTCCTACATTCTATTGTTCCTTACCACTCCTTATCTTAGTCTTATGGTGGCTCTTGTCACAAAGAGTAGAAGATTCTTATGTTAATCGTGCTGACTCTGCTTTCCTGCATCCTAATCCCCAAGCTCATCCTGTTTGTACTGGTTACAGCCATTAACTGATGTATGAATTTTAGTTTCCTTCATGTTCATAATTTTAGATCAGTTTTCCCATCTCTCACAATCCTCACTTTTCTTTTAGATCAGTAATACTGATCTTTCACCATGATCAGTGTTACTGATCTTTGGTTACTGGTCTCAGTGTGACTGATCCCCCCCCCCCTTCCTGTTGGGATCTAGGGGTTAAAACATTATGAAAGAAATGATTAATTAATAAGTGTATATTTACTGCATGGTTCAGGGGAAAAGAGGAATGTGATTAAGTGGCAATCACAGCATGGAGCAAAGTTGGCTGAGCAAAATTGTCTGCTCCAAAATACAGGGAGAGGATATGCATAAAACAATTTAGGAGGAATACTCAAACTAAAGGAGGTGGTGAGTAGCACAGGAGACACAGGCCAGATCAGAACAAAGAATGGCCTGCAAGAAACAAAGGGAATGGAAAACCAGTCTAGGAGGAAGATTAAGGCAGGAGGAGGTGTTAAAGAGAACAGCAGAAATTGGCCAGTCAAGAACAGAATGGTGATTAGAAATATCTGGGGATGAATTAATTTCTGATCAACACAACAGGATAGTCTGGCCTGGAGGATTAAGATGGGAGTGCTACACCCCAGATATCTGCAAAACAGGAGATGACTTGTGATAACCCTTATGCAAAAAGATCTAGCAAAGGAAGACAACTTTTGTTCTGTATGATAATGAAATCTAGCAAAGGAAGACAACTTTTGTTCTGTATGATAAGGTTGATCTATATAAGCTGAGCCAACTGGACAATAGGGGTCAGTCTTGGGGAGTAGCTCACTGTGCAGGTGACCTATGAACTAACGATTGACCCAGAGCTCTGTTAAGTTTTATTCTTGTGCTGTGTAATAAATTGACTGTTGAACCGAATACCTTCTCCTATCACTTCATTCAAAGAACACGCTGGACTCAGGACTCTGGCTTTACCTTACTCTTAATTTAGTCTATGTGTAATCTGAGTCCAGCGTGTTCTTTGAATGAAGTGATAGGAGAAGGTATTCGGTTCAACAGTCAATTTATTACACAGCACAAGAATAAAACTTAACAGAGCTCTGGGTCAATCGTTAGTTCATAGGTCACCTGCACAGTGAGCTACTCCCCAAGACTGACCCCTATTGTCCAGTTGGCTCAGCTTATATAGATCAACCTTATCATACAGAACAAAAGTTGGCTTCCTTTGCTAGATTTCATTATCATACAGAACAAAAGTTGTCTTCCTTTGCTAGATTTCATTATCATACAGAACAAAAGTTGTCTTCCTTTGCTAGATCTTTTTGCATAAGGGTTATCACAAGTCATCTCCTGTTTTGCAGATATCTGGGGTGTAGCACTCCCATCTTAATCCTCCAGGCCAGACTATCCTTTTGTGTTGATCAGAAATTAATTCATCCCCAGATATTTCTAATCACCATTCTGTTCTTGACTGGCCAATTTCTGCTGTTCTCTTTAACACCTCCTCCTGCCTTAATCTTCCTCCTAGACTGGTTTTCCATTCCCTTTGTTTCTTGCAGGCCATTCTTTGTTCTGATCTGGCCTGTGTCTCCTGTGCTACTCACCACCTCCTTTAGTTTGAGTATTCCTCCTAAATTGTTTTATGCATATCCTCTCCCTGTATTTTGGAGCAGACAATTTTGCTCAGCCAACTTTGCTCCATGCTGTGATTGCCACTTAATCACATTCCTCTTTTCCCCTGAACCATGCAGTAAATATACACTTATTAATTAATCATTTCTTTCATAATGTTTTAACCCCTAGATCCCAACATTCCTCACTTTTCTTTTAGATCAGTATTCCCATCTCTCACAGGATTAAAGAGACTTTGTTAGCACTAATAAAGCAAAAGCAATGGAAAATTTACCAGACAAAGGTAAATTCAAAATGATAGTTTTTATTAAATTATTAATTACTTAACATTTCTTTCTTAACTCTAAACTTAACTTCACTGTTCGCAAATGAACATGTGGGTGTAATTAAAGTCTCACTCTGAAAAGTCCATTTTTAAAACTGCAGCATAATTTTAGTCTTGCTTGAAGGTCTTAAATTTTCCATTCAGAAATAATGATAAAGCACTTTCAAACATCATATCTTCAGACTTCTTTAAACTCACAATTCTTTCGATGATTTGTCCTTGAGATATATTCTTCAAGCAGAAGTGACCATCTTCTGAGCCACCAATGTGAAAAGGAGAATAGAATTCCTTTCTTTCCAAGAGGTCAAATCTTCCTCTTTTGAATGAAGAATTTGGAATCTGTTTTCCAAATGATGAAACTGTCCTCTTTATCTTAAAGAAACAGTTAGAAGCAGGCCTCTCTTTTGAAATCTACTTATTCTGTGTCCCCTCCCTTTTTAACATATAACAGCACCTATTCTGGTTACTGTAATTCAAACCTGTCTTCCACAAGGTTCCAACCTTGTGAGTGTCACAGGGTTTTGACTTCTCAAAACTGATCCAAAAATGTCTGAATTCGATGATATATTTCTCCAAATCATGTGACAGTTACATCATCAACGAGGTCAGTCCAAATTCTTGGACACCACATGACTATTAGTTTTATTTCTGCCAAACGTCTGGCCATTTTCAAAACCACTCTATATCCATAACAACCTCTGATCTCATCTCTGTTCAAGAAGCTTAAAAGTGGTTTGATTTAAAAACAGATGGCTTCCTTCAGCATTTCTTATCGAGTACTTAGATACTTCTGATTTTAATAAACTAAGCACTCCATTGTTCTTGAATAATTAAGATTCACTTCAGATCCTTTAGCTTTGTCTTTCTAGATACTGCGACTCTGAGAATGAACTCTCTTCTCTGAGTACAGTGGTTCTTGGTAAATGTACTGTGACCTGTCTGTGTAACCTATAACCAACCCACTTAACCAAACCAACTTAACCTCAGACATGTTTATAAGAAATATAGCTGAACATTAATCTAAATATTAATATTAACACAGATCCATTACAAGGGCTACTGTGGGAAGTGTCGGACTCTGGCTTTACCTTACTCTTAATTTAGTCTATGTGTAGTCTGAGTCCAGCGTGTTCTTTGAATGAAGTGATAGGAGAAGGTATTCGGTTCAACAGTCAATTTATTACACAGCACAAGAATAAAACTTAACAGAGCTCTGGGTCAATCATTAGTTCATAGGTCACCTGCACAGGGAGCTACTCCCCAAGACTGACCCCTATTGTCCAGTTGGCTCAGTTTATATAGATCAACCTTATCATACAGAACAAAAGTTGTCTTCCTTTGCTAGATTTCATTATCATACAGAACAAAAATTGTCTTCCTTTGCTAGATCTTTTTGCATAAGGGTTATCACAAGTCATCTCCTGTTTTGCAGATATCTGGGGTGTAGCACTCCCATCTTAATCCTCCAGGCCAGACTATCCTGTTGATTGGATCAGAAATTAATTCATCCCCAGATATTTCTAATCACCATTCTGTTCCTGTCTGGCCAATTTCTGCTGTACTCTTTAACACCTCCTCATGCCTTAATCTTCCTCCTAGACTGGTTTTCCATTCCCTTTGTTTCTTGCAGGCCATTGTTTGTTCTGGTCTGGCCTGTGTCTCCTGTGCTACTCCCCACCTCCTTCAGTTTGAGCATTCCTCCTACATCGTTTTATGCATTTCCTCTCCCTGTATTTGGGAGCAGACAATTTTGCTCAGCCAACTTTGCTCCATGCTGTGATTGCCACTTAATCACATTCCTCTTTTTCCCTGAACCATGCAGTAAATATAAAATTATTAATTAATCATTCCTTTCATAATGTTTTAACCTCTAGATTCCAACAGAAGCGAGGGAGGAGATTGCTGAGGATTGGAAGTTACAAATGTTGTTGCCCTGTTCAAGAAAGGGAGTAAAGATAACACAGGAAATGACCCTGTAACTCCCAGAATTTCCTAATTATGTACTTGAAAGGTAGTCATAAACACATCATTTCTACAATTGCTGTGGTAAATATACCTGTGATGGGTATACTGCTAAGAACACCCCACTGTGTAATAGGATCCTGGATTTCCTCACCTCTAAACCACAATCAGCCAAGAACATTTCCTCCAAAATCTCCAACAGTACCAGAGCACTACCAGAACACTACAGGGCGTCCTGCTCTACTCACTTTAATCTACAACTGTGCGGCTTAGTATAACAGCACCTTCTACAAATTCGCTGACCCATGGTAGTGGGTTGTATAAAAAGGGGCAATGAATCAATATACAGGAGGGAGATTGGAAACTTGGCTGAATGGTGCACCAACAATAACCTCGTACCCAGTGTCACCAAAACCAGGGAGCTCATTATTGCTTTCAGGAAGGGAAAACCAGAGAGGTATGATCCAGTGATTATTGAAGGATCAAAGGTGGAGGGTGAGCCAATTTAAGTTTTCAGGAGTCACTATCTCAGAGGATCTTTCTTGGACTCAACACTTTAATGGCATTGTGAAGAAAGCAGGTCAGTTCCTATTGAGAGTGAGGAAACAGGTTTGGTAGGTCTCAAAGGCAAGGACTCTGAACACAGTTTTGATGTAGGGAAGGATTTTATTTACAGAAGGCAACTGCTGCAGATCACACACACACAACACACACAATGAACTGGTACATACAATGATCAGGGAAAAATCTCTACAATGCTCCACCACCCCTCAACTCAGTGCAGGCACTGCTCTATGCTATAAGGGACACTAATTAAATGCTCCCAACCCTTTTAACAGTGCACATTTTACCAACAGTTTCTCCAGCACCCTTCCACATTTCTAGGCCTGGAGTGAAACAGGGTTGTCCCAAGCTGGCAAAGAGGGAGAACAAAAAGCACATGGCACCTTTATAGTGCTGGAGAGACAAGCCCACATCATTTACGAGGGGCCAGTAGCTCAATGGCAGGAGGGTTACAACAGCCAATGGCCTAAGGCCAAGTACAGGCAGGCTGGAGAGTGGAGTTCAGGTAATTTACATGTGGCCAACAGCAAGGTGTGCACTAATGGGTGGGGCGGAACCAAACCTTGATTGGCACCTGGTGTGTCCTCCGACTAGATGGGGGGGGGGGGGGGGAGAAATGCTGTCACATGACAGCCACAGCCCTTCCCAATACAGTTTATAACCATATATATAACAATTACAGCACTCCTATACTTCCTCAGGAATTTGCAGAGATTGCATATGACAACAAAAACCTTGGCAAATTTCTACAGATAGGTGGTGGAAAGTGTGCTGACAGGCTGCATTATGATCTAGTATGTGGACGCCAATAAAGCCCTGCAGGAGGTAATGGATATAGCCAAGGACATCACAGGCAAAACCTTTCTCAACATCAAGAACATCTACATGGAACGCAGCAGCAGTCATCAAGGATCCACACCCCCCAGCACGTGCTCTGTTCTTGCTGCTACCATCAGGAAAGAGGTATTGGTCCCATAAGCCTCGCACCACCAGGTTCAGGAACAGCTGCTACCCCTCAACCGTCAAACTCCTCAACGACAAACTCAATCTGGGATTCATTTAAGGACTCTTATTTTTGCATTTTATTTATTTTTTCTCTCTGCATTGCACAGTCAGTTTGTTTTCATTTCATTTTTTTTTTAACATATGTACATTGTGTTTTGCACTACCAATAAATGATGCTTCTGCCTGGCCTGCAGAATAAAGAATCTCAGGGCTGTATGCGATGCCATCTATGTACTCTGACAATAAATCTGAATCCGAAGAATATTATTGTAGCTGGTCATCAGGTTTCTTTGGCTATATCCATGAATAAAGAGGTCTAAAATTGAGCATGTCTGAGAAATAATGTGCCATCAATAGAACCAGAATTACACCTAAGCACACTCTATAGTCTCGTGGACTGATGCGTCCCCATAAAACCTCAATTGGGAGTTCAAAGCAGCATAACATAGAAGTGCCTGGTGGAGTTTAGGAAGATGTTATGAACCTAACAATGCAATCTCACAAAACGTCCATCCCTTGCATTGAACAAATTGATCAAGAAAACTTCTGTAACTCAACTATAGTCTACAATTGACGATATAACCAAATGGTGGTGGAGCAAATCAGTAGGGCGTGTAGCATCCATTCTTAGGAAGTAAAGTGTGACCAACGTTTTAAGCCTGGGCCCTAGCCTGAGTTCCTCCAGCATGTTTGTGTGTTGCATGGGATCCCAGCATCTGCGGATGCTCTTGCTTAACAAGAACTGATGTTGAGGACTCATTCAGGGCTGCTTTGAATCCAGCTCCGCTTGCAATCCATTAGCCAAGATTTCCTCAAAGTTCTCCCCCTTCTCATGCTTTCTCTGAATCAATTCCATCTTTATTCCTTTAACTTAGCTTGTTGAGTGCATTGAAGTAACTGGGGACAAATCATATGTTGCTCTTCCTCTTGTAAATGCCCTTGCCTGTTTGTGCAGAAAATGTCAGAGAGACTAAAAAAAAATCCTATGATTTCAATGGGACAACACTTCATTCTTCCTCCAAAATCATTGAGGACCCCTTTCACTCTGCACACAGCATCTTTCAGCTACTTTTGTCGGGGAAGATACAGGAGTAACAGAGCCAGCACCACCTGGCTGAGGAATAGCTTCTTTCCATGGGCGATGAGAATCCTGAACAACTGAAGGAACTGCTCATATGAGCTATCTGAAACTCTCATATTTACGAAACAATATTTATTTATTTGTATATGTGAATTCTTGCCCTGCATGTGGATTGTTTATCTGTATGTGTGTAATGTCTAGTTGTGAGTCTGCGTGTGTGTTTGCACCGAGGACTGGAGAACGTGGTTTTGTCGGGTTGTACTTGTGCAATCAGGTGACAATAAACTTGACTTGACAAAAGTGAGACAACCATGTATTGCATCTTACTGTAGCCAGTGAATTTCCCACCATTAAACTTGGCACTTCCAGAGTGAAGGAGTCTGTTGGAGTAATTTTAATCATGCTTTGATTTGGAATAGAGTAGACTTGGCTCACTTTACATGTTATCATCCATTGCTTTTCACTTTAAATATAGGTAAGAAGGCTCAGATTGCTCTAGAGACAAAGCTAAAGAAATTGGAGGAGGAATGTAAGACTAAAGAGGTTGAACGTGTGAACTTGGAACTGGAGCTGACAGAAGTGAATGAGAGCTTGAAGAAAGCTCTTGCAGGAGGGCCCACACTGGGGCTGACAATAGAGCCAAAGTCATCAAGAACGTCCAGCCCACAGGTAAAGTCATATGGGTAGATCGGTGGGGCAAGAGAGTCTATTGCTGTTTGTAATTGTTCCTATGTTTATAAACTAGACACACACAGATAAAAATGGAAAATGCAGAATACATGTCAGGCACCATCTGAGAATAGAGAAGCAGAGTTAACCTTTCAGGTCAAAGACTCCTCAGCAGCACTGGAAAGTTTTAAGTTGCAGAGAGAGTTGGAAAGGGAGCACATTAAGTGGTGTTCTTGGAGCCACGTGGCTATTAGAGAGAGGCAAAGAGGGCAGTCAGAGGGGAGAGGAAACAAAGGGACCTGTGAATTCTCTAAAATACAGATCAGGGTTGTTACCGAGACATGAAACCAAAGTGAGAATGCTGGAAATACCCAGCATATCAGCAATTCCTGTGGAGAGAGGAAAAATCCGAGTTAATGTTGCATATGGATAACAGTACAGCAAAACCAAACTGTCCAGTTCTGACATGTGGACAGAAAGTGAGTCACCTGAAATTGGAAAATTTGATATTGAGTCAGCAAGCTGCATCGTGTCCAGATGGAGAATGAGGTGCTGATCTGCGAACTTGTGTAGGCCTCACTGGGACAGTGCAGGGAGCCTCAAACGGTAAGTTCGGAGTGGGGTGAAGAATTTAAATGACAGGCAACAGGAAGTTCAGAGTTGCTGTTTTGCTCTATAAAGGAGAAAAACAATCTTCATTTGGTTTCTCCAATGTAGAGGAAGCCACATCATAAACACAAAATGCAGTATATTAGATTGGAATACAGGGTGCACATCCAGCAAGACTGTTAGATCTCTGGATGGTGAAAAAGGGTGAGATTAAAAACAAGTATATGGCACACACATATATTTTAAACCATCCTTAGAACCTGGCATTAGATTCCTGACAGGTCTAATAGAAAAAAAAAGACAGAAAATGCTGGAAATACTCAGACTGAGGCAACACCTGTGGAGCAAGAAACTGAATTAACATTTTCATGTCAATGCTACATTAAAATAGGAGAACTTGAAGATAAGGGGGGCAGAGGGGAAGAACAGAAGGGAAAATCTGTGATAGGGAGAGAAATTTAATGGCACAAAACTCCACTGAAGTTTGGCTCCAGGACTCATTGGAGAAGCTGAGTGAAGTCCAGGCAGCTGGCCTATTTAAAACCCAGTTTCATGAGACAGTGACCAATTGTGGCCTTAAAGATGAAGGTCAATTGCAGGATGGTGAAGTGCAAGAAAATATAGGAGAAGGGAGTGATGATGCTCAGAACTGCTCCAAGGTTGAGACGAGCTCTCCAGCATTAGCAGCTGTTTATTGTTAGCCATTTGTGTGTATGAAGATCAGATCTAGAGCTTGTTAGTCACAGAGCAACACAATTTAATTAAAACGTCTTAAAATAGGCGATGGGCTCCTCGTTAAAATCACACATCCAAATTCAGTTCATCTCTTGATTTGCCTCCATTCAAGCCAGGAGCAGTGCACTGGGCCCCAGTCAGTGTCCTGCTGCAATGCTAGTCCAGGGCATCTGTTCAGGTACAGTCCAGCTTCAAGATGAAGTATCACAGAAGTGAACCAGTCCTGAACTGAAGGGCTTGCTCCTTTTTCCTAACATGATGGAAGGTTTCCTCTGTTAAGTGGACCCACACTATAATTGTTAATGACCATTCAAATGCCTACATGGTGCTTAAACAAGACAGTCCCTGAATACGGAAATTCGATTTTAGAGAGGTAAAATTGAAGTGGACACATTTCAGGTTCCAACGTCTTCACACAATCACAATCTTCATAAATGTTTTTTATGTATGATATATTTAACTGAAAATGTATTAGTGGAGGAGCATCCCAAATGTAAAATAATTATCATCTGACTATGTTTCTTTTATAGTCTCCCATCTTCATGCATCGTACCCTGGATAATTCTCCAGTTTCCAGCTGTGATACAAGTGACACTGAACCATCAGCGCTGCCTGTGAATGCAGCCATTCTCAATAGAAGACCACCTTCCATGGTTTCTTCCCCAAGTAGAGGACATGTACGCAGGAAGGCCAAGGTATCCTAGATCACTACATTACATCATAGATTTTCTTGGTTCCTGCTTGCAGAGTTCTGTAATGCTAGCAGTTGTCCAAGCAGTTGGACTGATTGAACAATTAGGAAACTTATCACAAAAGGTATAGCTTAAACTTGAGAGACTTCTGCTGTTTCATTAGTGTAAATATTTAATATTTACACCAGTGGTTCTCAACCTTTTTCTTTCCACTCACATACCACTTTAAGTATTCCCCATGCCATAGGTGCTCTGTGATTAGTAAGGATTGCTTAAGGTGGTATGGGGATGGAAAGAAAAAGTTTGAAAACCACTGTTTTACTCGTACCTAATTGACTCGTTATGTGCACGGTTTCATAACTCCAAAGGAAATGGGCCAACGACAACTTTTCTCAAGCAAAATATTTCAAGCAAAAATATTGGGGCGAGAGCAGTGATTCTCAACCTTCCCTTCCCACTCACATCCCACCTTAAGCAATCCCTTACTAATCACAGAGCACCGATGGCATAGGGATTACTTAAGGAGGGATGTGAGTGGAAAGAAAAAGGTTGAGAACCACTGATTTACTCTAATATCAGCCTCATGATATAGGCTGTTCAGCTCATCCGGCCTACACTGCTTTTCATGTAAATACCACCACTCCCATTTGCCCATTTATTTCCCTACAGCCAATTCTCCTCCATGTATCTGTTAAACACAACCCAGCTGCCTGACCTCTATGCCCTCTCCAGAGTAACTTGACTAAAGGTGGAATAATTTGAGAAAGACACAGCACCATGCACCGATCTGCAGATAACATTGATTTAACAACAGCTATTTGAGAAACGCATTCAGTTCGTGGTACTTTATTTCATTTCCTTTTTTGATTTTTTTTCCGATTGTTTGTCTCATTCTTTATTCTCTTGAATCTACTGAGTTATATTTCTCACTCCAGCCAGGAATGGATGTGTGGACTATTAATACTCCTTTGCTATCTGTGATATTACTGGTTTAAGATGGGTTGCCTCACTAATAAGATTGCTATTTCACTAATTAAAACAAAATGATCATTTGGCTACCCAGGTGGCGTAATGATGCAGTCCATCTCAGGTAATCCCTCAGGATTGAGGATGACTTGCTTCCATTCCAGTTCTTAGGATCGGAAGACAATTGTGAATGAATTCTTTAAAGCTAGGATGACTTTATAACAGGAAGGATGTGGAAGCTTTGGATTGGGTACAGAAGAGGTTTGCCATGATGTTGCCTGGTTTAGAGGGTAGGAGTTATACAGGTAGAATTCAATGGTTCTCAACCCTTTTCTTTCCACTCACACAATCCCTATGCCATCAGTGCTCTGTGGTTAGTAAGGGATTGCTTAAGGTGGTATGCGAGTGGAAAGGTTGAGAATTACTGTCCTAGACCCAATTGTTACTGAAATATTTTGTTTGAGAAAAATTGTCATTGGCCCATTTCCTTTGGAGTCATGAAACTGTGCACATGACGAGTCAATGAGGTACGATTAAAACAGTGATTTTCAAACTTTTTCTTTCCTCTCACATATCACCTTAAGCAATCACTTACTAATCACAGAACACCAATGTCATAGGGAATATTTAAAGTGGTATGTGAGTGGAAAGAAAAAGGTTGAGAACCACTGGTGTAGATAAAGATTGGACAAAGTTGAATATGTGTTGGAGAGTAGGAGGCTGAAGAGTTTATAAAATTATGACAGGCATTGATAGGATGGACATTCAGAATCTCTTTAAAAAAAATTAAATTTAGACATATAGCACAATAACAGGCCATTTTGGCCACAAGTCCATGCCGCCCAGTTTACACTCCATTAACCTACACACCTGGTACGTTTTTGAATGGCGGGAGGAAACCGGAGCCCCCAGAGAAAACCCACACAGTCATGGGGAGAACATTTGCAAACTCCTTACAGACAGCACAGGATTTGAACCCCGGTCTGGTCCTGATCACTAGTGCTGTAAAGGCATTGCGCTAACCGCTACGCCAACCATCTCAGGGTTCCCAGGATAAAAGCATTGCACAGTAGAAGGCATGCATATAAGGTGAGGAGGCAATTTCTTATGCAGGTGGTGGGTTCCTGAAATAGTGATGGAAGCAGAGACAATAGCAGCCTTTAATAGGCTTCTAGCTAGACACTTGAACTTGATGAGGATGGAGAGGTATCTATCAAGTGCGAGAAGAAGAGTTTTAATTTGATTTGAACATCGTGTTTGGCACAGACCTATGAGCCAAAGGGTCATTTCCCGTGCTGTACTCTTCCCTGTTCTATGTATTGCACACTAGATACTTAGTGTAGTTGACAGAAAAGTCTAAGACAGTTGAAAACCAGGTTCTCACATACTCACTCAAGTTAGAACATCAGTTATAGCTAGTATTCATGGCTGTGAGTTTAGACACCAAGCAATCATTCACATAGTACATTAAAATAAAATCATGTCATTTAGAAGAATTGCTGGATGTCGTGTTAAACAAATATTTTAATGGCTTTTGTCACTTTTCCATCTTTTAACAGGAATGGGAGTTGAAGACTGGAACATAAATTAAGCAAAAGTTTGCCATTTTTAAATATTTATTTCTCTAAACATTTTCCAGACCAGAAGCACTGTTACTGTGCCCTTTACTTCATATAAACTATGCAGAGTTCATGGTCTTCACATTATTTACAGAAAATTACAAGTCCATGTTGACATGTCATTTATTGCCTTGTATGAACATGGATGATATTTAAGTTGTATCTATAGGGACTCTGACCATACCCCATCTCCACTCTTTTCGCTATCTAGTGGTCGAGTGTTTCTCAGCAGACACCACAAGCATTTCTGCTTGAAGAATATCATGTCTGCTTTAGAGACTGAAAATTAAATTCTGGACAAGAAATGACAATTTGAACACCACAACACAAAAGGAACCTATTTATTTCAAAAGAGGTATTTGACATTGCCCTTTCAAATTATGATTGTATTGTAAGCACAATGAATATTTTGTGTATGGTTCCTCCTTTAAAAAAAGGACTTCAGAGTAAATCGATGGGTCCAGTACAATTCCTAGCGTCCACTCAGTTCTGATCATTATAAGAATGTCAGAACATAAATGTGGTATGTTCTTGACAAATATCATCCATTTTATTGCCAAAACCTTGTGTCTGTTTATTATACACACTCTATAATTTGATTTTATTTTGCACTTTCTATTGTCTATTTTCATTGTACACATTGCCTATTGTGTGTTTTGATGGTCACACTCTATCAGCTTTTCATTGTTCATACCTATCTCTTTATTGTACACATTCTATTGGCTGCTTTTATTGTACACTTCCTATTGTCTATTTTTTAAATTATAGACACTTTGTCTTTTTATAGTAGAGACCTATTGTCTCTTTTTTATTGTACATGCCTTATTTAACATGGGGAAAGGGAACTGGTGTCAAAAGCTCCAACGGGGGATATATAGTTTCTGATCATATCTCGTATTGGTTCCTTAAAGAGGAAAATCACATTTATTTTTCCTTCTGTTTGGTTCCGGATATTGTTGTTCAGTCATGGGTTCCCGTCAGGATAATGTGCTTGTCATCTGTGGTAGCATGTGTCATTCCACCTATTGTCTAAAATATCATCCATTTCATCCTGAATGGAAAGGGTTTTAATACACAAGTAGTTTTTGACATATAGAAAAGCAATATTGGTAAAGAATTTAAGCTTTGTTGTAAGATAGTTGATGTGCTTTTATACTTAAAAAGTGTGATTTTTATAATTTAATTTGAAATAGGACCATATTTAAATGTATCTGTCAAAAACTTCACTTGATTTAAACGGTGAAGAATTAAATATTAATTAAACAAAATGTGAATTTCAAATACAAATTTTTGAAATAGGACCATATTTAAATGTATTTGTCAAAAACTTCACTTGATTTAAACGGTGAAGAATTAAATATAATTAAAACAAAATGTGAATTTCAAATACAAATTTTTGAAATAGGATTCATATTTCTGGAAAACAACCAAATCATTTGGCGAGCAGTCCTAATGATCGTTTTATGGGCTTGGTGCCTCTGTGGCTAAATTCCTTTTGTCTTTGAGATTTTTTTTCAGCAATTTATTTCAATGTCATTCTGTTCACTTTTTAAAGTAGAAAATGGTGGAATATTTAGTTGGTTTGCAGAAAGAGAAGGCCAGTCCATTGTTTTCACAGTGTCCACAGTATTTTGCTCTGGAACATAAGCTTCTTCGTGGTTCCTAAATAGCCGATTGATTTATTATTCCTTTCACCAAACTGAAACAAACCTTTCAAGTAAAGTTGCTGTACTCCTGCATAAAATCATACAATATAGGAGGGTTGCCAAATTGCTTCAAATCACTTGTCCTAGTTATTAAGTGGATAAAATATCTCAAAAAGAGTTTCATTAGAATATGGCAGCTATATTTAGTAGCCAACCTTTTAAGTGAACAGATCAAGAAACTAACAATGTATATATTTCAAAAAGGTTTAATGCAGGGGTGTGCCTTACATTGTCCATTATTTTTGTACCAGATCATCCTTTGCTTCTTCCATCATGCCATTCAATTCTGCTGGTCTGAAATGATGTTGATGAGCCACACTTACCTGCTTCCTCTCGACAGCCCTTCCACTCCTTTCTCCTTCTTGCACTTACATAGCTTTAATCCAAGAAATATCTCTGCCATTCACTGTGACCATTCCATTTAATACAGATAGTAACTTTACCTTCTCATCACCATCAAAGAAAAGAATAGTGTAATACTATGAGATGCAAGAGAAATGCTCAGCAGAAATTGACGAACAGGCCCTTTCAGCCCACGAGCCCATGCTGCCCAATTACACCCAATTAGCCTACAACCCCTGTATGTTTTCAGTGATGGGAGGAAGCCAAAGTATCTAGAGGAAACCCACACAGACATGGGGAGAATGAACAAACTCTTTACAGACAGCACTGGTCTCTGGTACTGTAATAGCATTGCACTAATTGCAACACTAATTGAGTGCCATCTACACTAACCTTGCTGCCCCGTGATTAAACATTGTATGCCTACAGCAGACACTAGTTTCTGCTAGAACCTCTTGAACCCGCCCACGCCTGTATCAAGTGCAAGGGAAGCAGCATCACAAAATGTATCCTCTTGTTTATATTCCTGCTGGATTCAAATGTATGCGGTGGCATCACTGCACAGGTTTTCTGAGGCATTCTTGACAATTCTCAAATAGTATTAGATTAATCATGGAAGAAACAGAATTTGTCAAATTTTATTAGCAATATTTCATCAGAACAGGCCTAAAGGATGGAAGCACAATTTGCATTTTACCAATCAAGGAAATAAACAAGATATTCATATTCTCTTAAAATGTTTCAACATTAATCTTTTTACTGCTAAATCACTGCTGGCCAACTAACCTTTCACGAGATTCATCTTCTCTTGCCGAACAAACGTAACATTGCAGTAACGTGATCATCTGTGAGCTGTGGTTGCAACACACGTTTTACTGACTGTTCACTCTCATTCTGTTTAATATCCGTATTTCTAAAACACATAATTGTTGGAAAAATTTATTACCGAATCTTATTATAATAATTTATGCTAATGCACTATTTGAATTTATGGACTGTAAATGTGGATTAGAAATATGTAATCTGGATAATCTTATGTTAATTGAGCAGTGTTTACTACCATAGATAAAACATTTTGCTCTGAATAATTTTTAAGTTCAGCTGCAAAACTGTAAGTATTAATTACAGGCCACAACTGCTAGGAGAAATCAAAGACAAATTCCTGGGGTTTGATGCACTACAATAACTGGAGGTTATTAAAGAAATCTAGACTTGCATTCTGGCTGTTAGCAAGTAGGACTGCGGGCATACACAGACCAATCTTGGAGATATTGGTATCTTGCTGTGATTATTAAATCAAATTCATAGGCCTCCATACTGTCAGTTCAGACACTGGAAATGGGCCACAATTAATTACTGGTTACATGGTTTAAAATTTCCACCTCTAAGTGAATTCTCTAGTCAATAAGGCATGCCAAAATATTTCATTAGTAATCTTTATGGCATTGACTTTAAACAATAATTTCTCTTTCTATCTGTGCCCTACCTTTTGCCACTAGCTGTTATAGATTAGTACCTCACATTAAGCTCCATAAAATTGTACATTTCTTTCTGGATGCTGCACCAGTGCATCCAAAAGGTTGGTATTCTCTGGACTGTACATATTTGAGGAATAGCCTCTTGCATTTTTACAAGTTTTATAAGTTCACAAATCAACTATTCTCAGATTTCATTGAGCCATTTTGTTTTTCAAATTTCATGCTTAGTTATTTTAAGTAGCATGTTAGCTGCCGATGAACCAGGTGTATCATGGCTGATTACTATTTATTTGTTCTCTGTGTTTCTGACGTGCACCCACTACTACTCATGGTTTTCCTTCCATGGCCTATGCTTTATCATTTCTGCCGTGCACTGGTGACTTCTGGCCTTTTTTCTTTCCCACAACTCTGGTTCTGGCCTTTCCAAATGTGCCGGGGTCTACATTCTTCTCCATCCTCAGTCTTTCAACCAGCAATCCCTCGTGTTCCTGGTCTCCATCAAGTAAATCTTTACTCTTGGTTCCTCTTCTCTGCCCCTTCTACTTCCAATCCAACTCCATTCCTATTATTGTCTCCTTTTGCATTCCCTCCTTCCAGCTCCCATCATCCATTTTCATTCCTCTCCCCATCCTAGTTCCACTTACCTACTGCCCACAGATTTGACCCATTGATCTCCTCACCTAACTGATATTATCTACCTTTATCTCTCCCCTATTGGCTTCCATGATCTTCCTACCTCTCTGATTCCATAACTGGTGGTCTCTGTCTTCCCATTTATCACCCTATAGCATCCTTCACCCTCCCCTCTCCTACGTCCAGTCCCCAACGTGCTCCACTTTCTGTCCTGATGCAGGGTTTTGACCTGAAACGTCAACAGTTCCTCGCCTCTCCCTCTACAGATGCCACTTGACCCATTGGGTTCCTTCATCAGTATATTTGCATTCCAGCATCTGCTGACTCCAGTCTACTATTTATTTGCCTTTGGTAATTAAATTATATATATGAAATGCCAATTGAAAACTATAAATTTGAAATTATAAAAGATCAGAGTTTAGAAAATGGATAATTCTGTCATTTTTATTTTCCAGGCAAAACTAGAACCCGAGTAAATATATGCAGTAAAATATTAGTTCTCAATTCTGAGCTCATACATAATTGTGTTTTGCTTTTTTAAATTAATATAAATTTGTTAATGTGCGATTTGTTCTATGTACATTTATAAGCAGTCTTATTAAGGCTTAAGCTGACTGACGAAGCTATACACTTCTACCCTTCATGACTTTGGTTTTCACAGTGGTCGAACTTCGCTTTAAGAGAGTCATTTTATGAATTTGTGTTCCTGCCATGGAACTGAGAACACAAATAGAGAACTTCAGCAATTGGATAAAAAATTTTTGCAAAGTCTCTTGATTTTAATTCTCAACTCATGTACCTGAAATGTGAGTTCAGTGTAATGGAAATGTATACCTCAAATAGGAAGCATTCCCAAAGCTGAGACGTGCGTCATTCAAACACAACAGGGAGCAAAATCTGTTGGAAGTTCAGTGCACCTGATGCTGCATTTAGGTCTGAGGCTAAATTTAGTTTTCTGCCCGTCATAATTTGTGACCCATTCTCCAAAGGAAGATCCACCCTTTCAAAATTATTCCCAATTGCTGAGACAACAAATGCTTTTTAAAAGCTCAAGGCTTTCCTGTTGCCATTGGTTTGGTCAAAAGAAGAAATATAACCAAATTATAAATTATTTTAATTCCTCATCTGTGGAATGAGGAAAAGGGTTAACATTCTTCTTTAAACCTGAAACATTGCTCTTTATTCTTTTTCCACACGTGCTGTATCACCGGATGAGTACTTCCAGCAATTTTTAAACCATTTCTTTTTTACAGTTTCACAAATGTCATTTGCTTCTTAGAAATTCTTTGGTCTGATGACATTATATAAAAGTGCACCCTAACGTCACCCTGGTTTGTTGATGTTGGTGTCCCAGTGGAGCTGCCAGTGCTATGGATGTTTGCTCATTGGCATCCAGAGGCATAATTAATGGAGGGCAGGGATAGTCTACCTCTCCCAATCACTTAATCCTGTTCTTTATTTCAGCCTCAGACAAATACAAATTTTTTGAAGAATTCTCTGTCCAATTTAAACACCCCTGTTTAAAGGAGAGCTTTGCCTTTTATGGTTTTAAAACTAAGTTAAGCTTAAAAAGCAAGCAAGCAAGCAAGCACTCTTAGACTATGTTGAAGTGAAGAGCTGCAGATTAAATTTCTTGTATTCAAACAGACCTGGAGGAATCTAGCAAAAGAAAACACGGTACAGCACTCAATTATCCATGCCATCTGCATTAGGCCATGGGTGTCCTATGCCTTACTCTTATCCAATATCCTCTTGAAAGCACTGTATGTAAACATAGAGCATGAGCAACTCAAAAGACTTTTGGAGAATACTTGGTTGTTAGTCCAGGTATTTCTTTGGACTTCATTACAGTCCTTCCTCCAAATATGGCATTTTGCCTAGGGTAAGAAAATAAGATTAAAAGGAAAGAAGTACACTGAATGAGAAAACTGAGGCATGAATGAGAGAATGTGTAAATTTATGCTGAGTTATTGCTTATCACCTCTGAGCTCCACGTGTATCTCACACTCTCCAGCTTGGAACTAATTATCTTCATATTTTGGAATGGTCTTGCATCTTTGTGAACTTCATTTCATTCTGACTATGATTAAATAACATGTATTCAAGACCTTATAGTTTATAAAATATATTGATGACACGCGAGTCGACCAAGAGGTTACCTAACCACAGCTTCACTGTGATGTAAATATTGCTTCTGATTTGCCTGCAGGGCTAGCCAAATTCTTGATTGTATCCTTGATATTACTTCTAAAATCTTGATTGTATCCTTGAGATTACTTTTTAAATAAATTAAGTGTCAACAAAAGATCCTGTATAAACCAACCTTGTATATGACAATTATTTCTGCACCTTAGTGATCTGTTACTTTTGGTTGTAAACTGTCAATGTCATTGTGTATTAGTACAAACCAAAATTTGTATATTAAAACAAAATTAATAAAAAATATCACTCAGATTTTTAGTGTTTTTTTTCCTTAACTCAGGTTATAAAGCCTTAGGAATGTGTTGCTTTAGATGTGATTTTAACTTGAAACTTGCTCTCACATTACTTATGCCTAAGTGTTCTCAGGTGTCCAACTACATTGATGTTCATGGCAAACATTGTGTGATTTTTACACTAATGTCCCAATATTAAAAATTACAAGATATTCAGTGCCCTCCATAAAAGACACATTTTTTCCTTTATTTGCCTCTGTGCTCCACAGTTTTAAGTTTGCAATCAAATGATTCACATGTGATTAAAGTCCACATTCCAGATTTTATTCAAGGTTATCTGTATACATTTTAGTTTGACCATGTAGAAATTACAGCACTTTGTATACATAATCCTCTCATTTCAGGACATCATAATGTTTGGGACATTTGGCTTCACAGGTGTTTTTGTGATTACTCAAGTACGTTTAACTGCTTCATTGGTGCAGGTATAAGAGAGCCAGGTTTGCATCTAAGCTTTTGATCACCTTTGGAGTCTGTGGTTGCCATTTTTCAACAATGAGAACCAGAGTTTGTGCCAATGAAAGTCAAAGAAGCCATTATGAGGTTGATAAACAAGAATAAAAGAGTAAGAGACATTGCCCAAACTGTAGAATTACCAAAATCAAGTTTGGAACATCATTAAGAAGAAAGAACGAACTGGTGAGCTCAGTCATCGCAAAATGAATGGTATTCCAAGGAAGATCTCCACTGCTGATGACAGAAGAATTCTCTTCATAATGAAGAAGAATCCCCAAACGTATGTCTGACAGATGAGAAACACCCCCTTTAGAAGGCAGGTGTGGGTGTGTCAAAGACCAGTGTCCGCAGAAGACTTCATGAACAGAATTACAGAGGCTATATAGCAAGATGCAAACCATGGGAAAGATGGACTGCTTTGGACCTTGGGCAGTTGCTTTACGCCGCCACTCTTTGCTCTTACCTTAACTCTGATACTGGTTAACTTTGGTCTCATCTGTCCACAAGACCTTTTTCCAGATTTCTGCAGGCACTTTTAAATACTTCTCAGCATACTCTAATCTGGCCATCCTGTTTCTGTGGCTAACGAGTGGAGTATAGCCTCTGTTCATTAATGATATGCGAACAGTGGACACCTGCCTCCTAAAGTGTGTATATGATCAGTCAGACCTACTTCTGGGGATAGAGAATTCTTCTGTCGTTAGCAGTGGAGATCTTCCTTGGTCTGCCAGTTCCTTTGCGATTACTAAGCTCATCAGTACAGTCTTTCTTCTTAATGATGTTCCAAACTCTTGATTTTTTTAAATCCTAAGGGTTGGGTGATCTCTCTTACTGCTTTATTCATGTTTTTGAGCCTCACAAGAGCTTATTTGACTTCCATCGGCACAACTCTGGTGTTCATGTTGAAAAATAGCAACTACAGACTCCAAAGGATATCAAAAGGTTAGAGGCAAGCCTAGCTCTCTTATACCTGCACCAATGAAGCAATTAAACATACCTGAGCACTCACAAATGCCTGTGAAGCCAAATCTCCCAAACATTATAGTGCCCTGAAATGAGGGGAACTATGTATCAAAAGTGCTATAATTATAGATGAAATGCAGGTCGGAGTTGTATTCCACTTGAGAAAATTACTTATGATTTAAGAGATAAATATCATACATTTTGTGAAATGTGGAGCCCATATTTACAAACTGTAGGTATTAAAATTTAAATGAATCTCAAACATGCCCTTTCTCTTATAGGTCTCTTTGAATTATATATACATTTAAAAGTATAGGAACATGAAGTGCTTCTGTTGTGGTTTTTCTTGTCCTTCTTTTTCTTTTTGTTCCTTTTTTTTAGTTTGTAGGGAGTGGGGGGATTTATAGGAGGTTTTTCTTTTTTTGTATTTCTTTTCCTTTTTTCTTTTTTGGATTAAATTTGAAATATTGTGAGATGTTTGCTAAGTGGTTTTATATTTAATAAAATATATAAATTTTAAAAGTGCTGTAATTTCTACATGTCAAACCAAAATATATACAAATAACCTTGAATAAAATCTGGAATGTGCAATTTAATCATGTGTGAATTACTTGATTACAAATGTAAAACTGTGGAGCACAGGGGCCAATAAAGAAAAAGGTGTCTTTGACTCAAACATATGGAGAGCACTGTATCTTTACCCTTTGATATACAAAAATAAAATCTACTTATCAAAAACGATCTGTTTCCCCAGTTGATTTCTAGTCATGTTGATAGGCAGCTGTAGAGCATACACAGTGAATGAAGGGATGACATGTCCCTCACTATAATTATTCTGTTGACGATGTTCCACTCTGTTTTACTATTCATGAGTGTGGATTACGGTTTGTTCGGTAGACCTCACAAAATGACAATGCCCAAACTTTTGTCCCGGTCAGATTATTTTATTCTGCAGAATTGTGAGCTATCTGCTCGCCTCACAAAGATGTCTTCTCTTTAAAGGCAAGCGGAGATTGACTTCGTGTTTCATAGCTTGTCTTTGTTCAGTTCACAGATGGGTTGGGTTATATTTGGCCCAATCAAAAGTTTACACAATACATTCTTACCCAATGCAATTACTACTAAGTACAAATTCCATTGCTACATAAGATTGACGGCCTCTTATCAGACCTGCTTGTTGATTGGTTCAGAGTAAATTCTTATAATTAGTTGTCGTGCTAATTGGTCCTTTTGAATTGCCTTGCCTGCCTTACTAGAATGCTGCAAAATCTCCTACTCTCACTGGCTTTTAACCCAGTGACATGCAAGTAGCAGGTGACAGAGTGGACATCTCTGTTAAGGCTTGAAGGTTAACTGTGCAACACAATGCAAAATTTGCTTGACTTTAATTTTAGTTAAGCTTCATTTCTGTACAGTTGCTCTCATCATGTGAAACAGATAATTAAAGGCAGACTTGAACTTGTGTAGAAATTGAACATTTCAATAAGAAGACACTTTTCCACAAAATAATTGTATAGAATGAAACAGGCCATGTTGCATCACCATCCTTTCCCAAAATGGCAATGTTCACAAAAGCATTTCAAATTGAAATTTTTCATCAAATGACATTTAATAACATGTTAGTGTCTGTTTTCTTAACCTTTTCATGAAGATTTTGGAACTCTCCCAGTTCTAGTTTTACATTCTGTTAAAAATTATGAATTATTGCTTTAGGCCTTATTTTAGCAATGTGTTATGTAGATTTTGTCACATTTGGAATTAAAATTCTCTCAGATCATTATTTTCATTATTTGGCATCACTTTCTGTACTGACTGATGTTTCAATCTCCCCACGACTAACGATTGCTATTTATAAACTCATAACGTTCAAATATATAGAATAAAAAATATATCATTGAAATATTAAATTTATGGTAATAAAAGCACCTTGGTACTGAAGCCATGTGAGTGAATGCAAATACTGAAAGTTGGAGCAAGACACAATTTGATAAAGGGTTGTTCTCAGCTGTAACGTTAACAATTCTTTTCTCACTAATGCCACTTGAATTGCTTAGCTCCTGCTTTTGAAATGAAACCGTACAATGAGTAGTAGTACTGAATGTTGTCAACATTGAATAAATAAAGAGCTGAAAAAGTAGGCTTCACAAAAACACTGATTAAAATATTTGCTTCCTAATTATCCTTAACCCCTGATTTCAAAAGTACACCAAGAATTACATTTTAAACGTCTAATTTACAGACATGAAACAGGTTTTCTCCCTCCCTCCCCCCCACCTTTCTATATCAGGTAGCTGTCAAAGAATATTTTTGGCAACTGCACACAATATACAATATATATTTGTTTCTGCATTAAATGTTCTAAAGCCATAATAAATTACATAATACTCTATAATTCAGTAAGAAAAGAAATAAAAAGTGTAGCTTGGATCCATGTGTTTATTAAACAAAATTGCAAGTGGATTCAGCTTCACAGAAAGGTATACCTTTGAATGGATTTGAATATACAGCAGATTGCTCAGCTCAACCCCTTGGAAAAACTAATTGTGCTCAATGCATTAATCAAAATATAAAGATTGAAAAGATCACATTAAACTAAATAAGTACCACATCCAGTCATTTATTTATGTGCACATGGTCTTTGTGCACTGAAATTAGACAGACACAAACAATTAATGATCAATTATACTGTGCAATCAAACTGCAGATTTTGGTTAATTATAAGTAGCTTCAAACAAATAAATATTCAGTAATCACCATTTTGCTGGAACGAGTAGGCCGAGCAGACTACAAACGTTACAATAACTACCCAAAAAAAATCCAGACCTGGGAAATTATATACAATAGCTAAGTACAAATGACACACTCAGTCTGCCAGTCATACAAAAGCTCTGGGCATATCCGTCCCATGTGTAGTACATCACTTGTGCTGCAGAGTGCACCATTTAAACACGTTAAATGTACCCTAGCAGTATCCAAAATGGTAAGAGATAACTACTGTAACACTCTACTGATAATGATGACTTGGTCACATTTATGAAGACCATCCAGTGCGATTGACCATATGTATTTATCAATTAAAAAAAAGATCCTAAATGCTTTTTTATATTAACACTTTTCATTAAACACGACCATCTGAATTTACGTATAAACACCTTCTTAAAAAGTAATAGTCAAAGATTTGTAGCTACCAGTTGGAAAATAAAATAGTCTGAATGCATTTGTATCTGAAGAATTAGACTGTAGTTACAAGAATAAGGTGGTTGGTAAAGGAAGGGCATTAAATACATTAGATGCCACCAAAGATAAGAGCCAAGTGGTAGGATCATTTGCTTTATAACCATCTCCGGTCAGTGTGTCACATGCAACAATCTACATCCTTGGACTCAGTGCTCATAAAATAAACTCAGGTAATCCATGCAGTGACAATAATACATTCAAGTGTGTAAAGCCTTTAACAGACAGCTCTCAGGTTGTACAGTAGCCACACAGAATAAGCTTAGCTGACCTTTAAATCTTAATTTTTAATTGATTTTAATCACTCTTTCTTCACTTTGGACAGGACTGCCAGAAAATTCAAATGGATCATGCCTTTATCTAGAGTGATAATGAAGAGCTCTGGGCTTTACATAATGCTTGGAAAATTCAGTAAAGCCCTTCTTAGATGATCGTCCCAGTGCCACATAAGATTTCTGCAGCAAGGGTGGGGGGAGGGGGGGGGCGACATGGATTTGCACCATTCCCTGTGCAATGTTCTTTTTGGAAAACTGTAGGGAAATGGATGCCTCTGACCATCATGGACTTCAATTCAAGGTCTTATTTGATCATTTACCAACAAATTGGGCTCCGCCCCTTCCCCACTAACTCTGTGCTTCACCCCCACACACTTCCAGTATCTTTTGCTGCCAGGAGAAAAACAAGGAACTCTGCAGACGCTGTGATTGAAGAAATAAAAACAACGCTGGAGAAACTCAGCAGGTCAAACAGTGTACTTTGTGCAGCAAAGATAGATACATAACCAACGTTTCAGGCTTGAGGCCTTCATCAAGGTATGAACAATATGTAGCAGGTGCCTGAACAAAATGGTGGGGAGGAGCATAGTCCCACAGGTGAACAAGAGAGGGAGGGCACAAGAGCAAACAAGGGGAGAGGGGATGGTTCTGTGAATGGGGAGGAGCTGGAGGAAAGGAGACCAGGGCATGGGGAGAATGGGGAGTGGGCGAGCAGAAACTGGAGAAGTCAATGTTAATGCCATCCAGTTGGAGAGTGACCAGACAGAATATTAGGTGTTGTTCTTCCAATTTACAGGTGGCCTTGGTTTGGCCAGTGCATGAGGCCACAGAAAGACATTAGCGTGGGGTGGGGCGCAGAATTTAACTGGTTGGCCACTGGGTGATCGATCCCTGTCATTGATGCAGACAGAGTGAAGCTGCTCAGGGAAGCAATCTCCCAGTCTGTGTCCAGTCTTCGATGTAGAGGCCACAATAGGAGCACTGGATGTGGTAACTACCTCCGCAGATTCACAAGTGAAGTGATGCTTCACTTGGAAGGACTGTTTGGGGCCCCAAATGGTGGTGAGGGAGAAGGTGCCAAAGAGGTGATATGGGAAGGGATGAGTGAACAAGGGTATCACTGAGGAGCGATCCCTACAGAAGGCAGAGAGAGAAGAGGGGAAGATATGTCTGGTGGTGGGAATCATGTTGTAGGTGACAGAAATTTCAAAGGATAATCTGTTGGATGCAGAGGCTGGTGGGGTGGTAGTTGAGGACAAGGGAATCCTGTGTTTGTTGTGTCTAGGGGCAGAGGGAGCCAGTGTAGATGAACGGGAAATGGGGGAGATGTGGTTGAGGACTGAGGTGATGATGCTAAGAAAGGAAACCACATTTTTTGCTGCCAGTTCTGTTTACTTCAGCCTAGCTTCTAGGTGACCTGCTTATCTCAGGACACACCAGCCAACAAATCATGCACATTCCCATCTCTTGTTCCCATTACCCTTTTGGTGCTCTCATTTGCAACGTCACCAAAAGCTGTACTCTGATGCCCCACCCAGTATATCTCTTGTACACAACTTCAAAAAAGCAAACCCTGGTGCTATATTTTTGCTCAAGGGAATGTGTAAAATTGTGTCTGTGCACCTGACCTCTCAAGTTTGATACAGTGGGTCAATGACAGCAATTCATGGCACCCCTAAATCCACACCATTCCAGAACACCGTCAAAGATGCATCAGATTAGCTACTGGTTAACTGACTAACATACAGCACTTCTGCAGGGTGGAAAGACTTCCCCTTTAGTTTATTCCATGTCAAACAAGATGAAAATTTATCTATCATCAACAGGGTTTATGAAATTCGAGATTCAAGATATTTTTTATTGTCATATAGCAAAACAGATGTAATATTACATGGAATTGCATTTAGCCTGCCCTAAGGCAAAGATTCTCCATCAGCAGAAATAGGCTGGTGCCCCTTACAGTCAGAGAAAGGGAAGCAAATGAATTGAAATACAGTTCTAATGAGAACAGAATAGTATCTTAGTAACAGACTAGGGGAAGCTCCAATGAAGTCTTATCCTTGACCGTGTCAACTTTCTACAATGTACCTTTTAACATTGATGTTTAAGCATTGATGCTTTTGAAAGGTGACACAATGGACTGTCTGGAGCCTTGTCAGCTTATCACAGTCAATAAGCCAATAAGCCAGCACTCAACTGTGAACTGTGGAAAGAGAAGCAGAGCTAACATGTGAGATCAATGGTCTTTCATTAGAACCAAAACTACTGAATCAGTGGAGGAAAGAACAAAGTGAAGTCTGCGTAGGTTGTGAAGCAAGAGATTAAATCTTCCACCTTCATCCGTGAAACTTCCCACATTTTGTTTTTCACTTTATAGATGCTGCCTGATCTGTTGAGTACTTCTACCATTTTGATCTTCATATCAGATTTCCGACAAATAAAGCAGTCATTCTCAACCTTTTTTTTGGCCTTGGACCCTTCTCGAAATGTACTTCTTCCGTACTTATCTCCTACCAACTACATAAAAAATATTTATACTACCGTGAGGTGAAAAGAAAACAAGGCTTTTACTTAAATGTGTTGTGGCCACCATTGAGAATGGCTGATCTAAGGGAACACAGTTGTCTAAGACTAAGTGATAACTAAGTTGCACATGGCCTGCAAGGTGCATCTAAAACTGATGCAACAGGCAATCTTGTTTTGCAACGTTTATATTTTTTCCCAGAATTGTCTGAGTACCAGCATGTCTTTTGAGCTAATGATGATCAGAAATTATTTATTCGTTCAGATGCTGTTCTGCTGTTGAGTCCACAGCAGTGAGACAAGCTATTCACCCCAGCTCTTTTTGCTGGCGGTTCTGGTTGACACAAGCCCTTAGCTCTTTATTTCACTCGCCTGCAACAGCTACCACAAACAGCATCAAGTCAGACTGGTATATTCAGTCGGATTCTCAGTGACAACAGACTAATGGTGATAGGACGGAGCAGAGAATGTCTAAAATAGAATGGAAGATTCAGGAACAATTGCAATTCAGTTCAAAAATACATGGCTTGGTAAGAATTTTTAAAAAATTCTTAATTTTAGACATATAGCAGGTTTACATGCCACCCAATTAACCTACACCCCCGGTACGTTTGGAATGGTGGGAGAAAACCGGAGCCCCCAGAGGAGGATTTAGGACCTTTTGGCGCAGCCATTTTGGGGCGAGCGATTTGGCGCGGCCTGTTTGGTGCAGCCCAATTTGCTGCAGACCCATTTAGGTGCAGAACCATTTCGGCACAGCTCATATTCAGGCTTAGTTAAAAGCATTAATGAAAGCAAGATGGGAATTGATAATACTTTATTATGTTTACACGGAACTAAATACATTTTTTATTCTCTGTAGTAAAAATGTTAGATAGTGATAAGTTAATTACGAAAAATCTAAAATATGACGTTTATTCAAAATTATGGGCTATCTCTCTTAAATACTCAACATAATTTCTCCCACTAAATCTTTTTACGAGTGTTTGTATTCGAGCGTCTGCTTCCCTGAATTTCTTTAATTTGAATGCTCATAATAAAAGTCCCTTCCTCTCTGAACTTTCCATAAACTGTCAATAAACTTCCAAATAACTGGATGTTCCACTCCAAGTTCGCATTGTAATCTCCTGTGAGCAGCTTCTGCATGATTATTTGTTCTGTCTTTATTGTTTAAAGTTCTTTCATATAAATTCCACATTCCAACTGGAAAAAGCAGTGGACGCCTCCCATTTCCTCTGTGTAATCTTCTACCTACATAGTTATCCTCGAACCAGTCCAGCAGCGGTTGCAGTTCATCTGGAAGTGCATCAGCCAAATGTTCAATAGCCTCATCAATGTTTTCAATCAGAATAAATGCAAGACCAATTATCAGTTTCAGCAGCTCGTACTTTTATCTTTGAAATGAATTTATCTCTTTCCACCTTCGATGCCAAAGTTGCATGCGAATGTTCATTAATTTGTTTCACTACTTCACCATTTCTAACGTGAATTCAAGCTTTGCTCTCACATCTCCAAAACTTTGTTTTCTTAGTAGCAGTTTATCTATAAAAACGTATATATAGCCATCATATGAGACTTTTCCTTTCCATGTTTTGTCAAAATTGTTGATGGCATTTTAATGGGTGTGGTAACTACTGGAAACTACTTATTTATTAGTTCTGTGCCAAAATGGGTCTGCGCCGAAGTGGATTGCGCCAAACAGGCTGTGCCAAAACGGCAGTGCCAAATGGTCCCATTCTGCCCGGAGGAAACCCACGCAGACACGGGGAGAACATACAAACTCCTTACAGACAAATGTTTAGACTGGGGACATTAGCAGTGAAATAATCATTCTAACACTATATCAGTAATAGGATCCTGTTACTAGAATTCCAAGTGTGACATAATATATAGAAACAGAAGTGAAGAATAGCTTTCACTTGTTTCAGTTAATAAATCTACAATGGTCATAGATTGGGATGGCAAGAAAGAATGGACAGGATAATGAGCCACCATGCAGTGACTTTATTAAAGAGCATCAGGTGGCAGGTCTCATTCAGTCAGCTACTTGAGCCCAGATTCATATGGAAACTCATATACAGCACGGAATCAATCATTAGTGGGCATGGACACATATTGAGATGATATATTAAATAAAATAGGTTTCACTTCAGATTCTCTTTAAGTAGATTACTCAATGCCACAGGAATTGATCATGTACTGAACAACACACTAATATTTAATAGCTACACTCTTAAAATAAAATGTTAAAAGTGCTTTTGGTTACATCTGTAATATTTACATATGCCCGAGCTCAGCCTTGTATGCTAAAATGATGGGGCATTCCTCCAGGGACTCCTTCAGGCTTTGTTACTTCTAATGCCATTGCTATTAGCAACAGTCTACATTACATTGTACACTCGACAAACAGCAACACATAGTGGAGGAGGGTTCCTCTAAAAAGCAATATAAAAATTATTAAAACAACTAACATCAGAGGAGGCTCTATTAAATTACTTCAGTGATGCATCTTATAACACCATAGAAGATTTAGGAACATGAAGGGGCTAATCAGCAACTTGAATCTGTTCTACCTACTGCTCATGAGCCCTCAAGAGCATTTCCCAGTTGCTCCAGTTCACATTGTATCCGTACCTAGTAAAACCTAGCCGTCACTGTGAGAGAGCCCCAAATGTTTCACAGGGAATACATTCCGCATTTGACCGCTACTTATGTAAAAAGGGTCTCCTAGATTTTACTTCTAAATAGTCTAACTCCAATTTTAACATCATCACCTTATTCTGGATGACTCCCGCCCCTTAAAGTAATGTCTCTGTATTCATCGTGTTCAATCCTATTTGCATTTTAAATACTGTACTTTGATCAGATCACCACACAAACAATGGCTCCGTACAAAATGCTAATAAATACCTGAAGTTACACGCAAAAGTCTGCAGACACTGTGGATGAAGTAAAAACAATGCTGGAGAAACTCAGCAGGTCAAACAGTCCATTTTATATACCAAAGATAAAGATACATAACGAACATTTTGTCATGAATGAAGGTCTCAAGCCTGAAGCATTGGTTATGTATTTTTATCTTTGCTGTATAAAGGATGCTGTTTGACCTGTTGAGCTTCTACAGCGTTGTTTTTTTTTACAAAATGCTAAAATACCTCCTCTTTTCACATCCATGTTCATTACCAAACACTTTCTGGCAAATTAGGATTTCTAGTTCCTTGGTTATAAATAGCGGTTCTTTTTCAAATGTATTTGAAAGGGTGGTCAAAAGCCCGATCGTACAAAATAGGAGGAGGCAGCTCTTTGAAATGAGTTGCCCCACTCCCCTGCCCTTTCACCAGAGCCATGCCATTCCCAGTCCTTATCTCATGCAACTAACAACGGATGCTGCAGGATTATAGGCAGCGGATAAAGGCTAAAACTGCATGTTTTGAGGGGGAAAAAACCCAAAAAACTGTGGAAAATAATTGAAGAATCAACATGCATGAAAGATGAACAGAAAATGAGATGGACAACTATGGTCTATATATTTACATAACCGTTTGATAGATCTTATCTGGGTGGTCCAGTGAAAGGAATGCATGATTTTCATTTGGTCTATTGAGAGGTTCTGGAAAAAGTGGTGAATGTAAAGATTTGCTCTTGCACTTTGATCACATTAGATTGACAAAATAAGGATTGACAACTTACTGGATGAAAAACAAAACATAAAGGAATGGATATAATGTGACTGCCGATGTGGGAAGGAGCAAATATTATGCCATGTAATTTTCTTTTCTCAAATAGATTCAAAGGGAAAGGAAGCAGTTCAAATAATCTTATTGAATACAGTTTTCTCTTCTTCATGGCAGAGTTCATTCATAGGGTACAAGGCTTGGCATGGCTTCAGGGGTCTGACTGTAAGCCTACTCTTTGTAAGGGTGCCTTTAACACACTGATGCTTGATTGAAGACAGTAATTCTAGGAGGCAAGATTGCCCACTGGTCCATCACCACTCTTGAGTTCATTTCACTGCCTCAATTCTTCTTCCCATCCCCAGGAACAACAAGATAAAATGGAGGCAAGTCTTAACTCATCATCCTGAGCAATCATCAGCTGCTCAAATAATTGTGCGTTTCCCGGGAGTTTATGCTGAGAACAACAGCCGAGTGACCACCTGTCAGAAATAAAGAGATAAATTAGCTCCAATCATGAATTGGGCATTTCCAAATCCTGAAGTCCACAATTGTTTCATGGCTCTATATGCTGGCAGAGGCCTAAGACTGGAAATCTAGATTCTGTGAATGGGACAAAATTAGACTGGAAAAGGAAGGCTGTGCGGTTTTTAACTCTTGGGTAAGTCTGGGGAAAGAAGCCAGAAAAAAGGCTTGATAGGGAGATGCCATCTGTACCTTTAAGCGCATAAAGTTATTCCTTATCTTCATCAGTCCCTTCCAATAATCCTTTCTCTGTTTCCAGTGCATTATGGGATTGATCTAAACTGACCTTGGAAATTGATCCACTGTAACATGTTTCAGGACATCTAATACTTCCACCTTCCTAATACCTATGTGGTTCAATGTATTCCTCCCTGAACTCAATATCCACCACATCTTTCGCCTTGGTGGATATAGTAATATGAAGTACAAGTCCACCCACATCTTCTGGACCTCTTTCCTGAGCTATGCCCTTGGCCTCCACCAGTTGTGATCGACCATGGGGGTATTGCACCTCTGGTAGTCACTGGTATGTTTAGCAGCGTCGAGAGTGGCTATGGAGGCCAATCCTAGAATGACAAGCTCTGCCACAGTTGCTGCAAATATAGGGCACCATTGAATTTGTTGTCCGCTGTGCTCTCCACTCCTCAAACTGACTCAAGATCATTCTTTCACCTTGCTCGAGGTGTTGATGAAGAGTACCTCGCCATTTGTTGCGGTCACCTGCTGTATCCTCCCAGCACTCTGTAGATTTTTAAAATATCACGCTTGCAAAGGTCCTTGGAGCAAAGCTGGGGTCTACCCATGTTCCTCTTGCCTAATGCTACTTCTCCATAGATGATGTCCTTTGGCAGTCTAGCATCCTTCATGTGATGGATGTGGCCAAACCAGCGCAGTCTGCGTTGTTTTAAAAGCATGAACATTGTGGGAAGTCCAGCGCGGGACTGGATCTCAGAATTTGGGACTTTGTCTCTCCAGGTGATGCTGTTGACAGAATGACTTAGCATCCTCCTTAATCTTATCTGCCGAAAATATTTCATGACCTCTTTTTGCCCTCCTAACTTCTTTCTTAAGTACTCTCCAACACCTTCTATTTTTGATTGTAGTTATTCTATGCGTTCTATGATTCCCTTTTTTTCTTGATCAAACCTTCAATGACTTTTGCCATCCAAGGGTCCTTAATCTTGCCAACTTTTCATGCTGTCCATGAACTCTTGCCAACTTTCTTTATAATGGCTCACACTTCTCACTTCTCAGATGGTGTTTTACCCACAAGAAATTATGAGACAAGACAGAATCGGGTCATTTGCAAATATTAAAGAATAAGTACAAGGAGGATCATGTTGCAACTATGTTAAATGTGGGTTAGGCCACAATTGGAGATACAGAGGCTTTGCAAAGGGTACAAAAGAGACTGGAGGGAATGAGCTATGGGGAGAGATTGGAGAAATCTTGTTTGCTTTCTCTGGAGCATCAACAGTAAGGGGTGATCTGATGGAAGTTTGATAATGGTAATTAGTTTATTGTTATATACATTCTACAATGTATACATGACTAAAATTCTTACTTACTGCAGCCAAACAGATATTTATACAGAAAAATAATATAATGATAAATTAATTGAATGAAATTAAAAGAGACAATATATACATAACATAGAAGAGGTTGTGACCGTGGTGATGGGGATTCTTTATGAGGTTCATTGCCTTTTTGAGGCAGCGCCTCACGTAGATGTCTGCCATGGTTGGGAGATCAGATCCTGACTGTTTTATGTTTATATAATTATGATTGTCCAGTGTAAAAATGTTTCATGGTCGAGGACATGTTTAATGGGGATGGGTAGAAGAGGTTGGGGAGGGAGTTTATTAAATAAAATAAATTTATTTTCAGGATTTAGACATACAGCTCGGTAACAGGCCCTTCTGTCCTACGAGCCTGAGCCACCCAATTACAATTGACCGTACATATCCCCGGTGGGAGGAAACCAGTGTCCCCAGATAAACCAACACAGACACAAGGGAGAATGGACAAACGACTTATAGACAGTACTGGATTTGAAAGCCAAAACGCTGGTGCTGTAATAGTGTTGTGCTAACGGCTATGCTAACTGTGCCACCCTATTGCCAATCATACCGCCATTTTAAAATAATGATTTGGAGGAAACACCATTCATAGAACTATATGGTATGGAGTGAGGCCATTCAGCCTAACCTGTCCATGCTGAAATGCCAGCCACATTAGATTATAATGGCCTTAACATTGGTTGACCAAGTAATAATTTTGTACCCCATAAAAGGTTGGTTACACCGCATTAATTGCTTTTTATAGTGAACATAGAGAATAAAGATTGAAGATCGCATCATTTTATTCAGTCTGTTGACAAAGACGTCAGACCACATGGAGACGTGCTATCTACGTTTTGCAGCTGTACGAGTGCAGGGACCAGAAGGCGCAGTCAGTTTCATCGGGCAAATGCATTGGCATTGTTACTCTTTAAAGGCTGAGCCATTGTTATAAAGAAAAAGAACTGCAAAAGAAACAGGCTACCTCTTCCGTTACCTAGCGTCTGGGAATCCAAATCATCATCAATATATTCTTCCCCTTGGATAATATTCTGGGTGTCTTCACTGTGATTTACAGGACTAGTCATTTCCTGTTCCTTTTCATTATGCATTTGAGCATAAACATTCCGGCCAGGTATCTTCCTGTAACATAAAGCAAGAATACATCACCTGCCAGTGTGTAACATAAAGCAAGAATACATCACCTGCCAGTGTGTAACATAAAGCAAGAATACATCACCTGTCAGTGTGTAACATAAAGCAAGAATACATCACCTGTCAGTGTGTAACATAAAGCAAGAATACATCACCTGTCAGTGTGCATTAAATCTCTATGGCCTGCTTTATATGAAAAAGTTCATACTTGTAACTCCTTGATCGCAAAGATGAGTCTCACCCATTGGAAGCCCATATTATAATCTGATGGACACTGTTCACTATAATTCCTACTCTTTGAAATGATGAAAGGTTAAACCATGTAAGATGCAGTTTGGGAAGTGTTAAATGCTAATAACAGTAATATCAAGCCACTCTTTAAAATATTTACTTCTTTTGATCTCATAATGGTCATGATCTTTAAATAAAAGGGCAATTTTATTTAGTATATGTTAATTGTAATAATAGTGCAGTGTCACTTGAAACTGGGAATATAAAGGCAGTCATTCCACCCAGGTGGCGACTGACTGAGAAAGAATCTCGTTCAGAAACTGCTGTAATTTGTTTTGGGGGATCATAGGTAGAAAATGTCCATGGACTACTTAAATCTAATTTCCTTGAGGGGGAAGATAGAGCAAAATTACTTTGAACAGATGCAGTTTTTACAGAAAAATGTTTCAATATATTATCTCGTGAGATTTGACCCAACGTTGTTGAAGCAATAGTGATGGTTCTCAAAGGCTGAGGGTTATCTTCTAGGTAGTCTTGGAGGTGATGGTGTTTTAACAATTTTGTCTCTTATTATTTTTGGTTGTGGAGATCTCAGTGACCACAAATGTTGTCTAAGTAAGCTTGGTAAGATACAACAGAGCATCATAAAGGTCATTCACACTATAGCTAGAGGACATTGAAGTGGTGGTAGAACCAGAAAAGGGATCCAACTAAGTGAATGATTTTCTCATGTACAGTGTCAGTCTCAATAGTTGCTGCAATTTGTTCCCATACAAATAAATGGCGCATAATGCTTTCCGACTATTCATCAGATGGTGGACAAAAGACGAGCCATTCAGTGCCGAGTACATGGGCTTTGACCTTCTCTGCTGCTCGTGATAATGAATCTGGTTACATATCTGGTAATTGGCTGCCACCCCACAACCCTGATGGGGCTATACTTATTATCAAAGAAGCTTAAGGAGAAATAGCTCTGGCCTGTTGAGTGAGTGTTGTCTGAATTTCACCTTTCACCTTTGACGCACCTCACATCTGCCCCAGTATTTCCATATCTGGTTCATGCTCAAATTCACTCCTACAAAGCAATTAACCATGTTAAAAGTACTATTGTAGAGGCCTATCTGATGGCACTACCTTACGCAAGTGGCAATAAATAACACTGGACACAAGTTGTTATAGTTGATGAAATGACGCCTTGACAATTCCACCACACCTTCAGAGGACAGGGAAGGTCTTAGTTTGACGTGAAAGGTAAATTGACTCTACAGCATTGTGAATGCTACAATGCCAGCCTGAATGTTGTGCTCTGCTCCTCCAACTTGGTGGTGGAGGAAAGTGCACCAAAAGTGACCACTTTGGCCTTATGGATCATCTAGACCAGCCATTCTCAAATGGTCTCCCCAGGGCTCTGCTCAAGGTTTATAGGCCCAAGATTTGTTCTGCACTTCTCTCTTATTGACTACATAAAAGGCATAAAAACATTGATGTTATGTGAGGTGAGAGGAAAACAGGCTTTTATTTAAATGTTGTGTGAAAATGGCTGATTGAGACCTTTCAGGGCAAACTGGTGGTGCTGAATGCATTGCCACAATCTGTGCTCCTGATGTGGAAATCTCTTCCACTCAGAAATTGTGGAAACTGAAATGCCAGTTGATCATGGTTTTCTAACTATAAGCTAATGGTGTCAAAGGTGATGTTCCAGGGTCTGGGTTCCCTGCTGGGAACACGATGTGAGAACATGAGTGGCACGAGTAACATAGAGGTTAGTGAAATGCTGTTACAGCGCCAGCAACCGGGGTTCGAATCTGTCTGTAAGGAGTTTGTATGTTCTTCCTGTGTCTATGTGGGCTTCTTCTAGGTACTTCGGTTTCCTCCCACCGGGGGTGTAGGTCAATGGGGCAGAATAAGCTTATAGGCTAAAAGGGCCTCTTACCCTGCTGTATGTCTGTAGTGCACGTCGAAAGAACCAAAGACTTGTTGATCCAAACCAAGGCTTCTATTAACTAAAAGACTGGAGCATATCAAAAGTAGGTCGACCAGTCCAGAATGACCTGGTCTGGCTAGGAGCAATCCTTTAAGACCTGCCAGTAGGTGTGGCTACACTCTCAGCCAATCACAGTCATCCTACACTACAATCTGTACATATACACATTGGTGATAGAATCTGTACTATCACAATGTCCAAATTTAAATTTAAACCAAAAGGGCCTGTGACCATGATGTATGTTCAAATTTAAATTTAAACCCAATGGTATCCTAGCTGATTTGACAATACCAGATTACCATCACATAACAAATAATTGAAATTGAACTGGCTAAAAATTCAACCCTTTATTCTTATAACTGTTTGCATGGAATTGAATTAAATTGTTTATTTGTTACGTACACTGAAAAACTATGAAACGCTTTGTTTTGCATGCTATCCAGGTAATTCACCACATACTTAAGTATAGCAGGATATGCAATAATAAAGGCATCTAGTCTGAATTGCAAAATTAGTATAATCTGTGAACTTCTAATGACCACACTTTAGAAAGGACACAATTGCTTGGGATGGGACGTTTCAGTTTGCAGTAATGAGGTTTTTTTCCCCTTGCTACAGAAGAGGCTGATTAGGTGTCAAAAGATTTATAAAATTATGAGAAATACAGTGGATAGCAAGGAACTTCTCTTCATAGCATAAGTGTGTAAGACCACACAGAGCAGGTTTAAGGTGAAGAATAAGGGGTTTAGAGGGGACCTGATATTTTTAACCCAGAAGGTGTTTGCAATCTAGAATGCACTGCCTGAGATGATGTTGGAGGTATGGGCTTTCGTAACAGTTAAGAAGCAATTGGATGAGGTTTGAATTGCCAGGGAATGTAGGCACAGCACCTAATATCCTGAATATGCATGAGATTGTCTGATCTTGGAAGCTAAGGCCTGGTCAGTACTTGGAGGGGAGACCACCTAGGAACACCAAGTGCCGTAGGTTTCTGTGAGGGGCGCTGGACAAAGTGACGACTCTCCATCTGCCTTACGGTAGACAAAAGTTAAAAAATTTCATACATGTTACATTCTAAATCTAGTATTACATGACAATAATGGAACCTAAAGACAAAGAACTGGTAAATAGGAAGACGGTTAGCATGGACATGAAGTGCCGAAGATCTCTTTCTGCACTGTGTGATTCTATAACTCATACCTATTTTAGGGAAGCAGGAAGTAAACAGTGGTGGGAGGAATAAATTCAATGCATCCATATTGACTGAGAATTTTTTTTACCATTTGAATGCTGGAAACATTCAGCAAGTAGAGCAACATCTGTGCAAAAAGAAATCAAGTTAACATTTTAGATTGATGATGTTTTATCAGAATTAGAAATGTGAGTCTGTTTCAGGTTGCAGAGAAAGGGAGAGAAGAGAACTCAGGGACATCTGTGACACCATGGAGAGCCAGACTGTCCATCCAGCTGACAGAAAGTTTGCTGGTGGCACCTAAAAGATAATGAATGTTGGTGAGTAACACTGGACACTGAAGATTTTTCTTTCTGAACATTTTTGGGCGTATTTTATGATTTTGGGCTGTTGATCATGAAAATAATCTTAACATTTTCCCATCTTTTACCATTTTTTAGATATAACTTCTTTTTGTGATTTCCTGTCATATTTTAAGTCTGTCTCAAGCATACGAAAACATGAAGTGCAAGACGTCATTGAAAATTTATTTTCTGCATTCACACTTGGACTTCTTCCCTGCTGATCTTGGTGCAGTCAGTGAAAAACATAGTGAAAGGTTTCACCAGGACATTGCAACCTTGGGGAAGTGGTATCAAGGCAATTGGATTCCATCATTGCTGGCCGACTATTGTTGGACCCTGACACAGAGGCATTGGATGCTGAGTACAAATGAAAATCAGCGGTGAAACATATTTAGGTCAGTTGAACTAACACAATGTGTCAGCATCAATTATGTGATTCAACATGCTAAATTCATTAAAAGTTAATTTAATGTTTATTCAACTTCCTATGTGATACAGCAAATCTGAAATGATCTTTGTGTTCAGCTTGAAGTGGTCCATCGTGAACCCTAATTGTTTTTCAGGAAGAAAACCTTTTGGAAAAAAATTGTAGAGAATTGCTGTTAGAGAGAGAAAAATCAATATCTTAGAGAAGCAAAGAATGGCACTTTATAATCTCTCAGGAATCAACTACTGCTGATCAGAAAAAAAACTTTTTTGTTTTGTTTATTGCCCTCATTCATCTCTCCCAATTTGCAATTCTCCTGACAGGGTCAATAATAATTAGCAAGCATTCATCACCAATGGATAATAGTGATCTGCAACCCCTCCTGCCCCATTCCTCCCCTCTCTGCAACTTCAAATGAGGTAGTGTTCTCACTTTGTAAGTTTTGATGAGAAATCATCGATTTGAAATGTCAAGAGTAAAATACTAAAGTCTGCAGACACTGTAATGAAGTAAAAACACAAAGCTGGAGAAACTCAGCAGGCCAAACAGTGTCCTTTATACAGCAAAGATAAAGATACATAACCAACATTTCAGGCTTGAGCCCTTCATCAAGGTATGAACGACATGTAGGCAGGCACCAGAACAAAATAGTCGGGGGGGGGGGGGAAGGGCAAGGGGAGGACCGCAATTCCACAGGCAGGAGATAATAGGTGGATCAAGGAGGGAGGGTACACCGGCAAACAGCGAGAGGGGGAATGGCTCTGTGAATGAAGAGGGTACTCCCTCCATGGAGAGCTGGAGGAAAGAAGACAGGGATGGGGAAGAGAGGGAGAACAGAGAATGGGTTAGCACAAATCAGAGAAGTCGATATCAATGCCATCCGGTTGGAGAGTGCCCGGGCAGAATATTAGGTGTTACTCTTGAAATTTACAGGTGGTCTTGGTTTAACAGTACACGAGGCCATGGACAAACATGTCAGCACAGGAGTGGGGTGCGAAATTGAAGTGGTTGGCCACTGGGAGATCCCCATCATTGATGTCACCTTTGTTCATCTCACCGCAAATGCTCTCCTGAGTATCTCTGGGATTTTCATTTATTTTATTTGACATTTTCAGTATCTGAAGATTTTTTTTTGACCCTAGCCTTTCTTAGCCAATAGGTTGTGAGAGGATCAAACAGACACTGATGTACGTTAGCAGCCTGACTGATAAGTGGATTGAACATAATTGCTTCCTGTTCACAAGTTTGGCAAAGCTCTGCAAGCCATTTTCTGGCATAGAAAATACTACTACAGTGATGTGTAGAAGGGAGCTGAAATTGTGCATCAGTGGGGGATCTTTCTCAGCTGAGAGGAACAGGAAACATGGACTGCACAGAACCAGATGGGAATATATAACGCAGAATTAGAATTAACTTAAGAAAATTGAACAGATTAACAAATGAGGGGTAGAAAATTATAAAACAATAAAACAGTAAATTATCATATTGTTTAGGATATGAATTAAACACATTTATATATAGATTGAACACTTCTGAGATGGTCTTGTTTAATCAGATCAAGGTGTAATCAATAAAGGGCACCAATAATTTTTTTTTAAATTTAGACCTACACCATGGTAACAAACAACCCATTTCGGCCCACAAGCCCGTGCCACCCAATTTACACCCCATTAACTTACAACCCCGGTACATTTCAAATGGTGGGAGGAATCTGGAGCCCCTGGGGAAAACCCACGCAGACACAGGGAGAACATACAAACTCCTGACAGACAGTGTGCGATTCGAAACCAACTCCCAATCGCTGGCGCTGTAAAGATGTTGCACTAACCGCTACACCAACTGAAAGGCATGGATGAAACAGCAAATAGGAAATGTACAAACACTGCAGACAGAAATTATACATGATGAAGTCAGCAATGTACACAGTGACTGAAATCCTTGCAACTATCACCCTCAATGAATAGTTAAAATAATAACTTCAACATGTACGGGAAACAAGATGGAAACGTGAATTTTACTACCTGAGAAAGAAGTGAAAGTAGGAGAAAAATCTTGTCTGCTTTGGGACTGTTCTAACCCACTATGCAGTCATGCCCTATCTAGTCATATCCTAGGCACAGAATATTGCCAGAAAAATGACATGAATTACAAATTGATGTTGCTGAGATGCTGAGAATTTTCACTATGAGCATACCTTACACTAATTTAAAGGAGGAACTCCTCAAAATCATTTGTATATTCAATGCAAATTTTTTCAATATTTATTACTATTACTGCAGTGGTTAAATTAGCATAAATATTTTAACATCTGGTAAATGGTATTTTTATTATGCACATGAACATAAAAAATTATCACAAAATGTCTGTTTTTAATCAGTGCCTAATCTATGTGTTAAGTCATTGAAATCACCCATAGAATATCAGTCAAACTGATGGTTAATTGTCCATTTTATATCAGATTTCCAGTACATGAAGTATTTTCCTTTCAAACAACTAATTATGGAAAATAACATCGAGCCATTTACTAGCTTTCATTCATTGGCTAGAAAGGCTTTAAAGATTTAAAATCTTTGAAAAGGCCTCTAGTAGCACACTTTCATCTAAAAGTAATCCGGAACAATTGCAAGTGGGGAGAATTGGAGGAGTCGGTTCACTGTTGATTACATCAAGCCAGGATAAAGGGGATGAGGTGTGGCCAGTTCAGGCAGCAACACTAAAACAAAGGGAAAAGATTGTGGAAAGCTTGAGTTGCACTCGAAATTCCATGATACTTTGGGTTGATTTGACCAATTATGGGTGAATTTTGCTAAGCCAGCTGAAATTCCAGGTCCAAATACATCTGATCTACCAACTAATGGATTCGATCCTTGCATAATTTGCATATTAGCAGAATAAACATGCATTTACGTGCTTATCTATCATGTCCTCATGCAATCCCAAAGCTGTTCACGATCAATATTAATTTTAAAGTGCAATTACTGTTGTCACATAGGTAATATCAAATGGATGTTGGACATGAAAAGGCATGATTAATAGCAAATGGTGTGCTATTGAACTGTTGCTGATCTGCTTTTGAACTGTAGTTTCAATAGGTGTTTTTATGCTGGGCCTCCACCTCGAAGCCGAATCCAACCGCAGAGAAAAATTTGAACGTACCTTTTTATGGAGTAGCCCTATTAGGCTGCTCCTGCGCCACTTTTATGAAGCGCGGCAACTCGTAGCGCCCTCCGGAGTTTATGGAGCACTGCCTGATGCCATGAGGGCTAACATACGTGCCAAGCAATGACTGTCCCATTACCCATAATCCCTCATGCAGCTGAAAAAGCTCTGAGAAACGCTGAGCAGTTCTAGCTGTGTTGGGGATTATGGGTAAGGAAAGTGTCCATTGATCATTCTTCCAGCTCTTCTGCCTGGCGTTTCCTCTCCTACTCCTTGGTCTCGACAGCCTTGGTGAAGGAGTGAGGGGTGGAGGGGGAACGAGAAGCAGACATTTCTGGGTGGCAGGAGGGAGCTATAACACCAGCACCAATCACCATGGCATCCATGGTGGTGGCTCCTGGATCGCGGGTTAACGGCATCATTGCAATATCATCAGCCCAGCTCTAGCCAGCCTCATGTAGTGGCAATACATTTATGATGCATGGCGGAGCATGTTTGATTAGACTTGGCTGCCAGCAGGGGCTTACACACAGTATGTGATCTGTATGGAGGCTTGCAGCCTCATGGTGCTGTTTACATTAACTTTAAAGAACCTTTTCCTTCATCCATGTGTTGTCTAAGAACTCACACATACGAATACAAGATGAAACAAGTTCTAGGCTGCCTTCCAGGTGAAAACATGATCAGAGTGAATAACCGTGTGCCACTGATAATACATCCATGCAAGAAAAGTTCCATTTGCGCTTCATAAGCAACTAAAAGCAGAGTTGGACAGGATGGAAAGCCTGAACGTGATTCAGAAGATAGATGAGCCAATGGAGTGCGTGAGTTCACTCGTTGTTGGGGACCAAAAGAATGGAAAGCTTAGAATTTGCTTGGATCCAAGAGATCTAAACAGAGCAATAAAGAGAAATCACTTTAAGCTTCCAACGCATGAAGAAATCATGTCACAATTTGCAAATGCAAAGTTTTTCAGCAAGTTAGATGCATCATCAGGATTTTGGCAGTTAAAATTGGATGAAGCAAGTTCAAGACTGTGCACATTCAAACGTCCATTTGGCAGATACAGATTCCTAAGGTGACCATTCGGAATTGCCTCAGCTCCTGAAATGTATCACAAAACTATCCATATGGTCTATGAGCATCTAGACGGAGTTGACACCTCAATGGATGACATCATAGTATGGGGAACCACGAGAACAGAGCATGATGAGAGACTAAGGAAAGTGCTGGAAGCAATAAGGAAAGCAAACCTGAAGCTGAATAGAGAGAAATGCCAGCTCGGGGAGGCAGAATTAATATTTGTAGGAGATATTATTGGCAGTGAGGGCATCAGACCAGATCCCAGAAAGGTGTCCACCATTGGGAACATGCCAAGGCCACCATGCAAAAAGGACGTACAGAAGTTTAATGGAATTTTCAACTATATGGGTAAATTCATATCCAACCTCTCAGAAAAGATGGCTCCATTGAGAAGACTAACAGAAAAGAACATGGAATCATGAACATAAAAAGTCAAGGAGTGAACTAAAGAAACTGCTCACAGAGGAACCAGTTCTGAGGTTTTACAACCCAGCGAGATCCATCAAGATATCATCAGATGCATCACATGGTGGGCTAGGTGCAGTTCTTCTACAAAAATATGATGACTGGCAACCCACTGCATATGCATCACGCTCAATGCATCACGCAGAGATACGATACGCTCAAATTGAAAAGGAGCTGCTCAGCATCACATACGCCTGTGAAAGATTTCATCAGTTTGTGTCAGGACAAGTAATCAGTGTAGAGACTGACCATAAGCCCTTGATTGCATTGTTCCAAAAGACATTAAATGAATGTCCACTTAGAATACAAAGAATGATGATTAGGCTGCAATGATATACACTGAATGAGGTGTACACTCCGGATAAGCTAATGTACACAGCACACACGTTGTCTAGAGCTGTTGACACGAGAGAGCCTGCAAACACCTTCATGGACATGATCACAAGTGCCCTGCCCATATCAGATGTAAAAATGGAGCTCATAGACAAACAAAGATGAAACACTGAGACAACTGAGAAAAAACATCTTGGATGGATGGCCCAACATGAAGCAGGTCTGCTCACCTGATGTTTCAGAGTACTGGAACTGCAGGGTAGAACTATCAGTGGTTGAAGACATCATCTAGAAGGAAGTAAAATTCTTATCCCAAAGAGTCTGAGAAAAGAGATGCTAAAAAGAATCCACGGAGGACATCTCGGAATTGAAAAGTGTAAGAAAAGAGCACGAGAGGTGATGTACTGGCCAAGAATCAATAATGATATAACAAGTGAAGTGTCAAACTGTACAATATGTCAGAAATAACAAGCAAGCAATCCTGCAGAACCTCTAAAGCCACACCCAGCACCATACAGACCTTAACAGAAGGTAGGCACTAACCTATTCGAATGTCAAGAGGACTATCTTGCAGTCACAGACTATTACTCCATGTATTCAGAGGTATGTAGACTGAACTCCACCACTGCAGATGCTATAATAACAGGTATGAAAGCCATAGTCTCCAGACATGGCGAGGTAAGCAAGGTCTTCACAGAAAATGGACCCCAGTTTTGCAATTTAAAGTTCCGACAGTTTTCCAAAGAGTGGGACTTTGTACACACCATGTCAAGTCCTCATTTTCCACAGTCCAATGGTCTCGTGGAAAAATCGGTACAGACTGATGAACAAGGCAAAAGACAGTGGAACGGACTTCCACCAGAGCATGCTACAGGTACACGATCCTTTATCCGGACATCTAAAATCCAGAAAGCTCCAAAATCTGGTAAGTGGGGAGAGAGGTGACCGGGTGGCCAGTGCTTGGGGGGAGGCAGCCGAGGGACTGGTGCTTGGGGGAGGCGGCCGAGGGACTGGCACTTGGGGGAGGTGGCTGGTGCTTGGGGGAGGAGGCCGAGGAACCAGCGCTTGGGGGAGGTGGCTGAGGGACTGGCATTTGGGGGAGGTGGCTGGGCGACTGGAAAGAGGTGGGGGTGGATACGGCAGCACAATTCGGGTAGGCTTTCCGAAATCTGGAAAAAACACACTGTCCCCCAAGGGTTCCAGATAAAGGATCGTGTACCTGTAGTATACCACACAACGCCGTTCGAGTGTTGTATGTCACCAGCACAACTCCTTATGGGACGTAGGCTAAGATCAAACCTACCCATTCAGGAGAATCTTCTAAACACAAAAGAGGGGAAAAAGTGAGGAAATTCAAAGAACAACAGAAAGAAAAGCAAAAGTATTACTTTGACAGAGTAACAAAAAATCTACACTGGTGACCAAATAAGGCTAAAAGATAAAATAAACTTATGGACTCAGAAGGGAACTATCCTTAGTGAAGTCCAACCAAGATCATACACCATTCAGACAGATGATGGTGCTGTTCTGCAAAGAAATCTTCGAGATCTTCAAATGAGACCAGTCACAGTGTTCAACAACCTGAATGCACATCTGAGAAGACAATGTCTGAGGCAATAACTCAGACTCAAGGACAATCAATCAGGAGATCATCAAGACACATGAATCCTCCTAAGAGACTCATTGAGCAAATTTAAAGACTTCTGTTATAGAATGAGGTAGCGCTATCTTATTTGCTCTTCAAGTTTTAGTGTATGTAAATGTGAACACACAAAACACGTTTAAAAAATGTAAACAATGTTGATAATAATGAAAATATAAGTTTTTGGGGTTAAAGTTAAAATTGCAGTTATACAAAGAAAACATGTTAGTTAAAAGTAAGCTACTTTTGTTTTAAGAAAGGGAGATATAATGATAGTGGTCATGTTTGCAATGCAACCAGCATTGCCTGACCGTTTGATTAGACCTGACTGCCAGCAGGGGGCTGACACGCAGTATGTTATCTGTAATGGAGGCTTGCAGCCTCATGGTGCTGTTTACAACAACTTTAAAGTAAGAACCTTTTCTTCATCCATGCGTTGACTAAGAACTTACACATACGAATACAAGATGAAACAGAGCGCTCCACTCCACCATTGACACTAGGTTAAAGAGGGATTGGAGTCGGCGTCTTGTAGCCACTCACGCAGCATTTATGATGGTAAGTTCTGCAACATAAGGGTTTACAGTCGCATTTTTTCACTCTATAATAGGGTCTAATGAGGAATGTTGGTCAGGACAATAAAATCGGTTCCAAACACAGTAGGCATATGTCAATACCAAATTTTTGGTGATTTAAAGGCAATGCATCTGCAGAGAACACATCTGAATAATCTTCGTCCTCAGTTTTCTTTGCTGTGATTAAACAGCTGATCTCATAGAATATTGAAATCTCAAGAGACAAAACTACTGCTGACAATTAAACAGATGGTTCAATTCTATTTCCACTGTAATTTCTTAGTATTTGTTTGATAATGCACAGATTTACTATGGGTCAATGGGTCATTGCTTGCAAAGGCTTAAATATTGATTGAAAATGGGCTGCTAAAGGAAGTACAGGAGTCATAACCCAAAGTTTTGTACATTGGAAATGAACAAAAATGATGTGTGGGGGTAGATCACAGAAAGACATCTGTGATGGGAGAATAAGCAGGTGCAGGAAGAGCAGATGCCAGCCATTATCGCTGATGCAGTAAGTGTGTGTCTCCTCAGAGTACTCAGCTCAAGGCAGGCAGGCGAGGAGAGAAGGGACATGGAAATGCCTCGTTCTCACCTGGCAGAAGGCACTGTGGCCCTGCAGCAATCAGCAAGACCATCACATCAGTCTCCCAAATAACCATAACGTCATAAGGCATTGGAGCAGAAATCAGCTCTTCAGACCATCGAGTCTACCCTGCCATTCAATCATAAGCAAATCCATTTTACCACTCAACCCCATAGCCTGCCTTTCTCCCCATTACTCTCGATCTCTGACTTAAATACACCCAATAACCTGCCTCCACAAACACCTATGGCAGCAAATTCCACAGATTTACTACCCTCTGGCTAAAGAAATACCTACACATGCATGCTCGTTTGAATGTGTGGCCTGTCAACAAGTTGTGTGTTTGTAACCCACGGAGGAGCTGAACTGACATTCCTTGTTCATAAAATATTGTCGACCCATTTCTGAAACTTACGTTACTAGTCAAACAAAAAAAAACTTTTCTACAGATGGTGTACATCTGGAAAAAAATACTGCAATTATTCAGCAGGCCAAAGAGGATTTCTGAAGAGAAATTTTATTCATGTTTCAGCTCAGTAAACCTTATCGTGATGCTGGAATCCCTTTCAGGAAAGCTGGCAGGAGGAAGGAGGCGTGTTCCTCTGCTGAGCAGAAGATTTTTTAGCCAAGTGCTTAGAAATTTGGTTTCAGATTTACATGAAGAGCATTTGCCCAAAGATGAATGTGCAGTATTGCAATAATTTATGGACTTGATCAAGGAAGATTTCTCACTTACTGCCCACTCTTAGCTCAAATGTTCACTATCCATGTCCCTACTGCTCAAATATCATCCCTCCTCAGCTTCAGTGTATTGTACCTGTTCAGCACAATACACTTCAGCTCCTGGTTTCTCTTGCTATAATACAGCATTTCCTTCTCTCTTCACAGTATCATTTTCTCAAGCTGCGCCATCACTTGCTGAATGGATAAACTCTTCAACATTGATAAGCTCATTTTCAAATTAATAACTTGTTCTTTCTTGTGGGCATGCTGTGTCCATTTTGCATTAGCAGCGCTCCATCAGTGGAGGCTGAGACACAAAGCCTATTCTCCGATGGAAGAGACCATGCATCTGTCCCTCCTGTGTGAAATGGTTGGAGGTCATGTTCTACAGAGTTCTCATTCTATTTCTCTTGACGCATCTTGTATGATACCAGCAGTGAAAGCTTCCTTGGCTGGGTTAGAATTATATATTATTCACCAAGTTACAAGACCATTCAGCATTGGATCCTGCTTGCAAAGCACTTACCTTTTCAACTTGTGCAAGATGAAAGCTCCAACAATGAGTAGGCAGATTACAAACATAAAGACAACAACCCACACGCCTTTCCCTCCAATGCTTTTCTGTGAAACTGGAAATAAAAATATGACATAATACTGAAATCAGCCACAGAAAATAGTTTAATAACTTGATGTCAAATGATAACATTAGGATTTATGTCCTTCAACAAGTCATAGAGTCAAACCAATCCCTTCAGCCCAACTTGCCCACGCCAATGAAAATTCCCCACTCACACTAGTACCACATGCCTGAATTTGAACCTCTAAATCAATCCTATCCATCTATCTGTCAAAATTTTTCTTAGTTTCCTAAAGAAAAAATTATCTCCATGTACAAAGATAAGACATTAATAAAAATAATTTCTAACTTTCCATTCAAAATTTGAAAAGATAATAGTAATTGAATAGGATTTTTTTCACAAATAAGATTAATTATAACATAACCTGATGGAAACGTGCTTAATATTTACTTCCTTAAACAATTTCTCGTCAGTTGTCATATCCCAATACAATGTAGATAATCACTGCAGTGACCACAGGCTCTGAAATTTCACAAGTCTAATGGAAGGCATCTGGTGGAAGAAACATAAGAGGACAAGAAGCAGAAGGATGAGCCTAGGCCTGAAAGGCTGGGTACCCTTTACTTCTTATGGATGTGCATGACCCACTGAGTTTCTCCACCACATTTGTGCATTGCACTCGATCCCAGCATCTGTTGAATTGGACCTTACTAGTTGGACCTTACTAGTAATTGTGACCTTACCTGCTCGGTAATCTGCCAGCGTGACCGTCACTTCAACCCCTGGTTTCAGGGAAATTTTTACTTGGTTTTCTGTAAGAGCTTCTATTAAAGAATCAATCCCCTGTGGGGGGGAAAAAAAAATCAAGCCAACGTGAATGAATTACTGCAGAGCTGGAGGACCAAATCCCAGCCACTTGTGTGCCTCACAAGGGCAGCAATTCTACATCACAGTGACCATCACTTATACTACTGAGATAATTTAGTGGCAATTACCACATATGGATGAAAAAAATAGTTTAATTTGAAATTCATTGCAAATTTATGAATGCATATTTAATATTGGACTTAATAAATATGTTTACTTTTCCTACTCCATGGATAATATTATTCCAAAAATTTAACTAGAGTTGGTGGCTAATTCTAACACACATTGAACTCTCTCTAATCCTGTACTGACAAGATACTGCAATGACTTGTCAATTGCTTAAATACATTTGAAAAAATTACTTTGCATTACAAGTAGAACAATTTACAACCTGTTGCATGTGGGAGATAGAAGGCAGAAAAATTTAAAACAATGAAAGAAAAATTCCAGAGATTCACTGCTCTCTGAGAGCAGAAATTTTTATACATCTTAATTTTAAAGGACCAGTCTTTACTATGAGCTATGTTCATCTCCTTGTTCGCATCCTCTCAAATTATACAATCAGATCACTCCTTACTTTGCTAAATTCCAAGGAATTTCTTGCTAGGACAAAGCCCTCATCCCAGAAATTAGCTTGGTAAATCTCTCAAACAATTTCAAGCATTTTCCAATTGCACCCTGTAAAATTGCAACAAGAACCTCCCTATTCTTGAACTCCAATAATTTTGTAAACTGAGTATCCATGAATCACATCCTTCTAGCCTGCAAAGGACCTGTTTATTCCAATTCTTTATCTTCTAGGTGACAGTTGGGTTTTCATTCACGTTAACACACTTCCTCCAATATCTTGTGCTCTTAATTTAGGCACCAGCTCCCTTTCTAGCACTGGGTCAAAATGTCTTTTGGAAATCTAAATATACTACATCTACATATTCTCCTTCATCTACTCTCCCTGTCACACTGGTTCAGAAGGCAGTCACACCCATTAGGTTAAGTACTTCAAATTTGGTCATAGTCAGGTTTAGAAGGACATGACTGCTAGTGAGGAAGGGAGGGGGATCCAAGAAGTAGTGTTGGTGAATCTTCAGCTCTTAAACTCGTCCAACAGCTTGGAGATTCTGTCCAACGAGTGAGTAGAAGTGAGGGCTGTAGAAGGGATGAGTGACCTGACCCTGGCACAGTGGTTCAGGAAGCCATTTAAGAGAGGGGGGGGGGCGGAGAGAAGAAAATGCAGTGGTAATAGGGGATAGTAATAGACAAGGGGATAGACAATAGTCTCTGCAGCGAGGATTGAGACTCTCAAAAGCTGTGTTGCCAGCCCAGTGCCCAGGTACGGGATGTCTCAGCTGACCTCAGAGGAATTTGGACAGATTCAGTTATTGTGGTTCATGTGTCTACCAGCAGGAGGAAAGGGGTTCTGCTGAGTAAATTTGAGCAACTGGGGACTAAATTAAAAAGCAATGTTACGGTGGCCGTGGGGGACATAGGTACATTGGGAAAATCAGGTGTGCACTGGATCACAAGAAAAGGAATTTGTGGAATGCCCACAAGATTTTTTTTAGAGCAAATTGTGACTGGGCTCACAAGGGAAAAGGCAATTCTGGATTTGGTGTTGTGCATTGAACCAAATTTGATTAGGGAATATAAGGTAAAGTAGCCCATAAGAGGCAGTGGTCACAATATGAATTCATTCTGCCGATTGAGAAACAGAATGTGTCAGCATTACAGCTGAGTACATAGGCATGAGAGAGGAGCCGGCCAAAGATGACCGGTAGGGAACACGAGCAGGGGAGACGGGAGCAGCAAATGCAGGAGTTTCTGGGAGTAATTCAGAAGGTGATGATCTTTTCATCCCAAAAAAAGAAGTATGCTAAAAGGAGGGTGAGGCAACGTGGCTGACGAGCCAAGTCAAAGACTGCATGAAAGCAAAAGAGAGGGCACACAGAAACCAGAGGATAGAGATGCCTTTAAAAACCAACAGAAGGCAACAAAAAAGGGAAAGGGGAGAAAAGATGAAATATAAAGATGTGAGTCAATAACACAAAAGAGGACACCAAAAGTGCTTTCAGATATATAAAGAGCAATAGAGAAGCAAGAGTGGGCATCAGATCACTGGAAGATGATGCTACAAAAGTGGTAATGGGAAACAAATAAATGGAGGATGAATTGAATAAGTATCCTAAATTTAAAATTTAAATGTAGATATACAGCATGGGAACAAGCCCTTCCGGTCCATGAGACCATGCCACCCAAATACTCCAATTAACCTGCAGCAACCATATATTTTTGAAGAATGGGAGGAAACTGGAGCACTCAGAGAAAAAAACCCAAGCAGACACAGGGAGAACGTACAAACTTGCAGAGAGAGTCAGACTGAACACAAGTTGCTGATGTTATAACAGCATTGTGCTAATATCTGTGCTAACTGTGACGTACAATATCCAATCTTCACTGTGGAAGACACCAGTGATGTACCAGAAGTTCATGAGTCAGGGCGCAGAAGTGAGTGGAGCTGCAGAAGGATGAGGGGGGTCTCCTTGAAACTGACTGAATATTGAAAGGACTGGGTCGAGTGGATGTGGAGAATATGTTTCCAGTAGTGGGACAGTCTAGGACCAGGGGGCACAGCCTCAGAATAAAAGATGTGACCTCTTGACCTAGACTCCCCTATTCTGGTGCCTTCCTGGAATTCAGCTGGATTTGAAAAGTTTCACTCAATCGGTTCATGGTCTCTGCAGCCACTCTCTTTAAAACCTTAGGTACTTGTGAGCTTCTCAAACACTTTCCCTTTAGTGATGAAAATTTGAACAATGTTTCCTCTGAGTTTTGGCATTAGTTCATCTTTGACCTGAAGAGCATTTGCATGGTGAAGACTGATACAAAAACATTGTCATTTCTTTGTTTCCCTGTTTTAATTCACCGGTCCCATTCTTTGGAGGTTCCACACATACCTCAGACATCTTCCCATTTCTATGTTCTGTTTGTTTTAATATTGTATGCAAGTTTCCTCTCAACATCAATTTTCTCCCTTATGAGCGTTTTAGTCTTTCACTGCTAGACCCTCAGTCCTCTGGCCTCTCATTTCCCTTTCAACTTTGTATGTCTTGCTTTTCCATGTAACATTCTCCTTGACGTTCCTTCTTTACTTTCTCCTGGAATCCCACTATTTGCTGGACTCTTCATCTCCCAATCTCTCAGCCTATTTTCCCCCAGTCCACGTTAGTCAACGCTACCTGTTCATGATTTCGGCCCAATCTGATTCTGCTCTGCTCTTATTTAAGTTGAAGAAGGTGGATTTGGTCTGGTGGTGCCCACACTCAAACTGCCCTTGGAACTCCATTGTGGTGCAGCTTTCTGCTGCTATTCACGATTTCAGGCCAAACCAGTTCTAATTCCTATCCATAGACTCTATGCCACGACTCACCAAATTTCTGATACCTTCATTAATTAATAACATTTCCTTTCCCTTTTGCTATGATCGTATAACCTGGAAACATTGAGCATTCCGTCCTGGTCACCCTGTAACCATGGCTCTATAGGAGCTATTACGTCATACACACGTGTTGCTTATGCGTCCCTTTAAATATAATCGCATCCCTTCTACTTTCTCTGCTGCTGGAAAACTAACTTGTGTCTCTCTCTTTCCCAGTTTTGATGCAGGATTTTAGACGTTGACAGCTTTATTCTACAAATGCTGCCAGATCTGTGGAAATGTTGCAGCATTTTATGTTTTGGATTCAGATTTCCAGCATCTCCAGTTTTTTTTTAATTTTACCCACCCTTTTGGAAATGCTTTGAGCAATTTCTCGGTTAAACACATGATCCAAATCTAAATTAGCATTGACCCGATCTGAAATTCATGACATAATCAATCAACATAATTGGCTGTTCATAAAACTTAGAGTTACACTGTCAGCTTTACCATGCATCATCCTATCTGGTACCTTGTCAGTGGCCGTGCTCCTTTTCATCTTTGGTTTCTCTGGTGGTGGAAGCAGGTACAGTTCTGCTGTGGTGGGTAGGCCTATTCTTACCACTGTTAGCAGTAATTCCTTAGGGATGCCTGTAGTCTATAACAACAAAACCACATGAGTATCATTTTAAACAGTTTCATGCTGAGATTATTCTGAATGCTAACGAATTCTTTCTCAAACTACTGAATGGAATACAAGATTAGGATGAAATAAATATTGATGAATTGGCTATTAAAAATAATTTCAATGCTTTAATATTCATGGTCAACTGCCAAGAACTAATCTGCATTCAATGAAGGTACAGAGATGACTAGCCAAAGTTAATGGAACATAGAGCATACAATATAATACAGGCCCTTTGGCCCGTGATGTTGTGCTGGCCAATGTAAACCTACTCCACAATAATCTAATCCTTCCCTTCTTCAAACCATATTCTTCTATTTTTCTTACATTCATGTGCTAAGAGTCTTTTAAATGTTCCTATTATACCAGCCTCCACCATCTCCCGCAGCAATGCATTTGAGGCACCCTCCACTCTGCATAAAAAACTTACCTCTAGCATCTCTAAAATTTCCTCCGCTCACCTGAAGTAGATGTCCCCTGGTATTTGCTGTTGCTGCTCCAGGAGATAAATTCTGGCTCTCCACCCTAGCTATGCCTCTATTAATCTTATATACCTCTATTAAGTCACCTCTCATCTTCTGTTACTCTAAAGAGAAAAGCTCCAGCTCTGTCAACCTGTGAATGTTTCTTGTATATTTGTTAGGTGAGTAATGAATATTATCATTTGAATTTTTGATGGGAACATTTAATCAATTTGAAGTCAGTGTCCACTTCTTCATGCCTGCCATCATTCACCACAACATTCTGCTTTAACTGACACTGCTCTGGAAAATAAACACTGGGTTAGAGAGTCTGGACTGAAACACAGAAAACTGCAGATGCTGTGATTGTAGAAAAACACACACGGAAATGCTAGAGGAACTCAGCCAGTCTCACTGCATCCACAGGAGGTAAAGAAATATTGCTGATGTTTCGGGCCTGAGCCCTTCTTCAAGGTATAAACAAAAATCAGACAGGCACCTAACACAGAGAAAGGGGGAAAGAATTGGAGGGGGAGGAGACCAGACCAACAAATCAAAGGTGTTAATTGGATATGATAAGAGGAAAGGTGGGAATTGATTTTGGCTCTGTGAAAGGCGACAGAGGGAAAAGGGAAAAGAGAGGGAGAGAGTAAAAAGGATGAAGATGAGGAGAGGGGTTTTAACAGAAACTGAAGAAGTCAATGTTAATGGCATCCATCAGGGTGAAATTAAGGTGCCCAGATGGAAGATTAGGTGTTCTTTCTCAATTTGTGGATAGTCTCAGTCTGTCAGTGCATGAGACCATATCAGAAAGGGAATGGATGAAATGCGTGGCCATTAGAAGATCCACGCTATTGTGGCAGACAGAGCCAAGGTTCTCATTGAAAAGATTTCCTAGTCCAGTCTTTCCAAAGTAGAGGAGACCACAGAGGGTGCACTGGATGCAGTAGATGACCCCCCGCAGATTACAAATGAAATGTTGCTTCACTTGGAAGGACTGTTGGGGGCCCCGAATGGTGGTGAGGGAGGAGTTGTGGGCACAAATGGAGCAGTCACAGGGGTAGGTGCTGTGCATTTTCCTTTCAGAATCAGCAGTTGCAAGGTGAAACTGAATTTGCAATGGAGAGAAGAAGTTTGGCAGAGAAAACTGGCAAGTGAAGAAGGAACCAGTGAAAATTACAGCTGCCGGGGCAAATTGGGTAGAAGAAAGATGACATTGCAAACTGGGCAGGATGGGTGGTAGAAGTGCAGTAGACAACTGTCCTGGAGAAACTCAGCAGGTCACATACCATATATTGTTTAAGGTCAAGTTCAAGTTTATCATCATCTGACATCACAAAAACAACTTGACAAAACAGCATTCTCCGGTCCTCAGTGCAAAACATGTAGCCACACAGCTAGACATGACACACATACAGACAAACAATACATATGCAGAATAATATATATAAATAAAAATAAATATTGTTTCATGAATATCAGAATCTCGGATGGTTCGTGTGAGCAGTTTCTTTGGTCTTTCCCATGGGAAGAAGCCGTTCCTCAGCCTGGTGCAGCCTGGTGCTACTGTATCTCTTTCCTGATGGAAGCAGCTAAAAGATGCTATATGCAGGTTTGAAGGGGTCCTTAACAATTTTGCTTCAGACAACGATCCATGTAGATCACGTCGTTGGGACAGGGAGACTCCAGTAATCCTCTCTGCCACTCTTATGGTTCTGTGGTTTTCCTCCAATCCATTGTTCTGCAGCAACCATACCCCACTGTGATGCAGCCGGCCAGGACACTCTCAATAGAGCTCCTGTAGAAGGTTGACATAATGGTGGCTGTAGCCTTGCCTACTTCGGTCTTCTCAGCAAGTGCAGTTGCTGTTGCGCCTTCCTGATAAGTGAGGAGAATTTGTTGGAAATAAAAGGTAACCAACATTTCAGGCCTGGGCAGGTCTTACATTATTCAGGTGCCTAGAACTGGAAGAAATGGGAAGCTGGAGGAAAGGAGATAGAAAGATAGGGAAAGAAAGAGACGGGGGAGGGTGTTGATGGAAATTGAAAGTCGATGGGAATGCATCTGGTTGGAGAGTGCCCAGACAGAATATGAAGTGTGATTCTTCCAATTTGAAGGTGGTCTCAGTTTGGCAGTAAGAGGACATGGCAAGCATGTCGACATAGGAAGGTACGTGGAATTGAAGTGGTTGGCCACTGATTGGTCCTTGCTGTTGTAGCAGATAGAGCAAAGTTGCATCCAGTCTCACTGATGTATAGGAGGCGACATCAGGTGCACCACATGCAGTAAATGACCGCCACAGATTCAAGTGAATTTTGATTCACTTGGAAGGACTGTTTGGGGCCGTGAAAGAGGGTGAGTGGGAGGTGTAGGTACAAGTGTAGCAATTCTTGCAGTCTCAGTTAAAAGAATGCCACAACTATTTGAAGAGATGGTGGGGGTGGGGGAGGGGTATGGTTGACAGATTCACTTTGAAGTGACATTATGTAATACACATCTAACATGGTGTTCCCTAAGAACAAGATTTGGAGTCAAAATGAAAACACCTACTTCAAATGGCTTCCATAAGATGAATGAATTTAAATGAAACACCATTTCAATTTTAGGAACACAAGGAAATCCCAAACATCCAAAAGGTGATGTGAATCCAAACTGTGAATTCAAATATGGATCTTCACGCAGGAAGATTCAAAAGAATATATGAAAAAAACAAGGAAATGGGACAAAGTAAGTAATTCTTACATGCCGCACATGGGGAATGTTTGGGCAGCTTTCTGTGTTGCAACTATCTGTGTTGATGTGGTTTTCATAAATACAAGAGACCGAGGACAAGTTATTCCTATTCTTACATCATGGTCAACAACAAAAAAAAGCTGTTTATGCATTGTGAGGCAGACAAAACTTCCAGTTTAATTCTCAGGGCAGTGACAAGTGAAAATTGATCTAATCATGGCAAATATTCAACTAATATTTAAGTATTTAAACAATCATTTTAACCTGAAAGGAGCTAGTTAAAAGTATCAGAAGGAAAGAAATTGCAAGGCTGTGGGAAGTGGACAAGGTTGATTGAATTTGCATGAGCTAACATGGCTTTGGAGGGCTGAATAACGTCCGTTCACGCTGTAATCATTCTGTGATTCAGCAGTAATAAAAGTGCTGTCGGATAATGAGTCACCACAGCGGGATGCATTTTTAACTTGCCAACTGAGCTATATTTGTTATTTATAGAAATTGTTAGATCCCTTCTTTCATTGACTGTAAGATCTCTCCGAGGTTCAATGGACTGCAATAACAAGTGTAGCTTTCAACAATGTGCTAGCAAGCAAAATATACTTTAAGCAAATACCTCTGATAAAATCCTTGATATAACCTGTCCGATATCTTCTCTCCACTCTGGCACATTAGGATTGTAACTGTCAATGTTTTGCGAAAACTCAAGAGGCAGGACTTCCAATTGATCTGAAAAAGAGAAGTATTTGTACTAGAGAATGGAAGGCGGAGGGTTAATTGATTTACAAACTGGTTACAGATTGCAAATAATGTTTAATCATATGTTATTTTGCTCTGATAACTTCACATTTTCAAGTGATGCAATGGTTTACATCAATACATTTTCATACCTCTAAAAAGCCAACTCACCAAATGCATATTCAAGGATTTCATAATCACTTGTAGATAAGGAATCTGTGGCTGAAAATTTCCATGGGTTCCCATCCATAAATATTGGGTAAATGCATACAACGATTTATTTATTTGTTTTGCTGATTTGTAAATTCTAGCATTCCAACTTATTTGAAATGCAGAAAATGATATTGGCAAAATGCCTTTAAAGAGTTTAATGTCACGGGCATCAAAAATGCAGGGATCGAGGTCATTTGACGAGCAGACCAGTTGACATCTCATCAGCATGCAAAGATATAGAAAGAGAACAGTTGATATGGAGTAATGGTAATATAAGTTTACCATTTTGAGATTTGTTCAGATATCTGAACAAATATATCTGACTAGATAACCCCAAGAAAGAAGCTGTCGAGGAGTCTGGTAGTGGGTGGGGGGGGGGGGCGGGGGGGGGGTTGGGTGGGGGTGGCGGGGAAGGGTAGAGAGAGTGTGGTCAGCATTGGATGAGTTTTTTTTTAATATGTTGGCTGCTTTTTCAAGGAAGTTAGAGTTATAGATAATGAGATTACCATCCATGCCATTGTTGACTGTCAGAGCTGTCTTTATTCTAGAGGGCGAAGTTAATGAGTTGGTAAAAATGGGCTGAGAAATGGCAGGAAGGATATGAGAGATGGAATGTTCAATGCAGTTCTAGTCTCCATGCTATAGGAAAGATGTGATAGCACTGGGGAGGGTGTTAAAAGGATGTTGCCTGCATTGAAGCATTACAGTTATGTGCAGAGACTGAAGAGATCGAAGCCTGTTTTGTTTGGAACAGGGATTTATAAGGGGGAACAAAATGGAGGTATATAAAATTGTGTGAGGTATAGATAGTGTATAATACAGAAACCTTTACCCAAATTAAAGGTAGATAAGATTAGCGGAGTTCTTTTTTGGGAAGTACATACAACATCGTGGGCTGTGCTGTAAATTTAGGGTAAGAGACAGGAGATTTGGAGGGGATCTGAAGCATAACTTTTTCACCCTGAGTGTGTGGAAGCAGAGAATCCACTGCCAAGAGAGTAGAGGAAGAGATCCTCTGACAGCATTTAAGGAGTCAAGAATTTAAACTGTCTCAGCTTAGAAAGCTATGGTCCAGGTGCTGGAAGATTGGTTCAGTACTGAGGGTACCCAAGGATCAATGCAAAGACAGGCTGGTGTATGACAACTATCTAAAGTCATTTATGAACTTGTGATATGTAACATTACTGAAAGTTATTTCCAAATCGAAGAGGGCACAGAGAGAGTGATGGAACATTTCCAGTGTGGGTTTCTCAGGGTAGATTGTATCTGGGTTGTGATTCCCTGGGTATAATGGGTGCTTTGCACCTTGGACATGTTGTCTATGTAAAGTGGACAGGTACCGTGTGTCTTGGACATGATTCTCTGGACAATGGCATTGATGATGATGCAGAAGTTGGAGGTAGACTTTTGTCTCTTAGGCAGGTGGGTTAGTTCAGGGTCGGGTTGACATGGTCAGCTCAGGTTGTAGTTTCAGCTAAATAGAGGGAGCTTTCTTCTTCCAAGTAACCTCAAACAGTTAAATGGAGAAAATTGAAAAGCAAATCTCTCTGGAATCTGGAAAAGAAAGATAAGAACAATATTTTTCAGGACAAGATGAGGTTGCGGAAAGTGGTACAAAACCATTTTGAAAGGCCCACACCAATCAAGCTGTGGATGGCCTCCATGTACATAGCCTATCTGTGTATGTGATGTCCAAAAACACAGAGGGGTTATAACCTAAACCTGATGTTCAATATAATATCTGATTCAAATAACTGTTCAGGAACTGATAGACCTGGATTTGAAAAAAAAAAATCAGACTTACCAAATATCCTCACCACCTTTGAGTCCTGAACCATGGAACTACCACAGGAGGCCTGGACTGTGACTTTGATCTGACTCTTTTCACTGAAGCTGGTTATGAGACTGTTTTCCAGGGTGAGGTGAGGCTGCAAGAAGTGGTTGAAATACATTGCAACTATTACCTTATTTTCCCCACTTGGACCAGCATTCATAACTTATCATGAAGTGACACCCACCTCCAGGTTGTCACCCAGCCACCACTGAAAGACTGTGAGGTTGGAGGAGCTGGGTTGCACTAATGCTGTTAAATTCACCTGCTGGTTTCTGCGGACGACTGGGAGTACCTCCAGATGCACAACCTGTAGTGGAGCTGAGGAGACCCAATATTAATGAATCTGCAAATCAAGCTCTACTGCTATTCAACTAATCATTATTTATAATAAAAATCTGCTTGAAGACAAAATTAAAAATGTTTTAGATGTCTTGGTTAGCTCATTACTTTTTACTTACTGACTTTCAAACCATGCACAATTTTCTATTGTGGAAGTTACATTTTGAAATGATTTCACAGGAGTAACAGGGTTGTTTCCAGTAGAGAACCTGGATTCAGATACAGAATTTAAAATTTAAATTTAGACATATAGCCCACAAGCCCATGCCGCACAATTACACCCAATTGACCTTCAACCCTTGCTAATTTTGAAGGGTGGGAACAAAATGGAGCATCCAGACACAGGGAGGACAAATTTAAATTTAAATTTAGACATATAGCCCACAAGCCCATGCCGCACAATTACACCCAATTGACCTTCAACCCTTGCTAATTTTGAAGGGTGGGAACAAAATGGAGCATCCAGACACAGGGAGGACAAATTTAAATTTAAATTTAGACATATAGCCCACAAGCCCATGCCGCACAATTACACCCAATTGACCTTCAACCCTTGCTAATTTTGAAGGGTGGGAACAAAATGGAGCATCCAGACACAGGGAGGTCATACAAACTCCTTACGGACGGTGCCAGATTCAAACCCTGGTTGCTGACGCTGTAGCAGCATTGTGCTAACCGCTACACTAACTGTGTTGCCCAGAAGTCAGAGACAAGCTAATTTCTTGTACAACTTCTGCACAACTTTACTTGGACTCTAAGCAGTTTGAAATTATTTCACCTGGGGAATCTTATTCTACTTCTTATTATATTGAGGACAAACTTTAGAGGTAAGGTACAGCTCAATCATCATAACTTTGTGAAAGATTAGCTGAGGATCTGTGATATCTTATGAATCCTTGTGGCTTTCCTTAGAATGTAAATTTCTCAATCCCAAATTTTATCTGATAATTATCCTGATTTTTTTTATTCAGGCACGAGAATTAAGCTTTTTTTATAAGGCCAAAATTTAGTGCTTGTTTCTGACAGGTCTCAGTTGTAAGGGGATTAGACAAGAGTTTCTGTGGCCGCAAACGAGACTCCCGGTTGGTATATTGCCTCCCGGGTGCAAAGGAATATCTCGGAGCGGCTAAAGGACATTCTGGAAGGGGAGGGTGAACAGCCAGCTGTCGTGGTCCATATCAGTACCAACGATATTGGAAAAAAAGGGATGAGGTCCTGCAAGATGAATTTAGGGAGTTAGGAAATAAATTAAGGAGCAGGACTTCAAAGGTAATAATCTCTGGATTGTTACCAGTGCCACGAGCTAGTCAGAATAAGAATAATAGGATAACTAGAATGAATATGTGGCTTGAATGGTGATGTAGGGGGGAAGGCTTTAGATTTTTGGAACATTGGAACTGGTTCTGTTGCAGATGGGACTGGTACAAACAGGATGGGTCTGCATCTGGGCAGGGCCGGGACCAATGTCCTTGGGGATTTGTTTGCTATTGCTGTTGGGGAAGGTTTAACTAATGTGGCAGGGGGATGGGTACGAGCCCAGAGAGTCAGAGGGGTGTAAAATAAAGATAGAAGCAAAAGATAGTAAGGTGAAAAGCAATAGTGATAGGCAGGTAAGACCAAGGCGAAAATCACAAAGATATACTTACTTACCTAATGGTAAAAGGGATAAGAATGTGGCTAAAGTAAGTCTGAAGGCCTTGTGTCTTAATGCAAGAAGCATTCGTAATAGAGTGGATGAATTGAATGTGGAGATAGCTATTAATGACTATGATATAGTTCGGATCACAGAGACATGGCTTCAGGGGGACTGTGACTGGGAGCTCAACATTCAGGGTTACTCGATATTCAGGAGGGATAGACAGAATGGAAAAGGAGGTGGAGTAACATTGTTGGTTGGGGAAGAGGTAGAAAGGAAGGATATTAGCTTGGAAGATGTGGAATCGATGTGGGTAGAGCTGCCAAACATGAAGAGGCAGAATTCACTAGTGGGAGTTGGGTTCAGGCCACCTAACAGTAGCAGTGAGGTTAGGGATGGCATTAGGAAGGAAATTGGGAATTCATGCAACAAAGGGACAGCAGTTATAATGGGTGACTTTAATCTTCATGAAGACTGGGTGAACCAAATTGGTAAGAGTAGGAGGAAGAGGATTTCTTAGAATGTATGTGGGATTGTTTTCTAAATCAACATGCCGAGGAACCGACGAGGGAACAAGCCATTCTAGACTGGGTACTGAGTAAGGGAGAAGGGTTAATTAACAATCTTGTTGTGAGAAACCCCCTTGGGCAAGAGTGACCACAATATGGTGGAATTCTTCATTAGAATGGAATGTGACAGAGTTGATTCAGATACAAAGGTTCAGAATTTGAAGAGGGGTGACTTTGATGGTATGAGATGTGAATTGGCTAAAATAGATTGACAAATGGTACTTCAAGGACTAACAGTAGAAATGCAATGGCAATCATTTAAGGATAGCTTGGAGCAAGTACAACAGATGTACATCACAGTTTGTAAAAAGAATAAATCAAGGAGGGTAATGCATCCGTGGCTAACAAGGAAAATCAGAGAGAGTATCAAATCCAAAGAAGCAGCATATAAATAAGCCAAAAAAAAAATATTCCTGATGATTGGGAGAAATTCAGAGTCCTGCAGAAGAGGACAAAAGGATTAATTAGGAAAGGTAAAAGAGATTATGAGAGGAAGCTGGCAGGGAACATAAAAAATGATTGTGAGCATTTTTATAGATATGTTAAGAGAAAGAGGTTGTTTAAGACAAATGTGGGTCAGTTGTGGACAGAAATGGGGAGTTAATCATGGGGAACAAAGGTACGGTAGACTGTCTGAATGACTACTTTAGTTCTGTCTTCACCAAGGAGGACATAACTAATCTTCAGGAAATTGTTGAAGATCAGGGACCTAATGTGAGGGAGGGTATAAAGGAAATAATTGTAATTTGAGAGGTTGTATTAGTTAAATTGCAGGGATTAAAGGTGGATAAATCCCCAGGGCCGGATGGTCTGCATCCAAGAGTGCTGAAGAAAGTAGCCCAGGAAATAGTGGATGCATTAGTGATAAGTTTTCAAACTTCCTTAGATACTGGATTAGTTTCTGAGGATTGGAGGGTGGCCAACATAACCCCACTCTTTAAGAAGGGAGGGAGAGAGAAACCGGGAAACTACAGACCAGTTAGCCTGACATCGGTTGTAGGGAAGGTGCTAGAATCAGTTAATAAAGATGCAATCGCAGTACATTTGGAGAGTAGTGGTATCATCGGACAGAGTCAGCATCATTTTGTGAAGGGAAAATCATGTCTGATGAACAGAGTTTTTTGAGGATGTAACCAGTAGAGTGGATGGGGGGAATCAATAGATGTGGTATATCTGGACTTTAGTAAGGCATTTGATAAGGTTCCGCACAGAGGACTAGCATACAAACTTAAAAAGCATGGTTTTATAGGAGGAATGGTGTTAAGGTGGGTAGAGAATTGGTTGATGGACAGGAAACAAAGAGTAGGTATAAATGGGTTCTTTTCAGAATGGCAGCCAGTGACTAGTGGGGTACCACAGGACTCTGTGCTGGGGCTGCAGTTGTTTACAATATATATCAATGACTTAGATGTGGGAATAGATAGCAATATCTCAAAATTTGCAAATGACACGAAGTTGGGTAACGGGGTTGGCTGTGCTGAGGACGCTAGGAGGGTGCAGAGTGATTTGGACAAGTTAGGCGAGTGGGCCAAGACATGGCAGATGTAATATAATGTGGATAAATGCGAGGTTATCCACTTTGGAGGTAAGAACAGGAAAGAAGACTATTATCTAAATGGCATCTGTTTAGGAAAAGGGGAGTTGCAAAGAGATTTGGGTGTTGCTGTGCGTCAGTCATTGAAAGTGGGCGTGCAGATGCAGCAGGCGCTGAGGAAGGCGAATGGTATGTTGGCATTCATAGAAAGAGGATTTGAGTACAGGAGTACAGAGATCCTGCTGCATTTGTACAGGGCCTTGGTGAGACCACATCTGGAGAACTGTGTGCAGTTTTGGTCTCCTTATCTGAGGAAGGACATCCTCGCCATGGTGGGGCTGTAGAGAAGATTCACTAGGCTGATACCAGGGATGGAAGGACTTGCATATGAAGAAAGGTTGGATAGACTAGGCTTGAATTCTCTGGAATTTAGAAGATTGAGGGGGGATCTTATAGAAACATATAAAATCCTTGTATTCTCTGGAATTTAGAAGATTGAGGGGGGATCTTATAGAAACATATAAAATCCTTGTATTCTCTGGAATTTAGAAGATTGAGGGTGGGGGGATCTTATAGAAACATATAAAATCCTTAAGAGTTTTGACAGACTAGACGCAGGTAGGTTGTTTCTAATGCTGGGAAAAACCAGAACCAGGGGTCACAGTTTAAGGTTAAAGGAGAAATTTTTTGGACTGAGATGAGGAAAAATTTCTTCTCTCAGAGGGTGGTAGATCTGTGGAATTCTTTGCCACAGGAAGTAGTTGAGGCCGGTTCCTTGTCAATATTTAAGAGTAGGTTAGATTTGGCCCTTGTGTCTAAGGGGATCAGGGGGTATGGGGAGAATGCAGGAACTGGGTACTGATCAGCCATGATCATATTGAATGGTGGTGTAGGCTTGAAGGGCCAAATGGCCTACTCCTGCACCTATTTTTCTATGTTTCTATGAGAAGATTGTGGAGAGCTGCTTTTCTAAACAGATGGGTGAATGTTGTCACAAAACATTATTGGAAAATGAGTACCATGAATCTATGCATGGACAAATGATGTGGGTGGGAAAGGAGAGGTATCCTCATAGACCCCCACCACCCAGGCCATTCCCTCTTCCCTCTGCTACCATTGGGTAAAAGGTACAGGAACCTGAAGATGAGTACTCAGCGGAACATGGACAGCTTCATCTCTGCTAACATCGGATTCCTGAATGATCAATGAACCAAAGACACTGTCTTACTTTGACCTTTTGTGCACTATTTTTATTTATTTTTGTAAGGTGGTTTATAAGAATGTTTAAACTGTGATGCTGCCACAAAATAACAAATTTCATGATTTGTTCATGATAATACATTCTGATTCTTAAACATTTCACTAATGGCCACCATGTCATAATTCTACATGCTAATCCACACTCTAAGATCGTTTACCTTTCCTACAATACTTGCATTGAAATAGATGCACCTGAAAAAAATTTCCACCAGGTACGTTACATGCAATCTTCACTTCATCTTTTCCCTCCTCCACTCCCCATCCCCCTGCAAATCTAGTTTAAACACCCCTGGCAAGGATATTAGTCCTGCTCCAATTCAGAGCAGGTCCCAGCTACCCTGGAAGAGATCCGAATGAGCCAGAAACCTGAGGGCCTCCCTCCTGCACCATCTCTTTAGTCACCTGTTAAATTGCATTATCCTCCTATTTCTAACTTCACTCGCCTGTAACGTGGGTATCAATCCTGAGATCACAATCCTGGAGGTCCTGTCTTTCAAACTCACACCTAACTTCCTGAACTCTTGAGGCTGCTTTCTTTAGACACCGCCTCTTGTAGATGTCCTCGATGGAATGAAGTCTGGTGCCTGTGATGTCACAGGCCAAGTTGACAACCCTCTGGAGTTTTTTCTTGCCCTGAGCATTGGCACCTCTGTATCAGACAGTGATGCAACAAGCCAGAATGGTCTCCGTGGTATACCCGTCGATGTTTTAGAAAGCCTTCGGTGACATACCGAATCTCCTCAGACACCTCACAAAATACAGCCGCTGGTGAGCCTTCTTTGTGATTGCATCGACTTGGAGGCTTCCAGGACGGATCAGATTTCAGATTTATTCTCAGAGCACATACATGACATGACGTTAAACCCTGAGATTCTTTTTCTGCGGGTGAGATAGCATTACCACTTACTGGTACACTGTCCACAGCGTATACATGCAAACAAATAAAGAACTGTAAACAGGTAATGAACATAAACCAACTGTGAATACAGAGATAATAAAAATAATAATAAAGAGCACAAGTAAAAGTCCTTAAATGAGTCCCTGATTGAGTTTGTTGTTCAGGACTCTGATGGTGGAGGGGTAGCAGCTGTTCCTGAACCTCGTGGTGTGATCCTCGAAGATTTTGACACCCAGGAATTTGAAGTTCTTGACCCTCTCCACTACTGATCCCTCGATGAGGACTGGATCATGGTCTCCTGACTTCCTCCTGAAGTCCACAATTATCTCTTTGGTTTTGTTAACGTTGAATGCCAGGTTAGTGACATCACTCAACGAGCTGATCTGTCTCCCTCCTGTACACTTCATCAATGCTGTTTATGATTCTGCCGACAACCATCATGTCACCTACAAATTTGCGGATAGGATTGGAATTGTGCCTGGCCACACTGTCATGGGTGCATAGTGAGTAGAGCCTTGGGCTAGGCATACATCCTTGAGGTGTGCCTGTATTGCAGGAGGAGCAGGACAGGCAGCTCAATGATCCAGGCTTCCATTGTTTTAGACACAATAGAACAGGAGGGGGAGGATTGACATTGCTCATCAGGGAAAATATCACAGCTGTGCTCAGGCAGGACAGACCAGAGGGCTGCTTGTCTACTGGAGCAATATGGGTGGAGTTGAGGAATGGGAAAGATATGACCACACTCATGGGGTTGTATTATAGACCACCCAATAGTCAGAAAGAATTGGAGGAGCAAATCTGTAGAGAGATAGCAGACAGCAGCAGAAAACAATAGCAGAAGATTTTAACTTTCCACATATTGACAGGGACTCCATACTTGAAAAGAGCTGGATGACCTGGAGTTTGTCAAATATGTCCAGGAAAGTTTTCTAAATCGGTGTATAGATGTATCAACTAGAGAGAGTTCAATATTGGACCTCTTATTAGGGAATGAGAAAGGTCAAGTGACGGACGTAGGGGAACATTTTGGGTCCAGTGATCATAATGCTATTAGTTTCAAGTTAATTATGAAGAAGGATAGGTCTGGACCTTGGGCTAAGATTCTAAATTCGAGAAAGGCCAATTTTGAGGAATTGAGAAAGGATCTAGAATGTGTGGATTAGGATAAGTTGTTTTCTGGAAAGGATGTGTGAGGTAAGTGGATGACCTACAAAGGTGAAATTTTGAGAGTACAGAGTTTGTATGTCCCTGTTAGCATTAAATGCAAGGTTAGCAGGTATAGGGAACCTTGGTTTTTGAGGAATATTAGGGATCTGGTTTAGACAAAGAGAGAGGTGTATAACAGGTATAGGCAACATGGAGCAAATGAGGTACTTGAGGAGTATAGAAAATGCAAGAAAAACCTCAAGAAAGAAGTTAGGAAGGGTAAACGAAGACATGAGATTGTTTTGGTAGACAAGGTGAAGGAAAATCTCAAGAGTTTCTACAGGTATATTAAGAGTAAAAAGATAATAAGGGGAAAAATTGGTTATTTTGAAGATAATTGTGTTCGGCTTTGTATGTAGCCAAAATGGATCGGAAGATCTTAAATGTTTTTATTCATCAGTGTTCACTCAGGAAAAGGGCACAGAGCCATGGGAAGTAAGGAAAACAAACAGTGAGGTCATGGAACTTATACAGATTAAAGAGAAGGAAGTGATTGCTCTCTTAAAGCAAATAGGGATGGATAAATCCTCAGAGCCTGACAAGATATCCCCTTGGACCTTGAGGGAAGCTAGTGTAGAATTGCAGGGGCCCTGGCAGAAATATTTAAAATGTCCTTAGCCACAGTGATGGTGCTGGAATACTGGAGGGTAGCTCCCGTTCTGTTGTTTACAAAAGGCTGAAAAAGTAACCCTGAAGTCAGTAGTACACAAGTTATTGGGAGGTGTTCTTCAGGATCAGATCTACTAGTATTTGGATAGCCAGGGATTGATTAAGAATAGTCAACATGGCTTTGTGCATACTAGGTCATGTTCAACCAATCTTATAGAATTTTTCAAGGAGTTTAGCACAAACGTTGAAGAGGAAAAGGCTGTGGATGTTGTCTACATGAACTTTAGTAAGGCCTTTGACAAGGTCCCACATGGGAGGTTAGTCAGAAAGGTTCAGGCGCTAGGTAATCATGGGGAGGTAGTGAACTGGATTCCACATTGGCTATGCGGGAGAAGCCAGAGAGTGATAGTGGATTATTGCTTTTCAGATCTGGTACTAGTGGTGTACCACAGGGATCTGTGCTGAGACCATGGTTGTTTATCATATATACCAACAATCTGGATGATAATGTGGTAAATTGGATCAGCAAATTTACAGCAGGTGACACAAAGATTGGAGTGTTGAGGACAGCAAGGAAAGCTTTCAAAGCTTGTAGAGGGATCTAGACCAGCTAGTAAAATGGGCTGAAGAATGGCAGATGGAATTTAACGCAGACAAGTGTGAGGTGTTGCATTTTGGAAGGGTAAAACAAGAAAGCACATACACGGTAAATGGTAGGGCCCTGAGGAATGAGGTAGAACAGAGGGATCTGGGAATACAGATACATAATTCCCTGAATGAGGTCACAGGTGGATAGGGTGTAAAGAGCACTTTTGGCATATTGGCCTTCATAAATCAAAGACTTGAGTACAGGAGCTGGGATGTTATGGTAAAGTTGTACAAGACATTGGTGAGGCCAAATATAGAGTATTGTGTGCAGTTTGGTCACCTAATTACAACAAAGATATCAATAAGATTGAAAGAGTGCCGAGAAGATTTACTTGGATGTTGCTCAGACTTCAGGAACTGAGTTACAGGGAAAAGTTATAGAGGTTCAGACTTTGTTCCCTAGATCGTAGAAGAATGAGGGGAGATTTGATTGGGATATTTAAAATTTTGAGGGAGATAGACAGAGTAAATGTATATAGGCTTTTTTCATTGAGGGTAGGTGAGATGCAAACCAGAGGAGATGGGTTAAGGATGAAAGGGGAAAAGTTTAGGGGAAACTTCTTCACACAGAGAGTGGTGGGAGTGTGGAATGAGCTTCCAGCTGAAGTGATAAATGCGGGCTCAATTTTAATTTTTAATAAGAATTTGGACAGGTACGTGGATTGGAGGGGTATGGAGGGCTATGGTCTGTGTGCAGGTCTGTGGGACTATGGAGAATAATAGTTCAGCACAGACTAAAGGGGCAGAAGGGCCTGCTTTTATGGTTCTAAGGTTCTATGATTTAATATCAGCAGCAGGCAAAGGAAAAATGATCTTCAGACTGTCAATCAGAAGCATATTGGGTGCAAGGTGATCAATACTGGGGCCTCAAATACTTATCATCAGTTGGATGAGGTTAACGAACATACTGCAGCAAAAGGTACTGAAGAAAGAGAGATTGGGGGGTTAACATGTTGTGAGGAAGACAGAATGCCTGCCGAGTTTGAAAACCAGTGTTTTAATCGTACCTAATTGACTCATTATGTGCATGATTTTTTAACTCCAAAGGAAATGAGCCAGTAACAATTTTTCTCAAGGTCTAGAGCAGTGATTCTCAATATTTTTTCCCCACTCACATCCTACTATTTAAGGTTATTTAAGGTGGGATGTGAGTGGAAAGAAAACTTTTGAGAACCACTGATCTAGAGGAATGAGAGTGATCCTACTGACATAGAATTCTCGCGGATATTCACAGAGTAGATATTTCTCCAACTGAGGGTATCTGGAACTAAGAGCAGCATTCTTTAATAAGGAGTTGCCTCTTTGAGATGGAGATGAGGACAAATTTCTTCTCAGAAACTTGAGACCTTTTGGAATTCTTTCCCATAAAGAGTTATGGATATGGAGTCTTTGAATATATTCAGATAAGATCCTGGCCAACATTTAAATGACAAAGAAGTCAAGCAAATGGGAAGAGAGTGGGTGCTTCTGTTGAGGTCAAGGTTGGATCAGCCATGGTCATACACGCTGAACATGTAGGCTCAAAGGGCTGACAGCTGATTTCCTATGTGTGACTTGCAGGGAAACTACATGAGTTAACTAAAGGTGGTATCACTGCTCACCACCATGTGTCAAGAGTTAGAAGGAATGTATGTTTAAGATGGTGGAAGGGGTGCCAGTCAGGCTGACTCATTTCCGAAGCAAGATTTCGACCTAAAATAGTGATAATCCATTTCCTTCCACAGATGCTGCCTGACCCAGAGTTCGTTTCTTTGACTTCTTTGTTCTGGTTAGTGTGACAAGTAGAGAGTATTCTTGTCCATGCCTTATAGATGATGGAAAGGCTTTGGATTATCGGTAGATGAGTTACTTGCTTCAGCATACCCAGCTTCTGATATACTCTTGCAACCATGTTGTTTATGCATCTAGTCCTGTTGAGTTTCTGGTCCGTTACGAACTCCAGGATGTGGATGGCTGAACTCTTTGTGCTGGAGATGGCCACGATCTGGCACTTGCATGACTGGAAAGTTACTTGTCACTTGAGCCCATGCCTGAACATTGTTTGAACCTTCCTGCGCACTAGGAAGGATGGTGGAGATGCATATGCACAATGTTCAATTATCAATAAGCATCTCCATTTCATTCACTTTATAATGGAACAAAGCAGTCCCAAGGTGGTTTGGCCAAGGAACATACAGTGTTACAACAGAGATATCATCAAGCTGAGCTGATTGGTCTCCATGTCCAGAACTGTCTTCCAAAATGTGACTCCAACCACCGGAGTATTTTTCCCAAAGATGACCACTGACTTCATCAGAGACCCCGTTGCCACACTTGGTCAAATGCTGCTGAGATGATAAGTCACCAGCCCCTCTCAAATTTGAACTAGTTATAATGACAGCTGGACCCAAGTGATTCCAGCAAAGACAAAACTGAGCAGAGGTGAGCAGTTTAGAACATAGAACATATTTTAGAACATAGAATAGTAGAGCACAGTACAGGCCCTTCAGCCCACCATGTTATGCTGACCTTTAGACCATGCCTCCCACATAACCCTCCACTTTAAATTCCTCCATATGTTGTCCAGTGGTCTCCTGAAATTCACCAATGTACCAGCCTCCACCACTGACCCAGGTCGTGCATTCCATGCACCAACCACTGTCTGGGTACAAAACCTTCCTCTAATATCTCCTTGAACTTCCCACCCATTACCTTAAAGCCGTGCCCTCTCGTATTGGGCAGTGGTGCCCTGGGAAGGAGGCACAGGTGTCCACTCTATCTATTCCTCTTAATATCTTGTATACATCTATCATGTCTCGTCTCATCCTCCTTCTCTCTAAAGAGTAAAGCCCCAGCTCCCTTAATCTCTGCTCATAATGCATACTCTCTAAACCAGGTAGCATCCTGGTAAATCTTCTCTGTACCCTTTCCAATGCTCCCACAACCTTCCTATAATGAGAAATTTTGATAAAGTTTATTGGTGAAGTTAATATCCCTTGAAAGCACAGCCAAAACCACCTTCTGGCACTTGTTCATGCAACAAGTGCACTCGAATTATCTGGATTGGATTTACTTTACTGCTTATGAGCACATTGTTAGGTAGATATGAGGGCACAAGTGAAGAGGTACCTTTTCCTCCAATATATTCCACTTGACAAGCTGAGTTCAAGATTCCTTCATTATCATGTAATAAAACAGGCGTAACATTAAATTAAATTGACTTTAGTCTGCTATAAAGCAGACAAGGATTCACTATCAGCAGAAATTGCCCGGTGCCCCTCAGTCAGAGAGAGAGAAGCGAGACTTTTCACTGCTCTGGAGCAGCTTATCTAAAGGCATGTCTAATTCTGGAGTCTTCAGTATACATTTGAGACCTTGCATGGTCCATGGTCTTGGCTGTATTTCACTCTACTCAGCCTTTTCCAGAGATCATATGGAGTTAATCAAATTGGCTGGAGAATGTCTTCAGATATGGTGTGATTTGGCTGATTATGTTTATCTCTGGCATTTATGGGCTGGACTCTACCAGTGTGAGGCATGGAGAAGCTGCATCCTCTACCTTCCATTAGCTGTTTAATTATTCTCCATGCATATGTCCGATGGGTTCACCAGGGTGCCTATTTCCACTTCCAACTGAACTACATTGGCCAAATGACGACTGCAATGGTTACCGGCAAAGGCATAATTACTGCTTTAGATGGTCCGCAACAACCCACAGTTGGCTAGTTTAAAGCTGAAAGACCTTCTGAGGTTTCCATAGTCATTGGCATTGTGGTGTTTTACCTTCACAAGGACCATGTAGTGGTCACTCCAAGCTATCGTGGACAGATACATCTGCAGCAGGTAATTTGGCAAGAGTGAGCTCAAGTAGATTTATCCTGCACCTTGGTTTGCTCACCACACTTTGATAGAACCCAGGTCTGCCATGGGATTAACACCATTAATGGCGAGGAAGCCGACTAAAGCTGAGTACCCAGGTTTTAATTTGTCATTCCCACTTTGAAAGCTGTGACATCTACCATCCTCATGAACTACTCAAAGTTGAAAAACAAATACCACAAAATTAAATGAAGAAAAATAATCCTTCTTTCACCCGTCCTTCTTACAGATTGCTCTGTAGAATTAGATCAAATACCGTATACATTTTCACAAGCTACGTGGAGACATAGAGAAACAATCTTTCTTCCCCCAACAGAAAAATGTCCACCTCTGGTGGCATAAAATTGCAAATTCAAGAACAAAAGAATTTAACATAAAAAAACTGCTAAAATGTATAGATTCCTTCAAACCATTCCAAAATATGTACTTGTAAAGAAAGGAAAATGTCTCTCACTCCTATCTAGGATTTTTGTTGTGAAAGATTGTCAAACTTTTCGCTGAATGGAACAGTGAAATTGTGATGCACCAACTTACAGTTAACCTGGATGTAAATCATGGCTTCGTCAGACCCTGCAATGCTTTCTGCTTTGACAGAGACACGGTAGATTCCTGGTTTCTCATATCTGTGCAAAATTGGTTCATCCATCAGGGTGAGGTTGACATAAATGGCCTTAAAACCATCTCCAAGGTCCACATGATACGTTGTGTTTATTGTATCACCCTTAACAACAACAAAACAAATGTCAGATCAAAAAAGATCACACAGGTGAATTATAGATTTGAGTCAAGCCGATGGTCATCAATCAACCTAAAGTCTCTGCTGAATTGTGGCTGGACCTTCCACTTGTACTATAATGTTCTCTGCCCTACAAAGTTCACCTGAATCATAACATGGAACCAAACCACCAAAAGATGTGTCTGTATTACTGGCATACCCCGTTTGTTTTAAACTGCAAGCCGACTGTGAATAATTATGATTTATTCATTCATTTTGGCACCCAACCCTCGGTTCCAATAGTTGATTGTCCCGACACAACTGGAAGGTTCAATACGCCACAACAGTCTAAATATTAGTTGTCAAAGAGGAGATCGTCACTCAAAGGTGCCTAACTCACGCTAACGATTCATTATTCTCCATAAAAACTATACAAAGAAAACACTGTCAAATGGCAATGGAATCAGATTTAAGGAAACAATCCACAAATTAAAGGCCTTCTGACACTGTAGGTTTACATGTAAAGAATGGCCAAGTGGGGCACTGATTGCTGGAAAAGGTTAACACTGCTATTCTGGACTGTTTATCCAAAATATCATCAGTCCAGTTTCTGGAGGGAGTGCTGTCATTTTCAGAGAAGCTTCTAAAGAAATAAGGAAAAATAAGAAGAGATATCACCAGCAAGTAATTAATTTCTTTAATTTAACTGTGAGCTTTCTTCTATGCCAAAATAAAAGTAGAATGAGACAAATATTGTCGAGGTTTATTGTATAATATCTATTATACAGGTTTTCCCTGCTATCTGAAAGTAGAGCGTTCCTATGAAACCTTTTGTAAGCCGAAATGGCGTAAAGTGAAGAAGCAATTACCATTAATTTATATGGGAAAATTTTTTGAGTCTAGGAAATAGCCTAGGAAATCATACCAAATAACACATAAAACCTAATGTATTAAATTATTTAGTGTATTAAACCTAATCTTTCTCTCTACCTCTGAATAGTACGAATGATGGACACAGGCAACTTCAACGCATGCACGATATCTTTATTTGGTTCACCACAATCGAAACACGATTGTCCAGTTTTACGCTAAGCGTAACACCTTTATGAGCTCTCTTAGGGTTTTCTGATATCTTAGGATACATCTTGCTCACGAATGCACAAAATAAATCGAGATAAGCACAGATGGTCACAGACACAGTTCAAAGCTATGGCGGCTTGATGCTGAGATGCTAAGTGTAGTTCCTGGGGAAGGAGGTTGGAGGTGCCACTCTCGCTGCTCAGGGTGCGCGCTGCCGCTATAACGGCTTGCTCCAAACAAACGCTGAACTCTATTTTCACTTTTCGCCTTTTTTCGTAACAGCAAAAATCCCCTTTGGATTTCTTTCAGTTAGCGAAAACGGGTACTAATGTAGGTCTTTTGCAAAAGCGAAAATCCTCCAGATTTCTTTCAGTTAGCGAAAACAGGTACTAATGTAGGTCTTTCGTAAAACTGAGATGGAGTAAAGTGAACTTTCGAAAAGTGGGGGGGTGGGGGGGGGGGGGGTTGGTGGTGGTACCTGTACTGTATTACACAGTGAATTCTGCACAATTTTAAAGTTATGCAAAACTATCTAAACCACAGGAATAATTGGCAAAAAATAAATTGAATACTTCATAAAGAATTATAATCTTCCTACTTAGAAATAACAGTCATGGCACTGGAAATGGTTATGACAGTGGGGTGGGGAAACAGGACATTTCTTCAAGTAAGAGGATATTTTGGATTTCCTGGAGTGAAAAGTCAGATGTTAACGGAGGCAGAGGGAGTCAGAGAAAGGGAGGCATCCTTACAAGGAACAGGTTGGGAACAGATATAGACCAGGTAGCGGTTTGTAATAAATATCCACGAATAATTTGTCTTCTGAGATGAAAACAGAGTTTCAGAAAAGGGAATGAGATGTCAGAAACAGTACTGATAAAGTTAAGGGTGGAGTGGTTGGCAGAGAAATTAATGAAAATGTTGAGTTCTGCACAGGTATAAAGATCTGCACCAAAACTGTCATCAAAGGGTTGGGGAGTGGCACTGGGTTTGGAACTGGGACATTTCCACACACTGAACAAAAAGACAGGCAACATGTGACCACATTACACTCTGGATGTGAAAGAAAATGGCCAGAAGTGAAAAGAAAGCTCTTAAGGATAAGAATAAGTTCTACCAAGTGAAGGAGAATATAGATAGAGGGGGACTGAATGGCTTTGTGTTCAAGAAAGAAGTGGACGACCATGAAGTCTTCCTGATGGAGAATGGAGGTGAAAATAGGCATTGCACATCAACAGTGAAAATGATGCTGTGGGGTCAGGGAATATTTTCCAAGAGGTGGAGAGCATGAGTAGGGTCACGGGTGTAGGTGGGAGAGACTGGTGAAGGCTGATAATATTGGGGTATGAGGAGGTGAGTTCAGTGAGTCTGGAATAGGTATAGACAATGGGTCTGCTAGGGTAGCTCTGCTGGTGAATCTTGGGTAGGAGAGAGTAGCAGGCAGTGCAAAATTAGGGAACTTTCATGTTGAAGACGATGGCGGGGAGATCATCTAAAGTGATGAGGTCTGTGATTGTATGGGAGAGGTGGGGAGCCAGGTAGGGGAGGAGACCATAGTGGAGGAGGGGGAAGAAGTTACTCACAATAAATTATTTACAAAAAAGAAAACCGTTCAAAGTCTTTTCCCATCCATCGTGTCTATCCATAATTCCATCAATGAACATTGTTCCATATCTTGTCACTTCTCCCTCACCACCCCCCCCCCCCCCCCATTCCCCTGGTTGTCTGAAGGACTTCCCCTCAATCTCAGCCCCTCAGTGCCTGGTAGACTATGGTCCTTCCCCACAACACCCTTGCGCTGGCTCAGTAATTTTTTGAAAAACACTCACTATCTTTTTAACATTAGGCTGTAAACTGGCCCTTTATGTCTCTTGCATTTGATTTTAATTTTCTTTCTTCTTAGCTTTGCTGCTGCCATGCTCTCAGCTCCTCCACTTACTGAGCTGGTGTTCTGGATCCTACACCCTTGTCACTTCTCACTCTCCAAGAAAAAAAATGACAATAAACTTGTTCTTGAACTTGGGTTCTAATTTCTAATTTTTGAAATCTGAGTAAATTAAGGCAAGCAAATTTTCTGGAAATATCCTCAATTAAGTTACATGCTTTGTGACAGAGACAATACAGGAACTCTATCACAAACAAATTCTAGAATGGAAAAATATTGTTCGAATGATGCTGTATTTTTTTAAGGAAGTTCTTATCACCTTTGCATCATCTTTTCAGCTGCACAGTTATTATACAAACCAAACCAGCCCCCTACTGTTGGAATCTTTACCTCATCAGAGACTTTTAATACAATGATGTTGGATTCCTGTGTGTGTGTGTGTGTGTGTGTGTGTGTGTGTGTGTGTGTGTGTGTGTGTGTGTGTGTGTGTGTGTGTGTGTGTGTGTGCGCGTGTGTCTGTGTGTGTGTGAGTTCGTGTGTCTGTGTGTGTGCGCGTGTGTCTGTGTGTGTGTGAGTTCGTGTGTCTGTGTGTGTGTGAGTTCGTGTGTCTCTGTGTGTGTATGTGCACATGTCTGCGTGTGATTGTGCGTGCACGTGCGTGTCTGTGTGAGTGTGCACGCGCGTGTGTGTGCGTGTCTGTGTGTGCACGCGTGTCTGTGTGTGTGCGCGCGTGTCAGTTTGTGTGTGTGTGAGTCTGCGTGTGAGCGTATCTGCGTGTGATTGTGCGTGCACATGCGTGTCTGTGTGAGTGTGCACGTGTGTGTGTGTGTGCATGTCTGTGTGTGTGCGTGCGCACGTATCAGTGTGTGTGTGAGTCCATGTGTGTGTGTGTGTGTGTGTGTGTGTGTGTGTGTGTGTGTGTGTGTGTGTGTGTGTGTGTGTGCATGCACGCGCGCTAAGGGGAGCAGCTGCGATCTTGTTAACACATGCAGTTAATTTTATTCCTGCAATTTACGTCAGAGCTACAGCTGATGCTGAAGCCACTCTGTAATTGATTCTACTTTTTGGCAAAGATGCAAAATTTATGCTTACAGATGAATATTAATGCAACGTTGCAGTCCGGAATGCTTCATCAGGACACTTTTAGTCCAGATTAAGGGTTCCGGCCCACAAGATCGACCACTTGTTTACTCCACCTATATTCCTCAGCCTACTGAGTTCCTCCAGCAGGTTATGTTAGCCTGGAGCTTGAGGTTTACATCTCACCTCAGCCAGAGACAAATCGATGCACCTTAATCCTAGAAACTGAGCACCAAACAGCTGGTATGTTTTTAAATTAAATAATACATTCAAAAAATTGTGAAGTTGTTTATAATTCGCAAACAAGAAAACTGGGTGAGTTTTAACATTGTCCACAAATATTCCTCTTTGCCTTGGCTTCGCGGACGAAGATTTATGGAGGGGGGTAAATGTCCACGTCAGCTGCAGGCTCGTTTGTGGCTGACAAGTCCGATGCGGGACAGGCAGACACAGTTGCAGCAGTTGCAAGGGAAAATTGGTTGGTTGGGGTTGGGTGTTGGGTTTTTCCTCCTTTGTCTTTTGTCAGTGAGGTGGACTCTGTGGTCTTCTTCAAAGGAGGTTACTGCCCGCCGAACTGTGAGGCGCCAAGGTGCATGGTTTGAGGCGATATCAGCCCACTGGCGGTGGTCAATGTGGCAGGCACCAAGAGATTTCTTTAGGCAGTCCTTGTACCTCTTCTTTGGTGCACCTCTGTCACGGTGGCCAGTGGAGAGCTCGCCATATAACACGATCTTGGGAAGGCGATGGTCCTCCATTCTGGAGACGTGACCCACCCAGCGCAGTTGGATCTTCAGCAGCGTGGACTGGATGCTGTCGGCCTCTGCCATCTCGAGTACTTCGACGTTAGGGATGAAGGCGCTCCAATGGATGTTGAGGATGGAGCGGAGACAACGCTGGTGGAAGCGTTCTAGGAGCCGTAGGTGATGCCGGTAGAGGACCCATGATTCGGAGCCGAACAGGAGAGTGGGTATGACAACGGCTCTGTATACGCTTATCTTTGTGAGGCTTTTCAGTTGGTTGTTTTTCCAGACTCTTTGGTGTAGTCTTCCAAAGGCGCTATTTGCCTTGGCGAGTCTGTTGTCTATCTCGTTGTGGATCTTTGCTTCTGATGAAATGGTGCAGCCGAGATAGGTAAACTGGTTGACCGTTTTGAGTTTTGTGTGCCCGATGGAGATGTGGGGGGGCTGGTAGTCATGGTGGGGAGCTGGCTGATGGAGGACCTCAGTTTTCTTCAGGCTGACTTCCAGGCCAAACATTTTGGCAGTTTCCGCAAGCGCTGAAGAGCTGGCTCTGAATGGACAACTAAAGCGGCATCGTCTGCAAAGAGTAGTTCACGGACAAGTTGCTCTTGTGTCTTAGTGTGAGCTTGCAGGCGCGTCAGATTGAAGAGACTGCCATCCGTGCGGTACCGGATGTAAACAGCGTCTTCATTGTTGAGGTCTTTCATGGCTATTGATGCATATTTAAATGCCACTGATCAAAGCTGATTTGTTGAAAAGTATTTTTCTATAATTTGAATGTATGCTTATTATAGAATTTTTTTTACAAACTATCTTCTTTTAAGTGGTAAGGGCTGAGGCTTTATAATTAAATGGAGAGTATTTACAATAGCAAAATTACCTGTATTTATCACTGTTGGATCAGAATCTTCATTAATGTCATATTATTAGAAAGTTAGAGCACCAAGTTCCTTGGTGTGCATATAACAGATGACACGCCTTGGACCCACAACACCTCCTCGTTAGTCATGAAGGTGCAGCAGTGTCTACGCTTCCTAAAGAGGTTAAAGAAGGCACGGTTACCCCATTTTGACAACATTTAACAGGAGCACAATTGAGAGTGTCCTGTCTGGCTGCATCATTGTCTGGTATGGTGGCGCAAGCATTGGACCAGTCAATAAAGAGAATCGTTAAAATGGCCAGGAAAATCGCTAGGATCTCCCTTTCACCAGGGCACACATTTTTGAGGACCCCTGCCATCCATCACACAGTAACTCTAACACACTACCATCAGGAAGCAGGTACAAAATCAGGAAGGAGCATCAACATTAGGGCTGCCAGGCTGGGAAATACCTGTAGCTTCTTCCTGCAGGCTGTGAGATTGATGAATGATGTACTGAAATCTTTCATATATGAAAATGAGTAAATGATCCCAGAATATTTACAAATATATATTTTATTTTTATGTGTGTATGCAATTATTATGTGCTGTATGAAAATTGTATGATGTGTGCATCATGGAACACTGTTTTGTCTGGTTATATATGTACATGATAATAAACTTTAACTTGAAAAGTGTCATCTTCACATTTGGTTTTATCTCAGTCTATTTACAGAACATATTAGTTTAATTTATTTAAAAAGCAATATGAAATAGTGGTTTCTCCCCGAAGAGTTGCTGGGTTATGATACTGGATTCTGCAGCTTTTATATGGAGAAGTCTCTAAGATCAGTCTCAGTGATGGTGGCAGGACACACTGATAATGCATACATTGTCTCACACATAAACAAAGGAGAATGTGGTGAAAGGCTCAAAGGGCCCTGCTTGTCAAATTGTTCCCAGCATAACTACAAGGAAAATATTTTTAAAAGTTGCTTGTGTTCAGGTGAATCTCATTTGCTCCAACAAAGGTGTTCCAAGAGCTACGAAGATGAAAATGATCACAAAATATTTGCATTTGAATTTATTGGTTTTGGCTGGAACAGGAATTTGGCATACAATATAGCTATCTGGAAGTAACATGATAAATTCTCCAATTACTCGATCATTAAAAATACTAATCCAAGCTAGTGCAAAGGTGATGGGGTGAATTAAATAATTACACTGGACAACATTTTTCTTTTGAAAGGTTTTCTTCCTGAGGGGAAAAAAAAATCAGGGATTATGATAGACAACTTCAAGCTGAACACAAAGTAATTTCAGATTTTCAGAAATTACTTTTAGTCCAGATGAAGGGTTCCGGCCCGCAAGATCGACCACTTGTTTACTCCACCGATATTGCTCAGCCTGCTGAGTTCCTCCCAGCAGGTTATGTTAGCCTGGAACTTGAGGTTTACATCTATTTTCTGAAATAGGAAGTTGGAAGAAACATGATCTTTCCTTGAATTTAACATGGCTAATTGGATAATGATGCTGACATCAAGCTCTCAGGTCGACTGCACAGCAAATGTGAGAAGCCCAGGGTTTGTCTTGGTCACCAATCTTACAACCAAAGTAGAACTCATAGACCACACATGTCAAACTCTGGCCCGCGGGCCAAATTTGGCCTGCGATATAATTATATTTGGCCCGCAAGATCATTTCAAAAATGTATCAGAGGTGGCCCGCCCTGCAGCGAGAGCCGATGCTGTTTTTTGGTAATGTCACCCCTACCATCCTCCCCCTTCATTGCACATCCTTCCCCATTGTAACACGAGAAATTGTAACACGAGAAGTCTGTCGATGTCATCAGCCGGCAAGCCAGTTGGAAGGCTCCCCGCACAACCAGTCACTTCTCCCACCTGTCGAGCGGTGTGGCGGATTGGCGAGTGCCTGTGATTTCCTGTTGGCGCGACGGGCATGGCAGGCTGTGCACGGCCCCCGGGCAGCGCAAGCCCCGCGCGACTGGCACTGGACGACCCTTCCACAGCGCGAGCGCACTTCTCCCGGTCACCACGGCCTTCAGCGCTTGCACCCGCGTGGACCCCAGGGACGGCTGGTTCGGCCCTGCACGTGATCAGCAAAGGCTGATCGGCAGCGCGCTGGGCCTGAGTGGGTGGGTAAGCAGGGGTGGGCAGAGGGTGTAGCTGAGGAGTAATGGGCAGGGGAAGTTATGGTGGTGTGAGGGGCAGTTAGAGGGAAGGATGAGTAGAAGGAGGGGTGGATAGGGAAGAGGTAAAAGGGGAGGGGCAGGGCGAGTAGGGGAGGGGTGATTAGAGGGTGAGAGACGGGTAGAGGGAGGAACAGGTTGAGGGGAGAGTCAGTAGAGGGGCGTGTATAGGATGGGGTGGGTAGAGGCAGAGCGAGTGGAGTGAGGGGAGAGTAGAGGTTGGGTAAGGGACTGGTCAGGTAGAGGGATGGTGGGTCGAGGGTGAATAGAGGCCTAGAGCCTGAGGAGTGAGCAGGAAATGCTGAGTCCTGATGCAGGCCAAAATGGACACAGCCTGTGAATACTGACTACATCTCCACTGGGACCAAATATGTTTCCCTCAGGTCAAGCAAAGGGTGAACTTGAGCTACCTACTCCTGACCTGTAACATTATCCTCCTAAAGTTATATCCTAAAGTTTAACATTACATATGTTGAAAGAAGAGAAAACGTGCAGATGTTGTTGAAAAAATTCAATAAATATTTAGTTCAGCCCTCGACTTAATCCAAGTTTTTAATTTTGGCCCTCAGTGAATTTGAGTTTGACGCCCCTGTCATAGACTTTCTTAATGCTGTGTCTTTGGTCTTTGAGTCTTAAGTGTATACTCACCACAAATGTAACAGAATGTATCTTAGCTGTTGCAACACTGACAAGGCATTTCTGCTGTTCTGAATGTTCTTGAAGATCTCAGCTAGGTCCGGGCTGGGAGTGTAAGTCCAGCCCAGCAGCCTTTAATAAACTAGTCTGCTCATCTGGTTGTGAGTATTCTTTCAGGAGTAGTGTTACAATTGGTGACCCCGACTGGTTCAAACGTCTTTGAACCCATCATGAGCGAGCCTGGATCAGCGCTATAGCCGTGAAACTGCCTGAATACTGGGTTCAGGAGCTGGAGACCTGGTTTGGCTATGCAGAGGCTCAGTTTCACCTTCGCTAGATTCCGTCTCATCCACGACCTTTCACATCCGTCCATCAGCTCCACGGTCCGGATGGTGGCAGAACGGTTCGTATGGCATGGGCTGCAGAAGCAGATCATGGGCTGGGCCAGAACATGCACCCATTGCCAGACGTCCAAGGTGCACAGGCACACCAGGGTGCCCCAGGAGTTCGAGCACGTCCAGGAACGGTTCAGCCACATTTAAGTGGCTGTTTCCCGGGGCAACCGTTACCTGTTTACGATGGAGGACCTCACCACTCGCTGGCCCGAGGTGATCCCAATGCCAGACGGCTCCACCGACTTCTGCTCCTTAGCACTGTTGCGTAGTTAGGTCGCCCGGTTCGGCTCCCGGGTCACCTCACTAGCGATCGGGGCGCCCAGTTCACATCTGCGCTCTGGGCACAGCTCGCCAACAAGTTGGGGATCCAGCTACACCACACCACGGCCTACCACCTGCAGGCTAATGGACTGGTCGAACGTCTGCACCGCCACCTTAAGTTGGCACTCATGGCCTGCCTCACCGGTCCTGACTGGGCGGACAAACTGCCTTAGGTGCTCCTGGGCATCCGCTCCACTCCCAAGGAAGATCTGCAGGAGTCATCAGCTGAGCTGGTCTATGGTGCGCCGCTGGCACTACCTGGTGAGTTCGTCAGCGCACCTCACAATCCCCCAGCAGTCACCGCACGAGCTACTTCCTCACCTCAGGGAACGCTTGGACTCGTTCGAACCCCCACCACCGCCCAGGTATGGCATCCACCTGTCTCACATTCCCGGTGAACTGCTTTCTGTGGAGTACGTTTTCGACTAGTGGGGCCCGACTGCAGCACCTCTGCAGCAACTGTACGAGGGGCCGTACAGGGCTGTACAGAATTCTGGCTCTACGTTCATGCTGGACATTGGCGGCAGGTGGGAGCAGTTTACCAATGACAGGCTGAAACCAGCACACCTCGATTCCACCGAGCCCGTGGTCGTAGCGCAGCCCAAGAAGCGAGGCTGCCTGGCGTAAAAGGACATTGGCGCTGGTTCTGGGGGGTGGGGGGTGCCACGAGGCAGGCGAACTGGCCCCGCTTGTAAGCCACGTGGTGGGGCAGCTGGCCAAAATTGGGTTTCCCTTCCTTCCAGCACGGGGCTCAGAAGCCCGCGCTGGGGGACCAAGTGACGCCCGGGCGACATCAGCACCCTCCAGCATGGTTCTCAGCCAGGTCTGGACTGGGAGTATAAGTACAGCCCAGCAGCCTGCAATAAACTAGTCTGCTCACTGAGCTCAACCCGTCTGGTTGTGTGTGTTATTGCAGGAGCAGTGTAGCTGCCGCTACAGTTCCGTCTCAGAAAGCTTTTGTGTTGAAACTCATAGTCTTCACTGCTGTTCAAAAACAATTATGGAGTAAGTGTGAAGTGTGAAGGGCTCTGCAGCTGAGGGTCTAGTGCAAGCAGCGGGTTGCTGGCAACTTGAGGCGAGGAACCCACGAAAGCAGTGGGCTGCTAGAGACTGCTGTTGGGAGACTTGCACTGGTCTGTGGACTGCTGGAGACTGGCTTGAACTGGCTGGAAGAGTACCAGATATAGGAACCGGGATGTGAGGGGTGCCAAAGGTGTTGAAGGGTCTCTGACCATGCCAGAGGTTCAGATCTGGAGCTCAGGTTACCAATGGTTTGGAGTGGACTCTGGAAAGCTGTGGAGATTGCGGAAGTACTGGAAAAAAATCTATGGACACTCAGTGACTCTGGAGGGATTCTCTTTTGTTTCTCTTTCTCTGACTGTAAGAGGCACTTAGGCAATTTCTGTTGGTGGCGAACCTGACTGACTTGCAGCAGGCAAAAAGAAATTTCATGTAGAAGGAAACTGTTTTATTACTATGATAATAAATTGATTCTTGAATCTTAAAGCATCAGGTTTCTTTAAATTTTTGCTTGAAATGAATAATGAAGTAATGTTGAAACATACTTTAAAACTCACAACTTTCTTTTGTAGAGCTGTTTTCAGAGCAATGTTTCTTCATACGAACAATTTTTCTCTTTTGCTTGGAGATTTTGAAATCTGTGTTCCACATAATAAATCTATCCTCTTTTTCCAAAGAGAGAGCGAAGTGGTTATTTTCTTCCATGATGATTTCACAAACCCAGACAAGGGCTACATGAAGTGGCCATATGAAAATGGACAAAGTTGAACTGCCCTCTATCTTAAAGAGACAGTCAGAAGTAGTCTTCCTCATTCAAAAGCCACTTATTTCATGTTCCCCTTTTGCAGGAGTCACACACAACAGTAACTTTTCTGATTACTGTATCCGATCCTGTCTTACACACAAATGCTTTCAAGCAAACATACTGTTCTTGAGTTTCAATTAAGAAACCACTTCAGACTTTTTCAGCAAACAAGCTTCGAGCAAAACAATAGCTTAGCAGACTTTCCGTCTTCACAAATGGCTTTTCTCTCTGAGTAACCAGGAGTTCTTCTTGAGTTCTTAAATACTTCAGTTTTTAATGAAGCAAACTCTTCATTGTTCTCAGTATCTCAAGAACTATCAAAAAGCTTTTCATCTTCCTGCTTCAGCTGCAGAATTAACAGATGTTTTGTCTCGGAAAATGGTTTCTGAGTGTAAAAGTCTATGGTGTCTCTAGCCCACAATTCCCTCACTAGAAATATATTTAATTATATAACTTAACTTCAAGCCCTTTCATGCCAGGACTCCATCTGGAGGCCGATTACAAGCGTGGAGTGAAAGCATAAAATTGACCTTTCTTGGAGCAGCCCTAAAAGGCTCCACTTGCATTGCATTCATGTCGAACAATGCCTCATAGTGTCCTCCAGATCCAATGGAGGTGGGGTAGCTGGTGCTGTAGCGCCATCCACCATAAATATACAGCAGAGCAATGGCCATCTTCCCTACCCATAAGCCCCCACGCAGCTGGAACCGCTGCAATTCCAGCTTTGTGGGGGATTATGGGCAGGGAAGACAGTCATTGATCTGTCGCAGGGAGCATCCCCAAAGGCCAGAGTGGCCAGTGGGGCTGTCACAGCCCGCACCGACCACCCCTTGGTGGCCCCTGCCCCAATGGCCCCCGCTGGCCAGCTGCCGGCTCCCATCGGCCAGGTATCCCTGCTCTGATGGCCGTCCTGCTCTGACAGCTCTCGCTAACTGCCCCTGCCTTGAGGTGATCATGGAGGGAGAGGGGTGAGTGTGGAAATGGATAGCAGGCTGATGCCATCATCAGCCCACCCATAACCAGCCGCTTGTAGCTGTTCATTCATGTGGGGCAGCGGAGCGTAGCGCTCTGCCGATGATCCTTCTCCAGGAGGGACTGCAGTCGGCGCCTTTGAGTCGGCTACGGCACATTCAAGAAGGTAAGTCTGCTGATGTAAGGGCGAACAACCTCCACCTTTACAGTCAGGCTTTTTCTTTGCATGAAAGGGCCTTCTTACTAAAAAATATATACTTTATAACAAAAGATTTTAACAAATCCATTACAATAGGAAATTTGAAGGTAATATTTGTTAGTAGCAAACCAAAATCCATAAAATACTCCCAGAAGTGTTCAGGAAGCAAAATCTTTGCTGTCCAGAGTAATCGATTATTTTTCAGCTATACCACCTATGAAGAGCTTTTATTATTGATAATTAATGTTTTTGTACTTTTGATCAATATCTTCCTGATATTTGAAGGTACTGTCCTCTACAGCAGCTGCTTATTTCAGGTAGTAATTTTTATGTGCACATTTGTCTAGCCAGGAAGATATTTCTTTCAGCTATTTATCCTCACATCATCCCCATCCCTCACTCCGTCACATATAAAGAGCATGTCCAGCAGGATTTGCATAATAATGATAATTAGAAGAAACTCTCTCTCTTACGTCAGGAACCTTTCACTGGCTGTAGCTGTAACCCGCTAACTTCGGATGTACTGGGAATTTTTGGTGTCACTAACTGGATCATTTCCTTTGAAATAATTCACTGTGCTTATCTGAATTACTCTGAGTTGATCTGAGTTTTGGTCATTGTAGAGACACCAACATTTTGTAGAGGATGGTGGAATAAATCAAACCTAATTAAGCAAAACAACACATTGCATCACCATAATTTCATGGGTTGCATAATTCCAAAGAGAACAACATTTCAAGGATAAATGCTTGGTCATCTCTGTGTTGGGTGATCAATAAAGATAAGACTTTAAATTTTAATGGCACAGCATGGTAGAAGCCATTCCCGCTGTTAAAACCCATGCCACCCAATTACATCCAATTAACCTAGCAACCCAGTACATATTGGAGGGTGGGAGGAAACTGGAGCATTTGGTGGAAAAGCACACAAATCATGGAGAGAATATTCTAACTTCTTACAGACAGTGGCAGATTCCAACACATTGCTGGCACTATAATGGCATTGTGCTAACCACTATGTAAAGTGTGACTTGCTTTTTTATATAATTTTTTATTTAACACTTCACCGTGAACCACATCAATAACGATATATACACATATTCAGTATTAATATGTACACAGTGACATTTTTAGGTTTTTTTTTCTCCCTAACCCCCCTCCCTCCCCACCCGCTTAACTTAAAGCAAGATGAAAACAAACAGAACAAAGGAAAAGAAGAAAAGAGAAAAAGAGAAATCGTGTCGCCCGAATATACTATGCTTAACTATTTACTTAAATATAACATGTCACATCAAGATATAGAGGTTTGAAATTGGTGGTTCCTAATAAACTTCCTGTTAAACAACATAAAAGATAAAGAACTAGGTCTAAAATTAGACAGAGCTTAAAAACGGTTCATTATGATCGCATTAGTGTCCGTAAAAAAAAATGCATAATGATAACTTGGAAAATGGAAACACCTTTAAAAATCCAGCAGTGGTACATTGAAATTAATATGTGTATTCCATTAGAAAACAATACCTTCAACCTAAGAGACAAATACACTTTATTTGAACAAATTTAGGAACCATACATAAAGTGCAACTTGTTTGACTTCTCTTTAGGGAAGCTGTGTAGGTACACATCTATGTGTAGGTACAAAAGTCAGCATTAAAAAAAAATTATATTTGCTTATCGTCAGAAAACTTCCTGTTACCTGATTCTGAGATATCAAGAATGTAACATCATCTCCAGGGTTGACTGCTAGCCTTTCTCCTTTTGTGACTATTCGCAGCCCTTTTGGAGCCATTAGTGGACATCGGTATTGAGTAGAACCTTGCCTTTTGTCCAAACCACCCTTACAGACATTGAGCACCACTTTCCTGTAACTGTCCAAAACACGGAAAACTTAAACATTTGAACTAACAAAAATAATTACACACAACTTGCATGTTAAATTCACAGACAGAGTGAGAAAGAGAGAGGGGTGGAGAAAGTGAGAGCGAATATTTGGCATATGGCAGACTTCATGTACTTGGTTCTGTATGTTGCTTCCTCCTTCCATCAATGTTGGCTGGAAAGATTTCCAGGATATTTTTCAGACGAGAGAGAAAAAAAAAATCACTCATCAAAATTACTCTAAAGCAACAGCTTTGACAAGCTGTTAGATTAACAATTTTACAGCCAGTCATGAGGTACTGAATGAAAACAAACCTATGGTGGTTGATCAACACCTAAAGTGTCACTTTTCTTTTGCAGAAACACCTCAGAAAGAACCACGTGTCATTTCCTTGACTGCTTTGGCTTAGTGTCAACTTGTTTAATACTTCAAATAAGATCTCAGAGCAAGTCTCCTGCATATCAATAGAGTCTCCCTCCCCCCACCCCACCCCATTGATTTGATCTACCAGGTTATCTGAAGAGGGCATGCAAATTCATTGAGGCCCCTTCCACCCTGCACACATCTTTCAGCTGCTCCATTGGGGAAGAGATACAGGAATATCAGAGCCAGCACCACCAGGTTGAGGAACAGCTTCTTCCCACAGGGAGTGAGAATGGTGAACGACCAAAGGAACAGCTCACACTAACCACCCGAGACTCTCGTTTATTTAAAGCAATATTTATTTATTTATTTGTATCGGTGAATACTTGTCTGTAATGTGTGTATATCTGGTTGTGTGTCTGCATGTTTTGCACCGAGGACCAGAGAATACTGTTTCGTCAGGATGCGCTTGTAAAATCAGATGACAATAAACGACTTGAAGTACATGGCACATATTGCCTTCCACAAAAGGATAGATTTTTAAACTATGGAATTTATTAATTTAGCTTTCTGCCACAAAGATCTCTCCAATGCCTACAATAAAAGGATATTACAATAATTTTTGGGTAAATTTTAATTTCATGTGTTTATGCGTTCATTGTTAAACTCCAAGAAATAACAATTGGGTGGAAAGTATAATGAGAAAATGATTTGCTCTGTTGAAGCCTGCCCTCGTCAGAAGGTGTCACATTCAAGATGAATTATGTGACCTTGAGCCCAACACAGTTTAGACCAGACATTCTCAACCATTTTTCTGCTATGATTTCTGATTTTAAACAAATTATTATGTGAGGTGAAAAGAAAACATGTGCTGTAGCCCCCGGTGGCTGTTGGACTTCCGTTGAGAATGGCTGATCTAGACCAACAATACTGTGGAAATTCTGCACTGTTGGAGAGGCCATCAAGCATCCGTTTTCACACTAATCCAACTCTAACCCATTTTATTTTTCCTACATCCCTATCAACTCCATCAAATTCTATCACTCATCTACAAACTAAGTGCAGTGGGCAATTAACACCATTCCTGTCAACATACATACTTTTTGGATGGGGAAACCCAGACAGTCACAGGAAGAATGTGCAAACTTTTCACACATTCAGCACAAGAGATCAGGATTGAACCGAGACCACTGGAGCTGTGAGACAAGCAGCTATTCCAGCTGTGCCACTCCCCATCCTTAAATTTACCAATGCTGTATCCACCCAAGCCTGCCATTGATGGGAAAAAGAGACAAGCAGAAGATTGTTCTTTATGAATGAAACAAAACATCAGAAGAACTCAGTTACCAACTTACCCATGGCATAACATACACAAACCAGATTGGCTGCAGATTGAATGGATCAGAAGATACGAAGTGTTGAATATGACAGACAAGTATTTTCCTTTCCCACATGCAGTACTTACCCTGAGCTTTTGGTGTACAACTGTCCTAATTTACAGTCCTCAGAAGGTGAATATGGGTTGTACCAAAATGCAGGGACACATCTGACATTAGTTTGCTGTTCAAATCCATAATCACTGCACAAAAAAAAACACAACAATGAAGAAATGAGAACCAAACAGATAAAAATATTCCAGCGACACAGGAGTGGATTTACGACTTGTTATCAGGCATGGCAAATCAAAAAGTAGTTACTCAAAGCCCCAATTTTCATTTTCAATTATGTTTGAAACAGATGCTGATCCAAGTTTCTGGCTAAGGGATACGTTGACAATCTGCTCTACTGATTCCAACTAACGTTCATGTTAAGATAGCAATACAATGCTAAACATGGAGGGGTCGAAATTCCCCGAGAGAATACAGGCTCTATTTTGGACAGGTTACTGGACAGAAGGTCATGGAGGGATATGAACTGGGTGCAAGTCAGCGGGACTAGGCAGAATAATAATTTGGCACAGATGGACCTGTTTTTGGTGCTGAAATGTTCTGTGGTTCGATGATTCTATAGAGAACTTCTAAATTATCTCTTGCTAAACTGGAGAGCTACATATAAATGATTAATCTTTGACAAGGGTATCACATTTTTACTGTGGTAAATATGTGGACTTGGGTACATGATGCCGGGATTAGTACTGCCATAGTATTTTACTTCTATTTATTAAGCATATATAATTATTTACACTCATGCACACACGCACACACACACACACACACACAAACACAGAGTTACTATATATATATATATATATACATATATAAAATATATATAGGGCTGAATGCTGTTTTTTGTTGGTACATGCAAATATCTCTACTGCTGGAAAAATTGATACATAATCACCATTAGTGGTAAATAATAACAAAACTATTATGCAGGCGAAGTAGTGCAACTCCTTTTCAGAGTTCTTGAAGCACATTACATTAACATCTTACATAAACATGCTCTGTAAGTCAGAGCATGATAGATCTATGGAATCCTCAACAAAAAATGGCTGTGGAGACCAAGGCACTGAATATATAGAACACTGTGAGTGTAATGTAGCGATTAGTGCAACACTATTTGACCAGGTTCAAATCCCACGCTGTCTGTAAGGAGTTTATACGTTCTCTCTGTATTTGCTTGAATTTCCTCCAGGTGCTCTGGTTTCTTTGCACCTCTCAAAATGTATTAAAAAAATTAACATAGAGCATAGAAATGTACAGCACAGTACTGGCCCTTCGGCCTCCAGTGTTGTGCTAACCTAATAACCTACTCTAACAACTACTCAGGATTTCCCTTCTGCATAACCCTCCATTTTTCTAAGTACCATGCATCTAAGTCTCTTAAAAGATCTTATTTCACCTGCCCCACCAACTCCCATGCTCCCATGGGAGCATGCTCCCACCACTCTCTGTATAGAAAAACTTACTTCTTACATTGCCCTTGTACTTACTCCCAAGAACCTTAAAACTAGGCTCCCTGGTGTTAGCCACCAGCCCTGGGAAAAGGTTCTGGCCATCCATGTGTTCAATGCCTCTCACCATCTTCTACACCTGTCAGGTCACTCCTCATGTTCTGTTGTTCAAAGGAGGAACAACCAAGCTCCTCATACATAAGGCATGCTCTCCAATCCAGGCAGCATCCTTGTAAATCTCCTCTACATCCTCTCAATAGTACCCACAAGGAGGGAGGAGGACTTTTAAATCTGAGGCATCAATCAGCTGGCCAAAGAGCGGAAATTAAGATATCGAGAAAAAACATCATTCGTGATCACCTTCAATTGTGTGGTAAGTTTGAAGGGTCAAATGGGCTATTCTTACCCCTATTTTTATTCTCTACAAAGAGTAATCTCTAAAATTTTAATAATTCTAGGATAGATTTTTCAACCTAGCACTTCTTTAGCAGAAAAAAAATGCCCCTAATATTTTCCTCCTTTTGCTCATTATCTCAGTGATTGAGTCACATAGAAGTAATGCTCAGCCCAACCAGTCAATTGAAAACAAGCTGTCTTGCTAAACCTGTCCTATTTATCTGTGCTTGATCCACATTCCTTTAAACTTTTCTAAGCTGTGAATTAGTGCTTGTAACCTATTCTATTATTTACAAAGTAAACCATTCCAATAAATTAATGTGATTTGAAAAGCAGAGTTTTAAAAAAATTTAATTAAGCCTTGCAGAGGAATCCCAAAGTTTCTGTCTAATGAAATGCTACATAATGCAAACAATAATTTCTAATTTTGCTATTTATAATTGTAATATATTGAACAGTTAAAATTGTCAAAATAAAATAGGTAGTTACCATTCAAAATCCAATTCTGTGCACTGGCAAGGTTTTGATAAAAGTGCTGATGTGAAGTTCTTTCCTTTAATACACCATGATGATACTTTGCGCTTGCGGAACTGCCTCTGCTCTCCCATGATACAGTGGTTGTCCTAAACAGAGACAAACTGATGGTCAGTATATGCAACTTAATACCTCACAGAAAATCACAGAATGTGACCACACAGGAGAAGCCCATTTGGTGCTTGATATCTGTCATTTTTCTTAATATCCTTCCTTGTTCTCTCTCTGAAATTTCAGTATCTAATCAGTCACAGCCAGATCATAGCAAATTGATATTGTCCTTGAAAAATCAGTATCACCCTGAAAGCTGAGTACTGCCATTTAGACTGTTTTGTTCCATTAAAAGCCCACATTCAATGTTAGATTGACTGACACAACTTATCCTTTTCTCTTTCTTTGCCAAAACCTTTGTTTATTCTGTCCTTAGTAGTCTGAGAGTCCGTATATTTAAAGATAAAACCGCTCAATTTTTCACTGGTTATACTGTGCTGCGATACACCTAAGATTTTGCTTTCTGAACACTTTTGGATGTATTTTATGCATTTTAAGCTGCTGATCACGAAAATCACCTGCTGAGCTTGGTGCAGTCAGGAATGAATATAATGAAAGGTTTCTCCAGGACATTTCATCCAGGGGCATAGCCAGGTTTTAATGTTAGGGGGAATGAGAGCATGTAAAAAAAAAGCGTCATGACCACAGCTGTGCATGCGCACACATCTTGCAAACCCCCCCCAAACACACACACACACACACACACACACACACACACACACACACAGTGAGAATCCAAATGACACAATACATATGGTTTATTCTGTTTACAAGCTGGCTCCATGAGTAGGCATTAAACAAGGAGAAAAGCTCCATCCACATCATCAAAAGGTACAATAAATACTCTTGCAGTTTCACTGTTGCCAACTTGAAAACAGTTCTACACAAATTTTCTAGCTTCAGATTTAATTGGTCCAGTTTAGAAACATGACTACTTAAAACTATTTATTCTCACTTCCGATGAAAAGTTTCTAGTTATTGATGGGAAAAGATTAAGAAGTCCTGGTCCGAGTGTAGAGATTAGCAGGCATAATCAGTCGGGGAAATACTTCCTCAGACAGAGAACAGTGGGCATTTGAGACTCCCTTCCAGCCTATCTTAAACAGAAAAACCCAACTCCAAATACAATATTAAAACTAAGTTTACAAAACAGAGATAGGAATGAAGACATTTTTTTAAAAAATGTGCTTTTATTTTAAAACAAAAATGGGAATTTCCCAGTGAAAAGTCACCAATAACAGATGAAGGAACACAAATAACTGGATTGAGAATCTCCTTCAAAGCAAGATTGTAAGTACTGGTTATGGAAGTGAGGAAGGAGGGGATGGAAACAGCCCGACAATGTGAAGGCACATGTCTCAGCTCTGTCAGCTTCTTAAACTGAAGTCGAAATAATAAATCGAAACAGGTTTTGCAAGGAATTCCCTTTGTACATTTCATTATTCCTTTCTTTTTGCAAATTTGCTGCAGCCTTGTTATACTCCTGAACGTCTGGCCACATTGATCGAATGAACAATTTCAAAGCAAAATATAGATTTGCATTTTTCATCATAAAAATGAAAAAAGGCATTAGAACCTCTTAGGAAATGGCATGTGGTTCAGCGACGGACCACGGGGAAGGAGGCAAGCTGTGAAAAAAAAACCTGATATTTTCCAGCACATCAGCTGAAGAGAATCTTAGGTCTGAATGTTCAAAAGGGAGTTATATCCATCACTGTGCAGTTAATAAATTGACTTTAATAAATTCACTTTTTGCAAGAATGAACTTTTATGAAATACTGTATAGTATTGTTATGGAATGGATGAATAAAATTATGATAAAATATTTCTTAAAAGGGGTAAGATTGTAAGGTTTAGTTGTTAGTTCACATTTCACAAACAAACATCTCAAGTCCCATGCAGGAGGAGACTTCATGTCTCTGATAGGCTTTGCTGAGACAATGGGAGAGAACTTGTGAGAGTTTTACAAGAAGGATAAGCATGTTTATACAGTGCCCAGGCTCCAGAACCGAAAATCCATTGCTATTAAGACTGGTGCCAGACGTTTAAATTACTGGCCGAAGATTGCTGTTTTAAAAGGGATCATGAGATTTTGCAAACAGAGAGAAAACAGTCAATCTTTGGGAGATAGACTGAGAGATTCAGCAGCATTTGATATTGAATACTGCAAGTTTGCAGACCCGCTGTAAGACCCCATTTCAAGACAGGTTTTGAGTTCGGAGTTCAGCCTATTTTAAATCTCTGTAGTCAATTGCAGAGGTTGTGGCTGGTTATTGTGTTTCTCCTGGAATAGGGGAAAAAGAAGAACTCCTTGTGGTAACCTGGAAGAAGAAGAAGTTACCTTTTGGAAAAACCTAAGAGGGGGCAGGTTTCTTCGGTAAGACACTTCAATTGCTGATTGAAGATAAGTTTGTGTGTGTCCAATGAACAATGAATATCTCTCTGAAACCATCAAAGACCTTCCTTTGTGGTAACAATTTAAGTTAAAGCACCAGAGCCTGGCGAATATAATAACTGTTTAAATCTGTACACAGTATGGAAAATTGCCTGATACCAATGAACTTGGAGGAGTGAAAAGTGAATGATTGTATAGTGAAACAAAGAACTTTCCTGAACACATAAACATTACATACACATGCTTAGAATTAGAAGGGGGTTAAGTTAGGTTAAGTTCTTCAGTCTTTGGCTTGGCTTCGCGGACAAAGATTTAGGGAGGGGTAAATGTCCACATCAGCTGCAGGCTCGTTTGTGGCTGACAAGTGCGATGCGGGACAGGCAGACACGGTTGCAGCGGTTGCAGGGGAAAATTGGTTGGTTGGGGTTGGGTGTTGAATAGTAAGTTAAATATTGATCTTATTGTTCTGAATAAAGAAAATAAAACCATTTTTGTTCAAGTAGCCGTCGTCTTGGTCATTTCTGTTGCTGCTGGTTTTCGAGTCCTTTGGGCTCGTAACAGTATTAATTCTGATTATTTTAAATTCATATGGAAAAAAAATCCAAGGCCACATTCAATTACAAAATAAAAGGTGCAACAGACTATCCCAGTGCATGGGTGCACACAAAAGACTGTCAAAATGATTATTTACAAATGAACTCCACTACCCACCTGCTAGTTTGTGGCTTTTTTTTTTGGGAGGGGTAGAGTAGAGCAGTTGTATATTTCTTTCAGTGATTGTTACCTGTGGTTTGAAATGGAGTTCCGGTGTAGGCTGAGGGGAAGGTTTAGAGTCAGGCGTTGGAAGCTCCACCATCGGCCAAAGGGAGGGTTCAGGGTCGGGACTCGGGCCTTGGGAACTCTGAGTCCGAATCCTCCCCTTGGCCTACACCAAAGCTTCTGATGGCGATTCTGAACCCTCCCCTCAGCCTACCACATATGCACACTGGACTGGCTTCGGGAGCTCTGGTGTAGGCCGAAAGATTCAGTGGCACCTGGTTTTGAACTGTGAGACAATAGCATCTGTGGCAAATGCTGTGATCTCACAGCACAGTTCAAAAATATGCGGTGCGGGAGGGCCATGGGGTTGGGGGCGCTGCTGGGCTGTAAAGGTGTGGGAGCTATGCTCCCCATGCATCCCCTCTAGCTACACTCCTAATTGTGTCCATGGAAAAGCGGTATCAGGGTAACTGGAATCCATCAATGCTGGACAACTATTGTTGGACACTGACACATGAGAATCAGATGCTGAGTACAAATGAAAATTGGCGGCAAAACATTTTTAGGTCAGTTGAACTAACGCAATGTATTAGCATCATTATGTGATGAAACGTGCCATGTTCAATAAAAGTTAATTTAATGTTTTTCCAACTTCCTATGTGATACAGAAAATCTGAAATTATCTTTGTGTTCACCTTGAAGTTCTCTACCATAATCCACATATTTTTAAGGCAAATCTTTTGAAAAAAATTGTTCATGATTTGATTTGTTACAATTTTCTTTAACTATGCCTACATTGTGAAATATTGATAGATCCCTATTTTGCGCTGATAGAAATATTGCATTTTTTCTGCATGAATTAATTCATTGCAGAAGCAAAGAAGTGGTTTTACTAAATACTCCCTTAACAGTTTCCCCTGACACCATCTCCATGTTTGCATTAAGGACCTACTTGAAAGCGCAGCCTCGAGAATTGGAAAGGGGTAATATAGCTCACCAAACTTGAGTGTCATGTATTCTGTTAAGTTTATAATGATACCAGAGACCATTAACACTACAAGGAACTGTTACAGATTTGCAGAACTAATACTGAGTTCTGTTTGAACACACTTGAAAGGAAAAGCAGCCTCTGAAGTTTGGTTCTTGTAAGCATGCTACAGGCTAAAGTTACAGCATTCAACTGCAAAACATACAGTGCCCTCATAATTATAATGTTTGGAACAGAGACACTTTTTTCCTTTATTTGCCCCTGTGCTCCACAGTTTTAAATTTGTAATCATACAATTCACATGTGATTAAAGTGCACATTCCAGATTTTATTCAAGGTTATTAGTATACATTTTGGTTTGACCGTGTAGAAATTACAGCACTTTGTATACATAGTCCCCTCATTTCTGGAATCTGGAATGTACATTTTAATCACATGTGAATTACAAATTTAAAACTGTGGGGCACAAGGACAAACAAAGGGAAACTGTGCCTTCGTCCCAAACATTATGGAGGGCACTGAATATCACAGGTCAGACTTTAAATCACATGGATGGTAAAAATGCAGTTTTGATCAAGGATTTGTTTTACTTGTTGTTATTTATCAGACAGTGTGCACAATGCTGGCAGTGACAACCCCTTACTCCTAATTTTACTGTGTGTACCGTCTACCTAGATAAGCTTCCAAAGAGGGACTGGGAATGAAAAGAGCAAAGGTAGGGGCAGCACGGTTGGCGTAGCAGTTAGGGCAATGCCTTTACAGCACCAGACATCGGGACCAGTGTTCAAATCCCGTGCAGTCTGGTAAGGAGTCTGTATGTTCTTCCCATGTCTACATGGGTTTCATCAGGGGGCCCCAGTTTCCTCTCACCCTTCAAAAAAAAACGTACCAGGAGTTGTAGATCAATTGGGTGCAAATTGGGCGGCACGGACTCATGGGGCGAAATGGCGTGTTACAACTAAAAATTATAAATTTAGAAAAAAAATACCTGCAGCTGCAACAATATATGCAATATTTGTATCTGGCATTGCAAGTGTTAGAACACAGCTTTCTTGTGTCTTTACACATTAAGGTTAGGATTAGGGTTATGGTCTGACTTGGTCAGATGCAAAATAAATATAAACATTATATCAGTCACTGACCTCTTACGTCATTCTTAACAAAACTTTGTAAAACATAAGCCTGATTAAAATCTGAGGATCATTGGGGGAGGGGGGGGGTCCTTGGCAATTCAGGTGCAATTTTTCCTTAAAATTGTATTAATTTCTCTGTTTTTGCCCACTTCAAATGAGAGTAGCTTGGCATGTTAGTGAATGTAAGCCCTTCCTTACGTAAGTGCATGGGCTAATAATCAGTACCTGCATTGTGTGCGATTAAAGGAATTTTATCATAGTCGGTATATCACAAGTAATCCTGGAAACAATATGATTTGCACTTAAAATTCCTGAGTCTTTTTTGCCAATTTCAGGCAAAACCAGAAATGAAAGCATGAAGACATTCAATTTTTCACCAACAATAATGAATAAATACATTTAGGTGATTAATGCTGTTCACGGACTCACAATAAATCTCAAGATTCAAAATACAAATCAATATTCACATATGGATTTTTGGTGTAAGTTGCCGGCATTAATGACCAATAGATTCTGCATGTTTCTTTGATTACTTTTCTACTTAAATAATAGATTATTTAATAAATGGTAATGTTCGTTTATCTTAAATTAATTAGGAGTAATTTTGAGAGTGCTATGATGTAAAACAGACAATTAAGTCCCTGAATTTTCATTTCCTTATAACTAAATTAAATACTTTTGTTTATTGAGATGTTTTTAAAGGTGCCCTGGTATGAAAAGCTAAGGATTAATTTTAAGAGCACTCTTGAAGGTCGGCAAACTTCAGGTGCAAATGCCCACTGAACTGCCTATGAAGTAATGGGTGATCTATGCCTCGAACTCCATTTTGCCTTTGGCACATACCTATTTATCATTTTGATTATCAAAGATCTGTCACTCCAATTTAAAATGAATAATTGACAGTGGCCACTGGCAGGATTAATCCTGCACGATCCATCCTTCTTACCCTAAAGAGAACAGATATTTTTTTCTCTGAATCAGGCCAACCTATGGCACATGCACCATAAATGGCGCATTGGATGATTAGAAGTGGTGCATTGTACCCCCGTGGCAAAATCAAAACAGACTCAAAAGTCTCATTAAGGTAAGCAATGTTTATCTTATATTAAATCAATATATCATGAAAAATGCTAAATATGTCTACATTAACATATTTTTGCAAGAATTGAATGGGACATACAAGAGTTGTATGGCACATCGGAACTCGTGCGTGAAAAATTAGATGCATGGAGTGTAAAAGGTTGGCTATCCTTGCTCTAAAACATAACTAGATGATGTTCCCTAATCCTTAGATGATCATGGCTTAATAACACCAATTCTCCAAATTATATTGTGATATTTCTTTTTTTTTGGAATATTTTATTTTAAAGTTTTCATTCACAATGCAGTCAATTATAAGGTTATAAATACATGCATCAATATTAATCATATATACACTACATTGCATTTGCTTTCCCCCCTCCCCTCTAAAAGGCCCCAAAAGAAAAAAAATAGGTAAGAAATCGTAAGATTAGAATAGATATAGCAGTAATGTTTCTTATTCTACCTGTAAGGAATTTGGAGATATCCTACTGTTTAATAGTATGTGTTTTAAAGAGCGCTGGGATGAAGAGACTAGAGTCATCTGGTGATGACTCTATATTTTCAACTGGGGCGAAGCAAGGTAATAGAACAAACACAATAACAAACCACAAACAAAATGTAAAATAGGCCGGTTTGTATGGTTCCTTCAGGGGGCATCTCGCTTGACAAATCTTTGAGGAAGTAACAAGCAGGAAAGACAAAGGAGAGAGAGTGGACACCGTTTACTTTGATTTTCAGAGGTCTTTGACAAAGTGCCACATATGAGGCTGCCAAACAAAACAGGAACCAGTGGTATTACAGGTACAGGAAAGCATCGGGCAGGGATAGAAAATTGGCTGATGGGCAGATGGAGGAACAAAAAGGTTTTTTTTTCTGGCTGGTTGCCAGTGACTGGTGGTGATCTGCATGGGCACTATTTTTCATGCTGTATGTAAATGATTTAGATCGGGGTGGCCAACCTTTTAATTTTTAATTTAGACAAACAGCACAGCAGGCCATTTTGGCCCACGAGTCTGTGTTGCCCAATTAACCTACACCCCCCCCTCCCCCCCCCCCCCACCCCCACCGGTTTGTACATGTGAGCCAAAATAGCCTGGCACTGGCCTGAATGTCTAAATTAAATTACATTTAGAATGTAACATACATGATATTCTTTAACTTTTGTCTACCATAAGGCAGACAGAGAGTCACCACTTTGTCCAGTGCCCCTCACAGAAACCTATAGCACCTGGTGTTCCTAGGGAGTCTCCCCTCCAAGTACTGGCCAGTCCCAAGCCTGCCTAGCTTCCGAGATCAGACAATCCCAGGCATATTCAGGCTATTAGGTGCTGTTTAGATGATGAAATTGATGGCTATGTGGTCAAATTTACAGATGATGCGAAGATAGGTGAGGAACAGGTTGTGCTCTGCAGGAAGCCTGCAGAAGGATTTGGATGGGTGAGAATGGCAGATCGAATACAGCATTGCCAAGTATCTGGCCATGCACTTCGGTAGAAGGAATAAAATTGACTGTTTTCTAAATGGAGAGAGAATTCAGAAAGCAGAGGTCCAAAGGGAGTTGGGAGTCCTAGTGCAGGATTCCCCAAGTATAACTTGCAGGTTGAGTCAGTTGTAAGGAAGGCAAATATAATGGTAATATTCATTTTGAGAGGACCAGAATATAAACACATAGATGTAATGCTGAAGTTTTACAAGGCATCAGTTGGACTATAATTGGAATATTGTGAGTAGTTTTGGACTCTATATCTAAGGAAAGAAATGCTGGCGTTGGAGAGGGTCTGGAGGAGGTTTACAAAATGATCCCAGGATGAGAGGCATGTACTCGCTGTAGCTTAGAATGAAGGGGGATCTCGTCAAAGCATACCAAATATTGAAAGAGCTGGACTGATGGATGTAGAGAAGATATTTCCAGTAGTGGAAAAGTCTAAGATTAGAGGGCATTCATAATAAAATATGTTCCTTCAGAATAGAGATGAGAAATTTCTTCAGTCAGTGGGGTGTGAATCTGTGGAATTCATTGTCACATACGGCAATGGGGCCCAAGTCATTAGTTAGATTTAAAGCAGAGATTGATAAGTTCTTGATTAATAAGGGCATCAAAGGTTATGGGGAGAAGGTAGGAGAATGGGATTGAAAGGTAAATCACATCATCCATGATTTGAATGGCAGAGCTGGCTCAATGGGCTGAATGGCCTAATTTCCTAAAACAGTTTATGTAATAATTGCTCAGTTGGTAATTCATAATCTTTAACAAAACAATGGTGTATGAAGTTGGTAAGTGCAGCAATTAGGCATTTCCAATATCATTGCTCTGTTCTGAAATACCTGGTTCATTAGGTCCCAGGAATCATAGTCTTCAGGCAGGCAGTGTCTGTGGAAGGATGGTCTGAAGTTCACTTTTACCAGTTCCCAATCTGAGCGGAAGCTAATGTGACCAAATATCCTGCAACAGAAATAGATCCCATGGATTTCAAAGCATTAACGAAACATCTTGGGGCCAAAGTCAACTTTGGCCATGAATGAGTTCAGAAAAGTGACATATGAATAATTTGCAGCTGTAATATTCAATGCAAGCTGTGTGCCTGCTTCACAGTGCCTGTTCTCCATGCGACTGTTACTGTTGAGTGGTTGCAGCATGGTTTGAACCAACTTAAATGAATTAACTCGTATAATCAAGGTCAGTGAAGCCATATCACACTTCCTGCATCATTAGCTCTGCATGCTGCTGTATATACCACAGCTCATTCACTCATTACCAATGAATATGATCAATCGTTATTCATACATCACATGAGCTTCACTCCCAGATGAGCTCAATCCCTTTGATGCTGATTTGACCCCCAGAACAAGAACCACTGTGCACCCCCACATCTCCTGATGATTTCTAACAGCTAATGTCTTTTTTGCCTTCCAATAATTCCTAATATTGCAGGAAAAGCACCAGTGTGGCAATAATTTTAATGAATGAGTCAGAATAGTGGATGGAGATCAAGAATCTGGGGTTGTGTGGTGCTAGAAGAACAATCTTGTTTCAAGGTCAGCGAGACCAAGGAGCTTATTATGGGGTTTAGGAAGAGGAGAGCAAGGGATCATGCACTTGTCTTCATTGAGTGTAGGGTGTTGGAGAGGGTTAGTACCTTCAATTCTGGGGAGTCCACATGTAGGAGAAATTCTCCTGGAGCCAGTACCCAGATGCAACTGTGAACCAAAGCTTCTGCTTTCTAAAATTTGGCATATCATTGAATACACTGTCAAACTTCTACAGATGCACTGTAGAAAGTACATTGGTTGCATTATGGGCTGGTTTGGAAACACAAGTACTCAGGAATGCAGAAGGCTGCAAAAAGTAGCAAACCTAGCCAAGCCAAATCTCTCATCCATTAAAAACATCCATGTGAAGGCGCTGCCTCTGCAGGGCAGCCAACATCATAGAGGACTCCCGATCTCTTTTGTTGGCTCCTTCAAGCAGAAGGATCAAAAGGCTAAAGCCAACATCTCCAGATTCGACATTTTTATCCAAAATCTATCAGTCTCTTCGACCACTCTGTAGCCATAAACTATCCCAGGATTACTCTTGTCTGCCCTGAAACATCACAATTTTTTTCTTGCATTAACTGTGAATATTAATCTACCTTTTGATATTTATTATCTCTTTTATCATCTTGCCTTTAGGGTAATTTAAACTTTTGCTTAAGTACCTGGCTGCAGCAACTAAGAATTTTGGTGCATCTACATTGTATTTATGCATTTGATAATAAACTCAAGATGAACATTGAATACACATTTATTGTACTCTCTCAAGTTGTGTAGCTTTTATATGTTCATCACTGCCATCCTGCCAGTGTCATTATTGTTGTCTGACAATTGCAGTGCTTCCCTTGCCTGTGGCTCTCACCAGTGTCTTCTCTTTTATGCAGCAAGTCCTGCCAATATCTTCAACCAGAAGCAACAAAACACCACATAAAAAGTCAATGGACACTAAGTATCCTGAAGCTCAGTGGTTCTCACCCAACTCAGCAGAGGCTGTTGGGGTAGGAAAAAGCGAAAGAGTTCCGCAGGGCACCCTGAGACAGGTCTTACAAAATTTCTCAAAGGAGAACTTCTGCCTGTTCACCTTATGCCCTGTAGACTCTTTCCCCCTTTTCCTCATCAAGCTGTTTGTCCTGCTCTGCGTGGCCTCTGCTCATGAGTTCAGTCTTGCAGTATAGAAAAAGGATTGCAGACCAGTCACTCTTGCTATGAGCAATCTTTGGAAGCAATCTATGAAGTTGGGCTGAAGATCTTCAGAATTTGTCACAGTGGATTCTTTGAACTTAAGCAATTAAAAAAAAATAAGGTAAGCATGAAATATACAAGATTGAGACATCAATCAGTAAAAATTAATCAGCAATAACTCTCCAACCAGATAATGATTGCATTATACATGAATAGTGATGGATTCCTCTTGCTTCTGGATGGCCACTGAGTTCAACTATGCAGGGCCAAGGGATAGAATCAGCTGGACAATTGAGCACCAAATAAGGACCTTGGCTATCTAATGAGAAAGACTGCACACATTTCCAGTGAATGTTTGCTGCTCACGTACTAATCCATCATCAATAAGCTGTCTGGCATGAATTTTATTCAATGTCTGTGTGTATTGGAATCATTTTTGCACCCTAAATACATAAAAACTCATGCTACTGGCACCAATGATTTGGTTTGAACCTTCTACAAGCCTAATTTTAAAATAAATGAATAATTAGCCAGCCAGTAATTTATGCTTTTGCAGTGCTATAATATCCTTAGAAACAATAATGAAACCTGCTGTTTATCAACACAGAATAACTGTGTGATATGTGTAAAAATCTTCAATAAAAAATCTCAATTTTAAAAGATAAATAATGTGAACTTCCTTCCGTATCGATCTAATTTCAACAACTGAATTTTAATTCTGAACTACTTTCAATGACATCAGAGGGAGCTACACCTTCCACTCTGAAATGTGTGGGGAGGGGAGGAAAAGAAAATCAGAATCAGAATTAGGATTTATTGTCTCGAACAAGTCATGAAAGTTGGTGTTTTGTGACAACATACATAACCATCTTATGACATTCCTATAGAAAATAAAATAATAACAATAATTGTGAACGAAAAATAAGGCCGTGTCTTTGGTTCATTGATTATTCAGGAATCTGATGGGAAGAAGCTGTCCTTGAGCCGCTGAGTGCTCATCTTTAAGCTCCTATTCCTTTCTCCATTTGGTAGCAGAGTGAAGAAGGAATGGCCTGGGTGGTGGGGGTCTTTTAGGATAGAGGCTGCTTCTTTTAAGACACCGCCTCATGTAGATGTCCTCAATGGAGTGAAGTCTGGTGCCTGTGATGTGACAGGCCCAGATAACATCCCTCTGGAGTTTATTCTTGTCCTGAGAGTAGGCACCTCCATACCAAATGGTGATGCAACCAGCCAGAATGATCTCCACGGTACACCTGTAGAAGTTTACGAGAGTCTTCAGTGACATACTGAATCTCCTCAGACACCTCACAAAGTATAGACACTGGTGAGCCTTCTTTGTGATTGCATCAACATGGAAGATCCAAGACAGATCCTCGGAGATGTTGAATTTGAAGTTCTTGATCTTTTCCATGACTGAGCCCTCGACGAGGACTAGGTTGTGTTCCCCTGACTTCCTCCTGAAGTCCACAATCATCTCCTTGGTTTTGCTGACATTGAGCACAGGTTGTTTTGTTACACCAATCAACGAGCTGATCTATCTCCCTCCTATATGCTAACCTCTTTTCAAGATGTTGAAAGGCTACAGATCAAGAATATTTCAGCAAAGACTGTCAGAATTACCATGTTGTTCTTTTCCTTGTGATCATTAATTATATCTATTTTGGAGAATACACTGGTGATTTTTTTGGGGGGCGAAAAAAAATAGTCCAGTACCATGAGCTTGTGTTAGAAATAGGAACAGGTTGTGGGTTTTCCATTCCATTGATCTTTTACAGTATGTCTCCTGTTACTGTGAGCAAAATTAGCAAGGAGAATGACAGCCGTCTTGACAACTGCTAGTCCTTTCTGAACTTCATTAGCATGCCCCCCCCCCACCCCTCCCCCCGTTTACTCTGCTGCAAGCTTATAGGAAAAAATGTTTAGAATATGACAAACTGTCTTGTGATTTAATTTTTGGAAGGATTTTTGAAAATCTGCTATTTCAACTCTCTATTTTGAAACAAGTGCATTTTGTCTATAATCCACTTGGGGGAGATAATAATCCACAGGAAAGTATGATCCAAGTATGAGGCTCTTGCACTGAAATTCAAGAATACTGATTGATGAAAGCAAATAAACATTTCTGAGCAGAGGACAACTGTCAGTGCTTGGTGAGAAAAATCTACTAAACTAACATTTTCAATCTCATCCTCTGGCCCATGGTTTCATTAGTGGGACACATCTTCTATTTGCAGTACATCCATTCCAATCAAAATCTCGTTCTCTCCCCATTACACTGATATAAGCTGTCCCCACTCCAATCACATTTCATTCTGCTCAGTACCATTTTGATCCAGTGTGGGCTAAATGCAGAATTCCTCAACTTCAACCCGAAACAGTAAATGCAGCTGGACTAACCAAATGCTGTTCCGCTCAACATGATTGAAACTTTGCTGGTGAGCGCTTCAGGTTGATTGGAGTCTAGATATGCACAGATTATAGTAATTAGCTGTTCTTTTCTTTGTAAGTAAGCCACAAATGAATAACTGGATACCAGTTGCATAACATTCAAAAATGCTCCAATATTCACTGCCCAAACTGAAATATTAGCTGTTTCTCTCTGACCAGATGTTAACTGACCTGCTGAGTATTTCCAGAATTTTCTATTTTTATTTCAGACATGAAGCATGTGCAGCTTGGTCCCTGTAGATTAATTTTCACAGTCTCGGGAATCTCTCTCGTGCTTTACAGTCACCAAATAGAAAATGCAGCAATAAAGGAGCATGGTTCAAGCTACCACAAGCAGCAATGTGATAATGATACTCATGTGCATTAAGGAATAAAAGTTGGCTAGATCACTAGCAACAATTCCTTCACTCACCTTCAAAATAATGCCATGAGAAGTTAAAAGTCAATGATAGATCAAAGAAGAGCTCCTTACACATATATTCTGAACATGGGTGCTTGTAACAATATAACATCCTCTGAGTAAATGCATGAGCCAAAGACCACATTTGTTCCTTTCATTCTATCCATTTTTATAAGTTCCATTTTAAAAATTATATTTACAGCACTTATCCTCTTGATTTTTCTCCTGTTCACTTCCTTTCTTTCCCATTCTACTGCTTTCATACATAGGGATCTAAACAGCAATGGAAGCTTCACACCTGCTGCTCCTGGGTTGAAGTGGGAAATTCTAGTCAAGTTGATTGTCCTCTGTCTGCACAAGTACAACCCAATGAATCAGTGTCTGCGGTGAAAAACATGCAGCCACACAGCCAGACATGTCACTCATACAGACAAACAATACATATGCAGGACAAGTATTTCAGCTATACAAATAAATAGATAAGAGAGTCTCAGATGGTTAGTGTGAGTAGTTCCTTTGGTTGTTCAGCATTCTCGTTCTGCCCGTGGGTAGAAGCTGTTCCTCACCCTGATGGTGCTGGCTCTGATACTCCTGTATCTCTTTCCTGGCAGGTCAGGATGCTCTCAGTAGAGCTCCTGTGGAAGGTTGACACGTCACCCTTGCCCGCTTCAGTCTTCTCGGGAAGTGTAGTCGCTGCTGTGCTGTCCTTTGATCAATATGTGACTGGTAACTCCTAGGTATCAGCCTGTATTTATAAGATGTGGGCTTACATTTATAATTAATTTTTAACATTGATATCTGTTTCTTCCTTAATGATAGCTTTGAGCATTATTTCCTGACTACAGATGCTAGATTACTGGCCAATAGTTACTTGGCTAATGCCTACTTCCTTTTTTTTTAAAACAAGGATATGTTATTTGATGAAGTCCAATCTGCCAGAACCTGCCCAGAGTCCAGAGAACTTTTGTAAATTATCATGTGCCTTACTGCAGCTGTACAGGGCCTTGGTGAGACCATACCTGGAGTATTGTGTGCAGTTTTGGGCACCTTATCTAAGGAAGGATGTTCTTGCAATGGAGGGAGTGCGGAGGCGATTCACCAGGCTGATACCTGGAATGGCAGGAATGACTTATGAGGAAAGATTGCGCAAATTGGGATTGTACTCGCTGGAGTTTAGAAGATTGAGAGGGGATCTCATAGAGACATATAAAATTCTGGCAGGACTGGACAGAATGGATGCAGATGGGATGTTTCCAATGATGGGAAAATCCAGAACCCGGGGCCATGGTTTGAGGATAATGGGCAAACCATTTAGGACCGAGATGAGGAGGAATTTCTTTACCCAGAGGGTGATGAATCTGTGGAATTCATTGCCACAGAGGGCAGTAGAGGCAGGATCATTAAATATATTTAAGAGGGAATTAGATCTATTTTTTCAGTATAAGTGTATTAAAGGTTATGGAGAGAAGGCGGAGGCGGGTTACTGAACTTTAAGATCAGCCATGATCTCGTTGAATGGCGGAGCAGGCTCGAAGGGTCGAATGACCTACTCCTGCTCCTATCTTCTATGTTTCTATGTTTACAATAACTTCCTCTATTTCTTTCAGTACCCTGGGATGGATTCCTTCAGGATCAGGTGACTTATATACCTTTAGACCTACAAGAACATAAAACATAGACATCTACAGTAGAGTACAGGCCCTTTAGTCCACAGTGTTATGTGACCTAATAATCTACTCTGACAACTGTCTAGAATTTCCCTACTACCTAACCATTTATTTTTCTCAGTTCTATGTACCTATATAATATTCTCTTAAAAGATTTGATTGCACCTGCCTCCACCATCATTGCCGGCAGCGCATTCCATGCCCCCACCACTCTCTGGGTGTAAAACCTACCTCTTACATCCCCTTGTACTTACTGCCAAGGACCTTAAAACTATGAACTCTGGTGTTAGCCATTTTAGCCCTGGGAAAGTAGTTTGCTCAGCACTTCCTTTTTAGTGATATTGGATTGTACTGAGGTCCTCATTTCCCATCACATCCTTCAGGTCTCTCTTTGGCATGTTGGGCATCATCCACCATGAAAAATGACACTAAAATAGTTGCCAATTCTCCATTACAAATTTAATTTCAAGTTTATTATCATCAGATTCCAGAAGTACAACCCAACGAAAAAAGCATTTTCTGTTCCTCGGTGCAAAACATAGAGGCACACAACCAGACATAACACACATACAGACAAACAACGAGTCTCAGATGGTCAGTGCGAGCAGTTCCTTTGATTGTTCAGCATTCTCACTGCCCGTGGGAAGAAGCTGTTCCTCAGCTAGTGGCACTGGCTCTGATACTCTTTCCTGACAGGAGCAGCTGAATTGCAGATGCATTCTATGAACTCTTCCTCAAGACTGCCACAACCCACTTGATTCGCCAATCTATGTCCATGTTATTGACCATGTTCTGGTCTTGTCCTTCCTTAGAAAACTATTTGAAATAAATTTTTAATATCTTTTTCAACTATACTTCAGGTGGAGCTACGACCAATCTAATAACTGCTCTTTTCAGGATTATCAACCAGACATAGGGAGATCTTTTGGACCTGTTCAATGGGTTGTGGCCTTCTCTACATTGTTGGCTCGAAGAGCCATCTGATTTAAATGAAAAGACTCTAGACCTCCAACAGTGTTTCAATGGCTCTCTCATAAACCATCTTGTTTAAATTTAAAATAATAGATATCAAGTATTTGATTCATTGGTGAAATTTGAAGACACACGGTGACTTTTATGTCTTATTTTCATATGATGTAAATGTTTCTAGTCAGATGAGATATAGTCTTACCTTTTTTTTTGATTTACAGTAGGGTCCAAAAACTACAAAATATATATAACTCTCAGGATAATCTGCTGAGCTAATTATTTTATTAGAGTAGGTTAGGTGGGTTTTTAAAAAAATGTCAATACAATACTTTTGATTTTTTTTTTCATTTTCACGCATTACAGCGGAGAGGGAATTGAGTTTATACTGTTTGAAGTATTATCTTAAATCTCTCTGTCTCTCTCGCTCGCTCGCTCTACACCTGTAATATACAGAGAGAGACACACACACAATATTGCACTTTCTGTTTTGTTCCCTTTTCTTCATTGTATTGTATTTCCTATAAAAGCACCAATAAAAAAGATTGAAAAAGAAAGAATCTATGCCCATGTTAAAGTCCCTGATAACAACTGATGCTCCATTCTTACATACATCAGATATTTCTTGGTTTATTGATTATGATACTGAATTGCTATTATTTATTGATCCACAGACAAGTTTACCGGTTATTTTTCCCCCTTATTATACCTAACTTCTACCCAGATGGATTCAATGTTTTGCTCCTTAGATACTATATTGCCTCCTTACTATTGCCCTTATCTCATCTTTATCTAAGAACGTTACCCTACGTTTCTATCTTTCTGAATTGTATTATACCCTTGGATATTTAATTCCTCATCATCTCCTCTCTGCAACCATGCTTTTGTGATATCCATTCAATCATACTCCTTTGTACTGTTTAATATATACCATTTTTTTCTCTATGGGTGGTTTTTCTGGCATTTTTCTGTTTTTATTAAACACTATTTATGAATATTTAAGGGAATAAGCTGAGAGATTCAAATTAATTTTTCAAAATCTCATCTAACAAGCTACAAATGAGGGGCAGAGCAAGCAGGTTTCAAACTGTACTGGTAAGTGTTCTTTTGGATCTCTCCATTGGCCAATTAGCTCCAGCTAATAAAAAGAGGGGAAGCACAAGCGGAGAGGCTAGTGTGTGAGCAAGTCTTTGAGACTTTGGCTTGAGAGGTTTTGGCGAGAAGAGGTTAAGGAGAAGGGGCAGGAATTGAAGTAAGTAGGAGGAACAAAAAAGGATTCAGCAGGTTGGCACAGGTAAAGGACATGTTTTAGAGATCTTGCATACTTTTTTCTCTAGTCCTAGACAGTGGCAATGGCAGCCAGGGCAGGGGAATGCTCCACTTGCACAATGTGGGTCATCAGGGAAGCCAGCAGTATCCTTCAAATGCATTCAGGACATTTTCTAAATCAATATATAGAGGTGCCAACTAGAGGGAGTGCAATACTGGATACATTGGGGAATGAGACAGGACAGGTTTCATAAATATGTGGAGGGGAACATTGTGGGTCCAGTGATCATAATGGCATTAATTTCAAGTTAACTATCAAGAAAGATAGGTCTTGGCCTTGGGTTGAGATTCTAAATTGGAGAAAGACCAATTTTGAGGAAATGTGAAAAGGTCTAGAATGGGTGAATTGGGATGTTGTTTTCTGGAAAGGATGTGCGAGATAGGTGGAGGACTTACAAAGGTGAATGTTTGAGATTACAGAGTTTGCATGTTCCTGTCAGGATTAAAGGCCAAGTTAGCAGGCATAGGGAACCTTGGTTTTTTGAGAGACATTGGTGATTTGGTTTGAATGAAGATAAAGGTGTATAACAGGGATAGGCAAAACAAAGCAAATAAAGTACACAAAGAGTATAAAAAATGCAAGAAAGAAATCAGGAAGGCTTAAAGCTTTGGCAGACAATGAGACAGAAAATCCTAAGGGGTTTCTTCAGGGATATATTAAGAGCAAAAGGTTAGTAAGGGACAAGGTTGGTCCCCTTGAAGATCAGAGTGTTCTATGATGTATGGAACCAAAAGAGATGGGGCATATCTTTAATGGATGTTTTGCATTACCATTTATTCAGGAAACTGACACAGAGTCATGGGAAGTAAGGAAAACAAGCAGTGAGGTCATGGAACCTATACCGATTAAAGAGGAAGACATATTTGCTGTCTTAAAAGCAAATAATGGTGGATAAATTCCCAGGGCCTGACAAGATATTCCTTTGGATCTTGAGGGAGGCTTGTGTAGAAATTTCAGGGGCTTTGACAGACATATTTAAAATGTCCTTAACTATGGGTATGATGCTGGAGGATAGCTCATGTTGTTCCTTTGTTTAAAAAAGGCTTCAAAAGTAATCCAGGAAATTATAGGCCAGTGAGCCTGACATCAGTTGCAGGTAAATTATTGGAAGGTGTTCTAAGAGATCGATATACATAGCCATGGACTGATTAGGATAGTCAACATGGCTTTAGGTCATGTTTAACCAATCTTTTAGAGTTTTTCAAGCAGGTTATCAAGAAGGTTGAAGAGGGAAAGGTTGTGGATGTTGTTTTCATGAACTTTAATAAGAACTTTGACAAGGTTCCACATGGGAGATTAGTCAGGAAGGTTCAGACACTCAGAATTAATGGTAAGGTAGGAAAATGGATTTGACATTGGCTATGCAGGAGAAACCAGAGAATGGAAGTGGATGATTGCTTCTCAGACTGGAGGCCTGGAACTACTGGTGTGTCTCAGGGATTGTAATGAGACCATTGTTGTTTGTCATCTATATCAATGATCTGGATGATAATGTGGTAAATTCAATCAGAAAGTTTGCAGATGACAATTAAGTTTGGAGGCATTGTGGAGAGCAAGGAATGTTTTCAAAGTTTTTGCAGCAGTGGTTCTCAACATTTTTCTTTCCTCTCACATACTACTTTAAGTATTTCCTGTGCCATAGATGCTCTGTGATTGGTAAGGGATTGTGGTATGTGGGTGGAAAGAAAAAGTTTGAAAACCACTATTTTCAGTGTACCTAACTGACTTGTTATGTGCACGATTTCATAACTCCAGAGGAAATGGGCAATGACAATTTTTCTCAAGCAAGATATTGCAGTAACAATTGGGTCAAGAACAGTGATTCTCAACCTTCCCTTCCCACTCACAGACCACCTTAAGCAATCCCAGAGCACCAATGGCATAGGGATTACTTAAAGTGGTATGTGAGTGGAAAGAAAAAGGTTGAGAACCACTGTTGTAGAGGGATCTAGACCAGCTAGATAAATGGCAAATGGAATTTAATGTAAACAAGTGTGAGGTGTTGCATTTTAGAAGGGCAAACCAAGGAAGGACATAAACGGTAAGTGGTAGGGCAATGAGAAGTGTGGTAGAACAGAGGGATCGAAAAATACAGATACATAACTTGCTGAAAGTGGGTCACAGGTAGATAGGTTGGAAAGAGAGATATATTGGCCATAAATTAAAGTGTTTAGTATAGAGGTTGGGATGTTATGATAAAGTTGTATAAGATATGGTGAGACCAAATGTGGAGTATTATATGCAGTTTTGGTCACTTAATTACAGTAAAGATACCAGTCCGACAGAAAGAGTGCAGAGAAGATTTACGAGGATGTTGCCCAGACTTCAGGATTAAACAGGTTAGGATTTCATTCTCTGGAGTGTAGAAGAATGAGAGGAGATTTGATAGAGGTATTTAAAATTATGAGGGGGATGGACAGAGTATGTAGACTTTTTCCAGTGAGGGTAGGTGAGATACAAACTAGAGGCCATGGATTAAAGGTGAAGGAGAAAAGTTTATGGGAAAAATTAGAAGAACTTCATTTAGAGAGGTGGGAGTGTGGAACAAAATGTCAGCTAAAGAGGTAAATGTGGGCTTATTTTTAACATTTAAGAAGAATTTGGACAGGTACATGGATAGGAGGGGAATGGAGGGTAATAGACTAGGTGCATCTCAGTGGAACTAGGAAGAATAATAGTTTGGCAAAGACTAGAAAAGCTGAAGGGTCTGTTTCTGTGCTGTAATGTTCTATGGCAGGGGTGTCAAACTCAAATTCACCGAGGGCCAAAATTAAAAACTTGGACTAAGTTGAGGGCCGAACTAAATATTTATTGAAAATTTTCAACAACATCTGCATGTTTTCTCTTCTTTCAACATATGTAATGTTAAACTTTAGGATATAACTTTAGGAGGATAATGTTACAGGTCAGGAGTAGGTAGCTCAAGTTCACCCTTTGCTTGACCTGAGGGAAACCTATTTGGTCCCTGTGGAGATGTAGTCAGCATTCACAGGCTGTGTCCATTTTGGCCTGCATCAGGACTCAGCATTTCCTGCTCACTCCTCAGGCTCTAGGCCTCTATTCACCCCCAACCCACCATCCCTCTACCTGACCAGTCCTTTACCCAACCTCTACTCACCCCTCACTCCACTCGTTCTGCCTCTACTCACCCAATCCTATACACGCCCCTCTACTGCCTCTCCCCTCAACTTGTTCCTCCCTCTACCCATCTCTCACCCTCTAATCACCCCTCCCCTACTCGCCCTGCCCCTCCCCTTTTACCTCTTTCCTATCCACCCCTCCTTCTACTCATCCCTCCCTCTAACTGCCCCTCGCACCACCATAACTTCCCCTGCCCATTACTCCTCACCTACACCCTCTGCCCACCCCTGCTTACCCACCCACTCAGGCCCAGCGCGCTGCCGATCAGCCTTTGCAGACAGCCACCATCTCTCTCTTCACGTGCAGGGCCGAACCAGCCGTCCCTGGGGTCCGCACGGGTGCAAGCGCTGAAGGCCGTGGTGACCGGGAGAAGTGCGCTCGCGCTGTGGAAGGGTCGTCCAGTGCCAGTCGCGCGGGGCTTGCGCTGCCCGGGGGCCGTGCGCAGCCTGCCATGCCCGTCGCGCCAACAGGAAATCACAGGCACTCGCCAATCCGCCACACCGCTCGACAGGTGGGAGAAGTGACTGGTTGTGCGGGGAGCCTTCCAACTGGCTTGCCGGCTGATGACATCGACAGACTTCTCGTGTTACAATTTCTCGTGTTACAATGGGGAAGGATGTGCAATGAAGGGGGAGGATGGTGGGGGTGACATTACCAAAAAACAGCATCGGCTCTCGCTGCAGGGCGGGCCACCTCTGATACATTTTTGAAATGATCTTGCGGGCCAAATATAATTATATCGCAGGCCAAATTTGGCCCGCGGGCCAGAGTTTGACATGTGTGTTCTATGGTTCTAAAATTTAATTTACTATTAATGCAAATAATTCTGGAGTCTATCATATATATATGGTTCATCTTTCAATGTTCATCTCTACCTCAATTCATGTCTTTCTAACCACTGAACCTCTGGCATTCACAATGTCAATATCCTCCCACTTTCTTACCCCGTAAACTGATATTCCTCCACCCCCAAACTCCATGCCACACCCAATTTTATCCATCATGTCATTACTTGCTGGCTTGACACTGACTGGTTCTCAGCCACACCTCAATTCTAAAATTCACAATCCTATTTTCAAGTCCTTACATAGCCTTCTACTTCCTCAGTATGTAATGCAATCCAGCCATATAATCCCCCAACACCCATCCTGCTTTGATATCCCGTTTATGCTGCCCCAAACTCCACCACTGGAGGCTGTGCCTTCAACTACAAGGCCCCTGTCTCTGGAACTCTCTCCCACTATATCTCCTACACTTTCTCATCTCTCTTAAGATTTTCCTTCAAGTCTATTGCTTTGTCCAAACTTATTTTCTAACACCTCCTCATGAGGTTTAATGTAGTTAAACATCCCAAAGGGATATTATAAATAAAGACTTTTTGTGGTTCAATATGGTCGATAGCAAGCTGCAGGAATCTGTGGTTGGAGATTGAAAGGCAAGTACTAGATATTCATCCAAGTTGCAAGAAGGTTTTTGAGGGTTTCTTAAATTGGGGAAGAAGGGTGTCAAAAGTTGAGGGAGTTAGTTTTCTTTTTTTTGGTTCTGGGGAGAGTGCTCTTGCCTCCTTAGTCTTGAAAGGAAAGGTACACAAAGTTGAAATAACCTTCATTAGCCTCTTCTGTGTGAATCATCTTCCTACAAGGTTGACTGAGCACTAAAGTCAGATTGACTTCACCATTCAGGATGGTTAACTGTGTTTGTTTCACATCTGATGCTAACCCAATAGCCCACAGGATGAGAACTGTGCATGTTCTCCATAGTTATGTCCAACAGTGTTTATTTAACTGTTCACATGCCCAAGTACACACATACAAACACCAACTTTTTAAACTATCTGCTCCAATTATTTATTAACAAGTTAAAATGGGCCTTGCTCTAAAGTAGATACCAGAAAATATGTTTTCATGTTCATTTGCTATTTCTCCACTTCCTCCCACCAAAGTGGTATTCTCCTGCAAATTACCTCCCCCCTGTTGATTTTGCAAATCAATACAGCTCTTAGATCTGGAATGATGAATCAAAGTGTTCCTGACATTATTTTGTTTCCCCTTTCTCTGTGAAGAGCTGTTGGCTTCTGCAGTAACTACACTCAGGGTCTCAATGCAATCAATACTCATCACTCCACATTCTCCAAAGCACTGTGGTCTGGCATTGGAATGCATGATAATCAGAAGTACTTTCAGAGCTCTTGGTAGCCTGGACATTTGTCTGTCAGGTTGGCACAAAAAAAACCCATTTTGAACAATGTATATTATTGATTCTTGATAATACAATGTCATTACATGTACTTTGCTATACTTCACATATTAATATTAAGACATATATATGCAAAATAAATGATCCTGATCTTTAATTTAGTGGGTGTGGGTGGGGTTTAGAAATTGATTTTTACACACTTTCTTCTTCATCAAAGATTACTGCAATATTCTCTCTTCTCTTCAATGTCACTTAAATAAGGTAAATTTGGATTACAGACTCTGCAAAGCATCCTGAAATTAAACATGTAAAGGAAATAAACTCGGTTTTAGGAACCAGCAGCACACATCAGCACAATCCGTGAACACATCTTCTTAAACATAATAAACCTCATATTAAGTGTGATTTCTAGCTATTAATGCACTTTAATTATGAAACTCAAGGGTGTAATTGTCAGGGGCAGGCCGTTACACACTACTGAATTATGCTTTAGCGTGCACACTGTGACTGCAGGTGACTGGGTGTTTTATTCACAGACCTGCAGAGGGCAGCAGAAATAGATCGGACTGAATTGGATAGATAGCTTAAACACAATGCTGATAAGCAGGAGGATCCAGTAACGGAGATAGCTCTGAACACAAGTGTTCAGAAATTTCTGTCTGTACTAGGACCTGTTGGCCTGAGGCACATGAGGTCTTTCTAGGCACAGCTCAAGCAACAGGCCAAATTTTTAAAAATATTTTTTTATTCAACACTTCACTGTGAACCATGTCAGGAACAATACATACAGATGTTCAGTATTAATATGTACATAGTGACATTTTCATTATTTCCTCCCTCCCCACCCCCATAACTTAAAGAGAGAAAATAGAAAAACAAACGAAACAGAAGAGAAAAGAGAGATCGTGTTGTCCGATATACAATACGTAATTATTTTCTTAATTATAACCTGTCACATCAAGAGATGGAGGTCTGAAATTGGCAATTCCTAATAAACTTTATGTATTGTTCCCAAATTTGTTCAAATAAAGTGTATTTGTCTCTTAGGTTATAGGTATTGTTTTCTAATGGAGTACACATATTCATTTCAATGTACCACTGCTGGATTTTTAAAGGTGTTTCCATTTTCCAAGTTATCATTATGCATTTTTTTACTGCCACTAATGCAATCATAATGAATTGTTTTTGAGTTCTGTCTAATTTTAGACCTAGTTCTTTATGTTTTATATTGTTAAACAGGAAGATTTTTTGGGTATTTTGGTATTTTTTTTTTGTAATTCTATTTAATATTGAGTTTAAATCCTCCCAAAACGTTTTCACTTTATACACGTCCACATTACATGTATTATTGTACCAATTTCTTGTTTACAATGGAAGCATTTGTCCGATAGTGTTGGATTCCATTCTTTCAACTTTTGATGGTGTAGTATATAATCTATGAAGCCAATTGTATTGAATCATATGATACCGAGCGCTTATTGTATTAGTCATGGTACCTGCACATAGTTCCATCCATGTTTCATTCTTTAATCCGTATATTTAAGTCTTTATCCCAACTCTGTTTGGGTTTCTATTACTTCATCATTTTCCTTGTTTTGTAATTTACTATTCATGTTTGTGATACATTTTTTAACCATCACAGTATCTGTGATTAAATATTCAAAACAACTACACTCAGGTAACCTTAGACTAGCTCCCAGCTTCTCGTTTAAATATGTTTTCAATTGATATTATGAAAATATTGTACCATGTGATATTCCATATTTATCTTTTAACTGTTCAAATGTCAATAAATTATTTCCCAAAAAACAATCTTTTATTCTTTTAATTCCTTTTCTTGCCCATTCCTTGAAGAATAAAATATCCATTGTAAAAGGAATTACTAGGCTTTGATAATTTATCATCCTCTGTTCTAGATGTATTCTCCATATTTTAATATATGATGTAATATTGGTAGCTTGTTATGTTGCACCAGTTTCTCATTCCATTGATAGAGTAAGTGTTCAGGAACATTTTCCTCTGATTTATACAACTCTATCTTAAGCCAAGCCTGTTTTTCTCCTGCTTGGTAAAAGTTTAACAAAAATCTTAATTGTGCTGCCCTGTAGTAGTTTTTGAAATTTGGTAACTGCAATCCCCCTAGTTTATATGTCCATGTCAGTTTATCCAAAGCTACTCTTGGTTTTTTGCCTTTCCATAGGAACATTCTTTTTATTTTATTCAATTTTTTAAAGAAGTCCCATGTCAAGGGAATCGGTAATGTTTGGAATAAGTACTGTAGTCGTGGGAATACATTCATTTTGATGCAGTTTACTCTCCCTATTAAAGATAGTGGTAATTCTTTCCATTTCTCTAAATCCTCATATTTTCCTTATTATTGGTTGATAATTTAATTTATACAAATTATTTAAATTATTATCTAATCTGATACCTAAGTAACGTATGGCCTGTGATTGCCATTTGAAAGGAGATTCCATTTTACATTCTGTATAGTCGACTTTATTCATTGGGCATTGAAATTAACCTTGTATCCTGATATCGCCCTGTACTATTTTGATTTTGTATATAACCTTCTTATTGATTTATTTGGATATGTTAAATATATTATAATATCATCCGCAAATAAGCTAATTTTAAATCCTTCCTCTTTTATATTTATTCCCTTTATCTTGGGGTCTTTTCTTATCAGCTCTGTCAATGGTTCTATAGCTAAAGCAAACAGGGAAGGTAATAGTGGGCATCCCTGTCTTGTTGACCTACTTAATTTAAAGTTATCTGAAACATACCCATTTGTTACCACCTTTGCCATAGGACCATTATATTGTGCCATGATCCAATTAATTAATTTTTCCAGTAATTTAAATTTCTGTAGTACTTTAAAAAGATAACTCCATTCAATCCTATCAAAGGCTTTCTCTGCATCAAGTGCTACTTCCACAGTTGGTGTTGTTTGTGCTGTATGAATCAGGTTAATAAATTTACACCTATTATCTGCCATTCTTCTGTTTTTAACAAATCTCCTTTGATCTAACTCCACTAATTTCGGCATACATCTGTTAATCTATTCGCTAATAGTTTTGCAATTAATTTGTAGTCTGTATTTAATAGAGATATCGGTCTATATGAAGCCAGTGACAGTGGGTCCTTTTCTGTTTGGAATTACTGAGACTATTGCCATTTTGCAAGAATCAGGCAGATTCTGGGTCTTTTCAACTTGTTTCATTACCTCTAATAGGGGTGGAATTAGTAGATTATTGCATACCATAAAATTCCATGGGAAATTCATCTTCGGCTGGTGCTTTATTATTTGGTAATGTCATTAGTGTTGTGTATATTTCTGTGATTGTCAGGGGCTTTAGTAATTTATTTTGTTTTTTCAATTGTAATTGAGGTGATTCAATATTTGACAAGAATTCATCTATTTTGCCACTCTTCCCTAGGATTTTGGTTTGGTATAGCTGTTTATAAAATTTCCTAAAATTATCATTGATCTCTTGTGGTTTATATGAAATCTGCTTATCCCCCTTCCTTGTTGCTACAATAGTCCTTGTTGCTTGCTCTGCTTTTAATTGCCAAGCCAAAATTTTGTGGGTTTTCTCTCCTAATGATAATATCTTTGTTTCATTTTCATAATTTTTTTTTCCACTTGGTATGTTTGTAATGTATCATATTTTAATTTTTTTCTTCATCAATTCTCTCTTCTTCTCCATAAAATCTTTTTCTATGCTTACTATATCTTTATCCAACTGTTCTATTTCCCAGCAGTATTCTTTTTTAAACTTTGGTCATATAATTAATTATTTGCCCTCTAATAAAGGCTTTCATTCTGTCCCATAATATAAATTTGTCTGTTACAGAATTTGCATTTGACTCAAAGTATATTTTGATTTGTTGCTCTATATACTCCCAAAACTCTTGCCCTTTTAACGACATGAGATTCAGTCTCCATCTGTGTCTTTTCAGTGGAACATCCTCCAGAGCAATTGACAACAATAAAAGTCTGGTCTGATAAAAGTCTTGCCTTATATTCAGTCTTTAGGACTCCCCCTTGAATTTGGGCCGACAATGAAAACATATCGATCCTAGAATAAGTTTTATGCCTGTTTGATTAATGTGAATAATCTCTTTCTTTTGGATGTTGTTTTCTCCAAGTATCAATTATTTTCATATCTTGCATTTAACTTAATGTAAATTTGGCTTCTTTATTTTTTTGTGGTGTTCTTCCTAGTTCTATCTATTGATGGGTCAAGGTTAAAATTAAATTTTCCCCCTAGTAAGGTATGTCCTTGTGTATTTGCTATCTTTAAAAAAAATGTTCTGCATAAATTTCTGGTCATCTTCATTAGATTCATAAATATTGAACAAATTCAAAGATTCTGAATAAATCTGGCATACTATCATTACATATCTACCCGTTGGGTCTGTTATTACTTTCTCTATTTTAACTGGTAATTTTTTATTAAGTAGGATAAATACTGCCCTGGATTTTGAATTGTACGATAATGCTACTACATGACCTACCCAGTCTTTCTTCAGTTTGAGATGTTCTGCCCCCTGATAACTGTGTTTCCTGTACAAATGTTATGTTTATTTTTTCCTTTTTTAGTAGGGTCAGTAATTTTGTCCTCTTAATTTGATTGTGAACTCCACTAATAATAATTGTCATATTTTTCAATGTATTCATCCTATCAACCCACTTTTTTACCTCTGTGCCACGTCTTCATTACTCCATCTCTCTCTCTAAAATCACACTTTTGAATGCTCTTATTTTTTACTATACACACTAACACAATAAGAATATAATAAAAATTATAAAAAGACTAAAGAGTTGAGAAAATAAAACAACAGAAAATCCTCCCTTAATGAGTTGCCTTTGCTACCTCGCACAACTCCCTTTACTTTGTGGGTGCGGGACATAGCGCAATTGTCAACTAATTTCACAGCAGACTGTCCCTCAACTAATTTCACAGCAGACTGTCCCTCCCTCATCCCTAGCCCTTGCCCAGAGAAATCACAATGTATTATTCTAAAAAATAAAATAAAGCTTTATTTTATATAACCCAAGTCTTAACTTTCAAACCTATTTATATACATATTTTTTTAACAGTCCTTCAGTTATTTTCCTTACTCTTCTTCTTGTTGCTTATTTGCCAATTGTTCTGGAAAGTGACGGGCTTCTCCTGGATCTGAAAACAGTCCATTTTGTCCGCCAGGGATGAATATCTTCAAAACTGCAGGATGACTTAATACAAAATTGTAACCTTTCCTCCAAAGTAAAATTTTAAGTTGAACTCCTTATGCTTCTTTAAAAGATCAAAGCTTATATCTGGGTGGAAGAATTTTTTTTTTCATTGTATTCCAATGGACTCTTGTTTTCTTTTACTCTTCTAACAGCCAGCTCCAATATTTTCTCCCTTATCGTGTATCACAGTAGTTTTACCAATGAGGAACGCAGTTTCTATGGTTGTGGTTTCAGCGCCAATGCCCTATGGGGTCTTTCAATTTCTCTTGGAGTTCTGCTCCCAAAATCTGCAGGATCCATCGTTTTAAAAATCCTTTTATATCTGCCCCTTCTTCACCTTCTTTCAGGCCCACTATTTTTATATTATTATGTCTATTAAAATTCTCTAAAATATCTATTTTTGGGATCAATAAGTCGTGTGACTTCTTAATCTCTTTGTCTCTATCTTCCAGTTTTTCTCTTAATTCGTTCACCTCCATTTCCACACCTATCAGTCGGTCTTCCACTTCTTCACTTCTCTTTTTCATTTCTGTCATTACATTGTTCATTCTTCAGATTTTTGCATCTGTCTCTTGTATAGTCTTTCTCATAGCTTTAAATTTAAACATTATTATTTCCATTAAAGTTTTTATTTGTTTATCAAAATTCTCTTTATCCACCATCTGGATTTGTTTTTTATCTTGCGTTTTTTCATGTAGTTATTTATCTTTTTCTAAGGCTTCTCTTTCCTGCTCCATATCTTCACTCAATAATGAGCTCATTTCTGTTGCCGCCTCTCCCGCAGCTCCTTCCGTCGTGTTAGCAGAAACCTGCTGCCGGCGTCTGCTCTCCTCGGCGCCTTTTGTAGACTGCGAGCTACGCATGCACGGCTGGCATTTCTTTTTCTGGTTCCGTGAGTCATCATTCAAGCCTGCCTTGTGAGACGTTTCCCCTGAGCTCCTGGCTCATGGATTCTGGTAAGGCTTTCTTCTTTGTTGTTGGGCGATTTCTTTTGTTTCTTCCTTGTCGTTACAGGATTTTCTTTCTTCGGAGACATCTTCAGGCTTTTCCTGTACGGTTTATTTAATGACTTTTTAATGTTTTATTTCAAAGCTTTGCTTTTTTGTCACTTTTTAAAAACTTTCTCTGTGGAAGACTGCTTTTACCTGACCATCACATGACTTCTCAAACATCAGGCCAATTTAACAACAGTTTCTCTATCAGTTTGCCTGTCTTTCTGCTTGGATCAAGTACTGGACCTTATTTGCCAATTCCATTTTTCTGAAGAACTTCAATTTTTGCTCATAATTAAAATAAATAATTTTTAGAAGCAGACGTGCTCAATGCGATAGCATATTTTGCTGATGGTGACATTTTAACTTCGCTACCTGTTCAGATTTCTTATTGAACCAGGTAAACCAAGGGAGAGCGCGGATTAGGTAAATATTAATTTTAGCAATAGATTAACTGGAATTAAATCAGACACCAGACACACAAAGTTATGCAGACCGATATGATGGTGTAGGACGATGAGTGTGTAGAATTGCAATTCTTGGACTGGTGCCAGTGGAGATGTGAGAAAAATGTGAAATGAAAATAAGGCTCTCTGTAATAAATACCTAATACAGGCGAAGAAGTGGAGGTCATTGATGGGTGCATAGTCTGTTTTGTGTTGCTGTTCACTAATTCATTAGAAATTTTTGTTCGAGTAATCTATTTTGCCCTTCTAACCGGTTCACTCATTCTAAAGGTCATGGTTTTTCTTCCACTCCTGCCCCATGCCCAAACTCTTTTAATATTCAGAAATCAATCAATCTCTGTTTAGTATGATGCAAGTTTAAAGCCCACTTTATTTTGAGGCTATTATCCTGAATAATAGATTCCTTAGCCGGGGAAAGCTCCTCTTCATATCTCACCTTTCATCCCTTCTACATTTTTTAATGTTTCAATAAGGTCAACTGTCATTCTTCTAAATTATAAGCAAAGAAACAAAGATAGAGTCGCCAACCAAACATCTTTTATTTAAATTAAGGAACTTAAGGAACCCTGCTTCCTGTGGGGCGATACGGTTAGTGTAGTGGTTAGCGCAACACTGTTACCGCACCAGCGATTAGGACCGGTATTCAAATCCCTTACTGTCTGCAAGGAGTTTGTATATTCTCCTGGCGTCTGTGTGGGTTTCGTGTGCTCTGTGTGCTCCAGTTTCTTCCTACCATTCAGAACATACTGGGGGGTTGTAGGTCAATTGGATGCAATTGGGCGGCATGGACTCGTGGGTGAAAAAGGGCCTGTTACCATGCCGCTTGTCTAAATTTAATATTCAAAAATCAATCAATCGCTCTTTACCATGAAGTCAATGATTGAGCCTCGACAGCACAGGAGGGTGGAAAATGACAAAGGTTCACCACTCTTTGAGAGAAGGTCAATATTCAATAAAACAGCAAATTTTGGTATGAAAAAGCATCAAAAGTAAACACCGTTGCTAAAGCTGCACTCACAGTAGTACCGTACACACTCGAGCCATCAAAAATAGTTGTAGAATCAGAAGAGTCCAGGGAAAATAAACAAGGTTCTGAAGGTGATTTTTCAGGGATGTGGTGATGAAGGGAGAATACTGATAGCAAGGGTTTAGACATGTAAAATAAAACTGGAAGCTACATGTGCGATAATACATACACTTCAGTTTTCACATGATATTAGGGTATTTGAATGTAGTTGAAAAAAATAACTGGATTTGCTTCTCCATACCTGGGCTACTGCTAAAAGTGTGCAATTTCAAATCCCATCGTGGCAGAACTGTGGAATTTAAACAGAGGTAAACAAGAATAGGTACACCACCGGCCTACTGCAGGGGGCAACCTCTGTACCTGCAGGAGTGTAAGGGGACAGGACAACACCTGGCCGGCTGTCAATCAGTCGGCCTGAATGGATCAAGCCCCACCCGGTCAGGTGTCAATCACCCTCCGGGATATAAGCCTGCACCGGTCTCCCAAGGCCTCACTCAGAGTTGCTGCAGCCACAGCCAGCCTGGCTCTGTGGAAGTCTTTGTGGATTAAAGCCTGTTGTACAGTCTTTATCTTTGTGGGTGTCTGATTCTGGCTAACAGTGCACCACAATTTAATCCACAAAATTTTCCCACGGTGGCTATGGAAAAACTCCTGTGCCCAGGGAGTCTCGAGGTCGACCCACGCCACCCGGAGACCCAGACACGCTTCCAGATCTGACAGCACGCGGTCAAGGCAATCATCTAGGCACACAAGGGTGACATCCTGGACTCCGATCGGAAGAGGTTGGTCCTACTCTGGTCAAAGCTGGGTCCCCGCGCCTTCCAGGTAACCAAAGGCTGCTCCACTTACAAGAACAGAATGAACACTCTTGATAACTTGTATAAGCCCCCTCATGAATGTGGTCTGTGCAAGGTACCTCCTCAACACCCGAGCCCTTCAACCCGGGGAGATGGCTGAATCTTACCTGGGACACTTGTGAGAGTTGGCCTGACCATGTCTGTCTGAACCCGAGGTAGGTGTAGAGGAAGTCGAGAGGCTGATCGGGGACACCTTCGTCCGAGGGCTACGCTTGAGGGCCATCTGGGAGAACTGCTGGAAGACAACATTTATGCCCTAACCAGGACTGTGGAGGTGGTCCAAACCCTGGAAGCAGCAGCTCTGCACGTCGAAGCCTCCGATTCTAGGTTCTCCCAGGCTCCCTCATGGCCCTCTAACACTGCAGCCGCAGGCCCAGGCTGAACTGGGGAGGAGAACGTCACTGCGGCAGGCGCCTGGCGCCCCTGTAAGTACTGTGGGTCCTGGTGTGGGTCAGATCGACGATCGCGCCAAAACTGCCCAGCTAGGAACTAGTATTGTTCCTGATGCGGCAATAAAGGCCACTTTGCAAAAGTGTGTCTCTCTCAACCTGCTGGCAGCTCAGCAGCCCTCTATGACCTCCCCACCACCCCCGCGGACCCCCCCATGTGCGCATGCCGGGTGGCGCCATTGTCCCCACGATGACTCCCCCCTTCCCCGACTTCGACTGTGCAACATCCGGCCTCGCCAGCGACCGTCACAGCGTGTGCCCCGAGCATCTGGACCAGCCCACGCCCTCGCCGGCGCCACTCACTTAGAACCAGCAACGTCACTTCCAGCTCATGACGTGATGTCACTTCCGGCTAATGTAACGATGTCACTGCCGCCAGCCATGATGACGTCACTTCCCCCGGCGCAGCGGACACGGCTTGGAAGGAGGTCAGCCACGCAGCGGGCCCCCATGTGCCGCCATCTTAGGTCAGGCAGCGCCCAACACGGTGGGCCCCCAACGATGTTGAGAACGACATGGTCAACACGGCAATGACCAGGCCTCCCTACCGACGGTCCCCATGATTCCGGGTGCCATCAGCTGCCACACTCCGCACCCAGCATCCGATGTCTACGTGGTCAACACGGGCGATGATCAGGCTGCCCTATCGATGCTCTCCTTCCCTCCGGATAGCAACGACTCCAACTCTGAGATGGTCCTGGCCGCCACCATGATGACCAGGGACATCCCCCACGATCTCGGGTGCTTGATGATGGACGTGCGAGTCAATAGGCAGGTATCAAAGTGCCTGTTTGACAGTGGCAGCACCGAGAGTTTCATTCACCCGAGTGTGGCCCACTCCCTAAGGTTAAAGGTCCACCCTACCACCTGCTCTGTTGCCCTTGCCACCAAGGATAAGACTGTTGGTACCCTCGGGCATTGCTCGGTCGATATAATGGTGGGAGGGGAGACTTACACAGGATTCAGACTCCTGGTCTTGCCCAAACACTGCGCACAACTCCTCCTGGGCCTGGATTTCCAGTGCCACCTGCAGAGTGTCACCCTTGACTTCAGGGGGGCCCCAACCTCCACTCACATTGAACAGCATGCCAACCTACCACACCCGGCCAATCTGCGGCCTCTCCACACTGTGCATCACCTCACCGGCACTCTTTCCACATCTTGCGCTAGACTGCAAGCCGATCGCCACCAGAAGTAGGCGCTATTGCACTGCAGAAAGGGACTTCATCAAGGCGGAGGTGCGGTGACTCCTGGTGGAAGGTGTTATAGAGCCCAGTAACAGCCCTTGGAGAGCCCAAGTCCTGGTGGTCAAAAGGGGAAGTAAGCCGAGAATGGTCGTGGATTACAGCCAGACCATTAATCGGTACACCCAGCTGGATGACTACCCCCTGCCGAAGATCGCCGACATGGTCAATGAGACAGCCCGCTACCATGTTTTCTCCACAATTGACCTGAAGTTGGCGTATCACCAAATCCCTATCTACCCGAAGGACAAGCCCTACACCGCCTTTGAGGTGGACGGGCGCCTTTACCAGTTCCGCCTGGTTCCTTTTGGGGTCACGAACAGGGACTCCATCTTCCAGCGGGTGATGGATCCCATGGTAGACTGGCACAAGCTGAAGGCGACGTTACCATATCTGGATAACATCACTATCTGCGGCCATGACCAGCAGGACCATGATGCTAACCTGGAAAAATTCCTCCAGACGTCCGCGGAGCTGAACCTCACTTAGAATAGGGAGAGGTGCGTGTTCAGCACCACCCACCTCGCCATCCTGGGGTACATCGTGACCCATGGAGTCATCGGCCCAGATCCGGAAAGGATGCGCCCATTAATGGAGTTACCCCTCCCCCCATGCTAAAGGCCCTCTGCAGGTGCCTGGGTCTGTTCTCTTATTACTTGCAGGGGGTCCCTCACTTCTCAGACAAGGTCCACCCTCTGGCCCAAGCCACAACTTTCCCCCTCCCACCTGAGGCGCAGGCAGCCTTCACCTGCATCAGGCAAGACATTGCGGATGCCACAATGCAGGCTGTGGATGAGGACTCCCCGTTCCAGGTGGAGAGCGATGCCTCTGAGGTGGCCCTCGCTGCTACCCTCAACCAAAGGGGGGGGAGCGCCCCATCACCTTCTTCTCCAGGACCCTCCAAGGTTCTGAGCTAGGGCACTTTGCCATTGAAAAGGAGGCCCAGGCGATTGTTGAAGTGGTCCGCCACTGGTGCCACTACCTGGCCGGCAGGAGATTCATGCTCCTCACAGACCAGCGGGCCATAGCGTTCATGTTTAATACTACCCACAAGAGCAAGATCTAGAACGACAAGACCCTGCACTGGAGAGTCAAGCTGGCAACCTATAGCTACGACATCCAGTACTGCCCCGGGAAGTTTAACAACTCCTCTGATGCCCTCTCTCGCACCTGCGGATCTATGCATGATGACAGGCTGCAGGCATTGCATGAGTCCCTCTGCCATCCAGGCATCACCTGGTTGTACCATTTCGTTAAGTCCCGAAATCTGCCGTTCACCATCAGGGACTTCAGGAACATGACCGAGGCCTATCGGGTCTGTGCGGAGTGTAGATCCCACTTCTTCTGCCCTCCCCCCACCCCTCAGGCCCACATTGTAAAGGCTACTCGGCCTTTCAAGTGTCTCGGCATGGACTTCAAAGGGCCCCTGTCTTCCACGAACTGAAATGTCTACTTCCTCATGGTAGTGGACGAGTACTCACGCTTCCCTTTCGCCATCCCTTGTCTGGACACCTCCACAGCCACCATCATCAGGGCCTTGGGGCAGATTTTCACCATGTTTGGCTACCCCGCCTTCATCCACAGTGACTGGGGGTCTAGTTTCATGAGCAACAAGCTGAACCAGTACCTAATGGCAAGAGGCATCGCGACCAGTCGCACAACAAGCTATAACCCAAGAGGCAACGGGCAAGTGTAACCCGAGAATGGGATGATCTGGAAGGCAGTCCTCCTGGCTCTCAGGTCAAAAGGGTGGGCCATTGAGTACTGGCAGGACACCCTGCCCGAGGCGCTCCATGCCATTCGGTCACTGCTGTGCACGGCTACCAACGAGACCCCTCACAAACGCCTGTTCTCATTCCCCAAGAGGTTGGCGACTGGAATGTCACTCCCAGCATGGCTCACATCTCCAGGACCGGTGCTTCTGCGTAAGCATGAACGGACACACATGGCGAAGCCCTGGCAGAGCAGGTTTTCCTCCTTCATGCAAACCATAACTACACCTACGTTAGGATCGGCAGTGGCAGGGAGGACACTGTCTCAACCAGGGACCTGGCACCAGCAGGAGCACCCACCACACTATGCCACCCTTCAATCCAGGACGACGCTGACCGGGCATACATTCCCGTCCCCAGGCAGCAATGGAGCACACAGGGTCTCCTTGACCACCAGGGGCCCACTTCAGCCTTAGGAGACGAACTTGCTCCCCCACCCATCCAATACGACCCGCATACGTCGACCCTGGCCCCCCTGGCCACCCCTCCGTGCGGTACCACACCAGCCACACACACCCCTGCCGCCAGCCCCCCCACTTCCCCTCTGACCAGTGACCAGGAGTCAGTCCTACGACAGTCACAGAGACCCCGGCGGATGCCGAGTCATCTCAACCTGTAAATATTGTATGTACATAGTGGGTGCGATTCCTTGTTACTGCCCCCCCACCCCGGGACAATTTTAAAGAAGGGGGTGAATGTGGTGGTACACCACCGGCTTACTGCAGGGGGCAACCTCTGTACCTGCAGGAGTGTAAGGGGACAGGACTATTCCTGGCCGACTGTCAATCAGTCGGCCTGAATGGATCAAGCCCCACCCGGTTGGGTGTCAATCACCCTCCGGGATATAAGCCTGTGCCGGCCTCCCGGGGCCTCAGTCAGAGTTGCTGCAGCTACAGCCAATCTGGCTCTGTGGAAGTCTTTGTGGATTAAAGCCTGTTGTAGAGTCTTTATCTTTGTGGATGTCTGATTCTGGCTAACGGTGCACCACAGGCCATTAAATTTCTGGGTGCCGCCAGTGGGTTATAGCAGCATCCAGAATGAATGGGGCGTTCCTGGAATCATTTCTGGACATAAACAGAACATGGAGGGATGTTCTTTTTCTCAACTATGGGAAGAATAAACTTTTCTTTGTAATCAAGTTGCAATGGAAGTAAAGTCATCGGTCATGGCTAGACTGCTGGAAACAATTTAATGACCCAATCATAACAGGGGAAAGAAAAGGCTCAACTACATGCTGCTGTTTAGTCTTTTAGTTTTAATTAATCTTCCCAGTGTCAGATCTCTCTTCATGCCCTGACAGGCTTTAAAGCACCTCATCCCTTCTCCATTTACCTGTTCATCATCACCCTAATCCTATTGAGATGCTATACCTTCACTTGATTGTTACTTTTATCAGATGTACTGGCCGTCATCCCATCCTTTGGGTGAATCATGCAGTAATTAGACAAATTAACTAATGGAGACACACAAGACTGCAGCTGCTATAACCAGAATCAAAACACAATCTACACTGGACAACAAAAAGTTTGCTTCCTGAACACTTTTGGGTGTATTTTATGGATTTTGGGCTGCTGAACACAAAAATCACCTTTTTTTAGAAATACCCTATTTTTGTGATTTCCTGTCATATTTTAAGTCTACTTCAAGGATACAAAACCATGATGTGCAAAACGTCATTGAAAATTCATTTTCTGCATTCGCACTCAGACTTCTTCCCTGGTGATCTGGGTGCAGTCAGTGACGAACATGGTGAAAGGTTTCACCAGGTCATTGTGACCATGGAAAAGCAGTATCAGGGCAACTGGACCTATCAATGCTGGCCGACTATTATTGGGCACCAACACGAGAGGCACCAGGTGCTGAGTACAAACAAAAATCAGTGTGGCAAAGCATTTTCAGGTCAGTTGAACTAACGCAATGTGTCAGCGTCATTGTGCGATTAAACTTGCTAAATTCAATCAAAGTTATTTTAATGTTTCTCCAACCTCCTACGTGATACAGCAAATCGGGATTTACTTTTGTGTTCAGCTTGAAGTTGTCTCGGATAAACCCTATTTTTTTTTCAGGAATAAAACCTTTTGAAAAGAAATGTTGCCCATTATTATTGGAGATACTCATGGGACCAGGCCACACCTGTGGAGACAGAGGGTTGGCTGATATTGTGTGGAGACCCGACATCTTTTTTTAAACTACTTGCAGTAGAAAATGCAAAATAGAAGGGTAAGGCCGGGAGATAACTGTTCACAGACACAGAAGACCAACCCTTCGTTGTATTCCCACATCTCAGGTGGGAGGTGGAGAGATAGGAAACTGACAATAGCTATTGAATGATTTGTACTTATCTCTTGACACTGGTTTTTAGGCTATCTGGTTAATTTGAACTACTCTCCAGCTGGGCGCAAGGAGAATCGGGAGGCTATTAATAGGCATGTATGAGAAAACAATAAAAGAGAAATAAGTGACACAATTGGTCTGATGGGTTTAACCTGACAGCTGAAATTGATATTTAAATGGTCTATTAAATATAGGGGAATATAAAATAAATGAGCCTCCTTGTACTCCAACTTTGGTCTTCGACATAAGTGCATAAGAAATAGGGGTAGGAGTAGGGCATTTGGTCTGACCCTTCTTTGCCATTGATCAAGATCCCAGCTGCTTCTCTGCCTCAATGCCATTTTCCTGCACTAACCCACATCCCTTAATTCCTTTCATATCTAGAAATTTATTGATCACTGTTTTGAATGAACACAATCACTGAGCTTCCACAACCCTCTAAATTAGCGGTTCTCAACCATTTTTGCCCTAGGCCCCACTTTAATTTTTCAAAAAAAACGTACGCCTACCATTAGTGGAAAAAAGTTATATATTCAAAAGAAGTTTTAATTAAATCATTTACTGCAAGTATACTTTTGAATATACAACAGATTATTAATCAATATTTTATTATGTCTTAGAATTTAAAAATGTAATAAAAGTAATGATCGAATCAGAGGAAGAATTCTGACCCTAACAAAAAATGAAAAAAAAACACACTAGCGCCATTTCTAACATTTTTTTCTCACAGAGAGTGCATCAAAACTGCACAAGCCTCATACTTTTCCTTCTGGGGTCCCTATTTTTTTCCGATTTTGGCATCCCCTCAGGCTGGGGCCTAGGACAGCCCTCCCACCTGCCCTCCCCCTGCATCAATATGCTAGTACACAAAGATACATACAGATACAGGTCTTGCTCACTACTGAACTGAAAAAGTAAAGGGGTATGGATGGAAACATGATTGCTAAGATAATTTGGAATGGATTATAATAAGACCAGTCAGAAAAAATATAATTATAATGTTAACCAAAGATAACAACAGTTTAAATAAGAGAAACATCGGAAAAGTAAAAACATGTTATGAAAAAGAACAATTGTGTTGTACTGACAGTGTGGCCAAGTCACATCTTTCACACCAACATAATGAGTTTATTTTTTTAAACCAAATTTTTAATTATTTCCCAAAATATTCCTACGCCCCACTAAAATATTTTTAAGCCCCACACCTCATCAAAATATTTCCATGCTCCACCTTGAGAATCTATGCTCTATATAGATTACAGAAATCCAAGATTCACCATCCTTTAAGTGAAGAAAGGTCTCCTCACATCAGGCCTAAAGAGCCTATTAATCTTTACTCTACAGCAAGGCACGGCATATTGAAAGGTCATCAATTGATGCTTTAGGTTGATGACTTTTCAAAAGAGCTGTTTTGACACCTGGCCTGCAGAGTATTTACAGCATTTTATGTTTTTTTTTACTCTGGGAGGTTACACAAATGTCAGTCTCAACATTGAGAAACCCTTCTCTTTGAGAAAGCTGAGTGCTGATGTCTGAACTCTCTGTGTTCCCGTTGTGGCTGCTGTATTTCTGCTGGAACTTGAACTTTCAAGTTCAAGGTTGCTTTTATTGCCATGTAATACTACATTAGAATTGTAACATACATAATATACTTTACCTTATGCCTGTCGTAAAGCCATTAGTATTGCCCAGTACCTCTTATAGTACAAGATAAAGAGAAACAAAAGAGAGTCCCTTTGAGTTTGTGGATTTACCTCCAGCGCTCCCACAGGCTCTGCAGCCGCACAGACTCCCGTACAAATTATTGGCAAACCGAGGTCCAGATCATTTTTTCTCCCATACACATCTTTGAGAACCCACAGGAAATATTGCTAAACCTTAGCAATTTAAGGAACAGATTGGAATAGCTGATGATGGGGCATGGGTGAGCATATTGCCCGAGAGGTGAGATGAATTGTTAACCTCATTGAGAGGAGTTTTAATATCCTGAACCAGGTGACCTCTTATTGATTAGGTTTGACAATAGTCAAATATCTTCTGGCACCCACTCTTCACTGCCATTGTTTCCGTCCCCTGTCCCAGAGCTGATCCATGACAAATCTTGAATTGGAGACAGGTTGGATACATTATGCCTGAGGAACACTCGGTTGCTCACAGACCTTGAGCTGAATCATGGTGTAACTGCATACAAAGAGCAAGACATCTTATGGTCTCTCTCTGCAACTCCATGCGAGCTCTCAACAGAACCAGTAGGTCCAGCGACAGGACTGGCGTAGACCTCTTGTAAGAAGGACGCATCACTCCCAGAGTGAAGATCATGGTCTCCTGGCCCTGCATAACATCCTCTCAGAGCGCAGGAAGAGATCTCTCTATGTGGCTTGTCATCTCCTATGTCATCTCCTATGTTTGGTCAGACAGGACTAACAACATGCTTATTATTGGCATCTGCAGCTTCACAAAGATATCTCAGTCAAGATCCTTCATGTGTGGGCCCACCCTCTGGGGAGCTTCAGCACCTGGACAGCAAGCTACAACCTACTCATGCCTGATATATTTCTCCTTAACACACATCTCTCCAACCTGATTTGTTCATATCTCACAGAGACGGTCCCTAAAGTGGTGCTATTGAGGAAATGTGAGTATTGACAAGAGTAGAGAATCAGGGCACATTCCATTGTAACATATTGCTGATTTAGCAAGGCTAAAGCTGATTGTGAAGAACAACTCTTTATTTGGCAAAGACAGTACAAAACTCAACCGATCGATAAGGGACACAACTCAATATTATAAATCATTTTAAAAAATGTACTTGTATGGAAAAAGGATGGTGAAAGTCTGTTGGAATGTTCTGGGAAGCTAGAAGTTTGTATAAATATGCAACTTATGAGCCATGTGGCAGTCTCCCTTCTAGTGGGACTAGCTGCAGGTAGCAGTGTCCCTCACTGTAACAGAGTTCTCGCACTTTGCAAAGCAGTAATAGAGCATAATGAAATTTGTAACTGTATTTGTGTCATTTTGCCAAGTAATCTCAGGTTTGCTTCAAAACTACGGGGTGCCCAGTGCATGAAGCACTTTATCATCTCATCTCCCTCCTTGCCCTTCACTCCTCCGTCCTGACCATCAATTTCCTGCATCTTTAGATCATGCTGTTCAGGTGAGAGGAATACAAGGGTCTGTTTCCTCTACATAGAAAAATGGAGAAGAACTGCAAATGTAAATGTGCACATAGCACCATTAGGATGATGCTTCAGCATCTATGGCAGTGAAGAGATCAACTGTATCATTGCAAATGGGATGTAGTAATCATATAGAAAGAAGCATTATTCATTAGCATGCATAGCTGACTCCATGAAAAGCCTATGCTGGAGAGATGGTGGTCTTCCTGCTGCAAGTGAGCGTGCCGTCTTCAGTGTGGGTGGTCTCCCTCTTATTTTGCACTATTTTGGTTCAAATAGAAAAGAATATAGAGTCATGTGTTCAGTATTCTATGTTTGGAGGCAATCTCTGTGTTGGGGAGGGGTGGAAGGAGACAATTTGAGTGTATTGAGTTTGCGCACAAGCACTTCTGCATCTCACAGGGACATATTTAACAAATTATCATACTTTGCTCCATTGAGTATGAATTCTCAGTCCTGGAGAAGGCAACTTCCCTTTCTCATATTTCCACAGGTCACAGAAGCCCTGTGCCAGCTCTCAGACCTTTCTCCCTTATCACCCTTCAACCTATTCTCTCTCACATCAATTTACTCTGGTCACCCAGCTACAGTAACGAGCAATTTACAGTGATCTACCATCACAACTCTGGAATGTGGGAAGAAACCAGAGCACTCAGGGGAACCAACACAGTCACGGACAGCACTCAAGGTTAGCATCAAAAGAAGGCCCTTTCATTATCAACTGTGCTTCCCTCAATTTCTATCTCATGGTCATTTAGAAACGAGAGCAGATTCCTCGCAAGTACTATAAAATCTCTGTTATCTGTAATTCAAGCATCTGGCAGCCATAAGCAAGCAACAAAAAATTTAAAAATCGTGGAAAATGAATAGGTAAAAAATATAGGAGTTTAAAATTGGCACCTCCTAGCAATCAGTTCACCAATCACACAACAAGCAATCTCAAGAAACTGGCAAATACACTTATCTGGCCGGATACTCAGGGTTTTTACTGTATATTGTTCCAAAGCTCTTCAACGTGCCCTTTGTATTTCATATTTCCTGACATAGAAGGGAGGCCAAGTCAACGTAAAGAGTCTATGGTGTGACTCATGGAACAATCCATTCATCACTGATTTTCCTGGTATCTTACTCTCCCATGTTAACTGGAATTTTACCACTCTCCTACATACTAGGGACATTTACAGTGGCCAAATGACCAACAGGTCTGTAAAGCAGCAGTGCTCTAGCTACACCAGAGTGCCAATAACACACATTACTCTTGTCAGGTTGCAATGATGAGTGTGTTTTTCAGAGCAGATGCCCTTCCCTGATTACTGTGCAGCAAGAATATCAAGGGTACTGAATTTGCTGTGGTGTTGCTCAGAATCATTCATAAATATTTTTGACTAATTTTGAAAGAGGGGTCCAATATAGTGCTGTGTTAAGGGTATTCCTGCATGGTAAAATACATGGAATTCAATTTTTAATTAAAAGTACTGATTACATGTTGGCTACTGGAAGTTGATAAATTCTAATGAAGTACACTTGCTACTTTTTTCCTGCTTACTGGAGATGCTGCATTGAAAAATCAATGAAATTCAACTCAAAAAGAACTAATTAATGTCACATAATGAAGTTAATTGCTGCAATAACTACCTTCCTTCCTAGCCAATTAAAGTCAAGATGGCTGGGAGCAGATTACTCATGCGTATCCAAACCTCTGTAGGTTCTGACAGTTGGCTTTTTTGAATTACTTTGAGCCGACGATCTTAAAGCCTATTTTGACTGCCTCCAACCTGCAGAGTTTATTGTTACAGGATTGTGTTCTCCCAACAAATATACTGATCAAAATTTGTTTACTGGGTGAAGAGATCTATACTTCTGCTGACATCATATTCTCCATCATATGAACATGTTACTTGTATTTAACTATATATTTTATTATAAATGTTTGAAGGTTTTCTTTTAAAAATTCTACCTGGAATTGAAGAGGGCTATCTCAAGTAGTTTTGAGGATATGGCTTGGGACTCCAGTGAATCCTTGCTCATGTGTATCTCAAGCACAATTTTGGATACCAGTATTTGCATTATAGGTACCCGATCCTTTATCCGGAACTCTTGGGGGACAGTGTATTCCGAATTTCAGATTTTTCCGGATTTCGGAAAGCCCACCCGAATTGTGCTGCCATATCCACCCCCACCCCGTTCCAGACGCCCAGCCATCTCCCCCAACCATGGTCTCTCGGTCGCTTCCCCCAACCGCCAATCCCTCAGCCGGCCGGATGTCTCCCCTGTCCACCGGTCCCTCAGCTGTCTCCCCCAACCAGGGTCCCTCGGCTGTCTCCCCCAACCGTGGTCCCTCGGCTGCCCGGACGTCTCTCCCGACCGCCGGTCCCTCAGCTGTCTCCCCCGACCGTGGTCCCTCGGCCGACCGGCTGCCTCCCCCAACCACCGGTCCCTCAGCCGTCTCCCCCAACCGGCGGTCCCCACTTGCTGGATTTTGGAGCTTTCCGGATTTTAGATGTCCGGATAAAGGATTGTGTACCTGCAATAAAATTAAATGATCAGGAGCCTTGCTTTTTGTTGAGTTTATGTGCTTTTTCGAACAGGGGAAAACTCTGCCTGTTTAACCTGTTGCTCTGCCCCGACTGTGAGATCCTGATCTATCTTGAATGTACTGTATTATGAATAGGCCACAATTTGCACATTTCATAGATTTTTCAAAGGATTGAGGAAAATAATATGACAGCAAACTGACCTGAAACCCAAAGAAATTATTTTCAAGAAATCATAACTGCAAATCAACAAGAACAATTTGTAATTGCGCCTTCTGTACTAAAAAAATTGCAATTAGAATTAGCCAGTACCAATTTCAGTAAAGAAACCAAAGACACCGCATGTCGGCAGCAATAAGTGTTGTAGCTCAACAATTATCTTGGATCAGGGTATTTTGTAATCTATCATTGGTACTTGCTCTGTAATTGAAATGAGTGCAGGGTGTTTCTCATGCAGTTTAAACAATAGTTCACAGTATAGAAACAATTTATATTTGCACCTTCAGAATATTGAATAATCCTTCTCCTAATCTCTCTTGCCTGAAAGGAGAGATTTGCAGGTCAGACCACAAAATGCTCACACTAATATTAAATCTGAAAACATGAATTTAGTCAATATAAATACTCACGTCATAACCAGTGTTTCATCTCCTGGTTCACTCAGAAGTCCATCCACAAAGACGGAAGTGCTGGTAAAATTGTGTGTTGTCCAAGTATGTCCTTCATCTACACTGAATCTAGACATAAAGAACACAGTAAGTATATCGTTTATTCTCCTCATAGTTATGACAGTAACACAACCAACTCCCGTACTTCCTCAAAAGTTGTTAAATCACCCTTCATTGTTTCTCATCTACTTTCACAACCTGTTGAAGTAAATTAGAAGCAATGAAATTTATAACATTAATAGTTCCACTCAGCAATTATGTACCTGATATGTACCTTTAAATTTTAATTTATGCTTTTTTTTGCACTATTCAGCCAGATATTTTCTGAATTAACTCCTTTTCATTGCTTTAAGAGAGTAGTTTTGATGGTCTGACTGGACCACTTCAAGTTCAATAGCAAAAGTCTCTGCACCGATCATCCATCCACTGAGCACTGGATGGTCATGTGGCAGGTCTGTGCAATGCATGTTCCTCTCTGGTATCTGACAAGAAGATCTAGTTGACTCAATTAAATGAGAAAACAGCTGAAAAAATTTTACCATTGCTAATCATCTAGGAGTAAGCGTATATTGAAGAACTTCAGCTTGTTTTAAAATACTTCAATACCCAACCAACATTCCACTCCCTTGCCCCCCACCAAGAACTCCATGACCAAACCTCATCTCCCTGATATTTCCCTGACCACTCCAACTTCCCCTAACACTCGAATGATGATATTTCCAGACTTACTTTCTCTGAATATCCTCCAAATCTAAACCAGGCCACCACATCTCCTCCTCTCACCTTCCACCATGCAACACCTGCCCACTACCTGGATCTCTGACTGAGCCAGAGATCTTGATTTTTCTCACAACCCCACTCAGGCTGAGCTGCCATGCCACTCAGCAACCCAGGTGCTTCACTAAGTTTCTGCACCTTACTGAAAGGGGAGGCCAGCCATGCAACCTCAAGCCCACACATTAAGCTGGTATTTCCACGGCAAGGGACCAGATTCATTAGCCAACAGGAGACTAGAATGGTTGAGAGGTCATGAATTGACCTTGGTGACCTGACCATCTTCTGACCTGAAACAAAGGTAACTTTACTTCTGTAGCTGCCAAACAGGGATTAGGTCTATTTTGCTAACCCCTTAGAACTCTTTAGTCTTTGGTCATTGAAATGTTCCTTAGTCTTTGCTAACTGTTGATGTAAATTTGTTTCAGATTGTTGTCAGAGTACATACATGACATCACATATAACCGTGGGATTCTTTTTCCAGTGGGTGAGACAGAATTACCACTAACTGGTCATGCAAAAAAAATGTATACGTGCAAACAAATAAAGAACTGTAAGCCAATAACGAAGGTAAACTGACTGTGCAATACAGAGAGAATAAAAAAATCAATAAAGTGCACAAATAAGAGTCCTTAAATTAGTCCCCGATTGAGTTTGTCGTTGAGGAGTCTGATGGTGGAGGAGTAGCAGCTGTTCCTGAACCTGGTGGTGCCAGTCTTGTGGGACCGACACCTCTTTCCTAAGGCAGCAGTGAGGACAGAGCATGTGCTGTGTGGTGTGGGTCCTTGATAATTGATGCTACTCTCTGACGGCAGCATTCCCTGTATATGAACCCAAGAGTGGGGAGGGTTTTACCTGTGATGTCCTGGGTTGCATCCACTATTGCTTGGAGGGCTTTACACACCGGTTTTTAATTTTTAAAAAATTATAACAATGCAACATAGTAGAATGCTCTTCTGGCCCATGAAACCCATGCCACCCAATTAACCTACCAATCGCAAACATTTTTGGAGGGTGGGAGAAAACCAGAGCACCAAAAGGAAACCCACAGAGATCACGGAGAAATTACCAACTTCTTACAGGCAGGGCCGGATTTGAACCTAAATGAGTGGCCCTGTAATAGCATTGCTCTAACCACTTCCCTATCCTCGTCAAGATCAGGACAAGTTTTTCCGAACAAAATAATTAATTATGGTTATTCATTATGAAAGTTTCACTGAAATTTCCTTACTTTAGTATCTTTAGGGGGATTGAGGTATCCTTGACAGCGACAATAACACCACCATGATCAAGGTACAGAATATGATGCTCTTCCTCAAACACCTGAAGAAATGATATGAGAACTATGAGATTATCATTAACTCTGAAAAAAAATCTTTTTAAAAATTAATTGATGAGAAGGATAACAAACTGCAAATCTGATTGAGTTCAAAGCTTGTCTTCAAATCGGTCCAGGCGATGCGCCAGAAAAGCAACCAGGCTTAAAAATAAATGCATTTCCTCACTCTTTGCTCCAGATTACATTTACAAACAGGATCAATGGGAAAGAAAAGGAGAAAATACCGCAAACACCCAGCTGGTCAGGCAACGTCTACAGAAACAGAAACTGAATTAATGATTCAAATCAGAGATTTTGCCAGAATTGGGAACAGGATTCTGACAAAGATTCTCGACCTGAACTATTAGCCCCATTTGTATCATTCTCTGTTTTTACTTTATATACCCAAAATCTGTGTTTTTTTCTTAATGGGGACATGACAAGGTTTGTTATGACACAAGAACAGAGCAGAAGTAGGCCATTCAGCCCATTGGGCCTGCTCTGCCATTCAATGAGATCATGGCTGATCTGATGATAGGCTCATCTCCAGGAACCAGCCTTTTCCTCATATCCCTTAATTCCCTTACAAAGCAAATGTCTATCCACTCTTGTCTTAAATATGTTTACTAAGGTAGCATTTCACTGGGCAGAGGATTCCATAGATTCACTACTCTCTGGGAAAAGCAATTTCTCCTCATCTCTGTCCTAAATCAACTACTCTGAATTTTGAGCTATGCCCCCTAGTTCTCATCTCTCCTACCAATGGGAACAACTTGCCTATCTCAATCTTATCTATTCCTTTCATAATTTTATACATTTCTTTAAGATTCCCTCTCATTCTTCTGAATTCCAGTGAGTGCTCAATCTCTCTTGATAGGCTATGAGATAAATCTAGTGAACCTTCTCTGCACTGCCTCCAAGGCCAGTACATCTTTCCTCAAGTCAGGAGACCAGAAGTGTATGCAGTACTCCAGATGCAGCCTCACCAGTACCTCATATAGTTGCAGCATAACCTCTCTGCTCCTAAACTCAATCCCTTTAGCAATGAGGGCCAACATTCGATTTGCCTTCTTCGTAGCTTTCTGCACCTGCAATTTAGCAACTCTCCCCATTGTTCCTGAAGCAGAGAAGTCCAATTCTTTAACCTTCTCCTTTTCTTTACATTTTTGCATTGAAGCCCTCCATCTGGAACAGATGCACAACCTTTCAAACTCAACTTCCGACCACATTGTTTTTTTTTCATCTTTTAATTCATAAGATTAAAGAAAAGCAAATGAGTGAGTCACATTTATACCTGTTATTATCCGCAAATATGTTAAATTTCTGCTTTCAGCACAAAATAAATGTGATAATTAGTAAAAAGCTTTGATCAAATCTCTGATTTATGACTGGATGCTGGATGCCCTATGAATTAATTCACCCATCAATCATTTCTATTTAGCATGTATAATATGACCAAGGTTCTTGTTGGGGCATGAATTTCATCTTCTGGCTGGATCATTACCTCAGGCAATGAGCTGACTGCACCTGGAAATCCCAGATAGCCTTGAGTTCAAGTTCCAACCAGAACTAACTCTATTTAGTTGCAGATGACACGAAGTTAGGTGGAGGGGGCAGGTAGTGTTGAGGAAGCAGAGTCTACGGAGGGACTTTGGAGAAGTTGGGAAAATGGGCAATGAAATGGCAGATTGAATACAGCGTAGGGACGTGTATGGTCATGCATTTTGGTAGAAGGAATAAACACATCTGCAGAAAGAAGATGTCCAAAGGGATGAAGGAACCCCAGTGCAGGATTCCCTAGAGGTTACCTTAAGATTGGGTTGGTAAGGCAAATGCAATATTACCATTCATTTTGAGAGAACTGGAATATAAAAGGAAAGATATAATGCTAAGGCTTTATCAGGCTCTGGTCAGACCACATTTGGAGTTTATTGTGAGCAGTTTTGGGCCCCATATCGAACGAAGGGTGTACTGGTTCTGGAGAGGGTTGAGAGGAAGTTTGCAAGAATGATCCTGGAGTTGAGTGGTTAGTGCATGAGGAATGTTTGATGACTCTGGGACTGTACTTTCCAGAATTTAGAAGAATGACGGGCATCACTGAAACATACTAAATATTGAAAAGTTTGATAGAGTGGATGTGGGGAAGAGGCTTAAAGTCGTGGGAGTGTCTAGGACCAGAGGGCACAGATATCCCTTTAGTACAGAGATTAGGAAAAATCTTCAGTCAAAGGGGGGGGGGGGTGAGAAGGGAGTTAATCTGTGGAATTCAATGTTACAGACGGCTGTGGAGGCCAAGCCATTGGGTCTATTTAAAGTGGAAACTGCCTGTTTCTTTATTTGTTGGAGCATTAAAGGGAAGAAGGCAGGGAAATGAAGTAATGAAGTTGAAAGGAAGAATACATCAGACATGATTCAAATGACAGAGCAGACTCGATGGACTGAACCGTCTAATCTGCTCCTATCGCTCATGGTCTTATGGTTTGAGCAATGGAAACACAGACCTATTAGTTCCCTCACATCATTGATTTAGATTGAACAATCTTCATTTCTTCTGGTCATACAAATATTCTGTTGAAAGGACAGGCCCAACACCTCCTTTTGTTTATCCAAAAATGCTGTGTGAACTCTTTTTTAATAATTTTTATTTAACTCTTCACTGTGAACCACATAATACATACAGATTTGATGCGCCATCAAGCAGAAAAGCAGACACAAAGCATTAAGTCTGTTCAACAGGCTTTATTCCACATAAACTTCCACAGAGCTGGCTGTGAGAGTGGCTGTGCTGGCTCTGAGACTGAGCTCGGGGGCCGGATGTAGTTTATAGCCCAGAGGATGATTGGCAGCCAACCGGGTGTCGCCTTGTGGTCTTCCTGCAGGGACATAGGTTTCCCCCTGCAGTAGGCTAGTGGTGTATCACCATATTCACCCCCTTCTTTAAAATTGTCCCGAGAGGGGGGAGGTTACATTCCATGTTCTATGAAGCCACAAACATATGTACATTATTTACAAGTTTACACAGTCCGGTGGCCATCGGAGTCTCTGCGACCGTTGCAGGGTTGGTTCCTGGTCAAAGGTCGGCGAGAGTAAGCAGGGACTAGTCGGGTTGGCGGGGGCCGTAGTGGCTGGCGTGGTGCAGTGCAGTGGGGTGGCCTGGGCGACTGGAGTTGAAGTGTGTGTGAGACATTGGATGGGTGGGGGGGGGCGGGTTCATCCCCCATGGTTGAAGTGAGTGTGGGGTGCCCGGGGTGGGGAAGGCGTGGCAGGCTGGCATGGTCTTGGAAGTCCCACAGCTGTCCAGGGTCGGGGGGTGCGTCATTCCGGCATGGTCCTGGGATGAAGGATGCTGTTGTGCTGTGGTGGGTGCTCCCACTGGTGCCAGGTCCCTGGTTAAGACAGTGTCCTCCCTGCCGTTGCTGAACCTAATGTAGGCGTAGTTATGGTTCGTGTGTAGGAGAAACACCTGCTGGTAGCCGTGCACAAGAGTGACCTGATGGCATGGAGCGCCTCAGACTTAGACTTAAGAGCCAGAAGGACCGCCTTCCAAATTACCCCGTTTTCACGTTCCACTTGCCCATTACCTCTTGGGTTGTAACTAGTCGAACAACTAGTCGCGATGCCCCTTGCTGTCAGGTACTGGCGCAGTTCCTCACTCATGAAGCTAGACCCCTGGTTACTGTGGATGAACGTGGGGTAGCCGAACATGGTGAAGATCTGCGTCAGTGTCCTGATGACGGTGGCCTTGGAGGTGGCTGAACGTGGGATGGCAAAAAGGAAGCGGGAGTACTCATCTATGACCGCGAGGAAATAGATATTCCGATTCGTGGAAGGCAGGGGGCCCTTGAAGTCTATGCTGAGGCACTCGAAGGACCAAGTGACCTTTATGACGTGGGCCTGGGGTGGGCGGAAGAAGCGGGGCTTGCATTCTGTGCAGACCCGGCATGCCTCAGTCATGGTCCTGATGTCCCTAATGATGTACGGGAGGTTTTGGGACTTGATCAAGTGGTGATGTCTGGGTGGCAAGGGGACTCATGCAGGGCCTGAAGCTGGTCATCGTGGAGTGATGCGCAGGTCCGGGAGAGGACTTCAGGGGAGTTGTTAAACTTCCCCGGATGATACTGGATGTCATAACTGTATGTTGCCAGCATGACTCTCCAGCGCAAGATCTTGTCGTTCTTGATCTTGCCTTTGTGGATGGTGTTGAACATGAACGCCACTGCATGTTGATCAGTGAGGAGAGTGAATCCCCTGCCAGCCAGGTAGTGGCGCCAGTGGCGGAACGCATCTACGATCACCTGGGCCTCTTTTTCAATAGCGGAGTGCCCCAGGTTTGAGCTGTGGAGGGTCCTGTAGAAGAAGGTGACAGTGCCACATCGGAGGCATTGCTCTCCACCTGGAAGGGGGTGTCATCGTCCATTGCATACATTGTGGCGTCTGCGATATCCTGCCTGATGCGCGTGAAGGCTGCCTCCACCTCGGGTGGGAGAGGAAAAGTTGTGGCCTGGGCAGACCTTGACCGAGAAGCGAGGAACCCACTGTGAGTAACAGAAGAAAAAGCCACGCCGATCAATGGCGTCCAGAGGTGTGGGGTGAGTCGGGTGGTGATCGGCAGTGTCTGGAGGCATGTGGTGGGTTGGTAGGGTGGCTTGGTCAGCATCCACGTTGACCATGTCATCATCGTCATCGGTGCTGTGCTCATTGTAGGCCTGGAAGGGCCTGGGTGGCTGTGGAGCGTGCGCCTGCCCGGCACAAGATGGCGGTGCCACGTGGGGGTGCGTGGTGATGGCCTGGCTGGCCTTCCTCTCCGGCTGCGCTGTTAGCGCTGGAGGAAGTGATGTCACGCCATTGGCCATCGGTGCTGGTGATGTCATCATGAGTGACGGAAGTGATGTCACTCCGTGGACCGGAAATGACATCGTTATAGACCACAGACGTGGCATCTTAGTGGGGTGGCGCTGGCATGGTCGTGGGCTGGTCCGAGCTCATGGCATGCTCACTGCAATCATTGCCAGCGAGGCGGAAGAAGGGCTGCCAAGAATGGGGAGGCCGGAAGTTGCAGCAGGGGCAATGGCGTCGTCTGGCAATCGCATGTGGCCAGAACCAGTTGGGGGGGGGGATAGTCGTAGAGGGCTGCTGAGCTGCCAGCAGGCTTTGAAAGGTGTACTTTAGCAAAATGGCCTTTCTTGCCACATCTTTAGCAGTACTGATTTCTGGCTGGGCGGTTTTGGCGCGATCGTCAATCTAACCCATACTAGGACCCACAGTACTTACAAGGGCATGGGGTACCTTCAGCGATGTTCTCATCCACCATCTGGTTTTGGGCCACAGTTACAGTCTGTGCTGACCACGTGGAGACCTGGGAAAGCCAAGAGTCAAAGGCTTTGATGTGCAGGACTGCTGCCTCCAGAGCTCAGACTACCTCCACTGTTTTGTCCAGGTGAGTAGCTATTGTCCTCCAGGAGCTTCTGCCTGACAGCTCTCGAGCATAGACCCCAGATGCAGGTGTCTCTGATCAACCTTTCAACCTCCCTTTCGTTCACCCTAGGCTCTGCCAGGCATGGTTGGGCTAACTCACGTAGGGCTCCCAGGTAGGACTCGGCCATCACTCTGGGCTGCTGGGCATGAATACTCAGAAGGTACCTTGCGCAGACCACGTTTGTGGGAGGTTTGTACATGGTTTCCAGGGTGTTTATTGCTTCAGAGTACTTGGTGCAGGACCCAGCTTCAATTGGAGCCTAGAATGTTGTCGGCGTGTGCCTCGATGATCACTTCGACCGTGTGCTTCCAGATTTTGAAGCGTGCCTGTGCTTCCGGATGACGTGGGTCAACTTTGAGGCTTCTGGAGTTCAGGAGCTTCTCCATTACAGCTTCAAATTTTATGTGGAATAAATTGTGATGTGCTATTGAGCAGAAAAGCAGAAACAAAACATAAAGACTGTTCAACAGGCTTTATTCCACATAAACTTCCACAGAGCTGGCTGTGAGAGTGGCTATGCTGGCTTTGAGACTGAACTCGAGAGGCCAGATGCAGCTTATATCCTGGAGGGTGATTGGCAGCTGTCCGCGTGGGGATTGGTCCATTCAGGTCGGCTGATTGACAGCCAGCCAGGTGCTGCGTTGTTCTCCAGTGCTCTTCTGCAGGGATACAGGTTGCCCCCTGAAGTAGGCTAGTGGTGTATCACCACAACAGATGTTCAGTATTAATATGTACATAGTGACATTTTCATTATTTCCTCCCTCCCCACCCCCATAACTTAAAGAGAGAAAAGAGAAAAACAAACAAAACAGAAAAGAGAGATCGTGTTGTCCAATATACTATACATAACTATTTTCTTAATTGTAACCTGTCAAGAGATGGAGGTCTGAAATTGGCAATTCCTAATAAACTTTATATATGGTTTGCAAATTTGTTCAAATAAAGTGTATTTGTCTCTTAGGTTATAGGTATTGTTTTCTAATGGAATACACATAATCATTTCAATGTACCACTCTTGGATTTTTAAAGGTGTTTCCATTTTCCAAGTTATCATTATGCATTTTTTTGCTGCCACTAATGCAATCATAATGAATTGTTTTTGAGCTCTATCTAATTTTAGACCTAGTTCTTTATCTTTTATGTTGTTTAACAGGGAGACTTTTGGGTCTTTTGGTATCTTATTTTTTTGTAATTCTATTTAATATTGGCTTTAAATCCTCACTTTAATACATGTCCACATTATTGTACCAATTTCTTGTTTACAACGGAAGCATTTGTCCGATAGTGTTGGATTCCATTCTTTTAACTTTTGACGGTGTAGTATATAATCTATGGAGCCAATTGTATTGAATCATATGATACCGAGTGCTGATTGTATTAGTCATGGTACCTGCACATAGTTCCATCCATGTTTCATTCTTTATCCGTATATTTAAGTCTTTTTCCCAACACTGTTTGGGTTTCTATTACTTCATCATTTTCCTTGTTTTGTAATTTACTATTCATGTTTGTGATACATTTTTTAACCATCACAGTATCTGTGATTAAATATTCAAAACAACTACACTCAGGTAACCTTAGACGAGCTCCCAGCTTCTCGTTTAATTATGTTTTCAATTGATAATACGAAAATATTGTACAATGTGATATTCCATATTTATCTTTTAACTGTTCAAATGTCAATAAATTATTTCCCAAAAAACAAGCTTTTATTCTTTTAATTCCTTTTCTCGCCCATTCCTTGAAGAATAAATTATCCATTGTAAAAGGATTTACTCGGCTTTGTGTTAGTAACATTTTTGGTATTCGATAATTTGTTATCCTTTGTTCTAGATGTATTCTCCATATTTTAATATACGATGTAATATTGGTAGCTTGTTATGTTGCACCAGTTTCTCATTCCATTGATAGAGCAAGTGTTCAGGAACATTTTCCTCTGATTTATACAACTCTATCTTAAGCCAAGCCTGTTTTTCTCCTGCTTGGTAAAAGTTTAACAAAAATCTTAATTGTGCTGCCCTGTAGTAGTTTTTGAAATTTGGTAACTGCAATCCCCCTAGTTTATATGTCCATGTTAGTTTATCCAAGTAAACTAACATGGACATTGTAATGTTATCCATGTAATGTAGACGTGTATTAAAGTGAAAAGGTCTTTTGCCTTTCCATAGGAACATTCTTATTATTTTATTCAATTTTTTAAAGAAGTCCCATGTCAAGGGAATCGGTAATGTTTGGAATAAGTACTGTAGTCGTGGGAATACATTCATTTTGATGCAGTTTACTCTCCCTATTAAAGATAGTGGTAATTCTTTCCATTTCTCTAAATCCTCATATTTTCCTTATTATTGGTTGATAATTTAATTTATACAAATTATTTAAATTATTATCTAATCTGATACCTAAGTAACGTATGGCCTGTGATTGCCATTTGAAAGTAGATTCCCTTTTACATTCTGTATAGTCGACTTTATTCAGTGGCATTGAAATTAACCTTGTATCCTGATAGCGCCTGTATTATTTTGATTTTGTATATAACCTTCTTATTGATTTATCTGGGTGTCTTAAATATATTATAATATCATCTGCAAATAAGCTCATTTTAAATCCTTCCTCTTTTATTTTTATTCCCTTTATCTTGGGGTCTTTTCTTATCAGCTCTGTCAATGGTTCTATAGCTAAAGCAAACAGGGAAGGTAATAGTGGGCATCCCTGTCTTGTTGACCTACTCAATTTAAAGTAATCTGAAACATATCCATTGGTTACCACTTTTGCCATAGGACCAATCAATGAATTTTTCCAGTAATTAAAATCTCTGTATACTTTAAAAAGATGCCTCCAAAGGCTTTCTCTGCATCAAGTGCTACTGCCACAGTTGGTGTTGTTTGTTTGTGCCGTATGAATCAGGTTAATAAATTTACACACATTATCTGCTAGTCTTCTGTTTTTAACAAATCCCGTCTGATCTAACTTCAGCAATCTGTCTGCTCTATAAGCATTCACTATTTCTTCTATCTGACATAAATATTTGATAGTATTTTGAGCAAAACCTTTCCTCATGGGTGAACATATTAAAATTTGCCAGTTCATTGAATCAACCCATTCTGTGTACTGGAATTAATTAAAAATTTTAAAATGATCCTTGAAATGATCCTTGACAATGATACCATACTTCCAGTTCAAGATTACAGTAAAGGAAGATATGGTGAAAACATTAGATTTCCAGTTACAATATAGCTGGAAACTTCTCCTCAAATAAAAGTAATGCCCAAGGTCCCCAGCTACACCTTACATAGAACCAAATATAAAATACCCTTTCAATATCTTAGACCATTACCTTTTCTTCCTCTGTGAGGGCATTAACTGTAACTTTTTAAATCAAAAGGGAGATTCTCCAGTGTTGTGCCCCTTCTAGAACGTTCATAACAACAATTGGCCCATCTGCAAGATAATCCCCTTCAGACAATCTCTGACAAAAAAATTTGCTGCCAATTTTGTGCTTTTTCATATCCTTAAAATGTCTTCACTCATGCTTTCTGAACTACATATAGCATATGATTGTTATCTGCAAATAAGGAATCGGCTTCCAGGCTCATTAAGGTTTCAGTATGAAAGTAATCTGAATGATAAAAGATACAAGCACACTGAATCCAAGAGGAAAAAAGATGTTTACCTTGAAGCTAGTGCTGATTAGGGTCATGCCTCACTGTTTACATTGGAAACTAGCAAAGAGAATTGTACAACAGCTGCACGACATACAATGACCAATGTTTCAATTACATAAAAAGACTTTTAAGCCACCGTGCAAAGCAGTTGGTGAAACATGAAGGTCTGTGATTGTAGTAAAAGCACAGAAATACTGGAGGAACTTACAGGGCTCACAACATCCATAGGAGGCAAAGATACATAACCGACGTTTCAGGGCCTGAGCCCTTCTTCAAAGTGTTCCCAAAACATCAGTTATGTATCTTTACCTCCTATGGACACTGTGAGAGCTGCTGGGTTCTCCCAGCGTTTCTGTGTTGTTAGTGCAAAACAGTTTAATTACTTGCCTGCCTCCAAGTATTGCCACAGTCAGAGGTTATGTACATATCTTCTTTATACTCAACCAGCTGGGCACCCAAGTTTCCTAAGAGACAAGAAGTCATTCTTTTTTTTTATAATGGAGAAGCAAAATAAAGTCTTCAGCTGATCTGTACATATTCCTTATTTCAAAAGGACAAAGCTAAGTAGGATTATCTTCAACATTCTTTCCCACCAGCTGTAGAACAATGTATTTCAATGAAATCATAATTCTCCCACTATGTTCATGTTCTAAGCAGCAAAATGTCATGCATTTTAAAAGGCAGATCTGAGCAATGGAGACTTAAAGAGAGTTTATATTAAGATGGTGCAGACCAATTGGGTTAAACACCTCTCACATGCACACTGATGGAATTCCTTCTTTCTGTTTTTGCTGTCGAAAGAATTACATAAAAAAGAAAATGTATTGTCTAAAAATGAATTCTTGATGGACAAGGTCTACAACATAAAGATGCCCCTTATGATGCAACTGTGGAAACTGCAAAATACCATGGGTTAAAGCGACAAGCATCTCTCTGTGAAAATGTACAAGCAAAAATTCCACATTGACCATAGCTGAACTTGAAATGAAAATGATAGGCAAAAAGATGGCCTAGAGGGCACTGCCCACAATAACAGCTGTGGCTTTATCACAAAATAAAATGTGGAAAAGAAAATTGCAATAATTATGGTCTTGACTGTTTCCTGATGCACATAGCATGCAATAGAAGATCAGTAAGCTTGCAATTATAATTGGTTATTCATATCTTCAAGGTATATCCTCATTTGTGACTTTTCTATACTAAAGGTAGTTGATACAATTCCAATTGGAGAAATGTATGTATAAAGGTAATGACCTGCATGGAATTTTTCAGAACAATTTGGTAACAGGGGGTGTACTGCTTTCCTTGTTCACAAGTAGAAATAAAATGTGAATGGGAATGAGCATTGTTCATCAGAGTCTTATAATTCGGTGACCACAGTTTTCTTAGAGATTCCAAACAAGGTAAAATTATGACATTGTGGCCATTAGTGAAACTTGATTGCAGGAGGGGCAGGGCTGGAAGCTCAATGATTTGGGGTTCTGTTGTTTCAAACTCGATAGAGTGGCAGGGATGAACGAGCACCATTGCTCGTCAGGAAAAATCACAGCTGTGCTCAGACAGGACAGATTAGAGTAACCATTCTCAATGGGGCCCTACGGTCTACCTGGGCACAATTGCACATTTAAGTAAAATCATTGTTTTCTTTTAACCTCACAAAACATAAATACTTTTTATGTTTTTATATAGTCAGTAGGAGAGTAGTGCAAAAGAAACCAAAATTTGACTGCTTCATTGGGAAGGAACCTATAACAGTTGAGCAGAGTCCAAGGTGGGGGGGGGGGGGGCCATAGGCAAATAAAAGTTGTGAATGTCTGGACAAGAGGCCTCGTCGACTGAGGCGACATGGGTGGAGCTGAGGAATGGTAAAGGTATAACCACACTCATGGGGTTGTACAGGTACACGATCCTTTCTCTTTCTTTTTGAAATATTTTTATTGAGTTTAAAAAAAAATTTACACAAGGAACATTAATGATAACATAAATCAAATCATATCATATACATGTCACATAGCAATTGAAAATTAGAAGCTTAACCATAATTATTTCATTAACTTATTTTGTTCAGGACATTAAATTCTATCATTATAAGCAATTAAATCATAACTCCTACTACGTCCAAAATCAATATAGAATACACATAAAATTCCCTTTCATAAGAAATGTTACCCTTCTCTGATGTGATCATGTTGTTCTGTTATACGATCCGTAATCTGTAGTTAAACCCTGTTTTATTTATTAGTCAATAATGAAAAGGGAAAAAAATATCTCCTTGCTAATCTGCCCCCTCCCTCTAAACAAGGTTATCTGTATAGATTGTAAATATGAATCAAATAACGGCCCCCAGACACCAGACAGGGAATCCCCGGAGCATCCACACCACTTAAATCCTCAGATTATGATATAATCCATGAATAGGTCTCGCATCTTATCAAATTCAGACACTGCATCTTTAATATTCTATCTAGCAAAGTTTTCTAAATCAATATATCGAGGTATGAACTAGAGAGAGTGCAATACCAGAACTCCTATTAGGGAATGAGACAGAACAGGTGACAGAATATGGGTCCAGTGATCATAATAGAACCATAGAACATTACAGCACAGAAACAGGCCCCTTCAGCTCTTCTCATCTATTCCAGATTATATTTTTTTGCCTAGTCCCACTGAACTGCACCTAGTCCATAGCCCTCCATACCTCTATCACCCATGTATCTGTCAAAATTCTTTTTGAATATTAAAATTGAGCCTGCATTCACCTCTTCAGATGGTAGCTCATTCCATACTCCCACCACTCTGTGTGAAGAAGTTCCCTGTCATATTCCCTCTAAATCATTCTCCTTTCATCCTTAACCCATGTCCTCTGGATGGTATCTCACCTACCCTAAGTAAAAAGCCTACCTATATTTCTCTGTCTATACTCTTCATAATTATAAATACCTCTATCAAATCTCCCTTCATTCTTCTGTGTTCCAGCTAATAAAGTCCTAATCTATTTAACCTTTCCCTGTAATTCAGTTTCTGAAGTCCGGACAACATCCTAGTAAATCTTCTCTGTACTGTTTCTACCTTATTGATACATTTCCTGTCATTAGGTGACCAAAACTGCACACAATACTCTAAATTTGGCCTCACCAATTTTTAAATACAATTTTACCATAACATCCCAACTCATACTCAATACTTGGATTTATGAAGGCCAATATGCTAGAAAATTTCTTTCCAACTCTATCCACCTGTGACGCCACTTTCAGGGAATTATGTATCTGTATTCCTAGATCCCTCTGCTCTACCGCACTCCTCAGTGTCCTACCATTTATAGTGTCTGCCCTTCCTTGGCTTGTCCTTTCAAAATGCAATCCCTCACGCTTGTCTGCATTAATTTCCATCTGCCATTTTCAGCCCATTTTTCCAGCTGGGTTCAGATCCCTCAGAAAGCTTTGAAAACCTTCTTCGCTGTTCACAACACCTCCAATCTTAGTGCCATATGCAAACTTGCTGATCCAATTTTCCATATTACCATCGATATAGATGACAAACAACAATGGTCCCAGCACCGATCCTTGAGGCACATCACTCATCACAGGCCTCCAGTCTGAGAAACTAGCATCCACTACTACTCTCCACCTTCTCCCATCTAGCCATTGCCTAATCCAATTCACTACTTCACCATGAATACCTAGAATCTGAACCTTTTTGACTAACCTCCCATATGCGACTTTATCAACAGCCTTACTAAAGTTCACATAGACAACATTCATAGCCATTCTCTCATCAACTTTCCTCAAAAAGGTCTATAAGAGTGGTTAAACACAACCTATCACACACAAAGCCATGTTGACTATCTCTAAACAGTCCCTGGCTATCCAAATAATTACATATCTGATCTTTTAGAACACCTTCCAATAATTTACCTACCACTGATGTCAGGCTCACTGGCCTATAACTTTCAGGGTTACTTTGGAGTCTTTTTTTTTTAAACAATGGTACCACATGAGCTACCCTCCAATCCTCCAGCAGCTCACCCATGGCAAAGGACAGAGCCCTTGCAATTTCTACACTAGCTTCCCTCAAGTTCCAAGGGAATATCTTGTCAGGTCTGGGGGATTTATCCACCCTTATTAGCTTTAAGACAGCAAACATCACCTCCTCGTTAATCTGTATATATTTTTCTTACTTCCCACGACTCTGTGCTCATTTCTTGAGTGAATACTGATTTAAAAAAAACATTTCGATCTCCCCCATCTCTTTTAGCTCCATACAAAGCTGACCACTCTGATCTTCAAGGGGACCAATTTTGTCCCTTACTATCTTTTTGCTCTTAATATACCTGTAGAAATCCTTCGGACTTTCAATTACATTGTTTGCCAAAACAACCTCATGCCTCCTTTTAGCCTTCCTGATTTCTTTGTTGAGATTTTTCTTGCATTTTTTAATACTCCTCAAGTACCTCATTTGTTCCATGTGATCTATACCTGCTGTACACCTCTGTTCTTCTGAACCAGATTCCTCTAAAATCAAGGTTTCCTATGCCTGCTGACCTTGTGTTTGATCCTGACAGAACATGCAAACTCTGTACTCTAAAAATTTCACCTTTGACAGTCTTCCTCGTACCAAAGACATCCTTGCTAGAAAACAACTTATCCTAATCCACACCTTCTAGATCCTTTCTCAATTCCTCAAAACTGGCCTTTCTCCAATTTAGAATCTCAACCCGAGGACCAGATTGATCCTTCTCCATAATTAACTTAAAACTAATGGCATTATGATCACTGGACACAAAATATTCCCCTACATACTGTATACTTCTGTCACCTGTCCTATCTCATTCCCTATAGGAGATCCGGTATTGCACTCTCTCTAGCTGGTACATCTTATGTATTGATTTATAATTGATTTAGAAACTTTCCTGAACACATGTGACAAACTCCAAGCCATCCAGCCCTTTTACAATATGGGTCTCCCCATTGTTAGGTCTGCTTTGTTCGAGAATGAGTGAGTCAGACACCAGACTGAGTCGAAATCAAGGTTCTTTATTACCGGATTGTAACACTTGCAACTAACAGTGTTAGTTGGAGAAGGCGCATTCTAATGATATCAGCAAATGGTGTTTTTTTTATACCCCAGGACATGCACTTAGTAAATTATCATACCATTACATTGTCCAATGAATAAGCTGTTGCTACCCTTCTCTGTTAGTCTGCTGCACATCATCTTGTTATTGCCACACTTATCTTGAGCATACAAGGTCACACCTGCATCCTGTTACTCCTTAGTACTGGGTGACTCCTTCTCCGGTCCCAACTCATGACGTTTTTACCTTACACCATCAATATGTGGAAAGTTCAAATCTCCTAATCTCACAACCTTAAATTTCCTGAAGCTGTTTGCTCTTTCACTACAGATTTGTTCCTCCAATTATCATTGACTATTGGTACAAGCCCATGAATGTGGTCATACCTTTCCCGTTCCTCAGCTCCACCCACATAGCCTCAGTAGATGAGCGCTCTGGTCTTCTGGTCTGTCCTGCCTAGGCATAGCTGATATTTTCCCTGATGAGCAATGCCACTCCTCGTCCTTTCATTCCCCCCCCCCCCCCCCCCACCCCTGTTCTATCACATCAGAAGCTCCGGAACCCTGGAACCATGTCTCTCCTGCAACCAAGTTTCACTAATGTTGGACTTGATTTAATGAACTGCTATCTACTGTGTCTCTCCTTTTTCGACCCTCTTGTCTTTAACTTGAACTCGATTACCCAATCAGCTACTCCTCTGTTTTCAACTGTCGAGCTTGATTGCCTAATGCCATTAGTTTGAGGATAATTATGGATAGGTGAGGTTTGGTCCTCCTGTTTAGATTCTAAATTGGAGAAAGGTCAATTTTGAGGAAATGGGAAAGGATCTAGAAAGTGTGGATTGAGCTAGCTTGTTTTCTGACAAGGATGTTCTTGATAAATGGAAGGTCTTCAAAGGTGAAATTGTGTAAGTACAAGAGTTTGTATGTTCCTGTAAAGATTCAAGGCAAAGTTAACAGGCCTAGGGAACCTTCGATTTCAGGGGATATTGGAGATCTTGTTTAGAAGAAGAGGTGCTTGGAGATATAAGCAACAAGGAGCAAATAAGGTACTTGAAGAGTATAGAAAATGCAGGAAAAAAGTTAAGAGGGAAATCAGGAGAGCTAAAAGAAAACATGGGGTTGCTTTGGCAGACAAGGTGAAGGAAAATCCTAAGGGCTTCCACACGTTTATTAAGAGCAAAGTGATAGCATCAGACAAAATTGGTCCTTTCGAAGATCAGAGTGGTCGGCTATCTATGGAGCTAGTAGAGATGGGGAGATCGTAAATGAATTCTTTGCATTTGTATTTACTCAGGAAACTGGCCCAGAGTCTAGGGAAATGATACAAACAAACAGTAAAGGCATGGAACCTCTGCAGATGAAAGAAGAAGAGGTGCTTACTGTCTTAAAGCGAATAAAGGTGACGGGCCTGGTGAGGTATTCCCTCAAACCTTGAGGGAGGCTAGTGCAGAAATGCAGGAGCCCTGGCAGATAATATTTAAATGTTCTTAGCCTCAGGTGAGGTCCTGGAGGATTGGAGGGTTCCTCATATTGTTCCAATGTTTTAAAAAAGCTCCAAAAATAACACAGGAAATTATAGGCTGGAGAGCCTGACATCAGTAGTAGGCAGGTTATTGGCAGGTGTTCTAAGATATTGCACATACAAGTATTTAGATAATCAGGGACTGATTAGGGACAGCCAACATGGTTTTATGCATGGTAGGTTGTGTTTAACAAATCTGTTAGTTTTTCAAGGAGGCTACTGGGAAAGTTGATGAGGGAAAGCTATGATAAATCTACATGGACTTTAGTAAGGCCTTTGACAAGGCCCTACATGGGAGGTTAGTCAGGAATGTTCAGTCGCTTGATATTCATGGTGAGGTAGTGAACTGGATTTGACATTGGCTTTATGGGAGAAGCCAGAGAGTGGTAGTGTAATATTGCCTCTCTGACTGGAGGTCTGTGACTAGTGGTGCAGGGTTCATTGTTGTTTGACATCTATATTAATGATCTGGATGATAATGTGGTAAATTGGATCAGCAGGTTTGCAGGTTTGTGTGGACAGCGAAGGTTTTCAAGGCTTGCAGAGGATCTGGACCAGCTGGAAAAGTAGACTGCAAAATAGAATATAGAATTTAATGCAAACAAGTGTGAGGGGTAGCATTTGGGAAGACAAGCCAAGGTAGGACATACACAGGATCTGGGATTACAGATACATAATTCCCGGAAAGTGGCGTCACAGATAGACAAGGTTGTAAAGAGAGCTTTTGGCAATATTGGCCTTCAGAAATCAAAGTATTGAGTACACAAGTTGGGATGTTATGGTAAAGTTGTATAAGACATGGGTGAGGCCAAATTTGGAGTATTATGTGTAGTTTTAGTCACCTAACAGGAAAGAAATCAATAAAATTGAAAGAGTGCAGAGAAGATTGACTGGGATGTTGCCAAAACTTGAGAATCTGATTTACACAGTAAGGTTACACAGTTTAGGACTTTATTTCCTAGAACGTAGAAGAATGAGGGGAGATTTAATCGAGGTATACAAAATTATGAGAAGTACAGATAGAGTAAATGCAAGTAGGCTTTTCCCACTGAGGATAGGTGTGATACAAACCAGAGGACATGGGTTCAGGGTTTAGGGGGAACATTAGAGACAACTTCTTCACACACAGAGTGTTGGGAATGTAGAATGAGCTGACAGCTGAGGTGGTGAACGCAGGGTCAATTTTAACATTTAAGAAAAATTTGGACAGGTACGTGAGAGGTGTATGGAGGGCTAGGGATTGGATCCAGGTCAGTGGGATCAGGCAGAATAATAAAGTTCTGCATAGACTAGATGGAACGAAGGAACTATTTTCTGCCCTGTAATATTTTATGATTCTATGGGTAACCTTTAGCCTTGCCCTGGTGACTTAGGTTCGCAGCAGCTCATCTTTGAGCAAAGGGGATTGAGTCAGTCATTTGAACATGGATATCTTCCTGTGTGGAGTAGTTAAAGTATCCCATCTTAAATTGCCAAAAGGAGAGAAAAATAAAAGGAAAAGTACTGGTAAAAGGGTTCAATGAGGCCCCCTTAAAGGAACAAGGTCCGAGAGGAGAAGAGTTCCTGACCAGGGCTACCCGTGGGTAAGAGTTCCACAGGTGAACTTCTGTGGGTTGGAGGCTCACAAAAGTAAGATAAAAAAAATTCCTTAGTATGAGTACTATTGCATGAATATGATCAAAATGGGAAGGACCCCATTGTTACCCTGTAGGCTGGCACAGGATACATAGCACTGAATATATCATATGTACCAGCCTTCAAAAACATTCTGGAATACCTTTAAGCCAACCTTGATAAATGCTATTGTTAATGGGTATCACCCTGGATGAAGGAAATGTTTCCCATTTCTTGCATAGGGAGGGAAGGCAAAGACGTGCCAAAATCATGAGGAGTTTACAACATTGTCAAAGGCAAAGATCCAAACCCAGTGAAGGAAGCAGGTATAAAATGTTTTTAATAGCACCAGGGACTATCGAGTGAGTCTGAGGTTGGAATGGTGGACGTGGTAGAGACAGGAGTTGTGGAGGTCTATGAGGGATCTGTTTCATCTGCAGACAACATGGCCACTGGGCCCAAGGAGGCCCTCAGTGCCAAAGCAATTTTGGTCATAATCAATGTCTGCCACCACCTTTTCACCAGAATTTACACTAAATAACCCTTTAGGCCAACATTCACCACTGCCACAGTTGGGATGCCATGCCCAAAATTTGCTTGTTGTAAAGTTCCCTAAACCTGCTCTTCCCTGACCATAAATGAATAACGGCTTCATTTTTAAAATCAATACTGGAACCACCTATTGCATGATTTGTGCCTCTGATTGGCCTCAGGCCCCACTAAGTAATGATTGACTAAGTGATGATTGTTGCAGGACAGCTAGTTTCTTTACCTGACTGTTTCAGGGTTACTTATCAGTTTCGTCAATACCAAGAACACCAATTTTTTATAGCACAAAGCCCTCCAGCTAATCTATAGAGCCGGGACCTCTTCTGCTAATTTGGTTGCAAGTGGTTATGTTCTCCTGAGAAAGTACACGTGGAAGTACTAAAGGCTACTAAATGCATGTGCATGGTTAAAGGAATCTGTTCCGTCAGGAGCTGAAGCTTGGAGTGGAAGTTCACTAATTAATCTCTGTCCACGAAGGTGCCAGCCTCTTGTAACCTCTTGAAGACTAGAGAGTGTTGGGAGAATACCTGTGAACATCTGTTTTACAGTGCATTTCTCTGCTGAGGGTCCTTATCATTCATCTGAGGAATTAATAAAAGAGTTGCTGCCAAACTGACTCCATTTCTGTCTATTATTGCCCTCTGTGTGGGTTCTGAAAATGTCATCACTGCCACAAATTTATCTCAGATGTAGATCCATTTTCCAGGTACCACCTAGGTTTGAGATCACATGTAACCCCTTGTGTTACATCACCCTACCATCCAAGGGACTTGCGACTAATGGTTCCCTGTCACCTGAATATTAAGTAGGTTTCAATGAGATTCCCCTTCAATGAGTCATCATATATTAACCCTCTTATCCCCAGGATCATCCTTGTAAACCTCTTCGACACCAGCAAATCCTTTTGTGGATATCATGCCTAAAACTGTTCACAATACTAAAAACGTGGTCCGACCAATGTCTTATAAAGACAGCATTATAATCTTTGCTTTTATATTCTAGTCCTCTCCAAATGAATGCTAACATTGTATTTGACTTCCATACCACCAAATCAACCTGCAAGTTATCCTTTAATGAATCCTGGACCAGGGAGTCCCTTTGGACCTATACTTTTTGATTTTTCTCCCCATTTAGAAAATAGTCTATGCCTTTATTCCTTCTACCAAAATGCAAAACCATATACTTCCTTGTGCTGTATTCCATCTGCCACTTTTTGCCTCTTCTCCCAACCTGTCCAAGTCCACCTGCTCCCTTAGTACTAACCACCCCTTCATATCATCCACAAACTTGGCCATGAAGCCATCAATTCCATCACCTAAATCAGTGGCATGCAGTGTGTGAAGTAGTGGACCCAACACCGACCCCTTTGGAACACCACTTGTCACATCAATCAACCAGAAAACAAAACCTTATTCCCACTCTTCTGCCAGTCAGCTAACCTTCTATCCATGCTGGTACCTTTCCCATAATACCATGGCCTCCTATCTTGTTTTAGTAGCCTCATGTGCACCACTTTGTCAAAGTCCTTCTGAAAATCCAAATGAACGACTTCTACCGACTCTCCTGTGTCTGTCCTGCTCATTACTCCCTTAAAGAATTCCAACAGATTAGTCAGGAACAATCTCCCCTGAAGGAACCATGCTGACCTTGGCCTATATTATCTTGTGCTTTCAAATAACCTGAATCCTCCCTTAATAATGAACTCTATACTCTTGGCCACCACAGAAGTCAGGCTAACCAACCTATAGTATTCTTCAATCCCCAGCCAGCATCCCCTCCAAATTATACCCCCACGAACCCCTTTCAGATGGAGATTTGGGAAATTCAATTTCTGCAGTTTCTTCTCTTACTCACCTTACGGACCTAAGAATTGTATGAGAATAGATTTGTTGAGTGGCAAACATTTTTCAAATGATGGTAATTCCACCTTCTCCATCAGAACATTGGGCAGCCTCCTCTTCTCAAGGGCAATCAGATGCAAATAATATTTCATCATAACCCATGTTTTATTAAAACCACTTGACATACAAACTTGCAGGTTTACAAACGATTTAGGAAAAGTGAAGCTGTTGGCTGTGGAATATTATAAACTATTTCCAGGGAGAGTTGTTTTCATGTGCTTTGAAGGTAGCCTTGACCTACTGCACTACAACTAATGCTATGGCAGTCACCTCATTCTGCTCCGCATTTCCCAACGAGGTCTGCTTTGCACATTCAACTTCGTCTACAAAATGAACTGCAACCTTGCAAGTTGCACAACTCGACAGTGCAATTCACTGTGTCCATTTTTACCGTCAGTCATTTAACTTACTGATCCCGAAGTGAGCTGGGTGACATTCCTGAAAGAAATCTTGGATTATATTCTGCAATACCATTTGTTATCTTGGTGAACTATATCACAAGTTGCAAACTGATTGCATCTCCAGCGGACATTTGGGTTATTCCAACACATTATCATAATTGCTTGAGAAGCAGTTGATTTACTTGACATTTAACTTATCTTTTATTGCTAGTTCATTTTTGCTTCTGACAAGATAGTCATTAGAGGTAGTGATTAGATCAAGCGCTGCCTATTCAGCAAGCCCAGGAATATGTGGGTCTGCTGTAAGCAACAGCCCATATGAGTGACTGACGGTTCAGGACTCACCCTATAGATACAGTTGCTACTTGTGTTGTGCTGTATGAAACCAAGCCTCTCACTATTGGTTTGCAGGCAGAGAACTGCAACAGTGTGGCCCTGTCACTGTGATACTGAGGGAAATGATCTAAGAAAAATGACAGTATGAGAAGATATCACTGTTTTTTGCACTGAAGGCACCTTCAGTAGCTTTACTAATTGCTACATAGAAGTTATTGAAAGAATATTGCAATCTCAATACAACAAGGTTGGTTAAATACGGTAGTGATTAATCTTTCTAGGATTTGGCAAAGTAATGCCAAGAAAAAAAACTGGGATGCATTTGAAAGAGTGAAATACACAACCAATAAAGTAGAAGACATAACCGCAGCAACAAGTAATTGAATTGCTGCTGGAATGGATAGTTTAGAAAGCTTTCTAATCAATGAATGCTGAATCTGGATAAGTTCCATTAAAGTTGCAAACCTATTCCTAATGACCTTCCAAGAAAATGCGTGTGGGGAAAAAAATACACATTTCAATAAATATAACATTGAAATAAATAACAATTTTACCTGCTCCCATGATAAGTCCTGGTGCAGAATCTTTGGTGTGAACAGTGCCTGATACATACGGGTTATCAGCCCAGAGTAAGTGCAGGTGGACAGAGCATTCTGGCTGCAAATAAAAGAGAAGCAAAAAGTTGGGGTTTTTTTATGGTTCATTTGAAATTTTCATTTAAATCTTTAATTTGTACAAAAAAAATTCTTATTTATTTTTCTAAAAGTATGCTCACTACCATTTGGCAAATTAGAACTATGCCATAAGGTAAGTAGATTATGTGATCTCTATTTAACGTAATTCTTTACGTTTTAAACATCTAAAGTGTTGTGCTGTGCTTTGTCACAAATCAGGTCCATTTTTTGGAGGGGTTGCTGTGGTTCCACAGGTCTCATAATGTGTAGCATACATGTGGCATACAAGAAAACAGATTTATATATATTTTTTTGCAAGTTGCTCCAAGATAACCATAACATAACTAAAATTTCCACAAGAAAATACTGTCAACATTCAGTTAAAGCAACGTTGCACTGCAAAACACACAACCCATCTGAGTTGTGCATCATATACACAGAATGATGAAATAGACAAGAAGTTGATTATTTCACCTCTAAAACTTTCTTCTTTCTGTATAAAGATCACCAGCCTTATTAACACTAAAGTTAAATGCATGAAAGCCAATATCTCTCATGGCTCAGCAACTTTGAAAGTGCCTCACCCATGAACAAACTTCCATAGTAAGCAGTTTGTGCAGGCAAAATCAAGCAGGATAGGCTGAAGAAAGGAGAGGATCAGGATTGCGCAGAAGCATTCCATCTAAGATTGGGGTTTGGGCGTGGGAGTGGATGGGGGGAAGAGGGATTTGTCAGGAGTGCTGTTAGTAGTGGGCTAGGGGTGGCATTGGGCAATATCAAATCAGAGGAAGTAGAAGTGCCGATTGTGATCGGGATCCCGAGGAAAAGAAATGAGCAAGTGGAGGGTAAATGGCGGTGGTTAAAATTGGTGACAATGAATTCCACAAAAAATATTTAACTTTGGACCTACCTGGAAGAGCAGAGACATCCTGCATTCACATGTAACAGACTAGACAAGGATGCCTCCTTCTCCCAATACCCTTCAAGGTTGAAGATCATGCAACCTATGCTCCAACTCTGTCCAGAGGCAGGAATTGGTGAAAGACTTGCATGGTCTATGGTTTAAAGGGCTCGAGTTGGATAAAGTGCCTTTGGTTAATGAATTGCAAGGACCGGACTTGGTTCATATGTTGCAATTCCTCTGGTTCCATGAGATGTCCAGATAAATTTGGCACATTCCTACGCTGTACAGCAGTGGTTCCCAAACCTCTTAGGGCTGCCACCCCCTTGGCCTCTAGGCCACACCCCAAGTGCCCCCCAATATAACGGTGCTTGGGGGGGGATGGGGTTAGTGGCAGTGCTGAACAGGGTGGGAGGATTAGTGGTGACGCTGAGCAGGGTTTGGGGGAATGGGAAGTGGTGGCGCTGAGCAGGGTGGGTGGTTAGTTATGGCACTGAGATGGGGGTTGTGGCAGTGCTGAGAGGGGGATTGGTGGTGGTGTTGAGAGGGCAGTAGTGACACTAATACAACATGGCAGCCACCGAATCCAGCTCTCGCGAGAACGTTTTGTCGCCATTTATTTTGCTCACTACTGACACCCTGAGTCTAGCCAGAAAATTACCGCACTGGCTTCTTCATTAAAATTTGCTGCAAAATGAATACAAGACGGAAGATTCGGACCACCCTCTTTTCCTTCACCGCCCCCTTGGATCTTTCCACTGCCCACAGGGAGGCGGCAGCGTCCATTTTGAGAATCACTACTGTATGGTCTCTAGTGGATGAGAACTTATGCCAAAGCTAGCCTCAACTCTCCAATTAAGGCTCATGTGTCCCCTTTGCTTTTCCAGGCCTCATAAATGCAAAAGAATCAGGAATCCATTGAATTGAATTATTATCACACATACCGAAATACAGAGAAAATTTTTGTTTTGTGTGTGATCCAGGCAAGTCAGCCTGTAATTAAACACTACAGGTCATGCAAAATAAAACCCAAATGCAGAGTATGGTGCTACTGAGAAAAAGTTAGGTTAGAACAGAGCAAGTATCGTCATTTTACACATGAGAAATTCATTCAAAAATCAGATGACGGTGGGAAAAAAATTGTCCTTGAACCTGCTGGCATGTGCTTTCACTCTCACATATTTTCTGCCTGATGGGAGAGGAAAGAAGAGAGTGTGATCTGGGTGGCATGGCTGCTTTCCTGAGGAAGCAGTAATTGTAGACAGAGTTGATGGAGGGAAGGTTGGTTTGTGTGATAGCCTGAGCTTCATTCACAATTCTCTGAAGCTTCTTGCAGTCTTGGGCAGAGCAGTTCCCATTCCAAGCTGTGACGGATCCAGGCAGAATACTTTTCATGGTGGACCTATAAAATCTGGTGAGACCCACTGGGGACATGTTGATTTCCAGTGGCCCACCGAGCATTCTAGAACCATACACATAGAGGACGCAAACTGAGTTCACTAAAATGACCTCTATAGCTGCAAAGCATCCAGTCATATGTAGCAATAGTGTGTTGTCAATTATTTCACTCTTTGGCTTGGCTTTGCAGACAAAGATTTATGGAGGGGTAATGTCCACATCAGCTGTAGGCTCGTTTGTGGCTGACAAGTCCGATGCTGGACAGGCAGAAACAGTTGCAGCGGTTGCAAGGGAAAATTGGTTGGTTGGGGTTGGGTGTTGGGTTTTTCCTCCTTTGTCTTTTGTCAGTGAGGTGGGCTCTGCGGTCTTCTTCAAAGGAGGTTGCTGCCCGCCGAACTGTGAGGCGCCAAGATGTACGGTTTTAGGCGATATCAGCCCACTGGCGGTGGTCAATGTGGCAGGCACCAAGAGATTTCTTTAGGCAGTCCTTGTACCTCTTCTTTGGTGCACCTCTGTCTCGGTGGCCAGAGGAGAGCTCGCCATATAACATGATCTTGGGAAGGCGATGGTCCTCCATTCTGGAGACGTGACCTACCCAGCGCAGTTGGATCTTCAGCAGCGTGGACTCGATGCTGTCGGCCTCTGCCATCTCGAGTACTTCGACGTTAGGGATGAAGTCGCTCCAATGAATGTTGAGGATGGAGCTGAGACAACGCTCGTGGAAGCGTTCTAGGATCCGTAGGTGATGCCGGTAGAGGACCCATGATTCGGAGCCGAACAGGAGTGTGGGTATGACAACGGCTCAGTATACACTAATCTTTGTGAGGTTTTTCAGTTGGTTGTTTTTCCAGACTCTTTTGTGTAGTCTTCCAAAGGCGCTATTTGCCTTGGCGAGTCTGTTGTCTATCTCGTTGTCGATCCTTGCATCTGATGAAATGGTGCAGCGGAGATAGGTAAACTGGTTGACCGTTTTGAGTTTTGTGTGCCCGATGGAGATGTGCGGGGCTGGTAGTCATGGTGGGGAGCTGACTGATGAGGACCTCAGTTTTCTTCAGGCTGACTTCCAGGCCAAACATTTTGGCAGTTTCCGCAAAACAGGACGTCAAGCGCTGAATGGGCAACTAAAGCGGCATTGTCTGCAAAGAGTAGTTCACGGACAAGTTGCTCTTGTGTCTTGGTGTGAGCTTGCATGCGCCTCAGATTGAAGAGACTGCCATCCGTGTGGTACCGGATGTAAACAGCGTCTTCATTGTTGAGGTCTTTCATGGCTTGTTTTAGCATCATGCTGAAGAAGATTGAAAAGAGGGTTGGTGTGAGAATGCAGCCTTGCTTCACGCCATTATTAATGGAGAAGGGTTCAGAGAGCTCATTGCTGTATCTGACCTGACCTTGTTGGTTTTCACTCACATAGTACATAAAAAACATTGTGTTGTGCAAGAGAGTTTTAGATCCATATCTTTATGACATTAATCTTATAATTTCCCAAATGGCATCCTGTCGATATTCCCTTTTGTTCCACAAGGTCCAAGTTGTTCAGATGTCTATTAATACCTTAAAGCTCATGTATTAGGGTATGTATATATTCTCTAGCTTGATGATTAAGCCAACAGAAATTAAGGTCAGGGTCCAGGAGCCTCTATGTTGATGTAACCATATGAGGACTTGGGGTTTGTTTTGGTGAGCATGTATGATCTGTTCACAATGACCATCCTGAATATGCCATTTTAACTTTTCTTCACATTCCTACACTGACATGTCCATCCTTCTCCACTGCCAGAATGAGGCCCATTGGAAATGAGAGCAACGGCACCTCGTATTCCACCTGGGAAGTCCACAGCCCAATGGTATGAACATATTATTTTCTAATTTCAGGGAATGTCCCCTCTCTCTTCTTTTGTGCCATTTCTACTCTTCCCCATTAGCCCCCATTTCTCATCCAGCCCACCCATTCTCATTGTCCCTCCTCTTTGGACTCATCTAGTTCCCTTTATACCACCATTCTCATCATCTCTTCTTATCAGATTCCAGCTGTGGCAGACTTTGTCTTCTTGTCACCTGCTACCCATCTTCCTCCACTTGACCCCCTTCTATTCCTTGCCCCTCTCTCTCCCTTTGTTTGGCTTCCATCAATCCACTGCCTCCATCGATCATGGTTCCCCTCTCCCTGATTCATGATTTGCGCATGGAGCCCATCCCTTCCCCCTGCCTTCTTTGCACTAGCTTTTCTTCCACATTTCCCATCTTGATAAAGGGCTTCAGCTCAAAACAATGGCCACCCTTTTTCTCCCACTGACACTGCTAGACCTCAGCAGATTGTGTTTGGCTTTTGATCCCAGCATCTGTGGTGTCCTGCTTGTGACCTGATAGGATGTCAGAAGAATTCCCCACCCCTCTCAAAAAAAGCAGGGATTTCAGGGCAATTTCTCAGCATTCATCGGACAACCAAATTATTTTAATATTAACATGATAGTAATTTTGTGCCTTTAACCACTTTTCACCTTTTGTTCATTTATTATTTTTGGGTCAGGTGTAAAGAGATTATCCATGCCCAGAGACACTAACAAATAAAACTCATTCTTTATGAAAAGCAGCTTAATGGTCTTACTTTTCTTTGTTCGACCAGGAAATGTGCCAAATTATTTAGAAAAACAAAGGCATATTAATCTGCAAGCTTTGCCCAAAGCATAAAATTGAAGTGAGTATAAATAGAGGATGAAATTTCAAACAAAAGCAACTTCATGGACAGTGTTTAAATCTCAAACCTGATTCTAAGATTTCACCTGTTCCTAAATGTTTCATGAATCAGCTGTCAAGGTACATTGGGATATGACTTCAAAGGTTGATGCTCTTTCAATTATTGAGTGACTGTATTTACAGGAGGCACGGTTAACCATATAACTATATAACCATATACAGCACAGAACAGGCCAGTTTGGCCCTACTGGTCCATGTCGGAACAAATCCCCACCCTCCTAGTCCCACTGACCAGCACCTGGTCCATACCCCTCCAATCCTCTCCCCTCTATGTAATTATCAAGTATTTCCTTAAATGTAAATAACGTCCCTGCTTCAACCACCTCCGCCAGAAGCTTATTCCACATCCCAACCACTCTTTGCATGAAGAAATTTCCCCTCATGTTCCCCTTATAATTTTCCCCCTTCAATCTCAAACCACGGCCTCTGGTTTGAATATCCCCCACTCTTAATTGAAAAAGCCTATCCACGATGACTCTCTCTGTCCCTTTTAAAATCTTGAACACCTCCATCAAATCCCCCCTCAAATCTTCTACGCTCCAGAGAAAAAAGCCCCAGGCTGCTCAATCTTTCTCTGTAACTCAAACCCTGAAATCCTGTCAACATTCTTGTGAACCTTCTCTGTACTCTATTTTGTTTATATCTTCCTATAATTTGGTGACCAAAACTGTACACAGTACTCCAAACTTGGCCTCACCAATGCCTTGTACAATTTCATCATAACATCCCAACTCTTGAATTCAATACTCCGATTTATGAAGGCCAACATTCCAAATGCCTTCTTCACCACACCATCTACCTGAGTATCAGCCTTGAAGGTACTATTTACCACAACTCCTAAATCCCTTTGTTGCTCTGCGCTCCTCAAATGGTTAGTGTAGTAGTTAATGCGATACTGTTACAGCACCAGCGATCAGGGTTTGAATCTGGCTCTGTCTTTAAGAAGGCTGTACGTTCTTGCCATGTCTGCGTGAGTTTCCTCTTGGGTCTCCGGTTTCCTCCCATCCTTTAAAACATGCCCGGGTTGATGATTAATTGGGTCTAATTGGACAGCACAGGCTTGAGGGCTGAAAGAGCCTGTTACTGTGCTGTATGTCTAAATTTAAATACCCCTTTAAGAACCTTTCAGTTTTGCTTCACTTTGCACTTGGACAGCAATAGACCATTTCAGCACAGAACAGGCCCTTTGGCCCACTATGTTGTGCCAGCCTATATAATCGTACTTCACAACAATCTAATTTCTCCCTACCTCACACCCATAACCCTATTGTACCAGCTTCCATCTCTAGCCCTGCCAATAGATTCCAGGCACCCACCACTTTCTGTGTAAAAATCTTCCTTCTGACACCTCCCCTAAACTTTCCTCCACTTACCTTATGGTATTTACTATTGTTGCTTCAGGAAAAAAGTACTGGTTATCCACCTTACCTAACCCCTTCATAATTTTGTACAGCTCTATTAAGTCATCCTTTGTCACTCCATAGAGCGGAGAGTAGGCTTGCAGAAATGGGAGAAGTCGATGTTAATACCATCCAGCTGGAGTGTGTGCAGATGGAGCATCAAGTGTTTTTCCTCCAATTTATGGGTTGTCTTGGTGGGATAGTACATGATGCCATGGACAGATGACCTCCAAGATTTCTCTGTTCATCCACACTGTTAAAGATCCTGCCATTAACCACACACTCTGCCTTCAAGTTCAACCTCACATAGTGCATCACCTCACAATTATATGGATTGAACTCCATCTGCTACATCCTTACCAAAGTCAGTATCCCATCTCTATCCCGTTGTAACCTACAACCTCCCACACTATCTACAACACCTCCAACCTTGGTATCATCTGGAATGCATGTTTGAGGGCTGTTGATAAAAGTGAGTGAGAGACTGTGGGGAGGAGGAGAGGGGGAAAGAGGGGAGAAACTACAGGTTAAATTTAACATTTAATTTTAATTGTGGCTCATATTTACCAGAAAAAATGTACAGTGGCAGCCTCTCCTTCTTTCTTTTGCTTTCTGGGCAGCTACCCACTCTAGACCTTTATATTTCCAACTGCCACTGAAATATCAACTGTCTCAATTTCATCACCCTCCTCTCGTATTCTAATCTCACCTCCTCCAAACATTCTGCCCTTGCCAAAGCCAGTTGACAGCTCTTCAGATACCTCCTCCTATCTACCCCTTCAAAAGGACATCACCACAGCACATCAAGCCACTGTTTCCTACACCATCTCTGACCTCATCAACTCTGGTCACCTCCCCTCCACAGCCACCAACCTCAATCTCTCCCACCCTGCCCTCTATCTCTTCAATGACTTCACATTCCGCAAACTGGACCGCCTCATCCTCACGATGGATATCCAATCCCTTTATAATTCCATCCCCCACACAGAAGGTCTGAAAGCACTTCACTTCTTTCTGGACCTCTACCTTCCTCAACCTGACAGAACTTGTCCTCTCATTAAACAACTTCTTTAATTCATCTTACTTCCTCCAAATCAAAGGAGTAGCCATGGGTACCTGCATGGGTCCCAGCTACGCCTGCCTGTTTATGGCACAATCCATGCTACAAGCCTACACAGGCAAGAACCCCCCAACTCTTCCTCCGGTTTATTTACAACTAATTCAGGGCTGCCTCATGTGACCACGATGAGCTTGTCAACTTCATTCACTTCACGGCCAATTTCCACCCTGATCTTAAATTCACCTGGTCCATCAACGACAACACTCTCCCCTTCCTGGATCTCTCTGTCTCCATCTCGGGAGACAAGCTTTCCACTGACAGATATAACAAGCCCAATAACTCCCACAACTACATTGGCTACACTTCCTCACACCCTGTCCCCTGCAAGGATTCTATCCCCTTCTCTCAATTTCTCCATCTCCACTACATCTGTTCCCAAGATGAGGTCTTCCAGTCCAGATCTTCCAAAACGTCTGCCTTCTTCCACAAATGTGGCTTCCCCTCCATCACCATCAATTCAGCCCTCACCCGCATTTCCTCCATTTCCCACTTGTTTGCCCTGGCCCCCTCTGCCCCCAAGCGCAGCAAACATTGAATTCCCCTCATCCTCATCTACCACCCCATCAGCCTCCACATCCAACAGATTATCCTCCAGAATTTCTGGCACTTACAACAGAATCCCACTACCAGACACATCTTCCCCTCTCCACCTTTCTCTGTGGCCACAGGAGGTGCATACTTGCACTCATACCTCCCCCCTCAGCATGGAACAGGGCCCCAAACAGACCTTTCAAGTGAAGCAGCACTTCACTTTGCGAGATTGTATCACTGAGCACATTCACTCCATCTGCACCAGTGATAGAGACCTCCCAGAGGCCAACCATTTCAGTTCTGTGTCACACTCCCATGCTCACATGCCTGTCTATGGCCTTGTGTACTATCCAAGACCACCTGAAAATTGGAGGAACACCACCTGATTTTCCATCTGGGCCCTCTCCAGCCAGATGGCATTAACATCGACTTTTCTGCTTTCTGCTTTCTGCTGACCTGCACTCCTCTTTCCTCTCCATCGTTCCCTTCCCCTTTCCAGTTCTCCTCCTTGCCTTCACCCAGACATCCATCCTCCCCTTGACCACTGCCTTCTACACCTATCACCTCCTGCCTTTGCAAACCACCCTGTCCCCCTTACTCTTTTGCTCGGACGCCTGCTGGCATTTTGCCTACCTTGATGAAGGCCTTAGGCCCGAAACTTCAGTTACGTATTTTTACCTTTGTAATATAAAGGATACTGCTTAACCTGGTGAGTTTCTCCAGCTTTGTGCTTTTACTTCAACAACGGTTTTTGCAGATTTTTGTGCTTTACTTCCACTCAGGAATGACCCTAGGCTCTATGAATAGAACCAGTAGCAGCAAAGCATTCAGGCACCTGCTTACATTTTGATGAAGGACTCGGGCCCAACATGTCGGTGATATATCTTTATTTCCTATGGATGCTGCGAGACCTACTGAGTTTTCCCAACATTGTGATTTTACTTCAATCACCATGTCTGCAGACCTTCGTGTTTTACTCCTCTCAGCAGCCAAAGTTAGGTCAAATTGAATCAAGTCAATTTTATTGTCATCTGATTTTACAAGGACAACCCGACAAAACTGTGTTCTCCCTTCCTCGGTGCAAAAACATGCAGACACACAACCGGATGTAATAACACACATACAGATTTATGCAGAACAAGTATTATATCTATAAAATAGATAGATATGGTTTTGTATAAAAGAGAGTCTCGGATGTTCCTTTGGTCGTTCAGTGTTCTCACTCCCTGTGGGAAGAAGCTGTTCCTCAGCCTGGCAGTACTGGTTCTGATACTCCTGTATCTCTTCTCTGATGGGAGCAGATGAAAGATGCTGTGTGCAGGGTGGAAGGGGTCCTCAATGATTTAGCATGCCCTCTTCATACAATGATCCTGAAAGATCACATATCGATGGGTGGGGAGAGAGACTCCAACGATCCTCTCTGCAACTCTTATGGTCCTATGGATTGACCTTCAATCCATTTCTCTGCACCAACTGTACTACACTGTGTTGCAGCGGGCCAGGACTCTCTCAATAGAGCTCCAAAAGGTTGACATAATGGTGGTCAGTAGTCTTGCCCACTTCAGTCTTCTCAGGAAGTGCAGTCGCTGTTGCACCTTCCTAACGTGAGGAGGTGTTGAGTGTCCACAGTAGGCCACTAGTTAAGTGAACTTCAAGGATCATGGTGCTCTCAACTCTCTCTACAACAGAGTTGATGATGTGTAGTGGAGGGTGGTTGTTCCTGGTCCTCCTGAAGTCCATGATCATCTCCTTTGTCTTGTCCACAATGAGACTCGGGTTGTTATTCTCGCACCATTTCATGAGATTTTCCACCTCTCTTTTGCTACTCAGCGTTGTTGCTGATGAGGCCAACTACTGTTGTGCCACCTGCAAACTTGATGACACTGTTGGAGCTGGATCTGGTGATGCAGTCGTGGCTCAGTAGCATGAACAGGAGTGGACAGAGTATACAGCCCTGAGGTGCAGTGTGATGGTGCTTGATGTTCTGCTACCGACCCAAACAGACTGTGTTTTTTCTATTAGGAAGTCTAGGATTCAATTACCGAGAGGGGTGTCACGTCCCAGCGAGGACAGCTTCTCCACCAGTATCTGGGAATGATTGTATTAAACATAGGGCTGGTCAATGAGCAGCAGCTTGGCATAGAGGTGTCATTCTCCAGGTGGGCTAGGATGGAGTGAAGCAACAAGACTACAGCATCATCTGTGGAACAGTTTCTTCTATAGGCAAATTGAAATGGATCCAGCATCTCTGGGAGATGCTTTGATACATTCCATCACCAGATGCTTGAAGCATTTCATAATAGTGGAGATTAGTGCCACAGCATGATAGTCTTTAGCCTCTTTCACACTGGCACCTTGTCCTAGTAATTCACAGCCTATCTACCGGTTAAAGATCCAGTGTGAAAGCTCCTTAATTGGCATGCAGGTGTCAAATCACACTGGGGATGACACAATCTAGGTAGGTAGCATTATCCCCAGCATTTGATGATGCCTGTGTACTGATTAGCCCAGTGTGAAAGGGGCATAGGGTATTCTGGGATAAAGTAGTACAGAAATGTGAAGAAAATAAAGATTAAAAATAAGGAATAAACTTTGCCGACCTATATAATCAATTTCTAAAGAACTGTGGGAAAGTCGCAGTGGGAGAAAGATGGCAGATCCGCCCTCCCAGAATTCCGTGCGGCAGAGAAACCCCTCCATAAGTGTTCCATGAGTGCTCCATGCATAGAGCCCTTTCTCTGCCGCACAAAATTCTGGGAGGGCAGGTACGCTATTGCTCTTTCCCACGGTCTTTATAAATTGTGCGGCTATGTGTTTTGTATGACTTTCCCATGGTCTTTTATAAATTTATAAAGATTTATGTAGGTCAGGACAACAACAGGGGCTGAAGGGCTAACACTGTGCGGTACATAACGCTTAATTATGTTAGAATTAGACATGATTAATTTTGTTTAAATACAAGATCATAATACATTGATCAGGATTTAGGGCAGGTCCAACATTGCTCGAAGCATCACTCAGACGTCACCAGTAGAGGATAGAATCCCCAATCCCTGGGGATGCCTTGTGATGAGTGTGAAAAGATACAGAGAACCAGATAACATGGTCCAGCGTGAAAGGCAGAAACAGCTTCCTTAACCGGTTCACTGAATGGCCAATCTCCTGGTCAGCCAGTGTAATATGGGCTATTGATGCCCGTTATTGGGTACGGGAATGCTGGTGGCTGTCTTGAACCCTGCGGAAATGATGGACTGCTGCTGTGAGGTGTTGACGATGTTGTGAAGACCTCCCTCAATTGGTCTGTGCAGCCCTTTAGTACCCGACCAGCTATGTTGTCTGGTCCTGCTGCCTTGTGTGGGCTTAACTTGGACAGGGTTCTCCTCACCTCAGCTGCAGGGGGGGCAGTTCATCAGGGGACATAGAACTTTTTTGGCGTCATCCTGTTCTTCTCATCAAACCGTGCATAGGTGTTCAGTCTGTCCAGAAGGGAGGCATCATTATCCTTAATAGTCTTGATCCCTTGCCACAAGAACCTCAGTGTCTCCAGTGTCACTCAGCTGCTGTCTGTAGATCTTCTGTGCATACCTCCACTTTGCCTTCTGGATTGCAAAGGAGAGTTCAGTCCAGATTGATCTTAATGCCATCCTATCCCCTATCCTGAAGGCAGCATCACGAGCTCTGAGAAGGGTCCAGACCTCTGCATCCAACCATGGTTTATGCTTAACCCTGGTTGTGAAGCATTTGATTTCAGTGACATCTTCAATGCATATACTGAGGTAGCCAGTCACTGAGCCTGTGTACTCCTCGATGTTTGCATGACCGTTGTAAGTGGTTGCTTCCCTGAAACACCTCCATCCTGTGGTCTCAAAGCAGTCTTGCAGAACTGTTGTGTACCCCCCATCCCCAACCGACCAGCCATGTCCTGATCTCCCTGCGAGTTGCCCTAGTTTGCTGTGCTAATGGTCTGTATGGTGGGGTTAGCAGGACAGATATGTGATCCATGTAACCTAGATGGAAACCAAAGTAAATCAAGGTTGATTTACCTTTCTTCAACCACGAGAAAAGCTTCAAACAGACAAACACACCAACTTTTATAAAGGCTGGTTATATATTTTTACCTCCAATATGTCCTATAAGGCAACCTTCAGATAACACGTGTCCCCAAGTTCAGTCTGAATTTCACGGTTTTAGCTCATATCGGGGGTATAAGATAATCCCCCAATTTTTTAAAATCAAATTGTTATCATGGAGCCACCAGCAAAACGAAGAAGGCATGAAGCATATTTTTAAGAAAAAAGTCTCTAGTTCAATGGATATTACCGAGGATGATTTATTGTGGGACACTGACGATCAAGCCGAAGCCGACTCACCAGATTCAAACTGGGACCCGTATGATGACAGTGTAAACAGCGAGACTCCTGATGTGCTTGCCGAGTTCTCTGCCTCAGACAATGAAGCTCGTGATTTTCAAAGATTTTAAATGTCTGTGATGTGTTTTTAAAAAATTTTACACTTCTTTTATTGGTTTAACACCACATTTAATATACTGGTAGCTTAAAAATTTGTTGAAGGGTGATGTCTGAGTGGGTTATGGAACCACTCAAGTGGTATATGGAGTAGAATTTTAAGGCAATTGTTTTTGTACCTGGCCTATATGACGAGCCCTTTTTTTGGTGTATCTTTGGGTGCTTCAAGTGTCGTATTATCTACCAAAATATACGGTACATGTTTTTATATGTATATATGTATGTATATTGTGACAGGATAAGTTGTGTTTTATATTGTATATGGATATGATTTTGGGAGATGAAGTGTGGCAGGTTTTTTTTAGTGTAGGTCACATACAAACACTTCAAAACAGATCTCATTTAAAATACTGGAGTTCTGCTCAAGCTAGACTGGCTGGCTCTGAAGGATTTTGCAAAAGCTTTGGGGAGTGCCCAAGGGGTTTCATTAATAGAATGTTGTTTTGAAAAGCAACAGATGAAAGAACTCGGAGGATTAAGTTTGGAGCTGCAGTCTGTCTGAGTGTAGGTGGCTGTTCTAAGAGGGCCATGTGATTTTTGCAAGCAGAGAGCGAAAAAAAACAGGCTGTTTCTCTGAGAGAGAGAGAGAGAGAGAGAGAGAGAGAGAGAGAGAGAGAGAGAGAGAGAGAGAGAGAGAGAGAGAGAATTCAGTTCTACTGTTTCACAGTCAGCAGCAGCAGCTGGGACTGGAACAGGACAAGCTGGCAAGCTTGTGGAAAAGCCCATTAATTCAGACTGGTTCATGCCCTTGTGGTTCATACAAGAGGAGAGGACTGGCTATATAATGTTTCACTTGAAATAAGGATAACAAAAAGGAACTATGTGATGACCTGAAAGAAAGAGATTATCATCTGGAGAACCCTGATGGGGCAAGTTTCTTGGCAAGTCACTAATGTGACTGATTAAAAGTAATCAGTTTGTGTCCAGGAACAATAAATCTTTCTATGAAAACTGACAAGAAACTTTCTGAGCAGTAACCATTTACCTTTCAAGCACCAAAGCCTGGTGAATTTTATAAATGTTAAATTCTGTGCACAGTATAAGAATTGCCTGCAACCAGTGAACTTGGAGAAATGAGAAGTGAGATTGGACTGTGAATCAAATAACCTTTCTCAACTTATACACACATTACATACACGTGTGCTTAGAATTAGAAGGGGGTTAAGTTAGGTAGGTTAAGTTTGATAAAGTTTGATCCTGTTTTCATGTTTAAAGATAATTAAAAGCAGCTTTTGTTTAAGTAACCATTTGTCTTGGTGAATATATATTGCTGCTGGGTTTTGGGGCCCTCTGGGCTTGTTACATTATGTGTGTTATATATGTGTGTGTGTGTGCATGTATGTATGTGTGTGTGTGTGTGTGTGTGTGTGTGTGTGTGTGTGTGTGTATATGTGTGTGTACATGTGTGTGTGTGTGTGTGTATGCGTATGTGGGTAAGTGTTTTTGTGTGTGTGTGTGTGTGTGTGTGTGTGTGTGTGTGTGTGTGTGTGTGTGTGTGTGCAGTGGTCCATCACCATCTCTGCAGGCTGACACAGAAGATCCCGTTCAAACACAGCAATTGAGTGGGCTGCACAAGGCATCACCGCCCTGTTCCCATAGGCTGCTGCAAAACTGGCTCTGCCAGTCAATCACCGGTGACGGATCGCCAATCAGATTCCAGGGCGGCAGAAACCACACCTGTCAATGATGCTGCAGCAAAACGGTCCGATCCAGCCAATTGCTGATGGCGAGTCAAGAGGACACCAATCAGAGATGAAGGAACATGGGTCATGCCCATCGATCATATGGCAGCCAGGGTCAACCTGAGAGCAGCCAGTTCATTAAGGACTCCTTGTTGTGTGTGTCTTATTTCCGAGCTAGAACCTCAACATACACCACAGTGGTGACCCTGACTGGTCCAAACGGTGTTTTTGGACCCAATGCTGGATATCGAAATGGAAGACCAACCTTCAATCGACGCAGTCTCCCTGAAGCTATCGAGCTTCTGGACGTTGCAGCTATGGGTGTAGTTCCAGTAAACCGAGGCACAGTTTGCCATTTGCCGGATCTCTGCCGATGACACACACGCTACTACCATGTAGTAAGCGCTCTCAACCAGGACACCGTGGCCCGGATCATCAACTTCCTTCAGCAGCCCCCAGAGCAAGGGAAGTATGTGGGCATCAATGAGCTAGTATACTAACCCACACTTTCGGGCTCTCAAGGGGTGAGTGTGTGGCCTGACAGTTTCAAATGGACTTTTTAGGGGACAGGGCTCCTTCCACCCTCAGGAGTGATATGGTCGCTCTCAACGATGGCCACACCTCTTGCCCGCTGTTTCAGCAGATCTTTCTGGAGTGGCTGCCTGAAGACAACAGGCTGTTCGTCACAGAAGAAGAGTTCGACAACCCCAGAAAGGTAGCTGCCGAATGGACATGCTATGGGCGGCAAAGAGAGACGCCTGTGCTATGCTGTAACATGTGATGACACCTCAACAACAGCGACCACCCAGGAAGCCCACCGACCGACCGATCATCTGAGCAATAGATTCCACCAGTGAGCCGTACTGTCTTTATCACCAACGCTGGGGTTCAGAGGCCCGTCAATGCCACTCTCCCGCGCATTCCCGGGAAACGCCAGAGCCGGCCGTCATTGATGGTTGCCATGGCCAGATTACATCAAAGCTTGCTTCATATATGAGACTCCTTATTGGGCTGCCAGTTCCTGATTGACACTGGGGTTGAAGTCAGTGTCCTTCTCTCCTCTGCTTCTCATGCCCGCAGCCAAAGGATGGGCTGAGAACTAAGGGCTGCCAATAACTCAAACATATGCATCTTTGGCACTTGCACCATTCCCCTTCGTTTCGGCAACTGCGAGTTTACCTGGAGGTTCACCTTGGCATTTGTTCGACAGCCACTTCTGGTGGATATTAAGAGAAAAACGCTGGTACACTCAAACACTTTCCAGTCCCTTTTGCTCGGTGGCACTAGGCTCGCGGCCTCGCACCTACATTCTGTGACTGGGGCTGCCAATGGTTTTGCACGCATTATTGCCGAGTTTCTTCCATTACAACACTGCATTTCACCTCTACAACACCCAAACATGGGGTGAGGCACCAAATCCCCTCCATGCCAGGGCACGCCGCTTACCATACCCTAGAGGTATCCAGTCCCTCACATACAAGACTTCACTGCTAACCTTCAGGATACTCAGATATTCCCAAAAGTTGACTTAATCTGGGGCTATCATCAAATCCCAGTCCATTCGGATGAAATCCCCAAGACCACCATTATCACCCCTTTTGGACTTTTTGAATTCCTCTGAATGCCTTTCGGATTAAAAAAATGCAGCTCAAACCTTCCAGGGGTTAATGGACGCAGTGGGCCGGGATCTCAAATTTGTTTTCATCTATCGTGATGATATGCTGAGAACTAACTGTGACCACGCCAAGCACGCTACTCTCTTAAGACTTATGTGTACTCGCTGGAGTGATTATGGGTTGACCATTAACCCAACAAAATGCCAGTTTGGTCATGAGACTATTGTCTTCTTGGGGCACCAGATTAATAAAGATGGGGCCAGGCCACTGCCTGAGAAGGTAAAGGCCATTCAGTCATTTGCTAGGCCAAATACAGTCAAGGGCCTTCAAGAATTTGCTGGTATGATTAATTTTTACCACCGATTCATACCGGCAGCAGCCTGCATCATGAGGCCATTAGTCTCCCTCATTTCCAATCACAAGAAAGACATCATAGGGACGAATGAGGCAGCTGAGGCTTTCCAATCTGCTAAGGATGCTCCGGTCAATGCAACGCTACTGGTGCACCCTAGGCCTGATGCCCCGACAGCCCTCACAGTGGATGCCTCTGATACAGGCAGTTGGAGGTGTGTTGAGCAGCTGGTGCATGGACAATGGCAGCCATTGAGGTACAGTGTGTTAACAGCGAACTGTTGGCTCTGTACCTGGCAGTGAGGCATCTCCGATATTTCCTAGAGGGCAGGAAATTCCAGATCTTTACTGACCATAAACCACTTTTCTTTGCTTTCAGCAAAGTTTCAGATCCATGGCCAGCCAGGCAACAGAGACTCTTTTCTTATATTTTAGAATTCTCCACCAACATCAGTCATATCATGGGAAAATCCAATGTGATGGCTGACGCATTGTCCCCACCCGCCATTTCTGCCAAATATGCCCCCGCCCCAGACATAAACTAAATGGCCCTAGCAAAAGCACAACAGCAGATCCCGACATCTCCACTTACCAGACTGCAGTAATCGGCCTGCAGCTGGAGGATGTCCCAATCGGTCCAGGTGAAATTACCCTTTTGTGTGACAGAGCTACTAGTAAGTCACATCCAATCATCCTGGCCAATTGGAAAAGACAAATTTTGACACGGTCCACAATCTGGCATAACCCTCCATTAGGGAAACTCCCAGAATGGTAGCTAACCGATTCATCTGGCATGGCCTCCAAAAAGAGGTCAGCCAATGGGCAAGGGCTTGCACACAATGTGCTTTCAGATGGCCAGAATACCCGAATGTAAAGCTGCCTAAAATACCTGAATGCAGCTGTCAGGTGGCCACCTGAAAGTGGAGAACCCGGCTCCGAGGAGCACTTACCTAACCCTCCTCGGGGAAGTATATTCTCCGGCTCGGGGTGCTCCCTCTAGGCAACTGAAAGTAGCAAGGCAAAGCGGCTAGTAGCTTTCAGGTGCCTAGCAGCAGACAAGCTCTTGACACTGCGCTGGCAACCCGCTGACAGCCACCCTCCACACTAGTGACAGCTACCCTCCCCGCTGCTGACACCTACCCTCCATGCTGTGGACACCTACCTTCCCCGCTGACAATACCTACCTTTCCCTCTGGTGACACCTACCCACCCCACTCCCCCACCCCACTGCTGACACCTACTCTCCCCGCAGTGGACTGGGGACAGTGTGGGACAGGAATCACAGTGCGGTCCGGGGACAGTGTGGGACAGGAGTCACCATGCGGAATGGGGACGGGAGACTCTGATACCAACACCTACCCTCCCCACTGGCGACACTTACCCTACCCGCTGCAGACTGGGGACAGTGTGGAACGGGAGTCACCGTGCGGACTGGGGACAGTGTGGGGCAGGAGTCACCGCGTGGACCTGGGACAGTGTGGGACAGGAGTCCCCACTGCCAACACCTACCCTCCCCACTGCCAATAGCTATCCTCCCCACTGCGACTCCTACCCTCCCCACTGCCAACAGCTACCCTCCTTGCAGGTGACACCTACCCTCCCCACTGGGGACTGGGACAGTGTGGGGCAGGAGTTACCGCGCGGACCTGGGACAGTGTGGGACAGGAGTCCCCGCTGCCAACACCTACCCTCCCCACTGCCAATAGATATCCTCCTTGCAGGTGACACCTACCCTCCCCACTGGGGACTGGGACAGTGTGAGGCAGGAGTCACCGCGCGGACCGGACACAGTGTGGGACAGGAGTCACCGTCCGGACCGGAGACAGTGTTGGACAGGAGTCCCTGCTGCCAACAGCTATCCTCCCCATCAGTGACACCTACCCCCCCTCCCCCCGCTGCTGACACCTACCCTCCCTGCTGGCGACACCTACCCTCCCCACTGTGGACTGGGGACAGTGTGATACAGGAGTCAGAGTGCCGTCTGGGGACAGTGTGGGACAGGAGTCACCGTGCGGAATGGTGACAGGAGACCCTGCTACCAACACCTACCCTCCCCGCTGGTGACACCTACCCTCCGCGCTGGCGACACTTACTCTACCCGCTGCAGATTGGGGACAGTGTGGAACAGGAGTCACCGTGCGGACTGGGGACAGTGTGGGGCAGGAATCCCTGCTGCCAACACCTAACCTCCCCACTGCCAACAGCTACCCTCCTCGCTGGTGACACCTACCGTCCCCACTGCGTACTGGGAACAGTGTGGGGCAGGAGTCACCATGCGGACCGGGGACAGTGTGGGACAGGAGTCCCTGCTACTGACACCTACCCTCCCCGCTGCCAATAGCTACCCTCCCCACTGCCAACAGCTACCCTCCTTGCAGGCGACACCAACTCTCCCCACTGGGGACTGGGGACAGTGTGGGGCAGGAGTCACCATGCAGACCGGGGACAGTGTGGGGCATGAGTCACCGCACAGACTGGGGACTGTGTTGGACAGGAGTCACCATCCGGACCGGAGACAGTGTGGGACAGGAGTCCCCACTGCCGACACCTACACTCCCCGCTGCCAACAGCTATCTTCCCCGCTGGCGACTCCCACTCTCCCCGCTGCCAACAGTTACATCAATAGGGACTAATGCACAGAGATATTGTCCTCATGAAAAAAACCAACAACTGTTTTGAAGATGACAATTAAAGTTTATTTCTTTGCATTATTTTCATGTAGTGCTGCCACAAGATGCTCCATAAACAAGCCGACAATCCACAGAAGCCGGCGTTCGCTTGGACGTGGCTCTCCTTCAGCCAGCACATTCAGGTGACAGAAAGGCATCTTCTTCGTGGCCACCTGAACGTCCAAGCTGCACTCCCCAAGCCACGTCTGCCGGCGCATTATCTGCGTCCGAGCACTTGAAAGTGGCTAATGTCAGTCTGCTAGGATCCAGACACATGTTAAGGTCCCTCTCCAGACTTTCAAACCACATGGCGAAGGTTCAGCCATATACACGTGGACATTGTTGGCCACTACCGACATCACGGGGTGCCCGATACCTGCTCACTATCGTAGACTGTTCAACCAGGTGGCCCAAAGCAGTCCCATTAGCTGAAGTATCCACCGAGACATGTGCTAGGGCCCTGATAAACAACTGGATGGCATACTTTGTGGTCCCAGAACATCTCATCTCTGAATGAGGGGCCCAATTTACCTCCAGCCTATGGGCAGCCTTGGCCAATATCCTGGGAACTCAACTCCACCAGACTGCGGCAAATCATCCGCAAGCCAACAGATTGGTGGAGAGGTTCCATAGACACTTCAAATCAGCCCTCATGTCCAGACTCTCAGGGCTCAACTGGACAGATGAACTGCCGTGGGTCCTCCTGGGCATTCAAACTGCATCCAAGGAGGATTTCAATACATCCCTGGAAGACCCACCAAACGCTGCCCTATCCAGACTGTGCGAACTCTTGGGAACGCTTGCCCCAAACCGCATGGCCATCCCCGATCTATGGTCCCCAAAGTTCTCAAGAACTGTAAATATGTTTTCGTGAGGCGCGGTGTCACCGGCCACTGCTCCAAAGACTGTATGAGAAGCCATATTAGGATCAAGTCCTCCGACACAAGAGTCCACCTATGTTCTGGACATTGGCGACAAGGAAGAGAATTTCACTACTGACCGACTCAAACCAGCACATTTGGACAGCAGTCAACAAATAACACTCCCAATCCCTTGCCGCAGGGGCAGACTTTTCAAAGATCCGGTTACCGGTTCTTAGGGAGGGGGGGTCGTGTCGTGGTTCACAGGCCGACACAGAAGATGCCACTCGGACATGGCAATTCAGCAGGCTGCTGGAGGCTGCTGCAAAATGGGCTCTGCCAGCCAATCGACGGCTGCGGATCACAAAAGGGCAAATCTGAGCCCAGGGTAGCACAAACCTCACCCATCGATGATGCTGCAGCAAAACGGGCAGATGCAGCCAATTGCCAATGGCGAGTCATGAGGACACCAATCAGAGCCTGAAGGAACCATGGGTCACGCCCATCAGTCACATGGCAGCCAGGGTCTGCCTGACTATATAAAAGAGGCCAGCCAGTTCATTAAATCAGTGTCAACTGTACTCCTTTCTGAGCAAGAGCTTCAAGACACACCACATCTGTATATATATACTGTATATACTTAATGCTATAATATATGTAACAAGTCATGAAGAATATTTAAAAAAAGACATGGTGAAAAATTATTTCTTTGGATACTCTGTGGGTGCATCAAGATGTGACATGACAGCAGTGGAGAATTAATAAACACTTTAATTTTGAACCACCAAATTATCAAGCCATTTCAAACTAAGTGACAAGGAATCAATCAATTCGACATGTTTCAGGATTACCATGGCAACAAGCAAAATCTCAATTTCATTCCACTCATTATTGCGCTAAGAAAACTTTTTTTTATCTTCCATTACTTACTTCAAATTGCAGATAACTTTGACATAAAAAGAAATACAGAACAGTCATTTGTCTATTGGGAAAGCACCAGAATGATGAAAATTAATTTACTTCACAACTCAGCCTGTGATTCCCTGGGTAGAAAGCTAAATTCAAAAATAATGAATACATGGATAGTGATATATTTGTAAGTTTATAATAATTGATGATTAAAGCACTTCACTTTGTAATTATTCCTTAAGCATGTAGGTCTTCTGTCTTGCTATTCATTATCTAAACTGTGCAGTATCTCATGAATAATTTTTTTCAATTATATTTTCACCTAAAAGCCAAGCTCCACTCAATAAGGTTAGGTTAGCCAGAAAAAATATGGAACAAAATGAAGAGCAAATAGACCTGCACAGATAAACAATATGTTTGAATGAAAAGGCAGAGAAGTGGCCGATGGAGTTCAATCTGGTTAGGTGTGAGGAGATGCATTTTGGAAGGTCAAACCAGAGGGCTGTGTGGAAGAATAGAGGGACCTTGAGGTCCAAATCCATACATCTCTCAAGGTTGCCATGCAGGTTTACAGGATAGTTAAGAAGGCATATGGGGTGCTGGGCTTCATTAGTCGGGGAATTTAGTTCAAGAGTTGAGAAGTCATATTGCAACTCTACAAACCAAATTTGGAGTATTGAGTTCAGTTCTGGTCACTTCATGATAGGAAGAATGTTGAAGCTATGGGAAGGGTGCAGAGGAGATTTACCAGGATGTTGCCTGGATTGGAAAAAATGTCTTATGAACCAAGTTAGCAGAGTTATGGCTTTTCTCTTTGGACCATAGAAGGGTGAGAGGAGACTTAATTGATGTCGACAAGATTATGAGAGGCATAGATAAGGTGGACAGCCAGTACCTTATCCCCAGAGCGGGAGTAGCAAAATCCAGAGGACATTGTACAAAGTGAAGGGAGGAAAGTTTAGGGGAGACATCAGGGGTAGGTTTTTTTAACCCAGTGAGTTCTGGGTGCCTGGAATGCCTTGCCATGGGTGGTTTTGGAGGCTGAAATATCAGGGACATTTAAGAGACTCTTCGACAGGCACATGGATGAAAGAAAAATAGAGGGTTATGAGGTAGAAAGGGTTTAGTATTTTTTGGTAGGAATAAATAGGTCAGCACACCATCAAGGGCCGAAGGGTCTATACTGTGCTGTAGTGTTCTATGTTCTCTAATCTTTCTTTCTGGGTCTTCCTCTTATTAAACAATAGTTATTGTGTCATAGAGCATGGAACAGGCCCACAGCCCGAGCTTTTCCATGTCAAACATTGTGCCCTCCTGGTTTAGTCCCACTTGCCTGCATTGAAGGCCCAGCCTCCTTCCATTTCCCTCCCATCCATGTAGTTATCCGTGTTTCTTAAGCTCATTCCATGTACCGACCTCCCTCTGAGTGAAGAATGTTCCTAATGATTTTATAGACCTCAGTAAGTTCTCATCTCAACCTCCTATGCTCCAAGGAAAACAGGCCCAGTGTTCTGGTCTCTCATGTTAACTCAACTTCCCTAATCCTGGCAACTGCTCTGCACCCTTTCCAACTTTATAATATTCTTCCTATGGGTAGGTGACCAAAACTGAATACAATATTCCAGGTGTGGCCTCACCAACGTCTTTCACAATTTCAGTATGATGTCCCATGATGCATTCAATCCCGGACTTCTAAAGGCAAATGACGGAAACAACCACTTCACTATTCTAGATATGATTCCACCTTTAAAGAGCTATGAACCTGTCCCTCTAGGGCGCTTTACTCCATAACACTCTTTAGGCTACTGCTGTTACAAGACTTTCCTGCCCTGTTTGATTTATCCAAATATACTACCTCACTTTTCTCTAAGTTGAACTGTATCTGTCAGACATTATCCCAGTTCTCCATCTGGTCTATATCTTGTTGCTGTCCAAGGTATCCTTCTTCACTGTCCACCACAGCACATACAGTATTTTTATGTCATCAGCACATTTACTCACCTTGCCACAAACTTCATTGTCCATATCTTTAATACACTGTCAATCAACACAGGCGCACCTCAAGGATGCGGCTTAGCCCACTGCTCTACTCTCCCTACACCCATAACTAACAACCTTGCATTCAATGTTAGCAAACCAATGACCTGATTCTGGACCTCAGAAGGTGGAAATTAGGAAAACACAAACCAGTCGTCGTCGAGGGGTCAGCAGTGGAAAGGGATAAGAACTGTAAATTCCTGGATGACATCTCTGAAGATCTATCCTGGTGCTTCCATGTCGAGGCAATCATGAAGAAGGCTCTCATGAGGAGTTTGAGGAGATTTGGTATGTCACTAAAGACTCTTTTAAATTTCTGCAGGTATACTGTGGAGAGCATTATGACTGGTTTATTATGGAGGTGCCAATGCACAGGACATGAAAAAAGCACAGAGAAATGTAAAATTGGCAAGTGCCATCATGAACATTAATCTCCTCTCCATCAAGGACATCTACAAAAGTGGTGTCTTAAGAAAGAGCTTCTATCCTCAAAGACCCCACCACTCAAGTCATACCCTCTTCACACTGCTACCATCAGGAAAGAGGTACAGGAGCCTGAAGGCAAACATCCAGATGCACAAAAACGGCTCTTCACCTCAGCCATCGGATTTCTGAATGGACAATGAACCACAGACATTATCTCTCTTTCTCTTCTTTTTGCACTAATTTATTTATTTTTTAAATGTAATTTATAGCAATATTTGCAAATTTCGTGATGTATTCATGGCAATAAATTCTGATTCTGAGTCTGCATATTAAATAAAGGCAAGAGTTCTTGTATCAAACCCTAAGGCACTGCTCTGGTTATGGTCCTTCAGTCTGGAAAATTATCCTCCACAACCACTGACTCCTATCATTTGCCCAGTTTTTTGTATCCAAATGGCTAGCTGGCCTCCTGTGCCCTAACCTTCCATAGCAACCTATGATGTGGGTCTTCCTTCAAACGTCTTTTTCGTTATGGCCACAAGATCCCATTGTCCTGTACCTATCATGGCCTGAGCTCTGCTGCTTTCTCTGTCAGGCTTCTTGTGTTAAAATAAACAGAACGGTGTTCATCTGTCTTACCTCAATGTTTTCCCCCACCATCCTGTTCTGCTTTAACACACTTCCTTTGTCTTCCTTGCTATCTCTTGTGAATATGAGCTACTGACACTCAGGTTTGTGCCATTTTATGGACCATCCTTCTGTCAGCATTTTTATCTTGATATATGGGGGAGGCGGTGGCAGCTGAACACAATGATGAAGTCACTCCCTCACTCATGGGTTTCTGCTCTGACACTGGCTCATTGTTTACTTCAGAGGTTCATACGGGCAGCACTAGCATGTGGTGAGTCATAGGACATGTAAGGCTCAGAGAAGAAAAAACTAGACCAGGTGCCAATTCTCCAGGGGAAAAAGTCACAAAGAAGTTTGGTCCGGGAGTCATTGATAGAAAAGCTGATGCGCTCCAGGAAATCCTTGGTATATTGGAAGCTCTGTCAGAATCGCAGAGGGCTTGGATCTCAAACTTTCCAGCATGGAGGTGGTGCCCAGTTGATGTAAAACATTTACAGAATCAATCTTCACATGTTCGGAAGAAAGCATCCAACCTTTTGACTGCTGTCTCAGGAGCTCGTATTTCTTCTCCTCTTTCACACCAGCAGCAAATCATACAGCCACCACTGCTACTCTGTCAATGCCCATACTGTCAGTTATAAGCCACCATCTCCTACAGCTGCCTGGTCATCCAATAAGCTCATCTGTTGCTGTTCCAGTGCATGAGGCATCTCCCGAGCTGCAGGAGCTCAGAAATCACTGGGGCAGGCAGACTTACAGAAGACAGATGCTGAGAAAATGAACAAAAGTTGATTGATTTATGTCTAACTCTTTTAGGTCATGGTTGAATGCATGAATCTGTCTTGGAATGCTGATTTAGTGGTTGCTCTAACATGGTAATTAGTAAGGAAAGAGGAATCACATTGTCATGGATAGTGTTTACTGATATTTAGAGCAGTTGGTTTCATCAAAGGTGGGAAAGTAAAGGAATATCATCAAAAGACCAGAAGAATACCTGACGAAAGACTGACAAAAAATCAGAAGTCCAATCAGCCAGGGGTTGATACAGGTTTTGCATGACTTGTCAACTAATCAATCGTATTGATGCACGATCAATTACCCAAAGACTGAAGTTATTGGAAATTGAAGGCTTTTATTAGCAAGAGAAGGACAACATCCCTGTGTTGGTCGCTCACAGTGACCTGGACTCGAACTGGGGACAGGCTTGCGGCATGACAGCCTTCATAGGGGGTAAAGGCGAGGAGTCAGGAGCTGGCCAATGAGAGCAGGGTCAAGCAGGAAAAGTTGTGTCATTTACATATACAATAGTGGTTTCACCACATTCACCCCCTCTATTAAAAAGAAAAGTCCAGGGTGTTGGGGGGGGGTGGGGTGCGGGATGTGTGGTGTGGTCAGCCAACCTCATAAGTTAAGTCTGTCCGGTGGCCTCCTTTGGCGTTGTGACCGACGTGTTCTGGTCCAGGGGTCCGTGGAGGTCTCTGCCAGCTCTGGCTGATCTGTCTTGGTTGGCCCAGCTGGGGTCCTTGATTGAGTCAGGAGGATGTAGGTTTGTGTGTTGGTTGCTGGGTTGGCTGAGATAGTGGAGGTGGGAAACTGAGGTCCTGGAGAGCTGGGGAGGCACGTACCTGTCGGCTGGTTGGAGGGGGATCCAGATGCTCCCACGTGTGCCAGGTCCCAGATAGATACTGTGTCTTTGCGTCCATTTGGAAATGTCACGAAGACGACCTTTAGGTTCATGTGGAGCAGCTGGGCCCTCTTGACCAGAGGGTCAGATTTATGGGTCCTCACATGCCTGTGAAGCAGGACCAGACCGGGGAACGTCAGCCAGGTAGGTAAGGAGGTTCCTGATGCTGATCTCCTGGGGAATGTAAACAGCTTCTCATGAGGTGTCTCGTTGGTGGCCGAACACAGGAGGGACCAGATAGCCTGAAGTGCTTCTGGGAGGACCTCTTTCCAGTGGGGGACAGGGAGGCCTTTGAACTATGAAGGCCAGTAGTACTGCCTTCCAGACCATGCCATTCTCCTGCTCCACCTGGGCATTCCCTTTGGGGTTACAGCTGGTGGTCCAGCTAGAGTCAATGCCCTTGGGCAGCAAATATTGATGCAGCTCGTTGCTCATGAAGGATGAAGCCCTATCGCTGTGGACATAGCAGGGGTATCCGAAAATGGTGAACAGGTTGTTCAGAGCCATTATGACAGTAGCTGCAGTCATGTCTGGGCAGGGGATGGCAAAGGGGAACCGCGAATACTCATCGATGATGTTGATAAAGTACATGTTGCGGTTTGTAGAGGGTAGGGGTCCTTTGAAGTTCATGCTTAAACGTTCAAAGGGGCGAGTGGCTTGATCAGGTGTGAATGGTCGGGCTGGTAGAAGTGCACTTCGCACAGACCCGGCAAATTTTGGTCAGCGTCCTGACGTCCTCGATGGAGTAGGGGAGATTATGTGCCTTGATGAAGTGAAAAAAATGGGTGATCCCAGGATGGAACATGTAATTGTGCAGTGCCTGCATGCAGTCCATCTTCACACTGGCACAAGTTCCCTGAGACAGGGCATCCAAGGGTTCGTTAAGCTTTCCAGGCTGGTACATTATGTCATAATTGTAGGTGGAAAACTCAATTCTCCACCTCAGGATTTTATCACTTTTGATTTTACCCCGCTGTTGATTGTTAAACAAGAAAGTGATTGCCCATTGGTCAGTCAGCAGGTAAAATGCTTACTGGCGAAATAATGTCTCCAGTGCCGTACTGCTTCAAAAATAGCCTGGGCCTCTTTCTCAATGGAGGAGTGCCAGATCTCCGGACCCAGGAGGGTGCAAGAGAAAAATACCACGGGCCTTCCCGCCAGGTTAAGTGTGGCGGTCTGATGCATCGCTCTCCACCTGGAAAGGGGTGGATTCATTTTTGATACAGTTGAATGTCTCATGGGCTTCTGCTGACAGGGGGAACACGGTGGCCCTGATGAGGGGTCTGGCCTTCTCTGCATAGCTAGGGACCCACTGAGTGTATTAAGAGAAAAACCCCAGTCACCTTTTCAGGACCTTAAGGCAGTTGGGTAGTGGGAGTTCTAACAGGGACTGCATGTGGTCGGGTTCGCAGCTGATGATTCCGTTCTCCACAATGCAACCTCGTATAGCCAGGTGACATATGTTGAAAACACCTCCCTGTGGTATAGATCAAATTGAGGCATTTCACAGTGTGGAGGAATTTCTAGAGGTTCTTATCATGGTCCCTGCTGATTATGGCCACAGAGAGTAACATTGTCGAGGTATGGGAAAGTGGCCCGCACCCCATGTTTGTCCACCATCTGATCCATCTCCTTTTGAAAGACCAACACCTCATTCATGACCCCAAAAGGGACTCTCAGGAAATAGTACAGTCGGCCATCCACCTTGAAGGCAGTGTACTGGTGGTCTTCGGGGCAGATGGGGAGCTATTTCCTGGGCTCTCCAGGGGCTTGTACTCTGCTCTATCACTCCTTCAGCGGTGACTTAATAAATTCCCTGTTCCTGGCATAGTACTTAATTTGCTTTCTTATAAAGCCTTGCAGGTCTGCAGAACAACCAAGAGTTGCTTGCACTCAGTTGGGATTTTATTTGCACAAATTAACTCCAGATTTCATTGCAGCTTTGTCTAAACAGACAGAAAAACTGAATTCAGATGTGAAGTCAGAGTAACCGCAAGGCAATGTTTGATCAAACATGGTATCATGTGAATTAGTAAAATTAAAGTTAAAGGGAGCAGAGGGACAATTTCTCTGCCAACGAAGTAAGATGATTCAGATCAGTTACACAGCACAGAAACACAAGTGGATTCAGCCCCTTGTGACAAAGACGGTCATTATGTCGCTATTTATACTAATACCATTATCCAGCACTTGACTCAAGCCTTCTATGTCACGCCAATTCAGATTTTTCACAAACATGCAAATATCTGCCTCTATCTTCCTCTCAGACTGCGCCTTCCAGATTCCCATTACTCTCCAAGTTAAAATAAAACTTCCTGAACCCCCTCAAAGGCTCTTATACCTTGTCTTAAAAACATGCTTCACAGATTATCTACTCAGAGCAAATAATTTATCAATCCTATTAATGCTTATCATAATTTTGCAAATCTCAATCAGGTTTCTCCTCAACCTTCTTGAGGCTCCAAGGAAAACAAACCCAGCTGGTCAAGTCTCTCCTGGAAGCTGAAACACTCCATGCCAAGTAACACCTTGGTCAACCATTCTCACCTATGAAATCAACCTAACTGGTATTTCGGAGAGATGCTGAACAGCTCAATCTGCAGTCCCTCAGCTAATGCAGCAGTCTACATTTGTTATTAACAAGATGGGACAAGATTTGTACTGTGTAACTTGCCCTCCGTGTTTCACATCATTGAGATGCAAAATTTTTCCTTCACTGTAACTGCATCTAAAAATGGAGCATCTGCCCAGCTACAGTATAGGAGCATTTTCACTGTGCACAATACAACTGCTCAAGCAAGAAGCCTAGGGGCTAAATAGAACGGTTTGTAAATAGGAACCTGGCTTCCACACTGCTAATAAGTAAGACAATAATTGCAGCCACCAAGTATTCGATGGAAGCTGGCAGACAGCCTGAAAACTGATGGATTTTCACAATGTGCAAAACACCAGCTTGAACTTTGTGCTAAACTCAAAAATGCTGGAGATACTCAGCAGACCATGCAGCATCCACAGGAGGTTTACCTTCCTTGCCCTCTGTGTTTTCTGGGCTCCAAATTTCTGGCTGGTTCCTGCATCGCCAAGTACAATCCCTTTAGGCTTGCATATAAATGTGAACAATATGCATGCAATGACTGTCCATTCAAAATCTCACCTGAACATTGTCTTGGATATTAGTGAGTGACCAAAGTGGCCTCTCATTTCATATTCAGCTGCTGGGCGCCAGACTTCAGAGGAGTTGATCATCCGAACCTGAATATCAATTCTCCCAGTCTGCAATTTTCTGCAACTTTTTCTTTTCTACATATTCATTTTCTTCATCCTTCAAACTGATTTCATAAATTCTGCCACGAATGCCGATCGGAGGACTATATAAAGTGACTAAATTTGTGAAGTTTCATTTTTTTGTTCAAATCAAGTCAACTTTATTGTCATCTGATTGCAAAATGTAACTTGTAGAGGCTTGTAAGGAGACTCCTACCAGCTCCATGATGTTGCATTAGTTCTGGCCGATTTTGAGAAATTCAGTAATTGTTTTCATCATGTGATTATTTCTTCTACAATGTTATGGTGATTTTTTTCCCCTCTCAATTTATTAGCCAAGTTTATTGCCATTTGACTGTACAAGTACAACCTGACAAAACAGTGCATGTTTTACAGGTTCTCTGTCCTCAGTGCAAAACATGCAGTCACAACCAGACATAACATACATATAGACAAGCAATACATATACAGGACGAGTAATTTATCTATACAAATAAATAAGTAATAGATTTTGCTTTGTACATATGAGAGTCTTGGAGGGTTAGTGCGAGTAGTTCCTTTGGTCGTTCAGCATTCTCCCTCCCTGTGGGAAGAAGCCTGGTGGTGCTGGCTCTGATACTCCTGTATCTCTTCCCCAACAGGAGCAGATGAAAGATGCTGTGTGTAGGGTGGAAGGGCTCCTCAAAGATTTTGCATGCCCTCTTCAGACAACGATCCTGGTAGATCACGTCGATGGGTGGGGAGGGAGACTCCAGTGATCTTCTCGGCCACTCTATAGACCTATGATCCATTTCTCTGCATCCACGGTACTACACTGTGATGCAGTGGGCCAGGATGTTTTTGATAGAGCTCCTGTAGAAAGTTGACATGATGGTGGCGGGTAGCCTTGCCTGCTTCAGTCTTCTCAGGAAGTGCAGTCAATGTTGCACCTTCCTGACAAGTGAAGAGATGATGGATACCCATGAAAAGGTCACTAAAGATTATCTTCCATAATCACTACAATTAGGAAACAATGAAGATTCAATCTCACATAATTCAAACCATGCATCTTTCTGCATCTTAAGGTTTCGCAATCTGCCTAGGCTTCTCAATACTGAGTAAACCGATTCCAGATCAAGAACTCAAGAACCAACGCAAGCAACCTCATGTAGAGTTATGTCAACTCTATAAGGTGCACCAAAGAAAAGGTACAAGGACTGCCTAAAGAAATCTCTTGGTGCCTGCCACATTGACCACCGCCAGTGGGCTGATAACGCCTCAAACCGTGCATCTTGGCGCCTCACAGTTTGGCGGGCAGCAACCTCCTTTGAAGAAGACCGCAGAGCCCACCTCACTGACAAAAGGCAAAGGAGGAAAAACCCAACACCCAACCCCAACCAACCAATTTTCCCTTGCAACCGCTGCAATCGTGTCTGCCTGTCCCGCATCGGACTTGTCAGCCACAAACGAGCCTGCAGCTGACGTGGACTTTTTACCCCCTCCATAAATCTTCGTACGCGAAGCCAAGCCAAAGAAAAAAGATAAGGAGCAAAACAATAACTTCAATATTATAGTATTTTAGTATTTTTATGCAGCACTGAGGATAAAGCAAATATTCACAACTGAACAGTTCCACTCTAATTTCCAGCCTGAAGACAATCCTTAGGTGCTTTTGATTCACCCAATGGTCTTCATCAAGATGTGAGCCAGAGTCGTAGGTTAAAAGACCAGGTGGTCCAATTCTGTATTCCTGGTACACGAGCACCTTCTAACAGGGCTCAATTAACACAATCAGCAGCGCGGGCATGGCTGACATCTTTACTTTCTTGCTCAGTCAGGCCAATGCAATGTCTTCATCAATGTGTAAATGAAGCATGGAATGTAACACATCTGTGAACTTTAATGGATTTATAATTTGGTAATATTTGGGGAGAATTTGGTAAGATTGAGAGTAGGTTACATTTTAAAACAGATTTTATTTGAAAGACTGAAGATCTCTGGAGAATGTATGCACATTCACAAGTAGGTGTTAACTGAAATGACATCATAAAATGAATGACCATTGTTTGGAACTGGAGACAGGCTGGTTACAAGTACCTTTCTACAGGGTGTTTACAGAAAGGTCATTCCTGGGTTTTGCTTATCTAACAACAGCTTGAGCAGAAGAAAGAAATCCTTTTGTTTGCTGAAGAAGGTGGGGATTTTGCAAGTGAGAGAGTCACATGGGCTTGCTGGAAGTTTCAGTTGGAGAGAGAGAGAGGAAGAGAAGAGAAGCCCTCTCAGCTAGTGTGTGTGACAATGAAAAGCAGCTGAACAGTACAAGCCAGGAAGAGCTGGTTGAAACTGATGAAAGGTTCCAAAGCAGTGGATGGCTGGAAGTGCTATCTGTCTCTTGGAATAAGAGGAACAGAAGGAGCTCTGTCATAACCTGAAAGAAAGAGGTTATCATCTGGAAAACCCTGATGGGGCAAGTTTCATCAGTGAGACCTTGAGGTGACTAATGGTGGTACCTCAGTTGTGGAAATCCTGGACAACAAATCTCTCTCTGCAAACTCTACAAGAATCTTACTGAGCAGTAAACATTTACCTTTCAAGCACCAAAGCCTGGTGAACTTTATACATGTTAAATTCTGTGCACAGTATAAGAATTGCCTGCATCCAGAGAACTTTGGAAGAAGAAGTGAGATTGAACTGTGAACCAAATAACTTTTCCTAAATTTACACACACATCATACACGTGTGCTTAGAATTAGAAGGGGGTTAATTTAGGTTAGTTAAGTATAGAGTTAAGTTAAAGTTTGATTCTATTTTCATGTTTGAAGTTGATTAAAAATAACTTTTGTTTTAAAAACCACTTGTCTTGGTGAATGTCTGTTGCTGCTGGGTTTTGGGGTCCTTTGGGCTCGTAACAGAACCTACCCAGATAATATAACATCCATTGACACAGGGTCTTAACAATAGTAAAACATTACAAAATGTTTTACGAACAGGAAACAAACAAAATGTTTAAGAATCACCAAAAATAGTTGCTGGAGTAGGCCATTCAACCCATCGAACTTGCACCAACATTCAATATGATCATGGCTGATCATGTGACTTCAGAGAAACATGGAATACTGCAGCACAGAAACAGGCCCTCAGCCCATCTACTATTATTCTGCCTAGTCCCAAAGACCTGTACCCATACCATATCCCTCCCATTTATGTACCTATCCAAATTGTTCTTAAACATCAAAATGAAGCCTGCATTTGCCACTTCAGCTGGCAGTTCATTCCACACACTCACCTCTCTCTGTGTGAAGATGTCCTCCCTAATATTCCCTTTAAACACTTTCAATCTTAATCCATGTCCTCTAGTTCTTGCCTCACCTAACCTCAGTGGAAAACACCTGCTTGCATTTATTCTGTACCCCTCATAGTTTTGTTCACCTCTATCAAATCTCTCCTCATTCTTCAATACCCCCAAGGTCTGCACGTCCTAACCTGTTTAACCTTTCTTTGTAACTCAGTTTCTTAAGTTCCAGCAATATCCTAGTAAATCTCTGCACTCTCAATTTTATTGATCGCTTTCCTGTAGTTACGTGACCAAAACTGCACACAACTCTCCAAATTTGACTGCACTAATGTCTTGTACAACTTCACCATAACATCCCAGTTCCTCTACTCATTATTTTGATTTATGAAGGCCAATGTGCCAAAAGCTCTCTTTATAACCCTATCTACCTGTGATGCCACTCTCAAGTCCTTCTGTTCTACTGCACCCCTCAGTGCCCTACCATTTAACCTTGGTTAGTCCTCCCAAGGTTAAACCGCACACTTGCCCGCATTAAATTCCATCTGCCATTTTACAACCCATTTTTACAGCTGATCCAGATACTGTAAGCATTGATAGCCTTCCTCACTGTGCACTACATTTCCAATCTTCCTGTCGTCTACAAATTTGCGAATCAAGATCATTGCTCATTTCATACCCTATTCCTGTTTTCTCTCCATACTTCTCGATCCCTTTAGTTCTTTTTTTTGAATATTTTATTTTAATTTTCATAGACTCATCAAACAAACATTATATTTTTTAATATTCATGTAACATAGAGGGTCTGTATTTATCAACCCCACTCCCTCCACCCTCGTACAACTGAAAGCACTGTCAATTAAATGACCTCGATACAAAACAAAAAACATCCCATATATTCCCCCCTCCTCTTGACCTCTTCCCAGTTTATCTTTACCCTCTCCAACACCAATAACCAAGCTATTAGTGCCAATCCCCCCTCCATTTTTAGACGTGCCTAATGCACCCATCTACCACTTGTATTTCCCTCCCTTTCCTTGAGCTCCACATATTCATTTTTACTTCTAAGATCATATCCTGCTTATTTTTTTATATAATCTACTGAACTGGCCTCAACAACTTTCTGTGGTAGAGAGTTCCACAAGTTCACAACACTTCTCCTCATCTTAAATGACTTATTCCTTACTGTTAGGCTGTAACCCTTGTTCTGGATATCCCAAACATCAGGAATAGTCTTCCTGCATCGAACCTGCCTCGTCCTGTCAGAATCTCGCATGTTTCAATGAGATCCCTCCCATTCTCCTAAATTCCAATGAGTATAACCCAAGTTTATCTAGTTAGATGATCAGTTCTGCCATCCCAAGGATCAGTTTGCTGAACTTTTGCTGCCCTCCTTCAAAAGCATGATCATCCTTCCTCAGATTAGGAGACCAAAACTGCACACAATACTGAAGGCAAGGCCTCATCAGGACCCTGTTCATCTGCAGTAAGGCCTTGCTGCTTCTGTACACAAAACCTCTTGCAATAAAGGCCAATTTTCCATCCTTTTTTGAACCTGCATTCCAGCCTTTGTTGACACGTGCACAACACTCAGGACTTGTCATATCTTCCCTTTTCCAAATTTGTCACCATTCAGATAATAATCTGCTTTCCAGTTATTGCCACCAAATTGTCTACATCATACAGCATCTGAATCTTTAAAATGGATATATTAAAGCAAATTAGATATATAAAAGACAAGACTACCAAGTCAATTGTACATCCCTAACAGATGCACAGGAGAATTTACAGTGGGACATATGGAAATAGTTTTAAATACTTTGTGTCTGTTTTCATACAGACCTACTTGATACATAAGAATATTAAGGATCCATCGAGCATAATCGCTCTACATATATTTACCACCATTATTTCTTTTTATCAATATTAACCCTAACACTACTCAAAATTAGAATAACGGATTATCTACTGTATCCAAGCATTAATAAATACCATCACATATACAACAGCGTACTGCCACTTTACAGCAATTCGGGTAATGGAAATTTGCCTTTATAGCATTCAAAATTTACCACCAAAATGTTTTAGATGCAGAGTAAAATTTGTTCTTATGAAAGTTATGTGAAGAAAATAACTAAATAAACATAAAATAGTCAGAATCAATAAACTTTGGCATTTTTGCCATGGGTTTACATCACGGCATGAACTATTTTCAACAACTCCACCTCCCAGTAACATGAGGGGGTCTACTGTATCTGGAATAAAAAACGCATAGAAATGCAACTGCTCTTAGATGAGTGTTGTTCACTATCAATAAAGCACTTAATAGCTCTATCTCATTCACTTGCCATGGAGAAGAATCTATGCACGATATACAGTAAAACCCCTCGTTCCTGAACCTATGGGGTTGGTAGATGCCGGAGAAGTGAATTTTCTGGTTGCTTGAGATTTATATGATTGGCAAACTAACATCAATTTTAAACCTGTATTTTTTACTTTTTTATTTTCCACAAATTTTTTTGCTGGTTGCTTGAATTCCAGACAATGGGGTTTTAAGGTACATTTAATGCTGCAAAATTCTAGTATTGCTGTCACATGGGCACTTGTTATTGGGTGCTCACAAATAAATCAGGCTTTCATATTTCTGCAAATGTGTAACTATTCACACAAATTTCAACAGCCAGATGCAGCATAGCTGGGGGCTACACTTCATTTTGGAAGCTGCTGATACTGAGCCCTGGGACCTTGACTGGGCTCCATAGCAAGATGTTCTGCCGTACTGCGTCATCATGGAGAAGGTCACATTCAGGGTGGATTCTGTCTGGTTTGCTGCACAACAAAGCAACAGCAACTGTGAAAAAAATGAGCATGGAGTATTGGGATTCATGGTGCTTTCTTATTTTGGAAGATTGGCCATCACAAAATGTGCATGCATGATATGGCTAGAGTTGTGAACTCAAACTATTGCAGATAAATGAATTGGCAAAGGCTTGAACACCACAAATAAAAGCGCCTTTGAATTGCAAAGTCATTGTTGTTTGCAGTTAAAACGAACAAGTATACCAGAAGAATACCTATTTCCAGAGAGGATCTTACCAGATGACAGTTGGTTGGCTTGCCATTCATGTCAGTGGTGGGTGGAGCTAGTAATTGCCAATCACGACCTTTGTTGTAGGTGATGTAAGTTTTCACTTTTCCATTCACTTTCTTATTAGCCAAGAAAACTCCTTTAACTCCTTGTACCTTTAAGGCAAACAAAGGTGGGGAAAGAAAAAAAGCAGTAAGTTCCAAGCCCATATAGAGCTCTCCAAGATAATTCTTCTCTCCCAGTCTTAATCTATAGTCTTATAGGTTATTGTATGGCAAAATCTCATCCAGGTATTTCTTTAACATGATGAGCGTTCAGCTTCTATCCTTATTTCTGTGAGAACAGAACAGTTTAATCAACTTTCCTCTCATTCTTTTATCAATTTTCTGATGCCCATGTTCCTCATCTCAACTCCCTGCTAAGGACCATAGGCATTTCCTATTCATCCTATCTAACTTTCTCAGAATTTTACACACCTCCATTATGCCCCCTCGGCCTTCTTTGACCTCAAGGTACCTATTCTTTCCTCATATAAAAAAAATCAGAACCATAAAAAATACATAATTTTTCAATGTCAGGTCAAATTTGAAACCCCAAAACATTAGCTTAATCAATCTATATTCAAGATTCAATTTATTGCCATAGTAATAAAACAATGTTCTATTACATGGAAATTCCCTTTTGCCTGCTGCAAGGCAGGCACATTTGCCACCGGCGGAAATTGCCCAGGTACCTCTTACATTTCCTTACAGTCAGAGAAAGAGAAACAAAAGAGATTCAGGTTAATTGAACCAGATTCCTAACGTTGTCCTTAAAATTGTTGATATCTCAAATACATCTTAAATTAGGTCTTTTGTCCTTGACGAAGGGTGCAGCTCCAAAACCTTGGTTACCCTTTACTTCCTATGGATGCTGTGTGACCTGCTGAGTTTTTCCAGCATTTTTGTGTTGTGCAAACTTAAAAATATATTGAGGAAATGGCCAAAGGAAACAGAGTTGAACCTATTAACCGGTGATGAATGAAAGACATGCACATCTCATTGTAATTTGTCAGCTGTTTAATCAGTGGATATTTCAGCAATAGATTCCTTTGCTAATTGTATAACGGCATCAATCTCCCAAGCATGAAAATACAGCCAGGAAGTGAAATTAATGTTGCTTTTCTGGAATTTTTTTTAGTTAATTGATTTCAGGGCATCAATTATGCACATTATAAATTTTGTATCCATACACAGCGATGTCTATAACACACAATACCATTGCTTACATCTCACAAATAGTAATGAGTTGTCTCATTACTTTTGAAATGTTGTTTCTCTCACTTCTCAACACCTTCTCCTTTCACTTTCTCCAAATGGTAGGAACTCACAGGGGCTTCAGCTATCCCTGTTTTATTGTTGGATGTGTGGAACAATCTTGGCTCCCGAACTATCTTGGACCATTCCCCAACTTATTCCAATATATTGATCCTGTACCCAAACAGAACTTGAATATTTTATCACATTTGCTGTTGATGTACACATTTACTGGCCCATCCCTAACATTTCCTTCCCCATTGTAGATCTCCATCTCAGGAGAAAGACGTCACTGAGATTTTATTTTTCGAGTACATAGACTGCATGTCTGTCTTGACTATGTATCCTCTCACCCTGCCTCCTGCAAGAATGCCATTCCCAGTTTCTTTTTTTCCATTGTATTTGTTGCAGTGATGAGGCTTTCCACACTGGCAGCTCTGAAATGTCCCCCTGTAATGTGGTCTCCCATTGTGAATGAACTCCCACCACACTTCCTCAATTTCCTGCACATTTGCTTCCACCCCCGCTCCCCTGGGACCCACCGCCGGCCTTCACATTTAATATATTACCCTTCAGAATTTCTCCCTGTTCCAACATAATCTCACCATCAATCACTCGTTATCCCTGCCTCACCTTTCTGCATTTTGCAGAGACTGCTCACTTTGAAATCCCCTGATTCACTCCCTGTCCTACAGCACCTTCTCATATAACATCTTATTCATTCACCTCTTCCCTTCCCACTGTTCAGGGACCCAAACAATCATTCCAGCTGAAGCAATAATTCACTTGGACGTCCTCAAAACTAGTCTGTACACAAAACCAGATTTCACAACCCTGGAGAAATCAAACACAGATCGGGTGATCACTTTGTGTTCAGTTCACAGGAGTCATGTATGTTCAAGATTATTGTCACGTTATATCTGGTACAGTGAGAAGGGTTCATTCCAAGAGTAGTCCACCGAGTCTAATATTCAAATAGCAGAGCAAAGTAGAGAGCAAGAGCACAATAATGATACAGTGAAAAGATTAATTAGTACATAGAAAGGGCAGCATGGAAACACTTTTGTGAAGTTCATTCAGGAGTCTGATAACTGTAGGGAAGAAACCATCTTTGAGCCTGTTGGTGCTTTCACACTTTTCATCCTTCTTGCTGGGAGGCAGGAGAAGAGAATGTGACCAAGGATGAGATGGATCCCTCAGTACATTGGCAGCCTTTCTGAGACAGTGGAAAATGTAGGTGGAGATGATGAAGAGGAGGGAGGTTTGTGTGATTTTCTGAGCTGCATTCACCACTTTTGGCTGCTTCTTCCCATCTTGGGCAGACCATCTCCCATACCACGTTGTGACGTATCCAGCTAGGATGCTTTGGATGGTACACCTATAGAAATTGTTCAGGGACTTGGGGTATATGCCAAACACCTTTCATCTTCTCAAGAAGTAGAATCATTGGTGTGCTTTCTTGCCCATCACATTGATGTGGTTGGTACAGGTCAGGACAAAGGAATTTGAAGAGCGACTCCTAAGAACTACTGTCTCCACCTCATCATCATTGATGAAGACAAGAGAGTGGGCTCTACACCCCCTCCTCAAGTTTAAATCAGATCCTTCGTCTTACTGATAATGAGAGAGAGTTGTTATTTTAGTACTAGGTCCTTTGACACTCAATCTCCTTCCTGCTCCCTGTCTCATCATTATTTGATAACTGGCCTACAACACAGGCAAAGCCCTCCCCATTATTGAGTACATCTACATGGAACGCAGCCATCAGAGAGCAGCAGGAATCATCAAAGACCCTCACTACCTGGCACACGCTCTGTTCTCGCTGCTGCCATCAGCACTCATACCACCTGGTTCAGGAACAGCTGCTACCCTTCCACCATTAGACTTCTCAATGACAAACTCAATCAGGGACTCATTTAAGGACTCCTGCTTGTGCACTTTATTGATTTTCTTTTTGTTCTCTCTGTATTGCACAATCAGTTTGTTTACATTTGTTATCTTTTTACAGTTCTTTGTTTGATTATATGTTCACGCTGTGTACTGTTCATTTTTTTGCACTGCCAATTAGTGGTAATTCTGCCATGCCTAAGGGGAAAAGGAATCTCAGGGATGTATGTGATGTCATGTATGTACTCTAACAATAAATATGAGAATGAGATTGTATGGAGATCAGCCATGATTCGAATGTGGACTAGACTCTGGGCTGAATGGCCTAATTCTGCTCCTATGTCATGGTCTATTTTTTTAGAAGCACTTTGGAAAAATGAGGTGAGAGAGGAACATAAATATAGAATGGGAACAATGAGAGATCAGTTTATGTGAAGTTGTACAAACCCTCCCTCTTTCTTCAGCTCTGAAGAAGAGTTGCTGGATCAACCTGGTTTCTCTTGTCACGGATGCTGCCGAACTCACAGTGCTCTTCCAGCAATTTGTGTGCATCATCAGATTATTTATGTCAGTGAGTTTAATAATACTCCCAGTTTTGCTCTTCATATTGCCATTTTTCTTTTAGATAATCAGCATGGAAATAGGCCCTTCCGGCCTATGAGCCCGTCCCACCTAAATGCACCCAATTAACCTCAAACTACCCCCCCCCCATATGTTTTGAAGGGTGGGAGGAAACCAGAGCCCCTGGGAAAACCTATGCATAAACAGGGAGAACAAAAAAACTCCTTACAGACACCACTGGATTCGAATCTGGGTCACTGGCGCTGTAATAGCATCCCACTAACTGCTACACTAAGCGTGCTGGTCATGAAAGGATATACTTATCCTAGAGGCAGTGCATCAAATGTTCAAAGATGACAATGGGTTAAGGTGGGATCACCTGAGGAAAGACTGAAGTCGAAGGGGATAATATTCTCATACAACATAGTAACAGGTCCTTTCAGCCCACAAGCCGTGCCACCCGTTTACACCCAATTAACCCAGAGTCCCGGTACATCTTGAATGGTGAGAGGAAACTGGAGCCCCTGGGGAAAGCCCACGCAGACATTGGGAGAATGTACAAACTCCTTACTGGACTGCACGGGGTTCAAACCCCAGTCCTGATCGTTGGCGCTGTAAAGGCACTGCGCTAACCGCTATGCCAACCATGCTTCCCTTGAGGCGCATGTACACAGACATTCAGGAACACAGCCCAAGAACAGTTTGGAGGCACTCCCTTTGCATCTTTGGTGAATATTCCTGATGCAGGCAATCAGCCATCACGGATGGATAATAGAGACCCCTTGCCCAATCCTTGGGCTCCACTGTCAAGTTCGCAGATGCCTACAACTATAACTACAAGTGGACGTACCAATAAGTTTACAACAACAGCTCCAGGAGCTGGTTTAGGAGCAGGATCTGGAACGTTCAATACACCGGGAACGCGAAGCCTATTGCAGCAGATCACAGAAAACCCGCAGCTAAGGCAGAACATGCTCTCAGCACATTATATGATGCATATAATGCAATCTCTGAGTGGCAACCCTGACCTTGCAGCACAGATCATGTTGAACCATCTGTTGTTTGTGGGAAACCCTCAACTGCAAGATCAAAGAATATGTGAAGCAGATAGGATTCTGAGAGGAAAAAAAAACTGTGGAGTTTCTTTCAGGATATTTCTCAAGGCGAGGAGTAGAGCTCAAGAATCAAATGGGGAGAAAGTTGTAAATCTTTGCAATTCTCCACTGCATCAAGCTGCGAATGCTGAGTGAGTGAATCATATATTCAAGACTGAAATACAAATGGCTCATCTAACAGGGGCGTCAAGAGGGAGTGTGAATGGGCGAAAAACAAACTAACGGCCCATATTCAGATCAGCCTCATTCTTGAAGAGAGCCATCTAGCCAACACATGCTAAAAGCTAATAGAATATTACAACACAGAAACTGGTCTTTTGGCCCATTTTATCTGTGCCAAACAATTATTCTGCCTAATCCTGTTGACCTGCATCTGCAAAGAAAACCATTATCCTCCTAATTTGGGAGCCAGTTCCCAATCCAACTACAGCAAGATGTGAAGAACAGTTTTGATTGTTTTATTCCTCCTTTCCCAATCAACAGTGTCCTCTGGTTACTTTATCTGAGCTGTTACCAAAAACACACCTATTTGGGAGTCATATCTACAGACCTTGGAAACATAAAAAAGGAGCAAAATTCTTGTCCGTTCTGTTTTTTTTTTATTCAGATTACAGCTGAATTTAAAATTGTTTCTTTGTCCCATAACCATTTCAAATTTAACGTGGCAACATGTGGCATTTGTAATTGTATTTTGAACATTTAGTGTTCATTGTAAGTATAAATATTTCTCAAGAATGATTGTCCTAATGCCACTCTATTCAATTAGACAATATAGTTTTTCATATCTATTCTATCAGTTCCCCTGAAAACATTGAATTATTTTATTCTATTAACCCCTGAAATATAACTCTGATTTTTATAATTGGAACTGAATCAGTAGGAGCAGGAGCATCAAACTCTGCCTTCAAACCTGCTCCACCATTGCCAAGGCATGACTTATCTTCCATTTTCTATCCAATTATCATACCCTCAAGTTCCACAGATACCAAGAATATATTGCCCTCAGCCTCATGGGTCGGAAATTCTGAAGATTCTCAATCTGATAAAGATGTTCCTTTTAATCTCAGTCACTCCTCAAACCATTGTTTTGGAGTCCATCTATCATTAGTCCTTGACTAACTGGTAAATTGGCGGTTTATTGAACCGGTTCAAAATAGCATTTCTGCCATACAGTGGACCGATGTTAACCTGTTCTCTGCGCCCTTTCACACTCACCACCCGGCAGCGCAGAACAAAGGGGCACCTATCCTCCAGCAGTGATGACCTGCACACACCCCCTGCCCCTCTCACAATGGGCTAACCGGTATGCTAATCGAAAATGAATCGACGAAGATACACCCTCCCTAGGCGGTTCATCCCGGGGCGATCTGACGCCTGGTTGCTGGTTCATGAGCGTTCACACTGGCACATTAACCGGTAGATTGGTGGTTAATTACTGGGTTAAAAAGCCAGTGTGAACGGGGCTACCGTTACCCTTGTACTGTGCTCCTTCCAATACAACAACCAACAGGTGATGCTGTTGGAGTGCTTTAGACTTGCTCGTTAACAGTTTGTTTTCTCACATTAAGTTGTTTTCCTGCATTTTGTTCAGAGTGGGCTGCAAATTCTTCATTGTCAATACCACTCTACAATTTACCAGTAGGAAACCTGCTTCAAAGGAATCAAACTGCGCAAATTCAGAAGTGCCCTTTTCACTGAATAGTTAGGAACCCGTGGAAGTTAGCAATTAATACTTCAATGCTCTGTACTGTACAACGTGTGTTGTCAGACAAGCTTTCATCCGACTTGCAAGCAATTATTATTAAAATTTCACCACAGAAAGCTGTACCTGAAGCTGTGGAATTACAGGGTACAGAACTTCAAAACTTGATAAGGACATTTCACAATAAATGATCGGGATGCAAGTAGGGCATGATTGGTTTCATTGGTGGGACATTAAGTATAAAAATAAGGAATAATATAAAGCTATGCTCGGAATAACGTGTGCAATTCTGGTTGTTTCGTTACGGAAAGGATGCGAAGGCTTTGGAAAAGTGACAGAGGAAATTGTACAAGATACTGCCTGGTTTAGCGGGCATGAGTTATGAGGAGAGATTGGACAAACTTGGGTTGTTTTCTCTGGAGCTTAGGAAACTGAGGGAAGGCTGACAGAGATGTATAAAATCATGAGAAGCATTGATGGGGTAGAAGTCAGAATCCTTTCTCCAGAGTAAAATGTCATACACTAGAAGGCATGTTTAAAGGTGAGTGGGAGGAGGTTTACGGGAGATGTGCGGGGAAAATATTTTACACAGAGAGCAGTAGGTGCCAGCAGTAGCACTTGGGACTAGATTCAGAAAAGATGCTGATTTTTCCTGCTTGAACTGCCCAATAATAATCCGGATTAAAATCCAAAAGAAACTCTGGTCCCACCAAGTGAGCTACATTTTGGCCAATTTTTTGGGACTATCTCAGCAATTTATTCTGTTTGAAATTATGTAACTTTTACAAATATAAATCAACTCTTTCCAAATCATTTTTTATCTTTTCACTTTTTCTCCTACTAAAAATAATTATCTGGTGTAGTATTGCAAAACAATGTGGATTACCAAATTAATTCAGCACACGAAACTCCTTTTGGATTAGCTCAACCAAGAAGTCACCTTGCACTCAAAATTGGTTCTGAATCTGAACCAATTTGAGCCATTTCCATACTGCTGCTGTTTTAATTTGGGATTCTGCCAAAGAGAATGGCCATGTGTTTATTATTACTACCTAGCCTCTCTCACCCTGATGCAATAGTTTTTTTTCCCACCCTCTGACATAACATGTCTCAGTCAGTTGTTTTGTAGAATTAGCAAATGTATTTTAAAGGGTAAATGGTAAAAGAACATAAGAAATAGAAGCAGTCGGCCATTCGGCTCATCAAGCCTGCTCTGTCATTCAATGAGATCATGGCTGATCTGTTGATGGGCTCATCTCCACCGACCTACCTTTTCCTCATATCCCTTAATTCCCCAACTATGCAAAAATTTATCCAACCTTGTTTTAGATATATTTACTAAGGTAGCTTCCACTGCTTCAATGGGCAGCAAGTTCCATAGATTCACCACACCCTGGGAAAACCAGTTCCTCCTCTTCCCCATCCTAAATCTATTATGCTAAATCTTGAGACCATGTCCCTCACTTGTAGTCTCCACCACAAATGGAAACAATTTACCTACCTCTTTCTTATCTATGCCTTTCATAATTGTATACCTTGTGGTTGCTGTGCTGTGCAGCGAACAAAAAAACCACACAGAAGCTGCGAGTGAGTTGAACCAACCAAGTGACCTTACTGGAACTCTCCAAGAGCTTATCAGCTGCACTCCCATGACCCTTTCTGGTCCCTCCCACCAGGAACATTGTGATGCCAGCCCAGCGTGTGTCTGCACCTCCATGACCCAGTTCACTTGCAGATTAGTGCAGCCCACTACAACATTTCTATAAGATCCTCTCTCATTCTTCGAAATTACTGTTAGTACAGTCCCAGATGACTATCTCTCTTCATAGGCTAATCCCCTCAAATCAACCTTGAACCTCCTCTGCACCACCTCCAAAGTCAGTACATTCTTCTTCAAGTAAGGAGACCAGCATTGTATCCAATACTTCAGATGCAGCCTCAACAGTACCTTGTACAGTTGTAGCATAACCTTCCTGCGCTTAAATTCAATGAAGGCCAACATTCCATTTTCCTTCTTGATAGCCTGCTGCACCTGCAAACTAACCTTTAGCGAATCAATCACAAGCACTCCTTAGTCCTTCTGCACAGAAGCAAGCTGCAATTGCTTTCCATTTAAATAATAATCTGATCTTCCATTTTTCTTTTCAAAATGATAAAATAAAACGACAACACAAGCTCACACTCATATAATGCTGACATATGAGCTAAGCCTTTTACAGTTACTATATATTTTTTTAACATTCAGTCACACTTTTCTGGAAAAGATTATTTAAGAGACAGAACATAGAACCCAACAGCACAGTACAGGCCCTTTGGCCCTCGATGTTGTGCCGACCTATATATTCCTACCAAAAATTATCTAAACCCTCCTTACCTCATAACCCTCTATTTTTCTTTCATCCATGTAACTGTCTAAGAATCTCGTAAATACCCCCAATGTTTCAGCTTCCACGACCACCCTTGGCAAGGTATACCTGGCATCCACAACTTTCCATGTGAAAATTGTTCCCCTGATTTCTCCTTTCATGTGAGCTGATCATTAAAGCTTTGTGCTAGAAGAAAGTGATCAGATTCAGTATTGATTTCCCCCATCTCCAGCTCATATGTCAGTACTGTCAATTTCTCATGGCATCTAGAATCTGTCAAAGGAATGAAATGAAACAATATTCATCGCTGGTAATGATGAATCACTGGTTCGAGAATCAGGTTGGGTGGTGCCAGAATAACAATCTTTTACCCAACATTACCAAGACTAAGGAGCTTATGGTTAATTTTAGGAAGGGGAGGCTGAGAGACCACACATCTGTCTGCATTGATGGGTCAGAGGTGGAGAGGGTTCCATAAACAGTATCAGGAGACCTTTCCTGGAACTAACATATTGAAGAAGGCACAGCTGTGTCTCTACTTTCCAAGGACTCTGAAGAGATTTAACATGCTGTAGAATACTCTATCAAACCTCTTCATGTGCTCTGCAGAAAGTTATACAGGCTGTTTGGAAATTTGACTGCCCAGGAATGCGGAAGGCTCCAGAAAGTTTAAAAAAAGTCAGGTTCATCACAAGCTCTGGCCTCCCATCAATTAAAGATCAAGAGGCAGCCGACATCAGAAAGGACCAACATTATAAAAGACCCCCATCATCCTGGTCACAACCATTTCTCTCTGCTACCTTCAGGCAAAAGGTACAGAGGCCCGAAGGCTTGGTTGAAGAGAAGTTTCTTTCCAACAGCTATCAGTGTCTTGAATCTTCCTTAGTAACACTAATCATGGACTGCTCCGAGACAAAAGAATTGTCTGCACTCTTGCAAAATCTTTCTTCTTGTACAAGGGTAACTGAATATTTAAAGTCTATGTATCATTTTGTATTTATTTTCTCCTTTTCATTCCATTAAATGAACTATTGTCATTGTTCTTTACTTGTTTTTGATGTTTTAACAAAGGCCTGTTCAGCTGCAGCAATAAGAATGTTGCACAATACATATAATAATAAATCATTGTTATTCTAGATGTCATTACAGCTCCATTAAACAACAATGGCATCATTACTTACAATGTACTGTTCAGATTTGTGAACCTGTGAAGCATATGAGAAACACTCCATTCATCTATCCAGAATTAGCATACGGGCCAGTGCAAGAAAAAAACTGGTGGTAATGATAATTCACTTTATTGTCATTGCACCAGTAAACCAGCCAATCAGTATCGACCAGAAGTTAAAAATGGTGCTGTATACATTACAATAAAACATGTGCAATTAAAACTAACAACACTATTCTACAACAAACTGTTTGAAAAGTACTAATATTACAACACGAGTTCAGTACCACTCAATGCCATGATCTAGTGTTCAACATAGTCACAGCTTCGTTTAAAAAAAACTCTTCCTGAGCCCATTAGTATGCGATCAAAGGCTCTTGTAGCATCTACCCAGTGGGAGAAGAGTAAATAGTCTGTGATTTGGGTGTGTTGCATTTTTGCCTTGCCCAGATATCGTTCCCTATAGATAGTTTCAATGGTAAGCAATTGGATTCTAATAATTTGTTGGGCTGGAGCGCCTTGCAATCTTGTGCAATACACTTCCCGTACCACCCTGAAATACCCTATGTTAGCTCGCACTCCATTGTGCATCTATAGAAATCCAACAGTATCCTGGGACAGAGGTGGATCCTCCTCGTGCTCCTCAAAATATAAAGACATTATTGTGCCTTTTTAATCAGATTTGAAGAGTTCAAGGACCAAGTGAGATCTTCAGAGGTTTGGACACTAAGAAATTTAACGCTCCAGCACCACTCCATTGATGTAAATTGGGATGTGAGTGTGCCTTCTGGTCACTAGGTCACTTGACAGCAATTGGGAAATTATAGGCCTTAAATTGGTACAAGCTAAATTCATCAATAGGTTTTGAAATTAAGCTTGTCAATACTTGCTATTAATTAATGCTCTTGGTGAGGAAATAGCAGTGAAATCTTCATATAGGCATGTAAAATAAATTAGTACAAGCAATGTAAAAGAAGTCCTGATGGTCATTTTGTCCAACTGTAATAAAACTTTCCTATTCTTAAATTCCAAGATCTTACCAAAAAAGGTAAAATCCTGTTTGCCAGCTTGTTGGACCTGCCCAACTGTCTGTGATTCATGCTGGAGAACACTGAAACCCATCTGAATAATAATCCTCCTTTTCAATTCTTTTACCAAAATGCATGTCTTCCAACTTCCCACATTAATCTTCATTTGCCAGATTTTTACCCATTCGCTCAATCTATCTACCAGAATAAACTGTTGCAGAATCACAGTCTTGTCATTTCAGCATGCCCTTCCAAAAACTTCTGTACCATTATTAAACTTGGAATTTTTTTGAATACTTTATAAATTTTCAAACCTCAACAATAGTTACATAACATTCAGTTCTAAAGTATTTAAAAAGAAATTATACATGTGGTACATACCATTCCACCCCTCCCACCCACTCTCTCACCCTCCCATCTCTCATCCCCTCACCCTAATAGAAAAAAAGAAAAAAGAAGAAAGAAAATCTAGAGAATGCCAAGAAACAAAAGATTTATGATATATCTATTTGAGATTATCAAGAAGAGAGTCAATCATACATGCAAACCAAAATTTTGTAAATATGGGCTCCATATTTTTTTTAAAAAGATTTTTATCTCACAGATTCTATAATTTTCTCTAATGGTATGCAACCACAAAGTTCTTCATGCCATCTTTCCATACCTAAATCTATTTCCGAATTCCATGATATTGGTATACATATCCTAGAAACTGCTAAAGCAATTAACAAAAATTCAATTTGATAAATATTTAATTTTAATTTTGGCCTTAATATTACTCAATAACAATAACATCTGATCCTGTGGGAATTTGACCCCCATAATTTGTTCCAAAAAAATTACCTTCCCCTAACCAAAATTATCTAACTTTAGGACATTGCCAAGTTGAATGTAAAAAAAGTATCAATCACAGCTCTGCATCTAAAATTTAAATCATTAGGGCAGGTTTTAAACTTTTTAATTTTTGTGGAGCCAAATATAATTGATATAATTATATTGAACAAACCTATATCTTACATTTATAAGTTTAGTCATATTATTCTTACACAACTCCAACCAACCCTTTTCAGTTATTTGTGTATTTAAATCTATTTTCCATCTTAATCTTGATTTATGCACCCCAATATTTAGGGATTTAGTTTGAAGTAATTTATACATTACTGAAATAAATTTATTTACAGTAGTGTTACAAATCAGTAATTCTAATTCACTTTGATTAAGTAATGTCAAAGAAGGACCTATTTTGCCAGATAAAAAGGCTTTTAACCTGATAATAACAAAATAAAGTGTTACTAGGTACATTAAATTTTTCCCTCATTCTTTCAAATGTTATAAATCTCCAATCCTCAAAACAATCTTAAATCCCTTTAATACCCTTCCATCTTCAAATCCTCAAGAGTTGGTTATCCATTGAAAAAGGAATAAGCCTATTTTGACATAGAGGAATTTTCCTAGATATTAATCCTTTCATACCAATTTAATTATCACTATTGTTCCTCAATTCAATCAAATGTTTCAAAATAGATGATTCTCTACTTCCAAATAGCAATTAAAAATTACATTTATAAATAAAATCCTGGGGATTAATATTCCCTATTTCATTAAATTCAAGAAAAGCCAAAGCTGGAATGTTATCTAAACTAAACAATACATTTATAAATTTCAATTGAGCTGCTTTATAATAATTCTTAAAATGAGGAAGATGTAAACCCCCTAATTCATACTTCCAAGTCAGTTTTTCCAAAGAGACCCTTGGCATTTTATCTTACCATAAAAAATTCCTAACCGCCGTATTTAAGTCCTTAAAATTTTTGAAGGAATTGGGATGGGAATTGATTGAAAAAGATATTGAATTCTAGGAAAAACATTTATTTTAACACAATTTACTCTGCCAACTAAAGTAATAGGTAAATTATTCCACTTTTTAAAATCTGCAACAATTCTATTAAACAAAGTTAAATCATTTATTTTACATAAATTTTAAAAATCATTATCAATTTTAATACCTAAATATTTAATACCTATATCTGGCCACCTGAATTTTGTGACTATTTTACAATCTGTATCATCAATCACCCACAGCTAAGGACACAATCTCATTTTTCTCCCCAATTAACTTTATATCCTTAAACTTCACCATATTCTTTCAATCCAATCAGTAACTGGGACAAAGAATTTTAGGATCAGTTAAAAAAAACATCATCAGCAAATAAATTAATCTTATATTCTTCCTGATTCACTTTAATTCCCTTAATCTGAGAACCTTGACTAATAAACAACTAAAGGTTCAATTACAAAATAAATAAAGCTGGGGACAAAGGACAAACTTGTTGACTTGCTCTAGTTAATGGAAAAGAGGCAGATATTTGGTCATTAGTTACAACTTTTGCCAAAGGATTTTTAAATAAAGCTTTCACCCAATTTATAAATGTAGAAACAATACCAAACTTCTCCAGGACTTTAAACAAAAATTCCATTCTAAACTATCAAAAGCTCTTTCCACATCCTAAGTTACTGCTACACTACGATCCCCTCTTTTTTAAATTCAATTAAATAAACTAAATAATCTTGCAATATTGAGTGCAGAATTCTGTTTTCTAATAAATCCTGTTTGATCCACATGAATGAAATCAGGTAAACATTTAGATAATCTATTTGTTAACAATTTTGCAACAATTTTATAATCTACATTCAATAAAGATAATAGATGATAAGATGCAGAATTTAACACATCTTTTTCTTTCTTTGGCATAACTGTAATTATTGCTGTTGAAAAATAATCTGATAAAGAATGCGATTCCTTTGCCTGCTTTAAGACCTCCATAAACAGAAGTATTAAAAGATCCTTAAATTTCTTATAAAATTCAGATGGAAAATAGTCTTCTCCTGCAGATTTACCATTCGATAATGAACTACTGTAAATATTCGTGTATAATTCATTCCATGTATAATGTGACCCCCCATTTTTGAGGGGAAAAGGGGGAAAAATTTTACCCCATGTATAATATGACTCCCCTCCCCTCCCCTCACCCACCTGAGTCGTGCTGCCGTCTCTCTGGCTGCTCGCCTGCCCGCCCGAATAGTGCTGCTGTCTCTCACGACTCCCCCTCCCCTCACCCGCCTGAGTTGCACTGCCATCTCTCTGGCCATTCGCCTGGCTGCTCCAGTTATGCTGCCGACTACCGCTCACCTGCCCGTTCGAGTCGCGCTGCCGACAACCGCTCGCCCAAGTCACGCTGCAAGTTGTAGAATTTTTAAAAAAATTTTTACTCTCGTGTATAATGCGACCCCCCCCCCTATTTTTGAGGGAAAAAAGGGGAAAGTTTTTTTGCATTATACTCGAATATTTACGATAAGCACTTCATTAATTTCTCTTTTTGTAAAAGGAGCATCTAAATTTTTCAGATCTTGATATGTCAGGTTAGACAAATTTATCTGAGATAAAAAATTATCACTCTTAATCATCTCCAGTAAATTCTGATCTATATGAATCAGAATTAAAAAAATTAAATACATCATTAATTTCTCTAGGATTATAAGTAATCATCTTTGAACTCTTCCTGACAGCATTAATTATTCTAGGATTACTGTTTTTAACTGCCAAGTTAAAACTTTATGAGCTCTTTCTCCTAATTCATAATACCTTTACTTTGTTCTATCAATCAATTTTTCAGTCCTATATGTCTGAATCACATTAAAATGAAACTTTTTCTTTATTAATTTCTTTCTTTTCTCATCTGTTTTTTTCTGTCATACCTTTTCCAAATCCTGTAGTTCCCTTTCTAATTTATTGACCTCTTTTATATAATCTTTCTTAATTTTCAATGTGAAACTTATAATATGCCTTCAATACATCCTACACAATAAATTTATTGAGAACAGAATTAGAGTTTAATTCTAAAACCTTCTGAATATGCTTTCTTATAAAATCACAAAAATCTGTCCTTTTTAACAATGCTGAATTTAATCGCCATCTATAAATCATTTTTCAATTTCCAAAAATAAATACATCATTAAAAGTAGTGAATGAAAATGTCATCGTTGGATTTTCTTGTGGTGTCTCCAAAGAATTTGAAGGGAGGCCTCCATCGCAGAAGGTGTCTGGACCTGGATTTGTGATGAAGTCCCGAGGGAAGATTGAGATGGAGGGGATGCCTGTAGATACGTCCCTTCTGAAGATTGGGCATTGGACAAGAAGCTGGATACCTAAAGTTCTGGGGGTGAATAAATTTGAAAGACCTATTGAAATTGAAAGGCCACATAGACCCCTTAGGCCACGACCACAACTAGATGAAAAGCCTCACTCTATAGTGGTTAAATGTTTAAAATATCAAGATAAAGAAAATACTTTAGCCTTAGTGTCTGAAAGAGCAAGAAAGGATAAAAGACTTTCATAGACCCAGATATTAATAAATAATTGTTGGTTAGAAGAAGAGAGTTCAATCCGGTTAAGAAAACCCTTTGGGTAAAAAAATTGTATTAAATTATCCAGTTATGTTGAAGATCTCGTAAACTGATGGTAACAAGAAATTCTTTACAAATTGTAAACAAATGGCAGAATGTGGAGACATTACCTATAAATGAAATGAGAGAATGAGATGTGTATATTTTATTAATTGATATATGGTTAAAAGAATCATATACTTGGGAGGTCATGGGTGTTTAGTTCTGAAAGCCTTTGATCATGTACCTTTTTACAGCAGATGCTGCATCCCACACAATAGAGGGGGGTGGTGCTGTATATCCTAAACTGCGCCAGTTAAGGGGGGAATTACTACTTATTATCAATTATGTATTCATCATTAGTATGGTTTAATTCAATATTATTTCTCTTTTTTTCTCTATATTTGGATTTCAAGAGGAGATGGAGTAATTCAGAAGTAAGATTTGTATTGTATATTGGAGGATAATTTGGGCAGATACAAAGGATATATAATAATAAATGGAAGAAGAGGTATATTTATATTAAATTTAATTAATTGATAAGGAATGTTCAGAGATGAAAACTACTTTGTAAATTGGAGGCCTGTATTTAAAGGTTAAATATTAATTTAGAGATTTAAAACATTTTTTATAAATGAGTACTTTTGAAGTAATCTTCTTTATTTTCTATATCTATTTTACTTTTTCTATTTCTATTATTTTCTTTTTCTTTTGTGGGTTTTAGGAGGGAGGGGGTGGAGGGAATTAAACACAATGTATGCATTAGTAACATTTGATGTATGCATTTACAACTTTTAATTGATTGCATTGTGGATGAAAACTTTAAAATAAAAATGGCGAATGATCAGATAAAATTCTAGCCTTGTTATCTACATTTCTTGGCAATTGAGGTTAAAATTAAATCTATCCTAGAATAAGAATCAAATCTATGAGAATAAAAAAAATAGTGCCTTTCTTTAGTGTTTAATTTCCTTCAAATGTCCATTAAATTCAAATCTTTCACAACATTCAAAATTGTCTTTGCTGCTTTAGCTTGAGTAATTGATTTGATTCAATAAAATCCAAAACTGGATACAAACAGCAATTAAAATCCCCTCCTACCAATATTTTTTGGTGCGTCTCAGTCAAATACATAAATGTATCCCTAACAAATCCTTCATCATCTATATTTGGTGCATAAATGTGCATCAAAGTCCAATCTTCAGAAAAAAATTGACAATTTACTAATACAAAACTTGCCACAAGATCAGTAATCAGTAATAGGTTACGATTTTTAAAATAAAATTGCTACACCCCTTGCTTTAGATTTAAAAGTAGAAGCTACCACATGTCCAACCCAATCTTTTTACAAATTTTGATGTTCTTTCTCAGATAGATGAGTTTCGTGTAAAAATGCAAAGTCAACTCTAATTTTCTTCAAATAACCTAACACTCTCTTTTTATTGGATTATTAAGCCCATTAACATTATAATTTATAATAACAAAGTTTTACTATTTGCCAATATATTAATTCAGAAAATTCATAACTCTACTCTACTTCTCCTCTTGGGCCTCCAACATCACAAAATCATTAACTACCCCTGACATCTCCATCAAGAAAAAGAAAGGAAATATAAAAAAGAAAAAATGCAAATATAACCCAAATAAAAATACTATTAAAAAAAGTCAATACAACCATCCTCAATTGTGCAGGAAGTGAGTCTTGCTGCTAGGTGGCACGCAGCTAGGGAAGGAGAAGGAAAAAAAAACCACCTCCCCAGAGGAAAAAAAAACAATTTTTGAATAATCTTCATCATCTTCAGGAAAGGGTGTCCCGATCTTCAAGATCCTTATTAACTTGGTCATCATCATCATCAAGGTGAGCATTCTCCTGCTGTAATATCACCTGATCTGACATTGGCATCTTCTCAATCTGTGGTATATCTGCTGTTAATAAATCAACTTGTTGATCAGTTTTATTATTTGGAAGAGAGTTCACAAATTCTAAAGTTTCCATCTCATTGTCGAAGAATTTTACCTGATTATTCCCCAGAAATTCTTTGAGTAGTGCAGGGTGGTGAAAAGAAAACTTACAGCTTTTCTTCCAGAGAACGGACTTTGCAGGATTAAATTCCTTTCTTCTTTTCACCACATTTGTACTAAGATCCACACAGAAAAATACCTTTTTTTTTTCCAGCCACAATCAAAGGGCCCTGAAATTGATGAATTTTCTGAACCGTTGCTCTCAAAATAGTCTCTTTATCTTGATAACAAAGACATCTGATCAAACTGAGTGTGGCAGTTGACCCATCATCGGTTTCTGGCAATTCAATAATCTTCACATTATTTCTTCAACTATGATTCTCTAATGTATCAATTTTTTGTAAAAGTTCTTTCTTCTCAACTATCCACATCATAACTGAACCTTGTAACTTGTTAACCACATCTTTACACTGATCCACCTCATCATGATATCCTTGTAAATTTTCTTCAACTTTTAAACTTGCGTTTTAACCTTATAAACTACTTTAATATATCTCTTCATATCTCTTCATCTCTTCCTTAATTATCTTCATTTCTCATTTAACAAATTCAAATTGAGTATTCACATCCCGTTTAATACTGTAAATCCATTTTCTGATCCTCATTGCTTAGAACCGATTCATCAATTGCCTGCCCGTACCTTGCCCTTTAACTTCAGGTAACTTGACCTGCTCAGCCTCTTCTTGGAATTGAGACCATTGATATTGTTCTTCTGTCTCCTCCTCCAATCTTTTTTGATCTTCCTCTTCCTGCTCCACATCACTAATAGATGAAAAAAGTGTTCCCTGTTCTGCCTTTGAATACAAAGGGGGCAGATCTTGAAATTCAACCTTAATGAGAGCTGATTTTTCAGTCTCTCACTGCAATTCCGATTGATCTCTTCTTGCAAGCTTTTTAGTTCCACAGTCTTCTTCGGGACACCAGCGCCATCTTCTTCAACTCCCCGAAGAGATGGCACCAGGGTCACTTGAACTCTTGCTGCCATCGCTCTCATTACCCGTGAACAAGGAGAAAATCCAGCCCGAGGCTCCAAAGTCGAGGTAGGCCCAATTTTTTCAAATCTTGTGGTATCTTTTAAAACTAATTTTCTAGTTGTTGGAGGATTTCCCTTTCACACAGCCATAGTCAAACTGTCCACGCTGCTGAAGATCCAGCTGCGCTGGATGGGTCACGTCTCCAGAATGGAGGACCATCGCCTTCCCAAGATCGTGTTATATGGCGAGCTCTCCACTGGCCACCGTGACAGAGGTGCACCAAAGAAAAGGTACAAGGACTGCCTAAAGAAATCTCTTGGTGCCTGCCACATTGACCACCGCCAGTGGGCTGATAACGCCTCAAACCGTGCATCTTGGCGCCTCACAGTTTGGCGGGCAGCAACCTCCTTTGAAGAAGACCGCAGAGCCCACTTCACTGACAAAAGGCAAAGGAGGAAAAACCCAACACCCAACCCCAACCAACCAATTTTCCCCTGCAACCGCTGCAACCGTGTCTGCCTGTCCCGCATCGGACTTGTCAGCCACAAACGAGCCTGCAGCTGACGTGGACTTTTTACCCCCTCCATAAATCTTCGTCCGCGAAGCCAAGCCAAAGAGAGAAGAAAAAGAAGAGTCAAACTGTGCAGATAAGACTTAGAATAACTTTTAACTAATGAGAATTATTTTGAAAATTTTTTTTTATCAGTTATTAATTGCTTAAAAGAGGACCTGATGAAAGTAGACTGGAAGCAGATAAGGGAAAAAACAACATTTGACTGCAGCACAGTTAGCACCACCCTCTTACAGCGCCAGCTAACCGAACCGGGGTTTGAATCCTGCGCTGTCTCTAAGGAGCATGTACATTCTCCCTGTGTCTGCATGTGTTTTCCCGTGGGCTCCCGTTTCCTCCCAACCTGCAAAATGTACTGGGTGTGTAGGTTAATTGGGTGTAATTGGGTGGCACGGACTCATGGGCCAAAATGGCTTGTTCCGTTCTGTGTGTCTAAATTTTAACAAGTTAAAAACAATTTTTAAAAAAATTGGATTAAAAAAAAATATTTAGCAAGAGCTAGAATCTTCCACTATTGATGAAAGGCAAAGATGGCTTGATCAGGGGTCTTTGGATGTCAAAAGATGTTGAAGTTTGATCAGACAATAAAAGAAAGCATTCATTCGAGTAAGTCCATTGAGGAATATATGGAATGTAGGGATGAATTTAAGAAAGGAATTAGGAGGGCAAAGAAGTGTAATGAAATATCCATGGCAAGTATGGTTAAGGAGAATCCCAAGCCTTTTTAAGTATGCCAGGGGAAAGAGGGTATCTAAAAAAAGAGTGGGGTTCCTTTAGGAAAGAAAGGAATAACTGTATGAAGCCAAAATATGTTGTAAGATTCCAATTGAATACTTTTCATCTGTATTGCACTGAGGACCGGAGAATGCTGATTCATTGGGTTGTCCTTGGGCACTCGGATGATAATAAACTTGAACTTGTGTGGTGCGCTGTTAAACAGAATCAGACACACACAATTTAAAGTCTGAACAACAGGCTTTAATCCACAAAGACTTCCACAGAGCCAGGCTGGCTGTGGCTGCAGCAATTCAATGTGAGGCCTCGGGAGGCCGGCGTAGGCTTATATTTCAGAGGGTGATTGACACCCGACCGGGTGGGGCTTGTTCCCTTCAGGCCGACTGATTGGCAGCCGGCCAGGTGTTGTCCTGTCCCCTTACACTCCTGCAGGTACAGAGGTTGCCTCCTGCAGTAGGCTGGCGGTACACTCCTGCAGGTACAGAGGTTGCTCTGCAATGTACCTCCACACACTTGACAGGCATTAGCCAGATCATTACAGATGGTGAGCCATATATCAGCAGTAGGGAAATCACTGGAGAATATTCTAGGGGATAGGTTTTATGTACATTTGATCAAGGATAGTCAGCACGGGTTTGTCCAAGGGAAATCCTGCCTTATTCATTTGACTGAGCCTTTGAGGACGAAACTATGAAGATCAATGAAGGCAGTGCAGTAGGCAGTGTAATTGAAAAGCCAAGGTTATGAGGTGGTGAGATCCAATGACTCTGAAGTGATTATCTTTGGCTTTTCTTTCTTTTCCTGATTGGGACAGTGAACTAAAAGTGCCTATTTGGATGCCTTCACAGGGAAAGAAAAGTAAACAGATTGTGTATATATGACAATAAAGAGACCCTGAACCTTAATGGAATTAAACAGGAAAATCTGCAGATGCTGTGATTAAGCTTGAACCTTAATGATTTGGATGTGAATATAGGAGAAATGATCATTAAGCTTGCGAATGACATGAAAATTGGTGCTGTTGGTCAGATGGCCTGTTGGACAGATTATTGGCAGATGGAGTTTAATCTCAAGGTGATGCATTTTGGGAAGTCAAGAGGACATATGGTAGAGATGGAAGAAATGTCAATGAACCTTGAGTTCAGAGTTTCCTACACAGGTCATTAGGGTGGTGAAGTAGACAAATTGAAAGCTAAAACTACAAACATTATAAGGTATACTCAAAATCTTTTTCACATGGTTAAGGTTTCAAAACCAAGCAAGCATAGGTTTCAATGTGAGAGGAAAGGGTTTGAGTGGATCTGAGGGGAAGGGCTTTTTTTCGTAGAGAGCGGTTGATATCTTGAAGTCAGTGTCAGGGGAGATGAAGAGTTGTTAGTTTATATGTAGAAATTCTTACTTGCTGCAGCCACAATGGTATGCAAGATATACCAACTACAGTGGTATGAATTAAATTCCACAAAATGCCAAGACAGAATAATAGATAATAAATATCAAATGGTAAATAAATTCAGTTGCAGTTAGTGCGAGGAAAAAAAGTGATGTATCAATAATGCAGACAAGTTGGCTGTAGTTTATGGTTAGGGTAGTATGGGGAGGAATAATCTGCTCTTGAACCTAGAGGTATTGAACTTCAGGCTTCTATGCCTTCTGCCCAAAGGGAGCAGCGAGAAGCGATTATGACCAGGATTGGGAACATCATGATGTTGGCTGCCTTTTAGAGCCAGCATCTATTTGTCTACAATGGACGGGAAGTTGGTTCCCATGATAATCTTGGTTACATATGCAATTCTCTGCAGTCGTCTGTGTTCCTGGGCACTCGAGTTTTCAAACCAAGCCATGATGCGACCAGTCAGTGTACTTTCCACAGTGCACCTGTAGAAGTTTGATGGCGTATTCAGCAATATGCCAAATCTCACACATCTTAGACTGTAGAGGTGCTGGTGTGCCACCTTCATCGTTGGATTCAAAGACAAAATGTTTAAGAGACATTTAGGCAGGTACTTGACTAGGCAAGGCATTGAAGGATAAAGGCCTAAATAATAGGAATGGATATAGTGGACCAAAGGGCTAAGATCAATAGATTTCTTGATATTGGGGGAATCAGTAGTTATTCGGATAGGGCAGGATAGTTGTGTGGAGGTCGAAGATTGGTCATTATCTTATCTAATGGGCTCCTGTTGATTGAGTTTATGTTCTTATCAAAGGAAACCAGGGAAGAGCAAAATCTCATGAGAGGCAAAAGAAATTGAAAATATTTATTGTCACATTTCAAAAAGCATATAACTGGTTGGAAAGAGTTTTGGGATGTAACACACAAATGCACTGGAGGAACTCGGCCGCTCATGCAGCATCCGTAGGAAGCAAAGGATAACCGACGTTTCAGACCTGGGCCCTTCGTCAAGTGGCAGAATAAACAGACTGATGCTTGAATAAAAAAGAGAGAGGGAGTTGGAGGAGATGAGGAGAGGAGGAAGGAAAGGGAAAGGGAGTTTTGGGATGTTCTGAAAGGGACTGTATGAATGTACACCTTACGTTCACTGATGCTTGTTAATGAAATGGATGGAATGTAGCTATCTTAAGAAGAAATAATTGATAAATTTGACAGTTTCATGTGTAAAACTGGCATCATGCTACAAGTTGTTTCCAACTGCAAGTTACAGCAAACCTTTAATCTTATCGGGAATATTGACATGCTGCATGAGGCTTCTGAAACACCTGTGGTGTGGTTACCTGGAGCAATGCCAAGAAATGTAGAGGTATAATTTTAATTGTGGGCAAAATTTTGCCCCTATGATCTTCTGTTTTGAGTGCAAAATGTATTCCTTTTCAAACATTTCCTAATGTACCTTCCGCCGCCCCCCCCCCCCCCATTAATCCAGCCTGCAGCATTCAAAGGCATGACAAAATGACAGTAACTTTTATTTTTTTATGCCAATCATCTTTTAAGTTAAAAATTCAGGATGCAGAGAAATTCCCTTAGGACCATCTTAAGCTGATATTAAGTGTTTTGCATTACTATCATCTTTGAGAGAGCAGCGTTGGCCAGCCCTATCTTTGGGCTAATGGGATTGTCAATGGCCCTGAGGTGCATAATTGTAACTCATTCATATCCACTTAGGTATTCAGATGTCAGGATAAACTGGTTGAAATCATTGACATGATGAGATTGGAGCATTGTAATGATGGTAAAGCATGTGCTTTCTTTCTGAACATTGGTAGAGAAGATTAAGACTATTTTGTGTGATAACCGCTTTTGATGCTAATCACTAACCTACAACAGAGGAAGACAATGAAACAAATATGTTTCCTGTCATTTTCTAATCAATTACCTTAATACCCAACAGGTTTGAAGCAGTCTGAAGCCATATTTACCTCATGAATATCTATTATCACGTTTTCTTCTGGTTGTTTGGTACTCCTGACATCCTCTAGTGCGAGGGTGAAGTATACGCCCTTTGGGTCCGACAAGTAGAGGTTATAGGTGTCCGTCTGATGCCACTCCTTGACTGCCACAAACACCTGATTTTCATCTGTACTGATGATTTGCGTATCCTAGGGGAAAAAAATGATTCTGTCTGATATATCAGAAAGAATTTTAAACACCAGGTAGAAACAACTTTCAAATCATCTCCACCTAAATACTTACAGAAACTGATTGAATTCCTAACTAAGACCACCATTTGTAACTTAGAATCCCATTCCTTTGAATAATTTAGCTTAGTTCTGTTATTTTTCAAGACCTCGATATGTTTAGTTCCCTCTATTTGAATCAATTGGCTGGGCCAAAGGGTATGCTTCAAGTGTTACTTGGAGCACTGAAGTCTATACTTTAGTGAGATGTGAAGGACGCAACGCATGTGACTATTGTCAATTACATAACAATTGATGGGAGGAAACCCTGACATTCTTGCTGATGTCCTCTCAACACTTCAAATGTTCTTCCCATTGACCAAAAAAGATCTTCTGTTTTGAGTGCTCATACCTTGATGAAGGGCTCAAGCCCAAAACGTTGGTTACAGAACAGTGTACTAAAGTACACTGTTCCATCTGCTGAATTTCTTCAGCATTGTGCTTTTACAAGTAATAATGCAATCTCTTTGAGTTTAATTGAAGCATTTCCAAATAAATCAATTCTCATTATTTGAATGCTTAGTTACAAAATGAAAGCTGTTCATAATTAGTGAATAATAAGTTTGCTTCATTAATGCAAATATATTCTTAAACTAATTGGTGTTTAAATTCCTATTTTACTTGTCCAGGCAGTGTTTGGAGATTATCATATTCCCTGAAGCAACTACTTTCCTTTACATAGTGGTTGTTTGGAGGATATAAGAAAGTTGTTGTTGTCTATGACTCATTCAAACAAATTCATACTAAAGCATTACAAGCTCCCGTTTTAGTAAAATGGGATTATCACTGTAAGGGATAGTATAGACAGGAGGGACTCTATGGTCACAGTTAAAATTTAACATTTCACACAAGCACAAGTCACATCCCAGCGATAATTCGATACATTAGAAGAACTGAGGGAAGGCTTGTCATAATCTGTTCCAAAATTCAATACATTTGCAAAGACATTGTGATTTTTCAAGGGAGAACCATTCTGGCTGCTGGAGAGAACAGAGCTTTTTGAAGATGTTTTTGTGGCAAGCCATTCTGTAGAATTCAGAACAAAACATGCTCTGTGAATGACTGAGCCTTTTTGGTGGATTGACCTGTGCCAGGAGGGTCTTTTTGGGAAACAAAGTGCTTCATTTTGATTGTGACTAACAGTGGAGGCCACTTGGAGAGACTGCTTCACTTTAAGTGTAAGTAGCAGTGAAGTTACTTGGAGAGATCGGTGCCAGGATCTTGGAAGCTTTGTGGAGGCCGCCCAGTTTGAGGATCAGGAGTATTATGACCATAGCTCATGTGGATGCACAATTCTTCAAAGGCAACGTAAGAAGAATTCACAAGTCTGAGGCAGCCATAACTCCTTTATTCCCATCAGTTCAACATTAATTCTCCCTCGACACACAGCTCCTCGGGAGCTGCTCCAGTGGCAGCTGCCATATCCTTATCTATTCAGCTGACTGTTGCACTTAGACATCAATGCACAACAATAACTCCTAAACCCAAACAACCCTCAAAGGACAGGCAGCAGTTTCTCCAAACTGTGTTCTAACTTGCAATTAACACACAGAAGGAATCTTTAAGTAAGGCTTATTGCTTATTCCTTTAGTTTGAAAGGCAGAGCCTTAATCGATCCAGTCCGAATTCCAAATCCAATTTCCAACTTTTATTTTCTTAATTCCCTTTCTATTGACTTAATTGTAGCGACTACTTTATAGTCGCTTGGAGGATATCAGAAAGTTCTTGTTGTCTATGACTCATTCAAACAAATTTGTTCTAAAGTTAAGTTCAGTTTTCAAAATTTGTATTAAATGATATTAAACATTGTTAACATTATTACCAGTTGCTATACATTGTCACAAGCCATTAAAATGTTGTTTAGATGTTCAATAGAAATTGTCAGAGGCTCTCCATTTCACAGAACAAAAGAACTAAGCTAACAACCTGTTATCTCTAACCTTGGCTCAAAGATGTTGCTAGGAGACAGCATAAAAATATGTTAAACATCCAGAAAACCACAAACAGAACTGCTTGCAAACTTGCAATCCATTTTAACCCTTACATTCCAAGTGTTACAAGGAGTTGTAAGGCACACGATCAGATTATGAACAGATTAAGCCATTTTCTATTGCATACCCTATGATTTAAGGATTTACAGTAGAAAAATAAAAATGCCTTAAAACAAAAAGAAAAATTCTGAGGTCTCTGCCACTGTTCTCAACAACTTTCAGCAGATAGTTTTTTAAAATCTTTCTGAGCTTTCTGGATTTGATGTAGTATGACAATGCATTTAATACAAGAGCAATCAAAGTTAAAATCAAACCAGCTCCTTCACTTTACAGCTTCTTCTTGTACCAGCAGAATCACTTTTATTGATTTAGATTTGTTGCTAACAATGGATTGTGACACTTTGTACCACATCTATTAGTAACTGCCAATGGCAGGTATGACAAATGTTATTTGGTAGTGGACAATGTGGATTTCTGCAGATGAGTCGATGAAGCTATATTTAACTCAAAAATACTTTGAAATGTCCAAAAGGTTGTTTAGAAATGAAAGTCATTCTTATTGGAAAGTTGCTACAGTGCATCCTGTGGATAATACACAACATAATCACAGATTCCTGTGGATGAAGAAGTTTTCATTTTTCTGGATGATGACCAAGCTACGGGAGTGTTATGATTGCATCCACCAAGGCATAGTGCGGAATAGCATCAGGAATACCACAATACTTCCCTGGTGGCAATGAAGAAACTTTTGGTCATCAATAAGTGAACCAGTTGCTGCAGAATTTCCAAATTCTGACCTTCTTTACCACCCAATATCTATCTATATAATTATATATATGGCACTACTTTCTGTGCACTGCTGACCCAATATGATGGTGGGGATTGTGGAGCTGGTAAAATAAGTTATGGCAGAAGAAGATGGTTTGACATTCTTTTCTATGCAGAAATACTAAGAACGTAAAATGAAGAGAGGGCAAGCAGGCTTTGTAAGCAGAAAGTACACTAACCCTAATAGTATGGACAAATGTCATGTTTCTCTCCAATTAAATTTAACAATAAATTATGCTTTTTTTTCCCAGACTGTGGATAAAGTGACTCATTTTCTGGCATTTTAGGTACAAATGTTATTAGCTATTGGTCAGCTAAGCCTGGATCTTTCTGCACACAAGTACAGGCTCATAGACTAGCTAACGCAGCTAAACATTGTGCTACCATCAGTAAACATCCCCATTTGTCACTGATGAAGCAGCTAAGGAACCTTGGACTTGACATACTGCCCTGAGGAACTCTGCTACAGAAATCCCCTCGGACTGACATTACTGTCTTCCAACAGCCACCTTCTTCTGTGCTAAGTTTAGGATTACAACCTGTGGTGAGAGCTTAGGTTTCTTGTTGCTCCTTGACATCCCATCAAATGTGACCTGTGTGTCAACAACACTTCAGGCATACATTACTTTGACCATGTTTGGACTAAGAATGTAAAGATGCCTCAAGTCAGGTGATTGAAGCAGAATCTATTTATAAATTGGACATTGGTAAATAGGCAACACTAGCTTAAACCAATGAAGACGTGATTTGTCTTTTTTTAATGGATATAAGGCCTGTAGGCAGATAATAGAGTCATCCTACATTTTGAGGTCATATAAAATTGTAGTTTAATTTCATTATTACAGCCAATTCTGACACATTGATTTTCAGTATGTTATTAGAACCCTAGCCTTTTCTACATACAGTGGACTCTGCTCATTCTCAATCCTGTGGAATGCATCAAATTACTTGAAGATGTGCGTTAGAGAACCAAAAAGGAGATGAAAAAAGAATCATTCACTGACCACTTCTAGTTAATGACAGGTATAACTTTGGGTAGATCATATTTGGAGTATGGTGTGCAATTCTAATCGCCACATTACAGGAAGGGTTCAGAAGGGATTAACCTGTACTCAAGGGCATAGAATATGTGGACTGGTTGTGCAACTTTGGTTGTTTTCTTTGGAGCGTCAGAACCTGAAGAAAACTTATTAGAAGTTTATAAAATTATAAGAGGAATAGATAGGGTAAGGCACCCTAAATCTTTTAAAATGTCACTTCATTGTCTGTCTGTTCTCTGGGGGTTTGCCAGTGGTTCCACATTATTGACTTTTTTTCTTATATTACCTCAAAGGGTAACCTTGATTTGAGTGTTAGCTTTAGTTTTTATATTGTTTCCTGTATTTTATACGTTATTTCAATAAAAGGGGTTAACATGGTTGATTAGATCAATTCAATTAAATGTTTTTGAGGTATTACAAGCAATTATTGATGTAGTTTTATTTACATTTTTATTGGCTATTTTTGTGTGTGCTTACTTGTATACAAAAGAATTATTATGTAATTGTAAATTTTGTATTTATGCTTGCATGTTAAACTTAATAGAAATATTTTAAAAAGAAATAAAAAGTCAGATACTAGAGGATGTGAATTTAAGGTACAGGGGAAGGGGTAGGAGCTGTGTAGGGCAAGCGTTTTTTTAAAGAGAGATGCAAGATGCAAGTACAACAGGTTGCCAGGGATGGTGTTGGAAGCTCGCTGTGAGAATGATGAACAGTATCCTGTAATTGAGTAAATTATCTTAAAATGTTTACATATATATGTTTTCATATTTATGTTTATATATTATAAATTATATTTTTATGTATATATGTGATTATTATGTACTTTGTATTGTTGGTGTATGTGTGTACACCCTGGTCCAGAGAAATGGTGTTTTGTCATGTACAGTCAGATAATAGTAAACATGAACTTGAGATAAGATAGCAGTGTAAAAGAGGCTTCTAGATAGACACCTGATTACACAGGGAATTGAGGGATATGTATCATATGCAAGCAGCAGACTTCCAGTATAATTTGGCATCACGTGTGGCACAGACATGGTGGGCTAAAGGTTCTGCTCCTGTGCTGTTCTGCTGTCCATTTTGTGTAAGTGTCTCAGTCCTGTCTATTGAATTCATGTACTGACTAATCATTATTGAGCATGAGGAACTTTCACTTTCAATTGGTTTCTTCACTGTCCATTATCAATTGCAGTTGGAGATGGTAGATTTTTCATCTAATCTGCGAGTTTTTTAGTCATTGATTAAATATGCTCAGTGACTAATCCTTGGCATTTATAGGCTTGGGACTTCATTTTCATGCAGTGCTTCTTCAGACATGATTTTCAGTGTGCTCGTTTAACCAATGTTGGCCATCTGATTGGATTTTCATGGAGGAACAAGCAACATAGAATCAATGAGGTTAAAGTTTACATCACTATGCATTTTCTTTGACTTAGGGGCCATAGTAGCTCAAGAAACCCCGTATTTAAATTTCTAAGCAACATAGCTATATTCAACAGAAAAAAAAAACCCACATGCTGGAGTGTCCCAAAACATAAATGGTCTCCCTGTGTCTATTAATAATGTCAGGGAGAGACACACCTGTTGTAGGTATATTTTACATATAGTTCAGTGTGAGGGCTACATTTTTCAAGATTCAGTCTGAATAAACTCTCTGCCCTACAAAGGAGGAATAGCTTCATTCAAATTGTTAAGAATCTTCAGAATTTTCAACCACAGAGATCTGCAGAGGCTAAACCACTGAATGTATTCGTCTGAAATTGATTTTTTTGGTCAGGAAGATCAAGAGTCATGGGGAACATGCAGGAAAATAGAGTTGTGGCAATAGCTGAATCAGCCATCATCTTACTGAGCACTAAGCAGTCTCAGGAACTTGAATGTTCTGTGGTTTATCTTTGGTAGAAATGTTGGAGATGATAAATGATGATGGTAGAAGGAATGAGTCAATTAATTATCCCCTATTAAAGTTTAGCCATCTTACAAATATTAGTTATCACATTAATTTGTGATTTAATCCGCTAATCGGGCCATTTACAATGAAAATCTTTCTGTTCTCTACAAACGTGGCATCTTTCATTTGAAAAGGTCAATCTGATTATTTTTAAAGTAAGAAAGTAAGATTGCGAAGAAAGTACATCAGCGCCTCTTACTTCCTCAGGAGCTTGCAGAAGTTTGGTATGACATCAGAAACCCTGGCAAATTTCTACAGAGGTGTGATGGAAAGTGTGCTGACCAGCTGCATCACAGTCTGGTATGGGAACATCAATACCCCTGAGAGTAAAGCCCTCTAAATGGTTGTGGACATAGTCCAGGACATCACAGGCAAAGCCCTCCCCAGCACTCCGAACATCTACAGGGAATGCTGTCATTGGAGAGCAGCAGCAATTATCGAAGACCCACACCACCCAGCACACATTTTGTTCTCGATGCTGCCATCAGGAAAGAGGTACAGGTGCCACAAGACTCGCACCACCAGGTTCAGGAACAGCTGCTACCCCTCCACCATCAGACTCCTCAACAACAAACTCAATCAGGGACTCATTTAAGGACTCTTGCTTGTGCACTTCATGGATTATATTTTTGTTCTTTCTGTATTGCAGTCAATTTGTTTATATTCATTATCTGTTTACAGTTCTTTATTTGTTTACATGTTTACGCTGTGTAGAGTTTATTTTCTAATTACCAATTAGTGACGATTCTGCTGAGTCCACAGGAGAAAGGAATCTCATGTATGTACCCTGACAATAAATCTGAATATTTGATCAGTAAGTCAAACAATAGAACACATATGCACAGCACAGTATAGGCCCTACAACCCACAGTGTTGTGCTGACCTAATATCCCACTCTAATAACTGGCCAAAATTTCCCTTCTACTTAAGCATCCATTGTTCTCAGTTCCATATACCCATCTAACAGTTTCTTAAAAGATCCTATTTTATCCACCTCCACCACTGTTGCCCCAGCAGCACATTCCATGCATCTTTTACTCTGTGTGGAAAAACTTACCTCTTACATTCCAACCCCCCCCATATTTACTCCCAAACACTTTTAAACTATGCCTCCTCATGTTAGATATTTCACCCCTGGAAAAAAGCCATACAATCAATGTCTTTCATCTTGAACACTGCTATCGACTTACCTATCATCCTCCGTCGCTCCATGGAGAAAATACCAAGTTCACTCAACCTATCCTCATAAGGCATTATCTCCAATTCAGGCAGCATCCTTAAAAATCCCATCCCATCTCTGTAGCATCCACATCCTTCCTTCAGTGAGGTGACCAGTCTAAAGACAGTATTCCAAGTGTGGTCTAACTCAGGTTAGATATAGCTGCAAAATTACCTCATGGCTCTTGCACTCAATATCATGGTCAAAGAAGACCAAAGCACCATACGCCTTCTAGTAACACTATCAATCTAAGTAGAATCTTTGAGTGTCCTGTGGAAATGGACCCCAAGATCTCTCCGTTCAACCACACTGCTCAGAGTCCTCCCATTAACACTGAATTCTGCCTTTACATTTGACCGACCAAAATGAACCACTTCATACATTTAAACTCCATCTGCCACTTCTTGGCACAGCTCTGCAAACTATCAATGCCCATCAGTAACTGCATACAACCTTCCAGACTATCCACGATGCCACCAACCTTCCTGTCATCTGCAAATTTACTAACTCACCCTTCTACTTCCTCATATAGGTCGTTTGTAAAAATCAGAAAGACGAGGTGGCTCAAAACAGATCCTAGTGGAACACAACTGGTCACCAAACTCCATGCAGAATGTGAACCATCTACCACCATCCTCTTCCCTCTGGGCAAGCCTATACTGCATTCACACATGCACTGCATTAATTTCTTCAGTGTTCTTTGTTACATCCTCAAGAAATCCATTCTCTCTTGTGAGACACAACCTTCCCTTAATGAAGCCATGTTGACTATTCTTAATCAAATTAGGCCTCTCTAAATGCTTGTAAATCCTGTCCCTGGGGATATTCTCCAACAGCTTTCCCACCACTGAAGTAAGATTCACTAGTCTATAATTTCCTGAGTTATCTCTACTCCCTTTCTTAAACAGGCTAACAACATTGGCAATCCTCTGCTTCTTTCCCTGTCCACAGTGACGATGCAAAAATCATCGTCGGTGACTCAGCAATCCCCTCGCTCACTTCCTACAGCAGCCTTGGGTAAATCTCACCTGGTCTGGGTGACTTATCTAACTTCATCCTTTTCAAAAGCTGCAACACATCCTCTTTCTTAAGATGAATATGTTGAATTGTTTCACTGCTTTAAGTCATCCTCACAATTACAAAGGTCCTTTGCTCTGATGAATACCTCCTCCAACTCCATGCACGTTCACTATCACCCTGATTTGTCCTATCCTCATACGACTCATGCTCTTGTTTTTTTTTTCATTTTAAGATAAAATGGGATATACAGCATGGTAACAGACTCTTCTGGCCCATAAACTAATGTTTCCCAAATACCCAAATTAACCTACAACCCCCACACAGTTTTTTGAAGGGTGGGAAGAAATCAGAGTACCCAGAAGTACTGACACAGGTATCAACTCCTTATAGATAATGCTGGCTTCAAACCCTCGTCTCTGGTGCTGTAATAGTGCTGTGCTAATCATCCTGCTCAATAAGACTGTCTCATAGCTCCTTTGAGGTCTCCTAAGTATTTTCTTAAGGTCTTTCCTGGCAATCTTGTAATTCTCTGGAACTCTGGACGAAGTTCCTATCTTCCTTTTCTTTTCTTCCAAACTATATTGTCTACATCCCTTGTACACTGTGGCTCTGTCACCTTACCATCCTTTCCCTGCCTCAATGAAATATACTTGTGCAGAGTGCCCTACAAATGTTCTCTGACCATTTGCTCCCAGTTTTTGCTCACAAGATCCTACCTATAGCATCATATTTCTTCTACCTTAATTAAATGTTTTCCTAAATTAGCTATTTTTCCCAAAATGCTCAGCCACTGAGAGATCTGACTCCTGACCTGGTTCATTTCCCAATACCAGGTCAACTATGTCCTCTCCTTTGGTTGGTCAATCTACACATTGTGTCAGGAAACCTTCCTGAACCCACAATAAATTCCACTCCATCCAAACCTTTCATTCTAAGATGGTGCCTATCAATATTAGGAAAGTAACAAACACCCAACAAAATAACTTTATTATTTTTGCATCTTTCCAGAATCTGCCTCCCAATCTACTCGTCAATGTCTCTGTTACTATTGGGATCTCTATAATATACACCCAGTAGGATTTTTAAGCACGTTCCTGTTCCTGACTTCAAACCGCACTGACTTTGTAGACAATCCCTCCACTACTTGCCCCTTTCTGAAGCCATGAGAGTATCCCTGATCGGAAATGCCACTGACCAACCTCTTTTACCTCCCTCCCTGTCCTTTTTGAACATCTAAAGCCTGCCATGTTCAGCAGCCAAATTTCTGTAATGGCCACAATGTCATAGTTCCACGTATTGACCCAAACGGAGTTCATCTGCTCTATCCCTAATAGTTTTTTGCTTTAAAGTACACACATTTCAACCCATCCAACTTACTGTATTTATGTTCCATCCATTGTTGGTCCTTCCTCACGGTCTTACTGCTCAGAGCATCTACCATTGCACTACTTATATCATCATCTGACCCAACACTCTCATTCCCCTCCCCAAAAGCTCTCGCAAACTTGCATGCATATGGATATTGGTCCCTCTCCAGTTCAGGTGCAACCTCTCCCTTTTGTACAGGTCATACCTTCCCCAAAGGAAAACCCAGTGATCCACATACCTGAACCCTTGCACCAACTCCTCAGCCACACATTCATCTGCCATAATTTCCTATTTGTGCCTTCAGCAGGTCATAGTATAACCAGGCCATCCAGCAATTACCACACTTGAGGTCCTGCTTTACAGATTCCTTCCTCACTCCCTACATTCATCCTTCACGACCTCATTACTTTTCCTATCGATGTCATTGGCATCAGAGTGTACCACAACATCTACCTGCTCGCACTCCCTCTCAAGAATTCTATAGACTTGATCATCTCTGATCCAGCACCTGGGAGGCAACATACCATCTTGAGAGTCCCGATCCCTTCCACAGAATCTCTTATTCTTCTCATCTATGAATCCCCTGCCACTGTTGCTCTCCTCCTCTCTTCCCTTCTGAGTCCCAGAGTCTGTGCCAGGGACTGGCTGCTGTGGTTTTTCCTAGGTAAGACTCCCTTCAACAGTATTGAATATGTTTTTACTTAAAAATAGTATATCTTTTTATTGAAGGGAACAGCCACAGGGACAAATTCTTAAATATTTTTGAATTATTATAATATTTCATTGTATGAGCACTGAAAGGTAATTTTCAAGCTGCTAAATTGTCGTCTTTCTATTAAAACAAATAGTTTCCTTAAATCTTATTTTTTGACTCTCAGCTTTCTGTAATTATACTTTATCATTGATTAATTATACTAATCAAAATGTAACCATAAAGCAGCGTTGGGATATTTTAGTCTAAAATTGAATCATATGGTGGCATGCCTTCAAGAACAGTGATTTGGGTTAAAAGTACAGTAAAAGCCATGCTATCCAGCCTCTATGGGCATTGGTAGATGCCAAATAAGTAAATTTTCCGGTTGCTTGAGATTGCATGTTGCATGGATGACAAACTAACAGTGAGGCACGGCAATTTTAAATGCATATTTTTTACTTATTTATTTTCCAAGATTTTTTGCCGGTTGCTTGAGGCTGTTGATGCTTGAATTCGGGTTAACAGTACTTTTACTGTTGTCAGGAATGAAAATTACATAATTAATTCCATGGACTGATTTATATTTTAGGTCCACCATAAGCTGGGAAGCAGGATCTCCAGAGTGACAACCTCAGGATTGCTGCCTGTGCCACATGCTAGTGATGGGGAAAAAAAATAGCAAGATCAGGCAGATAAATGCATGGCTGAGAAACTGATGGAAGGGGTAGGATCATTGGGATCTCTTTTAGAGAAGGAACGACCTCAAAAAAGGGATCAGTGTCCTGGCAGGCAGGTTTAATAGAGCTGTTAGGGAGGGTTTAAACTATTGTGCCAGTGGGATGGAAAGCAGAGTGCTCGGGCTGAAGAAGGGGAGAAACAGAAGTGAAGATAGCGTGCAGCAAGGATAACAGGCAGGCAATGAGACAAAATGATAGCTGGAGGAATGACAGAGACGCGGTGCATTCAAAAACTGGTCTGAAATTATTGTACTTAAATGCACACAGCATTAGAAACAAGGTGGATGAAAATCTTGGTGATTTTTATAAATGATCTAGATGAAGAGGCAGAAGGATGGGTCAGCTAGTTTGCAGATGACACGAAGGTTGGAGGAGTTGCGGATGGAGCTCAAGGCTGTCGAAGGGAATAGGAGGATATTGACAGGTTGGAGAGTTGGGCAGAAAAGTGGCAGATGGATTTCAATCTGGATAAGTGTGAGGTGATGCATTTTGAAAGGACAAACCAGAAACATGAGTACAGGGTTAATGGCCAGTTATTGAAGTGTGCAGATGAACAGTGGGACCTTGGGATTCAAATCCATACATCCTCAAGGCCACTGCACAGGTTATAGAATAGTTAAGAAGGCCTATGGGATGCTGGGCTTCATGAATAGAGGGATTGAATTCAGGAATAGAGAGGTCATGTTGCAACTCTACAAATCTCTGGTGGACCACACTTAAGAATATTGTGTTACGTTCTGGTCACCTCATTATAGGAAGGATGTGGAAGCTATGGAGAGGGTGTAGAGGAGATTTACCAAGATGTTACCTGGATTAGGAAACAAGTCTTATGAGGCAAGGTGAGAAGAACTGGAACTTTTCTCTTTGGAGAGTGGAAGGATGAGAGGAGACTTAATTGAAGTCTACATGCCTATGAGAGGCATAGATAGGATGGACAGCCATCACCTATTTCCCAAGGCAGGATCAGTAAACTGAGGACATATGTACAAAGTGAAGAGATGGAAGATTAGGGGAGACATCAAGGGCAAGTTTAAAAAAAAAAAAATACAGAGAGTTGTGGTTTCCGGGAATGCCGGGGATACTGGTGGAGGAATGAGAGAGATGCAGTGCATTCAAAAACTGGTCTGAAATTATTGTACTTAAATGCACACAGCATTAGAAACAAGGTGGATGAAAATCTTAGTGATTTTTATAAATGATCTAGATGAAGAGGCAGAAGGATGGGTCAGTTAGTTTAAAATATTGGGGGCATTTAAGAGACTCAGACAGAAACATGGATGAAAGAAAAATAAAGTGTTATGGGTAGGGAGGGTTTTGTACCTCCTTTATAAGAAGGAATATATGGGTCAGCACATTGAGGGTCGAAGGGCCTGTACTGTGCTGCATTGTTCTATATTCTAATTCATGAATGACATGAGCAACTCATGCAATATCAAGTCTTCTTAACAGCGTGAGCTCTGCATCATAATTGTGGTACCCATCAGAGAAGTCTTCTTTGGGATCCCTTCCACCGGATTTACCCAACTAGTTCCAACCTCATCTAATCATAACACTTGTTTGATGGTGTCAACCAAACCATTGCATAATAGCATCCTGTTAAAATGCTATCCAACCTTTTTTTTGAAAATTTTATTTAAAAGTTTTTCATGCGTGTAATAATATCAGAGTACAAAATATAACAACCAAATATTAATGTCCAATCCATTACATAACATAAACCCCAAACCTTTCCACCCACTAAACTAACCCAAAAAGAAAAAGTAAGAAACTAGAACAGAAACCTGGTTGCTGAAATTTCAGCCTTTACCACATGGAATTAATCATTTATAACATAATATTTCAAGTGAGCTAATGAAGTTCGAGGCTCAAGGAAAAGGTCTATACATTAATTTCCTTAATTCTTAAGTACGGGTGCCAAATTTTCAAAAATACATCATATTTATTTCTCAAATTATGTGATCTTCTCCAAACTATGCATCTGTGTTCCAATGTTCCATACCCAAATGGTTTCTGATTTCCATGTCACTGCTATACATTTTCTTGCTACTGCTAAAGCAATCTTTAAAATTTGTTTTTGATGTGTAGATAGTTTCAGTCTTATCCCCTCAATATTACCTAATAAAAATAACATTAGAAGTTGTAGAAATTTAATTCTCATAACCCATTCTAAATAAAATGTCAAATTTGAACAAAAGGGTCTCACTTTGGAGAAAGACCAAGTAGAATGTAAAAAAGTACCTACCTCCTGACCACATCTGTTCAGATAAATCCGATTTCAGTTTATTTAGCTTTTGCAGAGTGAGATAAAGCAGATGTAAAAAAAATTGTATTGAACTGACCCATATCTAACATTTATAGTAATTGTCATTATCTCCAGGCATAACTCTGAACAATTTACTTCATCAATATTAACATTTAAATCGGTCTCCCAATGTTGTCTGGACGTGTGCATCTCCTGTTTAATAGTTCCCTTCTGCAATAAAGTATACATAGCCAAAATACATTTCTTAATATATCTAAACTCTATCTTGAAGATGTGTTGACATTAAAAATAAATCTATCCTTGAATAGGAATTGTGTTGATTCAAATAGAAACAATAATCTCTATCCCTTGGATGAATTCTTCTCCCAATGTCTATCAAGTTCAAAGCCTTCATTAGTGCTAAAATAGTCTTCACTGTCTTTGCTCTTATTACTGTTCTGGATGGTCTAAAAATGGGTCTAAACAAAAATTTTAATCCCCAGCTATTAAAATATTCTGATGTGCACCTGCTAAATTAAGAAATGATTATTGTACAAATTTTTCATCATCGACAGATAGTGCATACACATTCAAAAAAAGTCCAAAATTCTGAAAAAATTTGACAATGTACTATAAAATACTACAGGGTCAATCACTGTATTTTGGATCGTGACTGAAAGTGTCTTCTTTATCAAAATTGCAACTCTCTTTGCCTTTGAATTAAATAAAAAAAAACTATGACATGTCCCACCCTGTTGGTTTTAAATTTCTGATGTTCCGCTTCAGTTCAGTCTCTTGTAAGAAAGCTGCATCTACATCATTTTTTAAATATATGTCAATATTTTCTTCCTCTTCACATGTCTGTTCAGCCTGTTAACATTAAAACTAAGAAAATCAATAAATTACTCATTTATATTGTGACAGAGTATTTTGAGGTGGCTCAGGAGGAATTGCACACACATTTTAAAAACTCAGAATTTTTGCAGAACCTTTGCAGAATGCTTTTTGCAAATGAGCAACAAAGTATCGACATACAGCTTGCCTGGGAGAGCATGTGATCTTTGCAGGCAGGGACAGGACATCTTTGCTCGGAGAGAGGGAGGGAGGGAGAGAGGGAGGGAGGGAGTGAGAGAGGAGGAGATACAGAAATCAGTTCCAGAGGGACAAGCTGGGAAACTTTGGGAGGCTGTCTGGTCAATGGAGAAGACTAGCAGTCTGAAAGGTGACCTGAAAGAAAGAGGATCATCTGGAGAACCCTGAAGGGGCAAGTTTCATCATCAAGACTGATCGAGAAGGAATCAGGTGCGATGTCCAGGAAAAGGAATCTCTCTCTGAAAACCAGCAAGAACCCATCTGAGTGGTAACCATTTACCTGTCAAGCACCAAAGACTGGTGAACTTTGTCAATACTAACTTCGGTGCACAGTACAAGAATTGCCTGCAACCAGTGAGAATGAACCAAAGAACTTTACTAATCTTAAATATACATTACACACACCTGCGCTTAGGATTAGAGGGAGGATTAAGTAGGTTAGGTAGGTTAAGTAAGTAGGTTAAGTAATAAGTTAAAGTTTAATTCTGTTTTCTTGTTCAAATATAATTAAAAACTACTTTTGTTTAAATAACCGTGTTGTAGTGTATATCTATTGCTGCTGTTTTTTGGGGGTCCTCTGGACTCCATAACAATATTCACTTTAATCCAAGGCAAATGACCTTGCGCCTTCCTCTCTCTCTGCCCATCTCCCTGATTATCCTAATATTCAATGTCAGGGATCACTCTCCTCAGCAGTCCAGGTTGAAAAGGAAAAATAAATTTATATATAAACGGATTAATATTACAACAAATATAAAAGAAAAACATAAGGAAACAAAAAAAACATTTAATGTTTTTTTAAATATATCACATCATTATACCCCCCCCCCCTCCATTTTACGGGTTGTAGCTATTGCCACAAATATACATAAGTCGATAGCAGTCAATCCATAAAACTTCCACCTGCCTCTCCCCCCCCCCCCACATTTACCATCAATCTTATCTAAACAAAAAGAAAAATATTAAAAACTGCTTTATATTAATCAGAATATTTTCAAATGTCCTCGAAGCTTAACTGGTAGAGTTTCAATAAATTCTTCTGCACAAATGTGATCTGCAAAAAAAACAAAACCAACTGTTTTGACCTTGTATGAAAATTTTCAAAGTAGCTGGATGGTGCAGGATAAACCAATATCCCTTTTGCCATAAGGCATGTTTCACGGTATTATATGCTTTGCTCTGCTTCAACAACTCCAAACCTATATCAGGATAGCATATCTTCACTCCATGAAATTCCAGCAGACCTCGTCATTCTTTAGCACCTTGCGCTACTAACATTTTCCTCTATCTTGATGTACAAGGCATTTTATGAGATCAGATCTTGGCTTCTGATCTGGAGAAAGCCACAGTCTCAGCGCTCTATGTGCCCTTTCAATTTCAATGAAATTGTCAAATTTATCAAGCCCCAGAATCCAGCACTGAATAGAAAACATCGCATCATCACCTTTTTCAAGGCCAACAATTTTAATATTATTTCTTCTACCAAAATTCTCTAGTAGATCAACTTTCTCCCAAAGTTGGTCCTTTTCAATGGCTCATTCATCAGTATCATTCTCCACTCTCACCATTCCATCCTGTACATCTTCCATACTGGCCTCCAGAGTCGTAACTCTTTAACCATGTCCAATTTATTTTGCAGTTTCTGAACAATGGCAAAATACATCTTCATTCTGATATCTGAATTTTTCATATTTGTTTTCATTTCACTCAATGCTTTCAGTAGCTGGGCATTAGTGCATTTCCTCCTCTTGTAATACTTCCATTTTCCTACCTTTGCCTTTAAGAACTTTCATCTGCCTGGTCATCTCTTCTTCTTGATCCTCTTCTTCATTATTGGCCTGTGAACCTGACAGAGAGATCTCCTCCTAATCAAGATACAACGCCTGGTATGTATCAGAGCCAGTACTGCTGGCTCCAGTGACATCGCAGGGCTCTTCTGGACTGCAAATGCATGGACAGACGCGCATGCACAGTTCAACATCTTCCTCAACACCATCACCCCATGCTTTTCATCATTTGAAATGTTTCAATGAGATCCTCCCTCATTCTCCTAAATTCCAACGAGTACAGGCCAAAAGTTGTCAAACATTATTACTTGCTAACCGTTAGTTATAATGATTGGTCATTTGGGCTGTGGTTCAATTTTATATGTGCTATAAACTTTGTTTGATCATCGTCTCCATGAGTGCAGATGGAAAATAACAACGTTAGTCAGTTGTGGCGAGACAGTTAAACCTACTCTTACCTTCATTTAGTTTCTCCTTGCAGTCGTAAGATTTCACAAAGCTATGACGAAGTTATGGCAAGGCATTTTGTTTCTAAAACCACATGAACAGTTTAACTGATGCATCTAATTGCCTTTTATAAATCCTTATGTTTTATTTTGTTCAATGCACCAGTTCAAAATGGTACCAAGCTGAGAAGTTTATATAGCAGACCTTGTTTCCTGCTTTCATCCCCTTAGCTCAGGGCTTCTACTCAGCATGAACAAGATCTCAAAGAACAATGATTTAGAGTGCGATGAAAGCTTGTTTTTTTTGTAAAGCAAAAGCTGTGCTTACATCAAGTACACTTTTGCGGCAAAATCTACTGAGTGAAGCCTTCATGAGACTAACTACATCGACTTGTATCATCAGTACCAAGTAGTCATTGAAAATGATCTTTCCAAATTCCAGTAATGCCAAATGGAAATGTAATTTTGAACATTTAAGTGCTGTCAGATTTGAGGTGAACAATACTGTGAATGTCAATGAAAGACAACTAAATTTGGTCTTGTAGCCACACCAAAGCACAGCTGACAACTTGTATAGAAGCTTTCTCTTCAGAAAAGAGTGGGGCTAGCTCAGATTTCAGTTTTAAAACTCCTGTTTTTGTCAGATTTTTATTTCAGCTTTCTCTCCTCATTCTCAGCTGAAGAGAACTGAGGCTTAGCCTGCCTCAATATCAATTCTTTTGCATAAAAGCTTGACAATTTAGCAGGCTAAATTTCTGGCATAAAAGAAGCAGTAAATGATAGAAACACTCAGCAAACATTTGATCTGGGAGAATAGAAAAAGGGTCAACATGAAAAACTATCATCTCTCATTTCCAGCATCTGGAGAATTCTGTACTAAGCGGGTTCCTTCTCAGCCTGGTAGCTACCTGGTGTTAGCTCATATCACCTTCACTTGCATCTTTGCTAAAATCATTTGTTGACATTTAGAATCAGAATTTACGGTCATGAACAAGTCACAAAACTCTGTGTTTTTGCAGCTGGATCATAGTGTAAACATTCCAATTATGAGCCATCTTAGCAAAGACAGAATGGTATGGCTGGTAGGATCTGAATGGCCTGGGTGGTGGGGGTCTTTGAGGATAGAAGCTGATTTTTTTTAAAGACACCACCTCATGCAGATGTCCTCGATGGAGTGAAGTCTCTGATATCGCAGGCTGAGGTAACAACCCTCTGGAATTTTTTTCAGGTCCTGAGATTTGGCGTCTCCATACTAGACAGTGATGCAACCAGGCAGCATGCTCTCCATGGTACACACAAAAACATTTTTGAGTCTTTGGTGTCATACCGGATCTCCTCAGACCTCTCAGAAATTCTAGCCACTAATGAACCTTTTTCATGATTTCATCTACATGGAGGCTTCAGGACAGATCCTCGGAGATGTTGACATCAGGAATTTGAAGTTATTGACCCTCTCCACTATAGAGCCCTCGATGAGGGCTCGGTCATGTTCCTCTGACTTCCTCCTGAAGTCCATAATCATCTCTTTGGTTCTGCTAACATTGAGCGCAAGGTTGTTGGTGTGACACAACTCAATGAGCTGATCTATCTCCTCTTGTATGCTTCTCATTGTCATTTGTGATTCTGCCGACAACTGTGGTGTCATCGGCAAACTTGTGGATAGCATTGGAATTGTGCCTGTCCACACAGTCATAGGTGTATAATGAGTAGAGCAGTGGGCTAAGCACGCATCCTTGGGGTGTACCTGAATTGATGATCAGAGAGAAGGAGATGTTGCTTCCAATTCATACTGACATAGAGTTGTAGAGCTAAATAGCATGGAATAAGGTCTGTGGAATGCAATGCAGCTGTGGAATCAAGCATGAAAGAGGCTCTTCAACCATCTGTTCCATACCGACCAAGTTGGATTCTGGCCTGGCCTAGTCCCATTTGCCTATTTTTGATCCATATTCTTCAAGCCATTGGGACAGATTTATGGATAACAATGACTCTTGAACATTGTTATTGTGCCCATTTCTACAGTTTCCTCTGGTTGCTCATTCCAGATGTAGAACACCAGTAAACGTTGCCCCTTATGTCCCTCTTAAATCTTTCCTCTCTCACCTTCTACTCTGGCCTCCAATTCTGGAATCATCTATCCTATGAGCATTCACTTTATCTGTGCCCCTCACGATTATTGTAAACCTCTATCAGATCATCTGTCAGACTTATTTGCTCTAATAAACACTCATCCAACCTCTCCCTATAACTAAAGGGCCTCCAGTTCTCGCAACATCCTGGGGATTCTCATCTGCACCCCTCCCAATTTATCCTAGAGTTGCACACTAGAGCTGCACGCTTTGCTCGGTGTGATCTCACTAATGCTGAATTGTGAAATTCCAACTTCAGTACTCTGTACCCGGCCCAATGAAAGCTAGTGTGCCAAATTCCTTCTCCACCACTTTCAAGGAACTGCGCACCAGTGCCAATGGTAACCATATGATCACATGTTAATCTCTAAACATTGTGCCACACCAACTATTAAGTTGATAAATGTACAATTTTTTAGCATTGAAAGAATTAGTACGCGAGACAGAAATTGTTAAAACAATAAAGATCAAGATCCTTCGAAGAAACAGAAGGCCACCTGCAGAAAATTATTTAAAAATGATAGGTGGGAATGAGGCACAGGAAAGAGAAGTGCCCAGATATTCTACATTAACTGAAATTTTCAGAAAATACATCCTTCTTTGAAAAAAAAAAGCATCAAAGACTTTGTGCACAGATTGTGAGGTCTGCAATTTTCTTTGAGAGTATTCTATCTGTGGGCCATATTTCTTTGTGACATAAATGAAGTCAGTTTACCACACTGAATCTTTGCTGGCTCATAGAGAAATTCCATTTCCCACTAATCCTCCACATTCCCACCAACTCTGCCCAGATTGCATTATGCAGTAATGAGCCATCTCCATGGTTACCATAATTAACCTATCAACCCACAATTCTTCAGGATGTGGGAGGGAAGTGGAACACCCAGCAAGGAAATGCACATGGAAGCAGACAGAACACGTCAACTTCACCCAGACAGAAACAGAGGTAATGATCAAACCTGAGTCATTAGAGCTGCCAGTCAGCAGCTTTTCTTACTGTATCTCTATACACCCCTTTGACACAGTGATGCATGAAGTTTGCAAACACATAACTGAATGACACTTCAATCATTTCTATCAAACTCAGTGGCCTGGGAATGAATGGGCCACAAATTTAGAAATAGATCGTCAAGTGGAGGTTCATATTGGTGTGAGTTAAAGGAGAACTGCCTGTGTAACTTCCACCATCTGGAGCTTACTGAAGGGAATAAGTTTCTTCTAGGTTTACTGTTGGGTTTAAAAACTTCCCCTCAAATCATCTTGCCTCTCCCATGTCAACAGAACTGTAGACACTCTTTCACATTGCAGTCCCCCACACCCATGCTAACTAACAAAGTTTTTAAAAAGGTTACAAAAAAAAACTGGGACTAGCATACACCCACTTCTCTTATGACAAGAATCTTGGGAATTAATTCAAGAAGCTGTCTGAAAAATCAGTGCAGAGAATAAATGGTTATTCTGTGACCCTGACAGATTTACTTCAGCCTTTTCTTAGATGCAGAAATTGCAATGTGGCATTAATAAAAAGCAGAAATGTGGTCACATGATTTGGAAAAGCGATAAGAATCTATTGGACAGAAAAGCCCAGCAGAAAACATTTGGCTAAAGTATGGTGCTTTTGCTAAATGAAATCAATCTCTGTTTGCATATTCTTTTCTATTTAAAAAAAATATTTTTCTCCCCAAATTTTTAGTTGTATGAGGCACCTATTCTTTTAGCACTAAACATGCTGTGGTGGAAATTTGCCCTCAGTTCTATCCAATGAACATCTAGTGTCATTTAAACCCAGGTTCTGAAATTTAGCTCCACCGCAATGCAACAGAATTTCAGAAACAGAATCCAACAAGCAAATATTTTCCACAGATATTGATGTACCCACTTTTATGTAAACACAATGAGTGGTTGGATACTATGGTTGGAGTTTGTATGGCATTAAGATAATTTAACAAACTTAGTGATATTGCTCATGGAGATTAATTATAAAATTTTCTGTTATAATGTGTGGACTTCCAAAACATTCACAATGTCCCTTTGGTCTTTAAACCGCATTGGTGATCAACTGCATGCAGTTTTGGAAACCTAGCAAGTGTTAACTGCAACTATGAACTTAACAGAACAGTTTTGGGTATCCATGTAAAATGCTATACTGAAACTAACATTGTTTTCAGCATGATGTTCCCCATTGGCATGTTGAAAATTCCCACAGTTACCACCATGTAGCCTAGTAAATACTTTCTTTGCTGTCAGCTCCTAAATGGATGTGCCATAATTCAAGCAACATTATTCAGCAGGTGTTGCTATTGAATGGATGCATACAGCAGAGGGAGAGGAGGGATGGGTGAGTTTTCCCCCACAGGTCAGAGCGACCTGAACAAAATGATAAAGAACTGCATTTGCAGAAGGCCTGTTCTTGTTCGAGGGGTCCATGAAGACTGAGTGACTACAGCCAATAAATAGCAGGTGGCTTGACAGGAAGGCCTAAATAAGAACACAACTGACAATGGTCAATGCCCACTCAGCATCATTTGCTTCGTGAATGGTACAAGTTTCTTCTCCTTAATTATAGAGTTTGTGTGACCACAATGAAGTAGTAGTTAAGAGCCACCTATAAGATTAGCAGCAGAAGCAGCCATGAATGATCCTGAGGCTAGGATATTGAGAGTCATCATGTCTCTATTCTTCATCAAGCTGCTGATATGAAACTGTATTTAAGGTTGCAGGAAGTCCAACATCTCAGTGAGACTAACCCAGTGGTTCTCAACCTCTCTCTTCCCACTCACATACCACTTTAAGTAATCCCTATGCCACAAGTGCTCTGTGATTAGTAAGGGATTGCTTAAGTTGGTATGCGAGTGGGAAGGTTGAGAATCACTGCTCTAGGCCCAATTGTTACTGAAATATTTTGCTTGAGAAAAATTGTCATTGGCTCATTTCCTTTGGAGTTATGAAACCGTGCACATAATGAGTCAATTAGGTATGATTAAAATAGTGGTTTTCAAACTTTTTCTTTCCACTCACACACCACTTTAAGCAATCCCTTACTAATCATAGAGCACCTGTGGCATAGGGAATACTTAAATGGTATGTGAGTGGAAAGAAAAAGATTGAGAACCACTGGGCTAAAGTAAAGATTTTAACTGTTGGCCCTTTAAATAGCAGAAGAGCAAAGGAAACAGAGTTAGTAAAACCTGGGTGTTCCATCAGGAAATAAGAATTGCCATTTCTCAGACCAATGTGGTTGAGAATATCACTGCAGATGAGATTCCTACAATACTGCAAGGATTTACGTTGGAAAGAAAGCCAGGGAGAAAGAAAACCTTGCTGAAAAGGGAGGAATTAAATTTGCTGGAGTACCAAGACACTCTAAAATATACACCAAATTGCTTGCTTCCAAATCAAGTTGATTTTCAACTGCTTCACTGAATTTGGATGAATGAATCTTCTGCATTTTACATTTTATCAACAAGATTCATTATGTTACAGGAAAAAATTACTTTTGCATGCAGGAGCTTCATTGTAATATGAATATGTACAATAGATATCATTGCAAATTTTATAGACTACTGAAGTTGCTTAAAGTAATTACCTTTGGTGAAGGAGGGAGGGGGGAAAAGGGAGAAAATGACACTGCGTATATTCAAGAGGGAAATGTTTGTGTGTATTTTGGTTAGTATGGTTTATAGTGTGAAAAATAAAAAAAATTTCAAATAAAAGTAATTACCTTTGGCAAGGCATATTTGGGTAACTTCATCTGAACAAATTCACCTCGCCGATAAGAGACAAAATATTTTGTACGATTTCCAGATGTTGTCTGAGGGAAAACAAATCAATGTGTGAGGATTTTAACAAGAGAGTTATCACCATTAATGAAAAACTGGTTAAACAATAAAGATCAGTAATTTACTTATTTAGCCACTAATTTTTAAATTATATATATATAAAAACACAAGACTGGTCCATTGTCGATCTTCAGAATTTGTATTGATTTTTTTTCAATTTACCTCTTTTCCCATTTATTTGTTCATAACCACTGCGCTGTTAGAATGATGGACATGGGAGAGAGAATGAGTTTGAACCAGGCAGAGCATTATTATTCAACAACCAGGAGTCTGAGAGTACCCAAGGTTAGTGTGCTTTCAATTTTACTGCCACTGTCAATGGGGAAATGTGCTCTCTGCAGATAATACTTCATTCCTAATCATGAGAAAACACAATATTTCAGATACATCCTACATTGTGGAACCATGTGTTGTGGAAGAGGAAAGATTGGAGGGAAATAAAGCAACAAAGTGAAAGCTTGAGTTGAAACCAGAGGTCCATGATATAAAACAGAGGGTGTGTGCAGGTCCACTACATCCATGGTTCCCAAACCATTCAATGAATTTGGGAGACTAAGTTGAAATGGTAGCCAGGGTAAGAAAAATATACATGAAAAAGTTGTAATCTCTGAACAGATTTTGCAGCATTAAAGCATTTCAATTTTTAAAAAATTTAAATTTAGACATACAGGGCATTTAGGCCCATGAGTCTGCGTTGCCCAATTTGCACCGAATTAATTTGCACCCCAAGAACTTTTGGAATGGTGAGTGGAAACCAGAGCCCCCAGAGAAAATCCACACAGATATGGGGAGAACGTACAGACAGCTTACAGACAGCATGGGTTTTGAACCCAGGTCCTGATCGCTGGCACTGTAAAGGCGTTGCACTAATCACTATGCCAACCAGTCATTATTGGCAGCTGGAGATTAGTAATGATGTTACAAATGCAGGCTTTGCATATCATAACTGGATTGAATGTGGAAATAAAATGGAATGATATAAATGTTCTTGGGAGATACAGGGCAAGGGTTGGAATTTTCAATATTTTTCTTCTGCTCTATTAGAATGGTCAGAAAGGAAATAACTAAGCTGTTTTGTATATTAAAAGTCAATTAATTCTCACCATCATGGACACTGAATTCTAAGGTAAGGATAACAATAGTTTACTTACAGGATGTAGGCAATTGTTCAGATTATATATTTTATAGCCCAACAAAAAGTTTACATTAGAACATAAGAAGTAAGACCAGGAGTTGACCATTCTGTCAAGCTTGCTCCACCATTCATAGTTAAATTAAAAATACATTTGGAGAAATGAACACAACCTTAATTAGGCAGAGAATTAATTAAACAGCAATGATGATTGATACTACCAGTTCTCACACAACAATTATAAGTAGCACGATACTATTGGGAATAGTGTTAGAACCTCTTCTGTTCAGAATATTTATTACTGCTCCAAATGAGAGTATGCTCAGATCATTGATGAATAACGCAACATGGAGAGGCTAAGTGTTTGAAGGAAAATTTTAAAGTTAAGGGATCCCTAGAGAATTTCTGAGCAGATGGATAATGTGTTGATTTTAATATTGTGAAATTTATGCAAAAAAAACGCCCTTGAAAAAAGTGACATTTTTTTTTTAAAAAGTAGAAAAAATGTGTGCAAAATCCAATCACACATTAGAAATTTAAACAGGCAGAAATTGTAATTAAAATACAAATCAAATATTAGAATGTAACACTAGGAGTGACTCAAGCAGCTGTACAATCCTGCAACTCCTGCAAAGGGAGAAAATCTTTATCAGTGAAGAGTCTGTATTGAGCACACAAAAATAGGCCCCTTCATTGTTAATTCCTCAGAGAAATGTGAAACAAAGAGATTATGATTACAATGTGGAATGCACTTGACCCATTCTGCATGACAAACATTTCTGCAAGGAACAAAATAAAAGGTTAAACGAGAACATTATTTGGTGTTTTGGGGCATTTGATTTTCAGATGTAGAGTTTCCCATTTGATGGATAGTAATTAAGACTGGATTTGGAATGTTTTGTCTCCTAGGTATACAATTTGATCACTTAACATGTATAGCAGAGGTCCAGATCCATTTTAGGTCAATGTGTGTATCTGTTTAATTTCTGATCTTATTACTGTATAACAACTAAAGAAGCACATTTTAATTTCCTGGAGTTTTAATTCAGATATTTGAAAAGGATATGCATACACCTTCTTGTAATTCAGCACATACATCTTTATATTGGGCCTGATTTATTACATGGCAAAGCTGATTGAGCAAATTAATTACCTTTACGAAAATGTAGTCATCGCTGACAAGCAGTGAATTCTTGTCTATGTTCCCAGAGAAATGGGTTTTGAGAGCTTTCTCTGTGCAGTTTGTAATTTGGCAGGTGATATAAAGAAAACCTGTACAAAAAAAAAATACTTAATAGTTCTCAAAAATAATCAATTATTGAAAAAAAAAGCATTCTTATAAATGGTGATCAACCAAAGGTTTTATTTCTGAGCCTTGCCCCACAGATACAGCCTGGCTTCCTGTCCTGTATTTTGATTAGGTTTCCACATAAGCAGCATTTGGCATTTGGATAACTACAGAAAGGAGGTTGTTTACATCTTTCAATTTTTAAATCTGCTCTGCAGAGCATTGCAATGAACAAAATATTTAAATCTCATTTCAGAATGCATGCCTCAGATTTTTTGTTAGCTCATTGCTAACTATATTTGTTTATAATATCCTATTTCCTCCCTTCAGACAGCAAGAATGATTCTGATTGATTACACTGTTGAAGGTATTTTGTTCTCATCTGAAATAGAGATTCATAGATAATTTCTAAATTGAAATATATCACTAGCAGTAACTATCTCAATTAAGTGAAAAGGGAGTTTGCATTTTATAATTTGCTGAGCTCTCTTGTTAACTAGCCTAACTTCCCAAATACACCATCATAAATATCTTTCTCTTCACAAATAAATGGATTATTGCTTAATGGATAAAAGCACAGCCTCAAACTACAATAGAATTCCTAAAGTCCGGACTGCTCAGGTATTAGGTCAGTCCTGATTTTTGGATTTTCCAGATTCTCGAGCAGTACTTCTAAAATTAAAATTTAAGGAAGAATAAAGAAGAGATGAACAGGTAAATTGAGACAGTTTATTCATTAGGAAATACAGTAGTTTTAATGAAAAATAAAGTCAACACTTGACAAAACTGTAAACCTAAATATTTTCATTACAAAAAAAGTGTAATGTTTAATATTATGTATAAAAATGAACATTGCAAAAGAAAAATACGGTATACACATGAATTTCTTTGGGATAGATCATCTGGCAAGTTTACTGACTGAATCTAAAAGAAAATCATTATAGATGCAAAGTTGCAGCCTCTGTAAACACCTAAATATCTTGCCAAAATGCTGTTCTGTTTTAATCAGGACCAGTCCTCCAGACTTGTAACATTTTCTGCGTTTGTTCAAAACAATTTGTTCATCCCAATTACACCAAAAAGCATGACTGGAATTTATTTTGATGATTACAATTACAACTATATTCATTGCACGTGTAAGCATTAATCATCAAATCTTTTATTTTTCAAAAGCAGCTGCAGTCAATTAAAAAAAAACTAATAGCTGCTATTCTCAATTGTCCCAGTGGGATGTACAGGGTCTCCTGGGGTTATAGATGACCAGGCCTACATAAACCTGACTTCATGAAAGTTTTCCCATGCATTTTTCAAGTCTGAAATAATAACAATAGAAGGTTTTGTGGCATTCATTAATGTCTGGATAAAGTATATATTCCATTATTTTCATTAAGGGTAGTGTGTGGCTAAGTTCAATGAATGCAAGGATTATAGCAACTGTATATCGAGCAACAAGATATGGGTTATTATAGAAAACAGACATTTCTGACATGGAGAAAGACTTGTGAGCAGTTGTCAGGACCAGAACCCTTATGTAATCTGGTTTTAACTTCAACATCAATTGCACCACACTTACAGCCTTATAACCATATAACAATTACAGCACAGAAATAGGCCAGTTCGGCCCTTCTAGTCCATGCTGAACATATTCTCCCACCTAGTCCCAATGACCTGCTCCCACCTTATCACCTTCCATACCCCTCTTGTCCGTATACCTGTCCAACCTTTCCTTAAATATTAAAAATCGAGCCCATATCTACCACTTTGGCCGGATGCTCATTCCACACCCTCACCACTCTGAGTGAAGAAATTCCCCCTCATGTTTCCCCTAAACTTTTCCCCCTTCAATCTCCATCCATGCCCTCTTTTTTGAATCTCCCCCACACTCAATGGAATAAGCCTGTCCACATTTATTCTATCTGTCCCCCTCATAATTTTAAATACCTCTATCAAATCATCCCTCAATCTTCTACACTCCAGGAAATAAAGTCTCAGCACGTTTAACCTGTTAAGCCTAGAAACCCAGGCAACATTCTTTTAAATCTTTTCTGCACTCTCTCTATTTTGTTGATGTCCTTCCTATAATTCGGCAACCAAAACTGCACACAATATTCTAAATTTGGCCATACCAATGCCTTAAACAACGTGAACACGACATCCCAACTTCTGTATTCAATACTCTGATGTATGAAGGCCAACATACCAAAAGCATTCTTCACCACCGTATCTACATGTAACTCCACTTTCAGGGAATTATGTACCAGAATTCCTAAACCCTTTTGTTCTACTGGACTCCTCAGTTGTCGACCATTTAACGTGTATGACCTTTGCTGATTGGTCCTACCAAAATGTAGCACCTCACATTTATCACTATTAAACTCCATCTGCCATCTTTCTGCCACTCTTCAATCTTTCATCCGATGAAAGATTTGAAAACCTTCCTCACTGTCCGCAACATCACCAATCAATGTATCATCTACTCACTAATCCAATTTACCACTCTATCATCGAGATATATAGATATATGACAAATATCAATGGACCCAGTACTGATCCCTGAACCACTCCACTAGTCACCAGCCTCCAATTTGACAACCAATTTTCCACCTCTACTCTCTGACATTTCCCATCCAATCATGTTGAATCAATTTCATTACTTTAACATTAATATGTAATGATTGAACCTCTTAATTAATTTTTTTTGCGGAATCTCGTCAAAGGCCTTACTAAAGTCCACGTCGACAATGTCCACGTCGACAATGTCCACGTCGACAATGTCCACGTCGACAATGTCCACGTCGACAATGTCCACGTCGACAATGTCCACGTCGACAATGTCCACAGCCTTCCCTTCGTCAACCTTCTTACTAACCTCATGGAAAAACTCTAAGAGGTGTTAAACGCAATCTTCCACACACAAAACCATGTTGATTACTCCAAATCAGTCCCTGGTTATCCATATAATCGTATATTCCATCTCTAACAACACTCTCCATTAATTTTACCTGCCACCGACGTCAGACTCACAGACCTATAATTACTCAATTTACTTTTAGAGCCTTTTTTAAGCTCTGGAAAAACATGACCTACCCTCTAATCCTCAGGCACCTCTCCCATGGAGAACGACATTTTAAATATTTCTGTCAGAGCCCCTGCTATTTCTACACTAACCTCCTTCAGGATCCTAGGGTCTATCTTGTCAGGATCTGGAGATTTATCCACCTTGATTTTCTTTAAAATAGCCAGTACTATCTCCTCATTAATCTGTATATTTTCCATGACCTCATTACTAGTTTTCCTCAGTTCACCCGACTCAATATTCTTTTCCGTAACGACTACTAACGAAATCATTTAAAATTTCCCCCATCTCTTCTGACTCCTCACATAGCCTACCCACTCTGATCTTAAAGCGGCCCAATTTTATACCTCACTGTTCTTTTACTTTTAATGTACCCATAGAAACCCTTTGGATTTATTTTTACCTTGCCTGTCAAACCAGCCTCATATCTCTTTTTAGCTTTTCTAATTTCTATTTTAAGATTTTTTTCCCTCCCTCAAGCACCTCATTTATTCCCTGCTGTCTATACCAGTTGTACACATCCCTCTTCCTTTGAACCAAATTCACAATATCCCTTGAAAACAAGGCTCCCTATATTTCTAATTTTTCCTTTAATTCTCACAGTACTCTCAGAATTTCCCCTTTGAATATCCTCCATTTATCTGTTGCATACTTCCCAAGAAAAGTGCAGAGAACAAAACAAAGGACTCTACATCACCTTTGTTGACCTCACAAAAGCTTTCGACACCGTGAGTAGGAAAGGGTTTTGGCAAATACTAGAGCGCCTCGGATGCCCCCCAAAGTTCCTCAACATGGTTATCCAACTGCACGAAAACCAACAAGGTCGGGTCAGATACAGCAATGAGCTCTCTGAACCCTTCTCCATTAACAATGGCGCGAAGCAAGGCTGCGTTCTCGCACCAACCCTCTTTTCAATCTTCTTCAGCATTATGCTGAAACAAGCCATGAAAGACCTCAACAATGAAGATGCTGTTTACATCCAGTACTGCACGGATGGCAGTCTCTTCAATCTGAAGCGCCTGCAAGCTCACACCAAGACACAAGAGCAACTTGTCCATGAACTACTCTTTGCAGACGATGCCACTTTAGTTGCCCATTCAGAGCCAGCTCTTCAGCGCTTGATGTCCTGTTTTGCACAAACTGCCAAAATGTTTGGCCTGGAAGTCAGCCTGAAGAAAACTGAGGTCCTCCATCAGCCAGCTCCCCACCATGAATACCAGCCCCCCCACATCTCCATCGGGCACACAAAACGGTCAACCAGTTTACCTATCTCCGGTGCACCATTTCATCAGATGCAAGGATTGACAACGAGATAGACAACAGACTCGCCAAGGCAAATAGCGCCTTTGGAAGACTACACAAAAGTGTCTGGAAAAACAACCAACTGAAAAACATCACAAAGATTAGCGTATACAGAGCCGTTGTCATACCCACACTCCTGTTCGGCTCCGAATCATGGGTCCTCTACCGGCATCACCTACGGCTGCTAGAACGCTTCCACCAGCGTTGTCTCTGCTCCATCCTCAACATTCATTGGAGCGACTTCATCACCAACATCGAAGTACTCGAGATGGCAGAGGCCGACAGCATCGAATCCACACTGCTGAAGATCAAACTGCGCTGGGTAGGTCACGTCTCCAGAATGGAGGACCATCGCCTTCCCAAGATCGTGTTCTATGGCAAGCTCTCCACTGGCCACCGAGACAGAGGTGCACCAAAGAAGAGGTGCAAGGACTGCCTAAAGAAATCTCTTGGTGCCTGCCACATTGACCACCGCCAGGGGGCTGATAGCACCTCAAAACTTGCATTTTGGCGCCTCACAGTTAGGCGGGCAGCAACCTCCTTTGAAGAAGACCGCAGAGCCCACTTCACTGACAAAAGAAAAAGGAGGAAAAACCCAACACCCAACCCCAACCAACCAATTTTACCTTGCAACCGTGTCTGCCTGTCCCGCATCGGACTTGTCAGCCACAAACGAGCCTGCAGCTGACGTGGACATTTATCCCTCCATAAATCTTCATCCGAGAAGCCAAGCCAAAGAAAGAAGACTTCCCAGAAAATAAATTATCCCAAGCCACACCTTCTAAATCCTTCCACATCTCCTCGAAATTAGCCTTATTCCAATCAAGAAATTTAACCTTAGGCTCAGCCCGATCCTTCTCCATAATTATGCTAAAACTAATATTATTGTGATCACTAGATCCAAAGTGTTGCCTAATGCACCTGATCTATCTCGCTTCCCAATAGGAGATCCAATTCTGCCCCTTCTCTAGTCGGTCCTTCAATGAATTGCTTTCGAAAACTTTCCTGGACACATTTGACAAACTCAAACCCATCCAGCCCCTTAACAGTATGGGTGTCCCAGTCAATGTGTGGAAAGTTAAAATCTATAATCCCCAACTTGTGTTTATTACACATATATGCTATCTCCTTACAAATTTGCTCCTCTAATTCCCTCTGTCCATTAGGTGGTCTATAATACACCCCCATTAGTGTTTTCATGCCTTTCCCATTCCTCTCTTGCACCCAAATAGCTTCATTGGACAAGCCCTCCAATCTATCCTGCTGTCGGACCACTGTAATGTTTACTCTAACAATCAACGCGACTCCTCCATCTTTTATCCCCCCTGTTCTATCATGCCTGAAGTAACAGAATCCTGGAACATTTAGCTGCCAATCATGCCCCTCCTGCAACAAAGTTTCACTGATGGCGACAATATCACATTTCCACACGTCAATCTATACTTTAAGCTCATCCACTTTACTTATAATGCTCCTTGCAATGAAATATATACACTTAAGAGAATGTCCCCCACGTACACTCCTTTGATTACCATCTACATTTACTACCCATCTCCTTAATTAATTTTAACATTCTGATTCCTTCAGCTCTATTTGTCCTTCTACTCTAATCTCCATACTCTCATTCTGATTCCCACCCCACCAAACTAGTTTAACTCCTCTTCAACAGATCTAGCAAACCTGCCTGCCAGGATATTGGTTCTCCCTCCAGTTCAAGTGCAACCCATCCTTTTTGTAGAGGTCAGACCTTCCCCAGAAAAGTTCTCAATGATCCACAAATCTGAGCCCTTGCCTTAACTCTTTAGTCACACATTCATCCAGCATATCTTCCTATTCCTACACTCTCTAGTGCATGGTACAGACAGCACTCCCAAGATTACCACGCTTAAGGTCTTGCTTTTTAACTTCTTCCCTAACTCCCTATATTCTTCCTTCAGGACCTCATCCCCATTTCTATTTATCTCATTGGTCCCCATGTGGGCCATGACATCAGGCTGCTTTCCCTTCCTTGAATGCTGTGTAATCAGAGACATCCCTGGCCCTGGGAGGCAATATACCATCCAGGAGCCTCAATCTAACTCATGAGTCCCCAATCACTATTACTCTCCTCTTCTCCCCCCTTCCCTCCTTAGCTGGGGGACCAGTCTCTGCACCAGAGACATGACCACCTCAACTTGTCCCTTTTAGGTCTCAACCAACAGTATCCAAAACGATATACCTATCGGGACAGCCACAGGGGTACTCTGCACTGACTGCATCTTCCCCTTCCTTCTCCTAACAGTCACCCAGCTAACAGCCTGATGTATAGGGGCAACCATCTCCCTAACACTCCTTGTCTGCCACTACCTTAGCCTCCCTCAAGATGCGCAGTTCATCCAATTCCAGTTCCCTATCATGTGTTGCAAGGAGCTGCAGCTGAATGCACCTTCTGCAGGTGTCATCATCAGGGACAAGTACACTGTCCCCAGATTTCCCACATCTGGAGTAACACACCACCCTAACTGACTACATTAGCTAATTTTAATTAAAGGATTTAAACTAGCTCACCTGGTCTTACCTCTCTGGTAGCAAGTTAGCTAGCTCTTTCTCAGCCTCTGCTCACTGAAGCCTCTTGAGCCAAACCCTCAGAGTCCTACACTGTGCCAATCACATGCTGGCTGTTCCTTTTGTTATCCCTTTTTTTTATTGGTCTCTGCCGATTAACTCAATTTCACAATTACTAACTTTCCCAATCAACCCGAAATTGGCTCAACCCTTTGCCCTCCATGCCCTTTTTAAACAGTCCCCAAAAATCACGTCGCAGCCATTACAATTAACAGTAGTGCCTAATGCAAAAAATGCATGACACTCAGAGCTTCTGTGCTTTTATAAATGGAACTAGATTCTCAATATTATTTAATAGGACCAGTTCCCAAAGGAAGTGTTGGTGGAAGCTACTGGAAATGTAGCAATGGAAAGAAAATAATGTTTCATGTCTCCGAACAGGGGTGCAGTCAGTTGCAAAAAGCTGAGAATCATATTCATGCCGAGGCTCGGGTGTTCCATGATTATTGGGATAGGTGTTAACTAGTCACAAGCCAAGCATTATTACTGGTCTGAGATGATTGCCAATCATTCCCAATTTGCTTCCAAGGAGGTCAGGAATTCACTAATTAGCTGAAGGTAGAGTCCAAAGCTATAATTGAAATGTCACCAGAAACAGTCCAATAATACACAGGTGATATAAATATTTTCCCATAATGTTTTAATATGACCGTTCTCCCTTATCATCCTCTGTACTCCTCTGTTCCTCACTGTGATTAAGACAAGTGGTGTCATTGAGGTGTCTTTGTCTTGGAATTGGCAAAGTCAAGCTTCCCAATTAACCTGCAACCCCCGTACAATTTGAAGGGTGGGAAGAAACCGGAACACCTAAAGAAAACTCATGCAGAACTGGAGAGAAGGTACAAACTCCTTATAGAAACCGCCGGATTCCAACCCGGGTTGCTGATGGTGTCATAGCATTCTGCCAACTGGATGATGATGATGAAGGTAATCCAGAAACCCACGTTTTGTAAATCACATTACTAAATATTGCACCATAAAATGTAAGTCTCGAAATTAAGATTATAACAGCAACCAACATAACTGTACAGGTACACGCTCCTTTATCCGGACTTCTAAAATCCGGAAAGCTCCAAAATCCGGTAAGTGGGGAGAGACTTGGGGGAGGCGGCCGAGGGACCGGCACTTGGGGGAGGCAGCCGCCAGACTGGAAGGGGGTGGGGGTGGATACGGCAGCACAATTCAGGTGGGCTTTCCGAAATCCGGAAAAATCCGTAATTCGGAACACACCGTCCCCCAAGGGTTCTGGATAAAGGATCGTGTACCTGTACATGTTCAATTCATATTCCCATATATGAGTAATGCAGCAAGGAAACAGGCCTTTCTGCCCAACATGTCCATGCCGACCAGGTTATGTTGTGCATAATTGTTGTGCTGTTTAATTTTAAGACCATGTCCTTCAGTGCCCTCCAATAAAATGAATTGCACTCACCCATTTTACTGTCTCGAAGTTGAACTTTAATAAATCAGTGATAAAGCTCATCATATGTAACTACATAAGATACACATCACTGATATTATAAAAAAGAGATCAATAGCAGATATTTACCTCCACTGTTGTCCTGAATTTCCATATGAACCAAGTCTGGATCACCATCTACACCGGGTACGGACCTGGAATAAGAAATAGGATTGTTTCTTCCCTGTTCCAATCAGAGATCCAAACTAGTAAAACTGATTTAATAATTTCTACTCTCTTCATGTTCTGATTTTCTCTTTCCAATTAATGTCCACTCATTGAACAAAACATTTTTTAAAAATTTACATCAAAATTTGGAAACATCTGCTCCTGTGGAGAAATTATCAGTGTGATAACAGGCAAAAGATTTTGTCTATTTCCAAAACTCAGTGTTGTTTTGATTGATGGCCTATGTTATACTCAGAGGGTGACACAGGAATCTGCAGGTACTTAAACTGGAGCAAAAAGCATTCTGCAGGAGAAACGTAAGTGGCTTGAGCAGCATCTGTGGAGGTGGGTAGGGATTGTCCTTATTGCAGGGTTTTGACCCAAAATGACCATAATTCTTTCCTGCCCACCCTTATTTGACCTGTTGAGTTCCTCCAGCAGTTTGTTAGATACTTAGATACTTTTCATACAAGTTGCATGACTTCTTACCATTAGGAAATATCCTTTTTGGCTAAGTTGGAAGATATATTATAAACACTACACTTAATACTAATCTTAATTACATGAGAAATAAAGCTATTTTAAAACATTCTGTCTCACAATATTAAGCACAATACGTTCAAGAGTTATTTATCCAGCAGTGATTTGGCTAAAGACTGTCTGTATTTTACACACATCAATGAGCAACCTAAAAATGTCTATGAGACATTATCATTTGAATCAATTTTACCTGCATGATTTTAATATGAGCTTAAGTCTAATCAATATTTTCATTCAAACTTCAAAATATTATGAATGTACATTTTTTTTCCTTCACATTGCTGTGTTCCTTGGTAAACAGTACACATAAAATATTTTCAAAATGAATATATGTAAGGCTCAAAAATGTCATAAAAAGGTGCACATGTCACAAGACAAGATCATACATTTTTCTACAACATCCCAATCAACCATGTGGAAAATTACTCAGATAGTTCCTGTTCACAAAATGCAGGTCAAATCCAATCCAGCGAATTTCTCCCAATCAGTCTACTTTCCATCAGAAAAATGAAGAAACATGCTACTGACATTGCTTTCAGGCGGCACTTACTCATCAAAATGTGGAGTCAGAACACAGAACATAGAAGAGTACTGCTCAGTACAGGTGCTTCAGCCGACAATGTTGTGCCAACCTATATAAACCAACTCCTCAATCAATCTTACCCAGTGGTTCTCAACTTTTTTCTTTCCACTCGCATACCACTTTAAAGAATCCCTATTGCCATTGGTGCTCTGTGATTAGTAAGGGATTGCTTAAGGTGGTATGTGGGTGGGAAGGGAAGACTGAGAATCACTGAGTCCCTCACCATAGTAATGATTTGGACAGCAATGTGGTTAACTTGGTAAGTAAATTTGCTGATGACATCAACATTTGAGTGAGGCAGGATATCTAAGTTTACAACAGGATTTTGATCAGAAGGGTAGGTGGGTCAAGGAGTGGCAACTTCAGTTTAACTCTGATAAATGTGAGCTGCTTCACATTTGTCAGTCAAACCAGGGCAGGACATGTAGGGTTAATGTGCAGGCCCTGGAGGGTGTTGTTAAGCAGAGATACTGCGGGATACAGATGCATAGTTACTTGAAAATGGCAACTCAGGTGGATGAGATAGTGAAGAAGATTCTTGACATCCTGGCCTTCATTAGACATGTCACTGAAAAACAGTTGTGACCTCATGATTCAGCTGTGCGAGACATTGATGGGTGAGACCACACAGTAATAGTAAGGACATCAATAAACTGGAAGGGGTGAAGAGGATTCATCAAGATTTTGCAAGGTCAGGAGGAGTTAGGTTATAGGAAGAAGTTGGATAGGCTGGCTCTTTATTCCCAAGGGTGAAGGAGATTGAGGGGCAATCTGATGAAGGTTCATAAAATTATGAGGAGCATGGATAAATTGAAACATCACAAGCTTATTCACAGGGAGATGATTCTAAAACTGGAAGACATAGATTTAAGGTGTGATGCTGGCCGTCCTACATTTCAATCCAGATTATTTTTATATTTCACAAATTACAGGTGTTCCAGTACTGATCCTTGTGTAACATTACTGGTCACAAACTTCATCACTACCGTATTCTATGACTTACCAGCTCAATGTGAATCCCATTGGTCCTAATATTCTGCATCGGCATATCATAAGGAACCAAATTAAATGCTGTTCTAAAGTCCAGGTAGACAACATCCACTGCCATAATCTCAAAAAACATGTTCCTCACCTCTGGAAAAGTGGCAGAAGGAGTTCAATCTGGATAAATTAAATTGGTGCTTTTTGGAAGGACTAAACAGAAGGCTGAGTACAGGGTTAATGGTTGCTTATTTAACAGTGTGGAATAACAAAGGGACCTTGAGGTAAAAATCCATACATCTCTCAAGGATGCCGTGCAAGTTGATAGAATAGTTAATAAGGCCTATGGGATGCTAGACTTCATTGATAGGCAGATTGAGTTCAGGAGTCATGAGGTAATATTGCAACTCTGGTGAATCCACACTTGCAATACTGCATTCAGTTCTGGTCACCTCATTATAAGAAGTTTGTGGAAACTATGGAGAGGGTGAAGAGGAGATTTATCAGGATGTTGCCTGGATTGGAATAAGTGTTATGAGGTGAGTTTAGCAGAGCTGGGACTTTTCCCTTTGGAGCAAAGAAAGATGAGAAATAACTTAAAGGTCTACAAGATTCTGATAGGCATAGATACAGCTTAGGTAAGGGAGACAGTCAGGGGCTTTATCCTAGCATGAGAGTAGCAAACTCTAGAGGACATCTGTACAAAGTAAGTTTAGGGGAGACATCATCTATGTTTTTTACATAGAGAGATTGGCATGTATGGAATGCCTTGCCAGGGGTGGTGGTGGAGGATGAAACATTTAAGAAACTTAAATAGGACTCTATGGGCCAGCACAACATTGAGGACCAAAGGCCAAAGGCCTGTACTGTGCTGTAGTGTTCTACATTCCACTTCCTCAAAAAATTCAATCAAATTTGTGATGCAAGACTTCCCTCATACAAAGTCATGCTGAGCTTCCTTTACAAGTCTATGCTATTCCAAATGCTGGTAAATCCTATCCTTACAATCTTCTCCAACAATTTCCCCATAACTGGTGTAAGGTTCACCAACCTACAATTTCCTGTTGTTTTTTTTATTTGTTCAGATAATACAACAAATGAGAGCTTCCAAAAGGATGCCTCGGTGCTGTCACCCTTTTTTCCCCAAACTTTGAGCCTTTGTCTGCATTTTATTTATTTCATACATCTCCACTCTCACCTTTTTCTTCTTGGTCAGTTCCCCCAATCTTCACCTTCTGCTCTCATCACCTCCACGTTCACCAGAGCATTTTTCGTAAGTTCTGCAGCTTCAATTAGATTGCACCACCATATTTTCACCTCCACCCCCCCCACCTTCAGCATTTTGAATTGATTGTTCCCCTTGCAACTTGCCAATCTGCTTTTCCATCATCACCAATTTAGGGATTATTCATTGGTGATGTGTTCATTAATAAGTCATTTGTTCAATGAAGACCCCATTGTCATTAAAACTAACCTTACTGTCACAGAGCATGGGTTCGTCTGCAAAACCAGTCTGAGTTATTAGATTTCATCCAGTAGCTTCTATTTTTTGTTTTGATATGTAGAAGTGTTTGTAATTATACAAAGCCATGTGTCAGAAGAATGTATCCACTTGCTGTTCTGGAGAGTATAAAAAGACCTTGATGCATTTTGAGTTTGAGCTTTCAGCTCAATAATCTCTGTGCAAACGCTTGGTCATTGAACAAATCTTTCTGCATTTATCACCTTTCACTCTCCAATGTCTCAGGTTGTTCAGTCACAACACAAACAAATGCCCTTTTACAGCAGGAGATGCCACACTTATTCTTTCATAAATTCCTTTTCCTCTATCCAGGGATCTAAACACTCCCAGGTAAAGCAGCAATCGTTTGCATTTTACAGTGCAGCATGGTGTATTCAATGTTCACGCTGTGAGGTCCTCCATATTGGAGAAGCCAAACAGAGCTGGATGATGGCTTTACAACCATCTGCTTTCAGCCCAGAGGGCTAACTGAGTTTGCTGTTCCCACACTTTAATTCTCCATCTCACACTGACATTTTGGCTTGTGGTCTCCTGCAGTGGCATAGAACAAGTGTGAGGTACAGCAACTCCTCCTCAATCTGGGTGCAAAGCAACTTTCTGGACTCAGTTTTGAATTCTACAACTTCAGCTAACTTGCCTTTCTATCTGTGCGAGAATTGGCCATTTCTGCATTAAGTTAATCATCTGTGATCTTGGCCCTCTCTTGGCCCTCATGCTAGACAGCCATGCCTATCATAACATTTTACACTCTTTTGCTTGTATTCTATCACTCTAGCAGCCCATTGACCAGATGATCTCCACAGTTTTTTCCCATGTCAACTCTGGACTCACTCTCTCATAGATATTCTCCAATTCCTATCCCTCTCTCCTCCACATTCTCTGCAGCCAATTTTTTCAATAGCACTTCATCTTCGGTTACAGACGTGCTGCATACTCCCTGACCTCATAACGAAGATGTGTAACTCTTGGTCTGCTTTTCTCTGGCCAGTCCTGCTCTAGGTTATTCACAAAATATTTATTCTCTCTTCACTGGCACTATAGGCTTGACAGCCAGGTCCCACAACTATGAGCTGCATTTTACACTTCGTACAAGTCTATTTGTTTGCTTTCACCCTCCCCCCACTGTCTTCCACCAGATGGTTTCTTCTATGACATTACCATGGTGGTCTTGGCCCATCGAGCCTATTCTGTCATTCAATGAGATAATGGCTGATCTGATGATAGGCTCATCTCCACCTACCTGCCTTTTGCCTTAATTCTCCAACTATGTAAAAATCTATCCAACCTTGTCTTAAATATACTTACTGAGGTCGCCTCCACTGCTTCAATGGGCAGCAACTTCCATAGATTCACCAGCCTCTTGGAAAAGCAATTCCACCTCATCTCCATCCTAAATCTACTACCCTGAACCTTGAGGCTCTGTCCCCTGTTCTAGTCTCCCTCACCAATGGGAACAACTTAACCACCTCTATCTAATCTATGCCTTTATACATTTCTATAAGATCCTCTCTCAATCCTCTAAATTCCAGTGAGTACAGTCCCAGATGACTCAATCTCTCTTCATAAACTAACTCCTGCATCCCTGGATTCAACCCGGTAGACCTTCTCTGTACCAGCACCAAAGCCAGTCCATCCTTCCTCCAGTAAGGAGACCAAAACTGTCCACTGTCCTCCAGGTGCAGCCTCACCAGGTCATTGTACAGTTGCAGCATAACCTCTCTGCACCTATATTTAATCCCACTAGCAATGAAGGGCAACACTCCATTTGCCTTCTTGATAGCCTACACCTAATGCACCTACAAACCAACTTTTTGCGATTCATGCACAAGTACTCCCAAGTCCTTCTGTACGGCAGCATGCTGCAATTGCTTGCCATTTAAATAATAATCTTATCTTCCATATACCCTCACATTTACCAACATCCTGGGAAACATTATCTGCACCCTTTGCTCTCACCTCTTTCCTGTTCTGTGGTGACTAAATAATGCAATTCATGAGGAAAGATTGGAAGACAATTGCCTCAGTATCTCTACAGAGACAGGAGAGGAGGTTGGGACGAGCACTCAGCAGCACAAGGACAGCTTCTTCCCCACTGCCATCAGATTCCTGAATAATCAAGCAACTAAAGACACTGCCTTACTTTTCGTGCACTATTATGTTAATTTTTAAAATATTCATTGTTGTAAGATGGTTTATAATATGAATGTTTGTACCATTATGCAAAACACCTTATTTTGTGACTTGTTCACGACAATGAATTCTGAACCTGATCCTGATGGCAATGCCATTGATGGGACGCTGGGAAGATAGTGTGTAAAATAAAAATCTCAAGTAGAAGGGATGAAGGAGAGCCTGCAAATTGTGGGAAGAGATTATGGGAGTTGGAAGTTGGGGTGGTGGAAAGTAAGATCATCAATCAGAAAAGGATCATGTATTAGTGGGGAGTGCAGAGATTGCAAGCGAGGAATAGCTCCTGAGATGGCCAAGAGATCACAAGAAGATTCCTGCAAGTTTGCAGAAAGCACTTCTCCCTCACCCATTAGCAGTGTTGACAAACTTTACTTGTTAGATGCCACCTTCAGCTACCTACTTTCTGACTCCAAGAAAATATTTTTTTTCCAAAAATAGACTTTATTCATGATAAATTATTTACACAATAGAAAACTGTTCAAATTCTTTTCATAACCCATGGTGTCTATCATATCTATACATTCCCATCAATGTACATTGTTAAATTTGTTCTCTAAATCCACCATTACCAGCCCTGTGGCACCCTGTCGCTTCTCATCCCCCCCTCCCCCAACCCCGTTGTCTGAGGGACTTCCCCTCGTTCTCAGCTCAAGACTGTGCTCCTTCCCCACGGGGCCTTCTACAAGGAAATCTAACCAGATGATGCCAAATCCCAATGCCTCCTGACAAGTATACTCCCATATATACTCAATATATAAAATGAAGTATGTACCCACCTTTTGAAGACAGTTACTGGCTTCATAATTCAACCTTTGGCAAAACCTAAAGTTAGCATATGTAAGGCAGAGGGTTCATTTGGGTTTCAGATTTTGAAACTTTAGACTTTCACTTGACCTCAGGATATTGAAATTCATCCCATTTTTACACTGTAAGACCAGCTCAAGACTGTGCCCTCGCAAAGCACCTGCCCTACACATAGAAGCAATGCATCATGTCTGGCAAGCTTAAAAGGACTGTGCTGGTTCAAGTCATTTGAAAAACACAGATGGCTAATGAAATAATATTTCCACTGAGTTTATAAGAGAGGTTCATACCAGTGATGAACATCCGGCACTTTTGAAAATCCACCTGCTTTTTCTCTTAGCTGAAGAGAAGAGTTTGGTATTGCCAGGAGTATTAGGGAAAAAAACACACACACACAGAAAAGGTGTAAACCAATAACAAGAAAATACACAGAAGTGCTGGAGAAACTCAGCAGGTCCCACATAAGAGGCAAAGATACATAACCAATGTTTCGAGCCTGAGCCGTTCAACCAGGAATAAGCAAAAATCAGGCAGGTGCCTGAATAAAAAGGCGAGGGAATGAGTGACCAAGGGGCAGGGGGAAGAACACAGGACATGGATAGGAGGGCAGAAAATTTCCATTTATTTCACCCCCCCCAATATCTCATTCCCTTTTCTGCCAGCTCCCTACCCTTTTTCTCTCTCCCTCTCCCTCTGTTTACTTTCCTCCGGCTCAGAATCCCCCCCCCCAACTACTCCCCTTCCACAATCAATCCTCAGCATTTCTCTCCTGCCCTACTATCTGTGACCACCTTGCCTATGGACCCCCACTACTCCCCTGCCCCTTTTTCCTTGCTCCGCTACCATTTCATTCAATCCTCTGCCTACTTTTTGCTCATATCTTGACGAAGGGCCCAGGCGTGAAATGTCAGTTATATATCTTTACGTCCTCTGGATGCTGCAGGACCAGCTTGAGTTTCTCCAGCACTTGTGCATATTTCCTACAATCGCAGTCTGCAGATTTTCTTGCTTCAATCCTATAACAGATCTCCTGCTTGAGCACAATGACCGCATGTGTTGACCTGGTGGCAATCAATTAAAAGCTCTATAAACTCTCAAATCAGTCGAGGATTGAAAAGCAAAACAAAATACTACCAGGCATCTTTTGGAATATGGTAGCCCATGGTTATTTAGTTCAAAATTCAAGGTGTGTAATAATGATTTAAGACAGGAATTCCAATCACACCATAGTTGCTGAGAGATTTAAATTCTGTTCATTAATTATAAAAGGAATTTTAACTCCATCTATTACCAGTAATCGTGACCATGAAACTAGCGACCAATCATAAAAGCACATTTGGAAAAGATATTTTATGTCTTTATCTTGTTCTACCCGAACTCGACTGCATCTGAAAAAGTATACCAATCAACTGAACACCTGAGCAATTGAAGATGAACTTTAATGCTGGCCTTGCTAGGTATAGGTACATCTTTCCTGGACCCACAGCACATCTTCATTAGCAGGAAGGTGCGCCAGTGCCTACGCTTCCAAAGGAGGTTGAGGAGGCCAAAGCTACCAAACCCCCATTTTGATAACAGTTTACAGAAGCACAATTGACAATGCCCCGTCTGGCTGCATGATTGTGTGGTCGGGTAGTGGCAAAGCATTGGACTGGAAGGCAATACCGAGATTCATCAATATGGGCAAAAAGATCACTGGGGCCTCCCTTTCCTTTATTGATAACATTTTCTGAGAACATTGATTACATAGGACTCAAAGAGTGATGAAGGACTGTTTCTATCCAGCACACATGTTTGACTAATTGTCGTCAAGGAGAAGGAACAGGAGCATCAAAATCGGGACTGCCGGGCTGGGAAATAGCTTCTTCCCACAGGCTGTGATGTAGCTGAACAATATCCTGAAACAAAGTAATATTTATTTTAAATAATATCTTTATGTATATATGTGATTATTACGTGCTGTGTATTGTATGTGTGGGCGCTGTGATTCGGAGAAATGCTGTTTCATCTAGTTCTATATGTACCGTCAGCTGATAATAAATGTGAACTTGAATAAATATAAAAAGCTGGGCAATAAAAATGACAGCTGGGACCAATTGGCTAGAACAAATGCAATTGATACCATAAAACTGCAGATAAGCATTTTTGGAACAAGGACGAGCAGTGATCTAAACCAGCTACTCTTAACGGGGGGGGGCCCAACGCCCTCCAGCCCCTGGAGGCCAGAGCACATTTAAATAAAAGCCATGTTCTCTTCTCACATCATGTAACATAAATATATGTGAATATTTTTTTACTAGTCTGCAGGAGAAACGTATGGAAGAAACTGGAACTTGACTGCTTCACAAGGACTGGGGCCCATAAACCTTGAGCAGAGTATGAAGGGGGCCAAAGACAAAAAATGGTTGAGAATGGCTGATCTCAACAATGCTATTCTGAGTGAGCGCAAGAACAGGAAGTACAAAGTACTCAATATTGGAGGTTACAGCAGCTGATGAACAGCAGAGGATCCTGGACTTCACAGAGTGAAAAAAAAGTGGAACTTAAATTTTATAAACCACTGGTAGAATTCAATTATACTACACTTTCTCCAGCAGATGGACAGTTAAAATATCAATGCAAGAATGAGAGGAGAATAAAAGGCAGTGGAATTTTCAAAAAGCCCGCATAGCCATCATGCACAGGTGACTCTCTTCCATCCTGCAAGATTTTGCAGGATCTGAATCTGTGTTAGAGCATTGACTGCAATCAGAGACTTGATCCTGCGTACTGAGGCAATGGGGTGGGTGGGGGGATGGTGGTGGGCCTGCTGAGGTGAAGCATTTCTGCCCCTCTAAGTTGACAGCCTTCTATAGAGCAGATGTGGCCATCTTTTAGATGCTGGTATCCACACACTCAAGAAACACAGTTGGACAGAACACATCTGAAGTACAGTAAAACCACTGGTATTGGCACCTATGGGGATTGGTAGATGCCAGATAAGTGAATTTACCAGATACATGAGATTACATGTGGCATGATTGGCGATCCAACAGCGAGGTGTGCCAATGTTAAACTTCCGTGGTTTTTACCTTTTTCTTTCCAGTTGCTTGAATTCAGAATAGCAGGGATTTGACTGCATTAGGAATTTGAGGCACACTGCCTCATTAGAATAGTTAAACACCCAGAAAATCTTCCTCTCATGTTTATATTGCACCAGTTGCTCCACTAATACAGTGTTCATTCAAAGAGCTCACTGATACTCCACTTCTGTGGATCAATTGTATATCAGATATTGTATAAAATTTTTAATATATCAGATTTTATTTAACAAAAAAATCTTTCAAATACTGTTGCATTCATTCAACTTCAAGCAGTAATGCTATATAATTCCAAAACACCAAGATCTCAACGGCTGGCATTTTATATTCCAGGATTACCAGAAGATTAGGGATGTCCAGTTTACATCACCCCAAAAGGTTATATATTCAGTTTCTTTTTGATTTATTAAGATTGGTGGAATGCTGCACTCTTATTGTCTGTATGGAGAATAATGGAGTTGCCTAGCACAAGAATGGACCTTTTAGTCTAGCATGTCAGGTCGACCTTTTTGCTCACCCACACTAATCCCATTTGCCTGCATTGGGACTGTACCTTTCTATGCCTCCATTATTTAAAGATCTAATAAACAGCTGTTTATTTATGTTCACAACATAACTTGGGCATGTTATCTCTACTAATTTTAAAGGAAACCTGAATAGAGTTTAGTTTATTGATGTGTTTTCAAAGTTAAAGCGAAAAGCTTAGTTTGGCATGCTATCCAGGTAGTCCAAAAAAAAAGGTTTCCACTTTCTGGCAACATTTTGAATTGAAGAAATTCATGGTAAACAAATATCAGGTAAAAAGATTAACTACAACAATGTACAAATTGAGTTTGTAACATTTTAACGAATAGCTATCCCATACAAATCTAGGATTCTTTTTTCTGCAGGTAAGGTAGAATTACCACTTATTGGTAGTGCAAAAAAAATGGAAACAGTGTATCCATATAAATAATAAAGAACCGTAAACAGATATGAATGTAAACAAACTAACTGCACAATAACGAGAGAATTTTTTAAAAAATCAATAAAGTGCAGAGTCCTTAAATGAGACCCTGACTGAGTTTGTCTTTGACGAGTCTGATGGTGGAAGGGTAGCAGCTGTTCCTGAACCTGGTGGTGCGAGTCTTGTGGCACCTGCACCTCTTTCCTGATGGCAGCAGTGAGAACAGAGTGTGTGCTGGAAGGTGTGGATCTTTGTTGATTGCTGCTGCTCTCTGACGGCAGCCTTCCCTGTAGATGTTCTCAACATCTCCCTCTGATGATGTCCTGGGCTGTGTCCACTACCTTTTGGAGGGCTTTACTCTCAGGGGTATTGGTGACCCCGTACAAGACTGTGATGTAGCCTGTCAGCACACTTTCCACCACACATCTGTACAAATTTACCAGGGTTTCTGATGTCATAGCAAACCTCCACAAACTCTTGAGGAAATAGAGATGCTATTGGTGCGTTGGCTCCAGGAAAGATCCTCTGAGATAGTGACTCCCAAGAACTTAAATTTGCTCACCCTCTCTACCTCTGATTCCCCCAATGATCACTGGATTGTACACCTCTGGCTTTCCCTTCCTGAAGTCACAATCAGCTCCTTAGTTTTGGTGAAAGGTTCTTGTTGCTGCCAAGTTTTCAATCTCCATCCTGAATGGTGACTCATCCCCTTCCTTTATACAACCCACTACCATGGTATAATCAGCAACTTTGTAGATGGTGTTATTGTTATACCGAGCTACACAGTCGGAAGTGTAAAGTGAGTAGAGCAAGGGGTTAGGAAAACAGCCCGTGGTGCTCCGTTACTGATGGAGATTGTGGAGGAGAAGTTCTTATCAATCTTCACTGATTGTGGTCTGGGAGGTGAGGAAATCCAGGATGTAATTAGACACTGGAGAATTGAGTCCCTTGTCTTGGAGTTTGCTGATCAGTTTTCAGGGGATGATGGTGTTAAATGCCAAATTGCAGATCATAAATGGTTTAAGAGTGCAGGATCTGTACTTTATATGCACCAAGGCTGCCAAAGATGTGCAGTGGCGTCAAACAGATTAAAAAACTGTATTATTGATCATCTTCAATAGTTTACAACATGCACAGTGTGCCATCTCAGAAGCAGACTGTCTCAAAACAAGCAAGAGTTTCCCTGCAAAAGATAAAGGAGATCTGGGTTGCTCCGCCTTGGAACTGATGTTTTATATCTAAGTCCCATTGAAACTGGCCCACTTTCTATTAACCAGGCTCTCTTTTCAACCCTAATCCTTCCAAATAGGAAATGAAATTAGACATTTATCCACCCATATTCCATGCCACACACTTTCCTAATGTTCTGCAAATAGGCACTGAGCTGTGGGAAGTAAAGAAAACAAGCAGTGAGGTCATGGAACCTATACAGATGAAAAAGGAGGAGATCCTTGCAGTCTTAAAGTAAATAGGGGTGGATAAATCCCCAGGGCCTGACAAGATATTCCCTCAGACCTTGAAGGAGGCTAGTGTAGAAATTGCAGGGGGTCTGGCAGAAATATTTAAAATATCCTTAGCCATGGGTGTAGTGTCAGAGGGAAGCTCACATTTTTCCATTGTTTAAAAAAGGCTCCAAAAGTAACTCTGGAAATTATAGACTGTTGAGCCTGACACCTGCAGTAGGTATATTAATGAAAGGTGTTCAAAGAGATCGGACATGCAATTATTTGGATAGCCAGGGACTGATTAGTGATAGTCAACATGGCTTTGTGCATGGTAGGTCATATTTAACCAATTTTGTAGAATATTTTGAGGAAGTTACCAGGAAGGTTGATGAAGGAAATGCTAAGGACGTTATGTACATGGACTTTAGTAAGGCCTTTGACAAGATCCCATATGGGAGGTTAGTCAAAAAGGTTCAGACACTCGGTATTTATGGTGAGGTGTGAAGTGTGAGTGTCAAGCCCTCCAAAAGGTTGTGGGCTCAGCCCAGGATATCACAGGTAAAACCCTCCCCACTATTGAGAACATCTACAGGGAACACTGCCATCGGAAAGCAGCAGCAATCATCAAGGATCCACACCACCGAGGAGTCACGTGATGGAGTAGTGGCCGGACGGTGAACTCCAGCCCTCTCCAGAAAAGTTGGGAAAAACAAGAGAAAATACAAAGGCACAGAAATACAAGTTAAAGAAAAGTGAGTATAAAGGTGGAAAGAAGATGGAGACAAAAGGAGAAAAATCAAAATCAACGGAAAGAAGAGAGGAAGAGAAGACAACGGAGGAAAAAGGTGAAGGCCTTACCTGTCCGAAGAGGCCCGCTGTGGAGAGAAGACCCCACTACCTCAGGTCGGTAGAAAAAGAACTACAACAATGGCTCACAGAGCTGAGTAAAAGTGCGCAACCGCGCATGCGCGAGGAGTCGCGCATGCGCGATGCGCATGAAAAAAAACACACCGACGGGAGGGGGGACCAGCTGGGGAGTCGATCTCCACAGCCGGCAACGACAGCTGCAGAACACCTGCAGCAAGAAGAGACCACAGAAAACAATAGAAACAAGAAAGAAGAGGAGGAAAGGGCACCAAAGAAACAACAGATGGTCAACCTAGAGGAAGAAGAAGAGGAAGAATACAGTGAAATAGATAAAGGGAAAGGCAAGGTAAAGGATATACTTGCTCTTGTTAGAGGATACATGGAGTCATTTAAAGAATGGCAAACACAGGAATTCAATGATTTAAGAAGAAGAATAAACAACACAGAAAAGAAAATAAATAAAATGGATATGACCTTAACAGAAATGGGGAAAAAAATGGACAAGATGGAAGAACGGGCAATAGCAGCAGAAATGGAGGTAGAAGACTTAAAAAAGAAATTGGAGGAATCTAATAAAAAAACTAAAGAGACACAAGAATTACTAGCCCAAAAAATAGATATAATGGAAAATTATAACAGAAGAAATAACATAAAGATAGTGGGCCTTAAGGAAGATGAAGAAGGCAAGAATATGAGGGAGTTTATAAAAGAATGGATCCCTAAGGCCCTAGGATGTCCAGAACTACAGCAAGAAATGGAAATAGAAAGGGCACATAGAGCATTGGCCCCTAAACCACAACCACAACAAAAGCCAAGATCTATTGTAGTAAAATTCCTAAGATATACTACAAGAGAAAAGGTACTGGAGAAGACAATGGAAAAAGTAAGAGAGGGCAACAAACCACTGGAGTATAAAGGGCAAAAAATCTTCATTTATCCAGATATAAGCTTTGAACTCCTAAAGAAGAGAAAAGAGTTCAATACAGCAAAAGCGATTTTATGGAAGAAAGGATATAAATTTACACTGAAGCATCCTGCGGTATTGAAAATATTTATTCCAGGACAACAAAACAGACTATTCTCGGATCCAGAAGAAGCACGAAAATTTGCAGAACAATTACAAAAATAGACTGAGGGATGAAGACGTGTAATGAGAGCAAAAATGATCACGATTGATATGTATGTGGGTAAAGACAAAAATAGACTGAGGGATGAAGACGGGTAAGGAGGGTAAAAATGACCACGATTGATATGTATGCGGGTAAAGAGGTATAAGAGTGAATAGAGACAATGGGCATATGTGAAAGTATCTGTAATTAGAGGAAAACATAGAGAGTATAGACAAGAATTAATAAGGGAAGGTAATGGAATAGAGAGAATAAGGAAGGAATTAAAAGAGTGACCTTTGTGACATATAAAAAGCGAAATCTTTTCTGGGGGGGGGCTGGGTGGGGGAAAAGAGCGGTCACTGCAAAATCAGTTGACGCTTGCGAGTGGATTCGCAAATCCAAATGGAGAGGGGAGATGTGGTTGTCCGACAAGGGAGAAAGGGCAACTCAGGAGGGGAAGGGGAGATTGAGGATAAAGAAGATAGAAATAGGAGAATAAGGAAAATGTTGGATGTTGTAGGAATGTTGTCTGGTAAAGAGTTGAAAATAAGAAAACAGGAATGGAAAAGGAGGAAAGGTAATGATGGAAAAACGGAAAGAGAAGATAAACAAAATATAAAATGGCTACGCTGAACTATATGACTCTAAATATTAATGGAATACATAACCAAATTAAAAGGAAGAAACTACTAAATTTACTGAAAAAGGAAAAAATAGATATAGCATTTGTCCAAGAAACACACTTAACTGAATTGGAGCACAAGAAATTAAAGAGAGATTGGGTAGGACATGTAACAGCAGCATCGTATAATTCAAAAGCAAGAGGAGTGGCTATATTAATTAGCAAAAATGTGCCATTTAAAATAGAAGAGGAAATAATAGATCCAGCAGAGAGATATGTTTTGATAAAATGTCAGATATATTCAGAGCTTTGGAATCTACTTAATATATATTCACCTAACGAAGAAGATCAAAAGTTTATGCAAGATATCTTTTTGAAGGTAGCTAATACGCAAGGGAACATACTAATAGGAGGGGATTTCAATCTGAATTTGGATCCAAATATGGATAAAACGGGGAAAAAAATTAACAGGAAGAACAAAGTAACCAAATTTATAATTAAATCAATGCAAGAAATGAAACTTGTGGACATATGGAGGAAACAAAACCCAAAAGAAAAGGAATACTCATACTACTCGACTAGACATAAAACATACTCAAGGATAGACCTATTCCTGTTATCAGCCCACATTCAAGGGAGAGTTAGGAAAACGGAATATAAAGCTAGACTATTATCGGACCACTCACCCCTGTTATTGGCAATAGAGCTAGAGGACATCCCTCCAAGAATGTATAGATGGAGATTAAACCCCATGCTACTTAAAAGACAGGATTTTAGAGAATTTATTGAAAAACAATTAAAAATGTACTTTGAAGTAAATACAGAATCAGTGGAAGATAAGTTTATACTATGGGACGCAATGAAAGCATTCATTAGAGGGCAAATAATAAGTTACGCAACCAAGATGAAGAAGGACTATAATCAGGAAACAGAGCAGTTGGAAAGGGAAATAATAAACATAGAAAAAAAATTAGCAATAAAGGAAGATACAACCAAAAGAAGAGAATTGGCGGGTAAAAAAATAAAATATGAAACATTACAAACATATAAGGTGGAGAAGAATATAATGAAGACAAAACAGAAATATTATGAACTAGCTGAAAAAACACACAAAATCTTAGCATGGCAGCTTAAGACAGAGCAAAATAAGAAAATGGTATTGGCAACAAGGAAAAAAGACAATCAAATTACATATAATCCAAAAGAAATTAAGGAAAACTTCAGAGAATTCTATGAACAATTATACCGAACCGAAAACGAAGGGAAAGAAGGGAAAATAGATGAATTTTTGACTAAAATTGAACTACCAAAACTACAAATAGAGGAACAAAATAAATTAACAGAACCATTTGGAACAGTAGAAATACAAGAGATAATAAAAAATTTACCAAATAATAAGACACCAGGAGAGGATGGACTCCCAATAGAATTCTACAAAACATTTAAAGACCTAATAATACCGCCCCCCCTGGATGTAATCAACCAGATTGATGAGACACAAAACTTACCAGATTCATGTAAAACAGCAATAATTACAGTGATACTAAAACAAGGGAAAGATCCACTCTCACCAGCGTCATATAGACCAATATCTCTGCTAAACACAGATTATAAGATAATAGCTAAACTATTAGCAAACAGATTAGCAGAACAGGTACCGAAAATGGTAAATTTAGACCAAACTGGATTTATCAAAAAAAGACGCACAACAGACAATATTTGTAAATTTATTAACTTAATTCATGCAGTAGAAGGAAATAAAGCACCGGCAGTAGCAGTTGCTTTAGACGCAGAGAAGGCCTTCGACAGAGTAGAATGGAATTACTTGTTCAAAGTATTGCAAAAATTCAGTTTACCGGAGAAGTTTATTAATTGGATTAAAGCATTATATGAGGGACCGTTAGCGAAAGTGACAGTAAATGGACATGTATCAAAGCAATTTAACTTAAGCAGGTCAACGCGGCAGGGATGCCCACTATCACCATTATAGTTTGCGCTAGCTATAGAACCACTAGCAGAATCGATAAGAAGAGATAATAATATAAAAGGAATAAAAATAAAAGACAGGGAATATAAAATCAGTCTGTTTGCGGATGATGTGATAGTGTACTTAACAGAACCAGAACTATCAATAAAAGAACTATATAAGAAATTGAAGGAATATGGAGAAGTGTCGGGATACAAGATAAACGTAAATAAAAGTGAAGCAATGCCTATGAATAACGCGGATTTCTCAAAATTTAAGGAGGAATCCCCATTCAGATGGCAAACGCAGGCAATAAGATACCTAGGTGTGCAAATAAACAAAAATCTAGGCCAATTATATAAACTCAATTACAATCCACTAATGAAAAAATTACAGGACGATTTAGAGCATTGGAAAGAGCTACCACTAACACTGATAGGAAGGATAAACTGTATTAAAATGAACATTTTTCCAAGGATACTATACTTATTTCAGGCATTGCCAATACAACTGACAGAAAAATTCTTCAACGAGTTAAAGAAAATAATAAGGAGATTTTTATGGAGAGGGGGGAAACCGAGGATAGCACTAGATAAATTAACAGAATGGTATAAACAAGGAGGCTTACAATTGCCAAACTTCAAAAATTATTATAGAGCCGCACAATTAAGGTACCTATCAGATTTTTATCAAACAAGGGAAAAACCAGACTGGACGAGACTAGAATTAGATAAAATAGGGGAAAAGATACCTGAACACATATTATATAAATGGGACGAAAAATTGGTACAACATAGAACTTCTCCAGTATTACACCATCTCCTCAATATATGGAAGAAGATTCATGTAGAAAGAAATAAAATAAATTACCAAATACCAAAACTAATATTGACGCAAAATAAGCTACTCCCTTTTACAATAGACAACCTTGCCTTTAGAAAATGGGAAAAAAAAGGGATTAAAAGAATAGAAAATTGTTTTTCAGGAAGTAGATTCTTATCCTTTGAACAAATGAGAGATAAGTACAATATAACTGGAGATACAGCGCTGGCATATTACCAACTGAGATCCTACTTGAAAGATAAATTAGGAAGCAACTTGAGTTTACCAGAGGGAAGTAACCTTGAATATGTGATTACAGATACAATGTTAATCAAAAGATTTATAAAAAATATGTATATTAAACTGCAAGAAAAGGAGAATGAGGAAACAAATGGTAAAACTAAACAAAAATGGGAACAAGATTTAAATATAAAGATAAAAAAGGAAACATGGGAGAAGTTATGCTCTGGAACGATGAGAAATACAATAAATACGAGGCTGCGTATGATACAATATAATTGGTTACACAGACTATACATTACACCGCAAAAGTTAAATAAATGGGACCCAACAGTATCTGATAGATGTTTTCGATGTAAAAAAGAAAGGGGAACAACAATTCATGCAATCTGGACATGTGAGAGAGTAGAAAAATTTTGGGATGATCTCAATCAGATATTAAATAAAATAACAGAAAACAATATACCAAAGAATCCAGAGATCTTTCTCCTAAGTAACATAAAAAATAAAGAATTTGGAATTGACTTGGAAGATGCACAAAAAAGATTTGTCAAGATAGCCCTAGCCGTAGCAAAAAAATGTATTATGTCAACCTGGAAATTGGAAGATAATTTGAAAATACAACAATGGTATATAGAAATGAATAAATGTATTACATTAGAAAAAATAACATATAATTTAAGAAATAATATTGAAATATTCGAACAAGTATGGGAGCCTTACATTAAATACAATAGCGAAAACCTACCGGGAACAAACATTACCTAAGTTGATGGAAGGAGAAGAAAAGAAAAGAATGGACTCAGTAGAATTTCTGGTGTATTTTTGTTGAATGACAACATTGTCTAACTGAATTAATGCAACCTAGATTGTATACCTAAAATGGATGAGAAGGGGGGGGTGGGGGGGTGGCTTGGGAGGAGGGAGGGGGGAGGGAGAAAAAGTCACTGTAAATGTGTGGAAAAGAAAAAGTGTATAGCATGGCTATTGTGATTTATGGTGTGAAAAATAAAAAATTTAAAAAAAAAAAAAAAAAGGATCCACACCACCCAGTGCACGCTCTGATTTCACTGCTCCCATCAGGAAAGAGGTATAGGTTCCACAAGACTCATACCACCAGGTTCAGGAACAGCTACTTCCCTTCCACCTTCAGACTCCTCAATGACAAACTCAATCAGGGACTAATTTAAGGTCTCCTAATGATCAGTTTACAGCTCTTTGTTTACATGAATATGTTGTTTACAGTTTTATTTTGCACTACCACTACGTGGTAATTCTGCCTCACTCGCAGGAAAAACAATCTTAGGTTGCAAAGTATGTGATGTAATTTATGTACTCTGACAATAAAATACATTGCATTTTGGAAAGACAAACCAAGAGAGGATATACATGGTGAATGGTCGGGCTCTGAGGAGTGTGGTAGAACAGAGGGATCTGGTGATACATAATTCCCTGAAAGTGGTATCACAGGTGGATAGGAGTGTAAAGAGAGGTTCAGGCATACTGGCCTTCATAAATCAAAAATTTGAGTGTAGGAGTTGAGATGCTATGAAGAGTTTCCCTGCAAAAGATAAAAGAGATCTGGGTTGCTCTGCCTTGGAACTGATGTTTTATATCTAAGTCCCAAAGAAGCATAAATTGCTGAGGCCAAATTTGGAGTATTGTGTGCAGTTTTGGTTACAGGAAAGATATCAACAATCTAGAAAGAGTGCAGAGAAGATTTACTACGAAGTTGCCCAGACTTCAGAAACTGAGTTATAGGGAAAGGTTAAACCAGTTAGGACTTTAGTCCCTGGTGCATAGAAGAATCAAGGGAGATTTGATAGAGAGATTTAAAATTATGAGGGGTATAGATAGATTAAATGTAGATAGGATTTTTTTCCACTGACGGTAAGTGAAATACAAACAAAAGATCATGGGTTAAGGGTGAAAGTGGAAATGTTTAAGGGGAACATGAGGGAGAACCTCCTCATACAGAAATTGGTGGGGGGTGTGGAACAAGCTGCCAGCTGAAGTGGTAAATGGAGGCTCAATTTTAACATTTCAGAAGGATTTGGACAGGTACATGGATGGGAGATGTATGGAGAACTATGAACTGGGTGCAGGTCAGTGGGACTAGGCAAAAAAAATGGCTTGGCATGGACTAGAAGGGCTGAAGGGCCCTGTTTCTGTGCTGCAATGCTCTATGGTTCTCTGGTAAGAATGTCCATGGAAAATATATGGCTAGTCAGATCCCTACATTTGATTTAAAGAAATAGTCACTTTAATCATCAGCCCTGTTCCATTTTCTTTCTACCAGTAGATATAATAAATAGGCATTAATGGATAATCAATTTGTATCAATTAATCGTGCAGGTTACAATACAATCAATCTATTAGGCATATAAACTTTCATACAAAAACACAAAAATTACTTCCAAACTTACTCAATTTTATGGAATAAGGGAAATCATGCTTATTTCAATGGTTCCCACATTCAAATACATCTTGGGGAGAAGTTGGTGTTGCAAAGAATATAAGGGGTTTATGAAGCCTTAATACTAATGGCAATTTAGTTGGAAATAAAAATAAATAAAACTACGTTCAACACTCTAGCTTTCACAGTTGGAGGGCTGCTAGGTGCCCTTGGAAGTACCTAGTAAGAGTCCTAACATCTTCAAACAAAATGCTTGGGGTTGCAAGAGAAGAGATGTAAAATTCACCCTGTGTGAATAAGTGGGGCTTTCATTTGAAAATGTTTGGAATGATTGCTAATTTAGTGACTGAGCACTTGTAAACCAGATAAATAATGTGATTCTCACCAATAAAATCGTTCCTTTGTCACTTGTTCCTGCAGTAACTCCCATTTCTTTCCAAGATCAACAGAAACATACAGCTGAAAAATTGAAAAAAGTAATTTTTATCAGTGATTCAATAATACAATATTACTACATGTCAGCACATCAATAATTAAAGTGGTACTTACTAATAATTAAAGCATGCTAAATGTATTAAGGCATTGGGACTTCTCTTTGGATTTATCAGCCATTTCATGTTGGGCCATTTAATCTTCCTCCATGTTTAGCTGCAGATCTTTCCAATGAATGACAAGGGTTTCACCGTCTCTTGTGGAAAAGCATGAGGTTCCATCCCTTGTCCGATATTACGTATCAACTTCAGTGTCATTATTCAGGTGTATAAACAGCAAAATATTTGGGGCTAAATAAAATAGGAAACCACTATGTGAAATGTCAACTGTTATTTGTGATTCACAAATATCTCTGAGGGGCACCTTTCAATGAATGACATACCTGTGTCAAAAGATATTACAATGGGAGTTCTTTATAAGTTCAAATTTATTATTATCTAAATGTACATATACAATTTGACAAAACAGTGTCTCTTCAGACCATGGTGCACACTCAAAAACACATAAATATACAAAAAAGCACACAATAAACAGTACATAAATTCCTACATAAATAATCAAAATAAATGTTTGTAAATAGCTCCTCTATCAAAAACAGACAATGGTGAGGTTAAAGAAACTGTTTGTTTTCTTTACAAACTGGAATAACATGTTGAAAATCTCAGAATTAATGAGAAAAAAGATGGATGGGAAGAAAAGAAAATGGAAATAGTAATGATCAACCAAACAAGAGGGAAGTTTTCTTAATTTCGGCTTAAAGTTTTACATTGCCTAAGCAATGATTCCCTCTAGCACCTAAGAGACATTTAGGAGATTCTTAAAGAATCTCTAAGAGATTCTTTCCCTTTAGTGCCTCTAAAATGCATTTATGACTCTTAGACAAGCACATGGACAAAAGAAAAATAGAGGATTACCAGGTACGAAGGATTTAGTATTTTTTTTGGTTGCAATATATAGGTTAGTATAACATCAAGGGCTGAAGGGTCTGTACTGTGTTCTATGTTTTACCCTAAATTGAGAAAACACTCAGTGGTCAAGGGTAAGAAAACACACACACACACACACACACACACACACACACACACACACACACACACACACACACACACACACACACCTCTGCCACGGTTAAAAAAATCCCAATTTTCATATTTACCCACATCAGTTCCATAATTAGGCTGTTGACCACAGTGGTGATGGTTGAATAGGGTGTAGGTGCCACAAGACTCACACCACCAGGTTCAGGAACAGCTACTACCTCTCCACCATCAGACTCCTCAATCACAAACTCAATCAGTGACTCATTTAAGGACTCTTACTTGTCCACTTTATTGATTTTCTTTTCATTCTCTCTATATTGCACAGTCAGTTTGTTTACATTCATTATCTGTTTACAGTTCTTTGTTTGTTTACATGTTTACACTGTGTACAGTTTATTTTTTGCACTACCAGTTAATTGTGATTCTGCCACACCCATAGAATAATGGAATCTCAGGGTTGTATGTGATGTCATGTATGTACTCTGACCATAAATCTGAAATTTGAAAATCTGAGGGTCAGCAGAGAAGTAGCCCTCAGCTTTAGTTAAAGGCATTCTACCAGTAGAAACTGTTTCAGAGAATTTTCCTCCTCTTACCCAAGCCTGTCTTCCATTTAGCATGACTAAGCAGGGTTGCAACTAAAGGGCCGCCCACTTAAACCAAGGGCAAAACAGCAGCTTGGACAGCCCACTTTTTTATTTTTACCTTGACCTTTGTTACATTTCAACTGGTGCCCAGCCTGAGCATTAAAAAGACAGTGCAAGGGAGTCGTTACTTCAGATTTCCAGCGCTGTCATTGTTCTACACCTTGTGGTACCACCAGGGTTTGCATTCCTCTTTGATGCTCTTCCTCCTTTTATACTTAGCTTGTTGGGATAAACCCACATTTGGGGCAAGGCCAATTTTGGAGGCATTGGGTGGAATCTTGCAGAGGTTGATTGGGAGAGGGTGTTTGCAGGTGAAGGAACACTGAGCAAGTGCAAGCCTTTTAAAGGTGAGATACAGATTCCTGTCAGAGTGAAGGGCAAGGCTGGCAAGTTAAAGCTACCCAGTTGATGAGGGATACTAAAGCTCTGGTCAGGCAATAGAAGGAGGCTTGCGCTGTGTTTAAGCTATCCAGATCAGGTGAATCCCTTGGTGAGTATAAGAGGTGTAGGAGTACACAAAAGGGAAAATCTGAAAGGCAGAAAAAGGAGACAGGATGTATCTGACAGGCAGGATAAAGGAGAATTCTACAAGATTCTACTGGTACATTAGGAGTATACGGGTGACAGGGAAGAGCTATCCTTGTGTGGAGCCAAGATCAGCATTATATCATCCCATTGCACAAGTACAACCTGACGGAACAGCGTTCTCCAGTCCTGGGAACAAATTCATGCAGACACACATCCAGATATCACACACTTACAAACAGTACATATGCAGTACATATATACGTATACAAAAATAAATACAGATTGTTAAGTAACTAGTTGTGTCACAGAGGGCTTGTATGAGCAGTTCATCAGCCATTCAGCATTCTCACTGCCCATGGGTAGAAGCTGTTTTTCTCGGCCTGGTGGTGCTGGCTCTGATACTCTGTATCTCTTTCCTGACAGGAGGAGCTGAAGGGCATTTTGTGCAGGTTAATAAGGGTCCTCAATGATTTTGCGAGCCCACTTCTCGGTAGATCAGGTCGATGAGGTGGAGGGCACACTGAGACTCCATTGATCCTCTCTGCCACTCTTATGGTCCTGTGGATTGACCTCCAAACTAACTCTCTGCAGCAACCCTACCACACTGTGATGCATCCTGCTAGGATGCTCTCAATAGAGCTCCTATGGAAAATTGACAGGATGGCGGCCGGTAGCCTTACCTGCCTCAGTCTTCTCAGGAACTGTAGTCACTGCTGTGCCTTCCTGACAAGTGAGGAACAGTTGTGTGACCACAATAGGTCACCTCTTTAGTGGACTCTGAGGAGCTTGGTGCTCTTTACTCTCTCAACTACTGAGCTATTAATGTGTAGAAGAGGGTGGTCAATCCTGGTCCCCCTGAGGTCCACAATCATCTCCTGCATCAAATCCATGTTGAGACTCAGGTTGTTACCCTTACACCATTTCACAAGATTTTCCACCTCCTCTCTGCAGTGCGCCTCATTGCAGTTGCACTGCAGAGAAGGCCAACTACTGCTGTGTTATTTGCAAACTTGATGACTCTGTTGGAACTGGATCTGGTCATGCAGTCGTTGACAGCAAGGACTAAGCATGCAGCCCTGAGGTGCGCCAATGTTCTGCATGATAGTGCTTGACGTTCCGCTGCCGACCCAGACGTACTATGGTCTTTCTGTTAGGAAGTCCAGAATCCAGTTAAAGAGAGGGGTGTTGAGTCTTACCGAGAACAGTTTATCCACTAGCCTTTGGGGAATGATTGTATTAAACATTGAGCTGAACAGCTCAATGAACAACAAACTGATGTATGATGTGTTGTTCACCTGGTGGATCAAGATGGAGAGGAGGGACAATGCAAAAGCATCATGTGGAATGGTTCTGTCTGTAGGTGAACTGACATAGGTCCTAATGACTCTGGGTGGTGCACTTTGATGCATTCCATCATCTGATGCTATAAGCATTTCATAATGGTGGAGGAGAGTGCCACTGAACAGTAGTCATTCAGGCCAGAGGAGATGGGTGAGTTTTAAATATTTCTCATGTGTTTTTACCATGAAAAATATCATGGTTGCTAAGGAATTGAAGCAAATGAGTTGTGATGTACAAAATCCATGAGAAGAGATGTTGGCGCCCTTGGACCACGTTAAGGTAAATAAATCACCAGGGCTTAATGAAGTACTATGACAGATTATGTTGTGTTTATATTGTATATAGATATGTTTTTGGGAGATAAATTGGGGAAGGTTTGTTAGAGTAGGTCACATACAAACACTTCAAAACAAATCTTATTTAAAATACTGGAGCTCTGCTCATGCTAGATATGTCAGGGCCAAAAGCCTTTGCAAAAGCTTTGGAGAGTGCCCATGAGACTTCACTAATGGATTGTTGTTTACAAAAAGGCAACAGATGAGAGAATTTGTCAGAGCCGCAGAATGTCTGGAGTAGAGCTTGCAGTTCTAAGAGGGTCATGCGGTTTTGCAAGCAGAAAGAGTCAAACAGGTTTTCTCTCTAAGAGAGAGAGAGAGAGAGAGAGAGAGAGAGGGAATTCAGTTCTGCAGTTTTACAGTCAGCAGCAGCAACTGGAACTGGAACAGGACAAGCTGGCAAGCTTGTGGAAAAACCTTTCATTTGGAAGCCAGGTTGTGAGTGCTTGGTTCAGCGTGGTCAAAGCCCTTGTGGTTCATGCAAGAGGAGAGGACTGGCTGTCTAATGTTTCACTTGAAATAAGAGAAGCAAAAAGTAACTCTGCAGTGACCTGAAAGAAAGAGGTTATCATCTGGAGAACCCTGAGGGGGCAATTTTCTTTGGCAAGACACTGAAGTGGCTGATTAAAAATGAATCAGTTGTGGGTGTCCCAGCAAACAACAAACCTCTCTCTGAAAACTGACAAGAACCTTCCTGAGCGATAACCATTTCCCTTTCAAACACCAAAGCCTGGTGAACTTTATAAATGTTAAATTCTGTGCACAGTAATAAGAATTGCCTGCAACCAGTGAACTTGGAGGAATGAGAAGTGAGATTGGACTGTGAATCAAAGAACTTTTCTGAACTTACACACGTGCACTTAGAATTAGAAGGGGGTTGTTAGGTTAGTTAAGTCAATAGTGATGTTAAAATGTGATTCGGTTTTCATGTTTAAAGATAATTAAAAGCAACTTTTGTTTAAGTAACCATTTGTCTTGGTGAATATCTATTGCTGCTGGGTTTTGGGGTCCTCTGGGCTCGTAACAGTACATCCTCACATCATGTGGGAAGCTAGAGAAGAGATTTTGGAGAAGCTTACAGAGATCTTTAGCCTCAGGTGACATGCAGGAAGACTGGAGGGTAACTAATGTTGTACCATTATTTAAAAGGAATAGCAAGCAGGGAACTGACATTCCTGAAGGAGATTCTGATGGATAGGAACTACCAGCATTTGGATTAGCAGGAACTGATTGAAGATCGCCTGGCTTCACACATGGAATACCATGTCCCACAAATCTCAAAGAGTTTTAGAAGAATATCAAAGGGGATTAATGAAGGCTGGGCAATGGACATTGTCCATGTGGAGCTTTCCAAGGTCCAGCTTGCAAAGTTAGTCTGGAAAATTAAATCACATGAGAATCTGGCCCACTGGGTGTAGCATCTGTGCCTCAGTGTGAAATGAAGAATGAGAAAATGAACAGACATAGTCGAGTCGAAGTTCAGTAAAAGTAATTTACTCAAACAGTCACACACAGCTTTTTAAAAGCCCACGCATTCCAAATGATGTCATCGCATTGTGATGTCTTGACGTCACTCAGAACCTCCCAAGCCAGTTTGATTAAGCCTCTGGTGAGGCACCTCAAGGCCCCACCCCCCAGAATCGGCAATTGGAGGCTAAACCTCTGGTGCCATTGCTGTCCACCACTCTAGGGCGGTCGTCCGTGCCTTCGCATCGGGGGTCATGGCAAAGTCTGATCAAGGTCGAGATAAGCGGAGTTTATTTGATCAATCGTAAATGTCTTTAGATGCTCCCAATATCCAGTACACAAGATGTATGATTATTTTGTAGCACTCTGAAGGGGCCCTCATATGGCCAGTGTGCACCTCTCTGCACAAACTCACAGTCCCAGAGTTCCTTTGGAATAAAGGGTGTAATTGTTCCATGCCTTGACATGGGAACTGGCGTCAATTTTCCAAGCCACTCCCGCAGTCTGCCTAAGACTTCAGTCGGGGGCACCTACTGTCCGCGTGCTGCGGACACAAACGCCCCAGGTACAATGAGCGGGGCTCCATAAACCAACTCGGCTGATGAGGAGTTAAGATCCTCCTTGGGTGCCGTTCTTATCCCAGGAGGATCCAGGGTAGCTCATTCACCAATCAGGTCCCTGGAGGTGGACAAGCTGCCTATGCCTATGGAACCACTCCATCAGGCCATTGAACTGCAGGTGGTAGGCTGTCATGTGGTGGAGCTGCATTCCCAGCAGTCATGACAAAATATCGCAGAGTGCGGAGGTAAACTGTGGGCCTCAGTCAGAGGTGACGTGTGTGGGTAGGCCGAACCAAGATCCCCAGACAGAAATAAAAGCTCTGGCGCACAGGTATTTGGTTGTAGCCACACACCAAGTCAATTTGAGGGAATATCCTGGCCCCATGAAGATTAACAGTAAGTCCTGTATATGGGGCACAGGATAGTGATCTGCAGTGGTAGTGTTGTTGAGATCCCTGTTAATCCCCGCAAAGTCTCCAGCCTCCTGTGGCTTGGGCACCATATGTAGTCGGGAAGCCCATGAGCTATCAGACCTGTGTGTGATTCCAAGTTCCAACATTTTGTGGCACTCTTCTTTTGCAAGCTGAAACTTGTTGGGCAGCAGACGTCAGGCTCGGGCGTGTAGAGGAGGTCCTTGGTTGAGGATGTGGTGTGTGATGTCCTGTTTGGGTGTGGCAGTGGAGAACTGGGGAGTGACAATGTCCAGAAACTCTGCAAAAGTTTGGCGAATTCATTGTTCGAGTACTCCGTGACATCTAGGGGTAAGTAGTTTGGCTTTTCCAAGGTGGAAAGCCCGGAATGTTGTGATGTTCACCAACCAATGCCCTTTTAAGTCCACCATCAGTGAGTGGGCTCTGAAGAAGTTGGCAACCACCAATGACCAGGACAGAGCAGCAAGAATGATCTTCCTTGTGAACTTATTGTCGTCAAATTTCAGGGGTATAGTCCATGTGCTGTGCATACAAATAAAACTGCTATTCACCGCAGGAGCGCCAAACCTCCGCTCCTGGTATGGTGTCAAAGCCCAAAGGAGGAAGGACACCTCTGCACCCATGTCAACTAGAAATTCGCGATCGGAGAGTTTGTCCTTGACACAGACTAGGCTGTTATGGTGGCCAGCCACCATAGCCATTAGCGATGACTGACCATGGTGTTTCCCAGAAAAGTGCAAGGGGATCGGAGCGGCGAGCTCTAGAACCCCAGCATTAATGGTAAAAACACCAGGTTGTTGTCACGGAGTCATGCTTGTCCAGGGGAACGTGCACCCTCGAGCCTGGGCCTTTGGGTGTGACACAGCACTAATTTCTGTGGGCCTTGATGTGCATACAAATAAAACTGCTATTCACAGAATTACTGTATGGGCACCCATTGTTCAAGAGTCATCAAAGTTGTTGTCAGCCAGCATGAGGCGGATGTCTTCTGGCATATGTTCTAAAAACAATTGGTCAAAGTGCAAGCAAGGCCTATGGCCGTCTTACCAATGCCAATATGTCATTCATTAACTCCGAAGGGACGCGGTCCCACAAGTCCTTGATATGCAGGAGCCATGCAGCTCGCTCATGTTGTGAGAGACCATAAATCCAGAGAAAGAGGGTTTTTAGGGCTTCATATTTGCTGAGACCTGGTGGATTCTGAAGGAAATCCACTACTCGAACAGCTGTGTCCTGGTCGATGGCGCTTATCACATGCTAGAGCTTAGTGGCATCCACTCCTATCTTGTGAATGTGGAACTGCACCTCAGCCTGCCCGAACCAAACTTCAGGTTGAGTGATCCAAAAGACAGCAGTTTGAGCCAAACCTCTGCATTGTCCATGTTGGATCCAAAATCTGTTTGGGGCCCATTGGGTCACCAATGTAGCAACTGCGTTGCAGTGTGAAATGAAGAATGAGAAAATTATCAGACAAAGTCAGATCAAATTTCAGTAAAAGTCGTTTACTCAAACAGTCACACACAGGTGTTCCAAATTACATCATCCCATTGTGATCTCTTGACGCCACTCGGAACCTCCTGAACCAGTTCAATTAAGCCACCGGTGAGCTGTTACATTAGTATCATTTGTGTTTTCTTGGTATCAAGCTCATCATGGATATTTTTCTGTCTTCATCCTGCTACATGTTCTGCAAGTTTAATCATACCCAGTTTCTGAAGTGTTTCCCTCTCTGGAGATGTCATGTAACCTGCTGAGTACTGTCATTAATTCTTGCTTTTATTTCATATTTCCAGCAGTTACATTTATTTACATTTAGATCTCAAGTTAAAATCGCTGTCTAAAGAACAATGGCAGGTCCTTGGCAGATAAGTCTTTAAAGCCAATTCACATGCTAAAATAAGCCCATAATTATCTACCATATATTCCACCCTTTTTTTTTATTGGAGATCAGCCACAAAGTGTGCCATTGTCTCGTATGAAAAGTCCAGTTTGTCAAGTTTAGAAGCAGAGAGTGAATTGCAGAATTTTTTTGGAAATGTAACCATTGAACTCACAATTTTTTAGCAAACAGAGTGTATGATGTTGTAAGGATGTCCAGCTAAATGATTGTGTCAGTGTCTGCTGCTGAGAGAGGAAACCATTTCCTCACAGCTCACAGATGAATTGAACATATGTGACTTTGATAACAGTGGAACCCTGAGGATCCTTATTTTAACACAAATTGTCAGAAAACAATCACAAGAATTTTGAGGGGGGGGGGGGGTGTTGGGGAACAATTTGTGGTGCTAGATTTAAATGTTATCTTCATATCATAGAAAAGAATAACTCTTTGGAATAGATGGCACCATGTTTTCAGGAGACTAATTCCTCGATATTTCCACACTAGATTCGACACCTGTGAAAAATAATTTATTTATAGGCCATACTCACTTGTCTCTCCTTGCTGTACACAAGCAATCTATCTTCTTCTTTTGGGTGAAACACCAACGTTTCCACAGAGAAGAAAATTTGCTGCCATTGAAAGTTGGCTCCCTCATCTATACTCACAAAAAGGCTCTGATCACGATCATTCATTGATGAACTCACAAGAATTATCTGTAAAAGGACAAACAGAAATGGATAATTAATATACATGGTGGCCCAGGAAACTAAAAGTAGAATTTTTTAAATTCTGTGCATTCAATGGAGTGCCAAGACATTAGGTCAGCATTTTTTGTGATTTCTTAGTTTTTAATAGCTGGCCATTCATTTGTAACTTCAAATTCAGGCAGATGCCACCAGCAAAAAAACGTGGAACATCATCGGAAGCACAATTCTGAAGAATTTTCCAAAAGTATAACATCTTGGGGAGTATAATAGTAACTGGAAGACTTCTTTTGTTGAAGAAAATATCAGGAGCCAAATATTATTGAACAGAGACAGCAATCCAAAGAACCATTATTAAACATAATTTGGCACTGGGGCTACAAAAGGAAGTACAGGCAACCCATGCATTTCAGAGGGGTTGTGTACCGAGAAAACAATCCTTTTGGCAATTTTCCAGATTGTGAAACTCATATTTCCCATTGAATTTAATTTTGTAAGTGGAGATGAGATGCCCCAGAGTAGGGTGGCCATTCCAAAGGAGAACATGGTCATCGGTTACCATATAGTGCCACGCGTGCTGTTGTTTTGCAATACTATTTAATTTAAACAGTATATATGAATGTGTGTGTATCGAAACCGATGACCATGTCCTCTTTTGGAATGGCCATCCTGCCCAGGATGCTTTTCTTTCAACAGTAATGATAAACAACTATGGATTCAGAGCAGGGGCCACTTCGGGCATTTGCTATGGAAACTGATAAGGCAATCTCTTAAGTAGCTGCAGCTGCATTTGGAGACATAAAGAACTGCACATGCTTATCACCTTCCAGTCTCCGGTTTGAATTTTATAAAATGCATACAAAATGAAGATAAGATTGTTTCATGATAAAACTCACATCAAATAGCCTATCGCACAACAAAGGGAAAACCAGATTAGACCAGATGAGAGCTAGATAAAATAGGGGAGAAGGTACCTGAACATATACTATATAAGTGGGATGAAAAGCTGGTGCAACATAGGAATTCACAGTACTGCACCATCTGCTCAACATTTGGAAGAAGATTCACATAGAAAGGAATAAAACAAATGATCAACTACCAAAACTAAATTTGACGCAAAATCAACTAATCCCTTTCACAATAGATAACCTTTCCTTTAGAGAATGGGAGTGAAAGGGGATCAAAAGAATAGAAAATTGTTTTTTGGGAAATAAATTATTATCTTTTGAATAAATGAAGGACAAATATGGTATAACTCACAGTACAATGTTTGCATACCACCAACTGAAAACCTACTTGAAGGACAAATTGGGAAGCAGGCTGAGGTTACCAGAAGGAAGCAATGTTGAATATGTGATTACAAACACAATGATAATTAAAAGATTTATAACAAACATGTACATCAAACTGCAAGAGAAAGAGAATGAGGAAACAAGCTGTAAACCTAAACAAAAATGGGAACAAGATCTAAACATAAAGATAAAGAATGAAACATGGGAAAAGCTATGCTACGCAACTATGAGAAATACAATAAACACGAGGTTACACATGATACAATATAATTGGCTACACAGGCTATACACCATGCCCCAAAAGTTAAATAAATGGGACCCAACGGTATCAGACAGATGTTTTCGCTGTAAGAAGGAAACGGGAACAACAGTACATGCAATTTGGGCATGTGAGAAAGTGGAAAAGTTTTGGGAAGATCTAAACCAGGTATTAAATAAAATAACAAAAAGTAACATACCAAAAATCCAGAGAACTTTCTTCTAAGTAATATAAGAAGTAAAGAACTTGGACTCGATTTGGATGGAGCACAAAAAAGATTTATTATGATAACCTTAGCTGTAGCAAAAAAATGTATTATGTCAACCTGGAAATTAGAAGATAGCCTGAGAATACAGCAATGGTACATAGAAATGAATAAATGTATTCCATTGGAAAAAATAACATATAATTTAAGAAATAACATCACAGTATTCGAACAAATTTGGGAACCGTACATGGAGCACAACAGAGAAGTCCTACCGCGGACCTCCACTGCCTAAAATGACAGGAGAAGAAGACGAAATGAACTGACCCAGTGTGTAAAAGTAGAAGACACAAATTTCTTGTTTATTTTAATTGTGTGATGACATTGTTTAATGGGTTTAATGTATCATAAAGGTTGAACGTTGAGTGTGTGGGGAGGGGGGGTTGAAGGAGGGAGGGAAAGGGGGGAAAAGGGGAGAAAATGACATTGTGTATATTCAAGAGGGAAATGTTTGTGTGTATTTTGGTCAGTATGGTTCATAGTGTGAAAAATTTTAAAATTTTTTAAATTGCCTATCGCATTAAAAAGAACACATGCATTCAAGAAATGAGAGTTGAACAAAATAAAAAGACATTTGTTGCCTCCTTCGCATTTTGTGCTATTTAAATTTCCCTCCTACATCAATTTCATAAGAGAATTTTTTTTTTATTTTAGATTTTTGAGTAGAGATTTGTGAATTCTGTGAGGGTAAATTTCCATTCCCTGATCAGCTCTCACTGGTGAGGGGAGGGGGTGGGGGTGTTCACCTAAAGCCCTGATTAAAGTGAACAGTTAAAAAAGGAAGGAAATAGTTGATGCAGAGAGGGACCTGGAGGTAAATCGTGAGTTCAGGCTCATTCACCAGCAGTAAAGTGAAGGTATTAGGGGGAAAGGGTAAAGATGCACTTCAAGCACGGATAGATCAGGGAGGTTTATAAATATGCAGGAGGTTGAAAAAATCAAGGTGAATCTGTCACTTTACCTAAGATCAGCCAATGATGGTACAGTCAGTGTCGCGGTTACCATGGAGGTTAGCACACAATATTCCAGCACCAGCGGTGTCTGTAAGGAGATTGTACATTCTCTCTTCAAAATGTACTTGGGTGTAATTGGGTGGCATGGGCTCGTGGGCTGGAAGGACCTGTAACTGTACTGTGTTTATCTTTTTTTATTTAAAAATTCAAAGATTAGCCATGTTGAACAAATAGCAGAGTTGTTGCTAGCTGTAACTATATAACACAGCAAGGGCCAGGACCTTCAAGGCATAAGAATAGGGTCTCAATATACGAGTCCAATCTGCAGTAAACATATTACTTTACACTCTCTGTTTTTCAAAATCTCCCTCCACAGAAGGAAGGTGATGCTGACATGTTTTTGAAGTTATGGAAGAATTTTGGAAGATATCTGTGGAAAATTCAAGCAATTTTGCTTCCCACAAAACCGCATTTAACCAAAAACAAATCCTACAGACCTAAACATGATCATATTCTTTGGCTTGGCTTCGCGGACGAAGATTTATGGAGGGGTAGGTCCACGTCTGCTGCAGGCTCGTTGGTGACTGGCAAGTCCGCTGCGGGACAGGCAGGCACGGTTGCAGCGGTTGCAGGGGAAAATTGGTGGGTTGGGGTGGGGAGTTGGGTTTTTCCTCCTTTGTCTTTTGTCAGTGAGGTGGGCTCTGCGGTCTTCTTCAAAGGAGGCTGCTGCCCGCCGAACTGTGAGGCGCCAAGATGCACGGTTGGAGGCGAGATCAGCCAATGTGGCAGGCACCAAGAGATTTATTTAAGCAGTCCTTGTACCTCTTCTTTGGTGCACCTCTGTCTCGGTGGCCAGTGAAGAGCTCGCCATATAACACAGAAGTAAATCACAAAATTCTGTAGACACCATGATTTTCCGTTGAAGTAAAAACACCAAATGCTGGAGACGCTCAGCAGGTCAAACAGTGTCTGTTATGTGGCAAAGGCAAAGATACAGGACCGACAGAACACAGAGACAACTTTGTAGTCCCCTGTTTCCAAACCTCAGAGGATCATCAATGGTTACTGTGCTGGAGTCAGTAACTGTTCATTTGTGCAATTGTGCCAGTGCAATTGGGTCAGTCCCATTTCCCAGCTACTTCCCTCTATCCAGCACTTTAAATCGCCCTCAAACATTTATACAATCACATGTTGTCAGGGAGGAGGCAATCTTTCATGTTTTGGCTCTGTTAAGTTAGGCAAAAATAGGCCAAATTAAGAGAAGTTATTGCAACAAAGCAAGGGAATAAACGTTAAATGAGAATATCTAGGAGTGTGAAGGTACAGAAGAACTGTGAAGTGTAGACCCATTGGTCCTTATAGACGGAAAAGATGGTTAAAAATAGCATAAGGAATGTTTTCCTTTGTCAGCGGAGACACTGTCTGACCACATTGCTGGCTATGCTAACCCTATGTACAGTTCTGTGCACCACTTTACAGGAGAGATGTGATTGTGTGAGAGGGGGTGTAGAGGAGGTTTTCAAGAATATTACCAGGGCTGGAAAGTGTTAATAATAATAATGATATATTGTGTAGGTTTGGGTTGTTTTCTTTGCAAGAGAGTAGGCTCAGGAGACTCTTCAGTGAGGTGTGCAGAATTACTAAGACCCTTGATCTTTTTCTATTTGCTGTTGAGATGAAAACAACACATTTAGATTTAAAGCAATTGATAGGAAGATTGGAGGACAGGTGAGGAAACATTTTTCATCCACGGTATTGAACTCAGTGTCTGACTTGATGGCGGAGACAGAAACCTTCATTATATTTAACACGTGCAAGTATTTGTATTTGAAAGATGATGAAGCTGCTGCTGGCAGATGAGATAAAGTCGAGTATCTCTTTTACGGCCAGCACATGTACAATGGTTTGAGTGGCTTTCTTCTGTTTCATGGATTACATTTGATTCTATAACTGTGTCCATTTCCATCACCATCAGGCAGTAAATTCTCAACCACAGCATTAAAAAGAATTTCCTCGTGTTATTCCTGATTCTTTTGTCAGTCACTTTAACCAGGGGATTGAATATTACAAAATATGCATTCTAATTTTTCAGAGAAGTCCCACACAACACAAAGAGCTGTAGAAATACATGACTACGTCTGCACTGCATTATCTTACCTATGTATTTAAATTTGCTGTGAAGGCATTTTGCAAATGCTGATCAGAAGAATATTCTCCTACTAGGCAATTTACAATTACGCAAACTGCCTTGATAGGTCTCTGAAGTGGTAGTTCAATTTATTAAAAACACTCAAATTTAACCTTGACAATGAAAGAGCCTTATGTTGACTGTGTATTAATCTTATTGATAAATCACTCATCAGAAACTATGCTCTTTAAACAAAGTCCACAGAACTTGTTCAATAAAAATACAATCCACTTGGAATACTAATTCTACAAATCTGCCAGCAATTAAGTATTGTGAAGATGTAATTTGCCACCAACTCGGGGAAATATCTTTGGCATTCTGAACCCATCAGTTCATTAACAGCATTCTCTCAGTGGACCAGCAGTCAGCATAAAATATGAAGATCTCAATAATCTAAAATGTGTTTAAAAGTGCAATTTATTTTAATTAAGATATTTCAATGTTTCCAACACTCCATAAACCTAAAAATTATGGGTTGGCTACCTCGCTGAAGGGAATTAATAATTTGCATGATAGAGGTTCACAATTCAAAGCCGAGGATTGGAACTGGTACGAACAACTCTCACTTTGTCTCTTTCGGCTCAAGTTCTACACATGGGGTTTTCTTCTTATGAATGTGAACAAAGTGGGAAGAGACACATTGTGAACTTCTCAGTTGAAACCATGTTCACCTGGATGTCGCTGGCACTGAGGGGCTTCAGTTAGAAGAAGAAACTAGATAAGCTTGGACGAGGACAGGAGGCTGAGGGTACCTTTATGGATGTTTATACAATCATGAGGGGCTTAACCAAGAGGGCTGGCCACAGTCATCTCCCCCTAGAAGGGTAATGTAAAAGGAGAAGGCATAGATTTAATGTGAGAGAGGAAAGGTTAAGTTTCAAATTTTCAACTTTATTTACAGCACAGTAGAGGCCAATTCCAGCCATTTAAGAGCATAATGCCTAATTACGTCCAAATTAACCCACAGCCCCAGTAATTTTGAAGGGTGGGAGGAAACTGGAGACCCCGGGGAAAACCCACACAGACACTGAGAGAACTTACTTACTCCTTATAGACAGCGAGGGATTCAAACCCAGGCTGGTGGTGCTGCAGTAGAGTGGTACTAACTGCTACGCTAACCGTACCATCCATTTATGGGGCACCTGAGGATCAAGCTTTTCACTCAGAGGGTGGTAAGATGGTGAGTGAATAGAACAGAACCCCAGAGGAAGAGGTGGTAGAGGCGGGTACAATTACAGCATTTCAAAGACATTTGAACAAGTGCATGAATATGTATTTAGATAGATATGGACCAAAAGCAAGAAAATGGCATCTTGGTTGGCATAGATGAGTTGGGCCAAAGGACCGGTGGCCATTCTGTATAAGTTTATGTCTCCATATAAGACCTTTAATATGGTCAAAAAAAGGAAACCAGAGAAGTCATTGTTAATGTCATCCAGTGGGAGATTGCCCAGACATAGGTGTTGCTCCCCCAATTTGCGGGTGGTCTCAGTCTGGCAGTGCATAAGACCATGGACAGACATGTCAGCAAGGGAATGGGATGGGGACTTGAAATGTGTGGCCACTGGCAGATCCGCGCTATTGCAGCGGACAGAGCCGAGGAGCTCAATGAGGTGATCTCCCAGTCTACACCCAGTCTCTCCAATATAGAGGAGACCATGACAGGAGCACCGGATGCAGTTAATGACCCCTGCAGATTGATAAGTGAAGTGTTGCTTCACTTGGAAGGACTCTTTGGGTCCCCAAATGGTGCTAAGTGAGGAGGTGTGGGTGCAAGTGGTGCATCCCCTGCGGTCGCACAGCTAGGTCCCAAGGGGATGATGTTGGGGGGTGGAGGGGGAGGGAGTCACGAAGGGAACAGATCCTGCAGAAGGTGGAGAGGGGAGGAGAGGGGAATATGTTAACTCATACCAGAACAATAAATTAATTTTCCCCATGGTGGATTATTAAAGATACAGGAGTGCAAATATCTTTTATAAACATGAACAAACACATATGTTCAAGAAAAAATGAACATGAATCACATACTTCACAAATCCTGATAAATGGACATTAATGTGAAGGCAATTGTTCCATTTCAGTCACTAAATTGATTTCAAGGAGAAAGTTTAAACTTATCTCTTCACTTCATGGCAAAATTACAAGTGGAAAAAACAGTTTACCATCACAGACAACTTATTGAAATTCTATTCATTAATTTGAAACTTGTCTCTGTTAACGTACGGGTGAATGCTCTTACTCTGTCGGTAATCGCTGTTAGAGTGTTCACATTACATGAGAATAAAAAGGAGCAATAAATCTCAGCTTCCAAAATACTGATGTGATGCTGACATCGTTATTGCAGAACAAAAGCAAAGTAACACAGATGCTGGAAAATCACAACAGGAAGAAATACAGGTGGAAATGATCAGACAGCTCTGTGAAGAAAGAAATGGAATTAAATAATTCGGCAAATAAACTCATGAGATGCCATTTACATGTCAACTGGTCCTCTCTTTCCCGCTGAAGCTGCCTGACCTGCTGAGTTTGGCTTTGTTGATTCGGGACTAGGTCAAACGCTTAGTATTGCATTTACAAATCAAACAGTGCAATGAAAGTACAATCAAAATGATCCCAAAGAAATAAAAAAATAATTCCCATCAGTTTTACTTTTGATGCCATTTGCTGAAAGACACATTTTTCCAGTCTACCCTTTGCTAAGTAAATTCAAATAATCTGCATTGATGATTAAAGAGCTAAGAAAAGGAATGGATAACTGATTAAGACTAAGCAGATTGCATTCTAACTTTTAGCCCCTTACCATTCTCACATGTTCTAATGGAAGACATCAGCCCAACTCATCCACGCTGACCAAGTGGTCACTTTCAGCTTGTCTAATCTGCCTGTATTTGGACAATATTCTTCTTAAACCTTATTCATATAGCTGTCCAAATGGTTTTTGAATGTTGTCATTGTGTCCCATTCCATAGGTTCATTTGGCAGCTTGTTCCAGATATGTACCACCCTCCAAGTGAAAGATGACCTTCAAATCCCTGTTAATTCTCTCCCTCACCTTAAACCTATGCCCTCTTGCTCTAGAATCATCTACTTGTGGAAAAAAAAGACTATGAGGATTCACTTTATATCATGGCCCTCAACCTCCTACACTCCAGAGAAGAAAGATGCAGCCTATCTAGTTTCTCCCTGAAACTCATGTCCTTGAGTCCCAGTAGCATCCTGGTGAATTTCCTCTGCACCCTTTCCAACTTAATGGCATCCTTCCAATAGTTGGGCAACCAGAACAGCACACAGCACTCCCTCCAAGAGTGGATTCACCAACAAGTTGCACAGCTTTATCATGGTGTCCCAATGCTTGTGCTCAATGCCCTGTCCAATGAAAGTGAGCATGCCAAATCCTTCTTCACTCTTCTGTCCACCTGACTTACCACCTTCAGGGATCTATACATCTTTAATCCTAGCACACATGCGCTCTCGCTTACTCTCTCTCTCTTTCTCACACACACACACACACACACACACACACACACACACACACACACACACACACACACACACACACACACACACACACAAACACACACACACACACAACACACACACACACACACAACATTCCCCAGAGCTCTGCCATTTACTGTCTAAAGCCTGCCCTGGTTTGTCTTACAAAAGTGCAGCACCTCACACTTCTATGACAAAGATGATGCAAATATCTCTTCAAGGACCTCCAATTTCATCCAAAGCTTTCCACAATGTCCAAGAAGGCACCTGATCAGGCTTTGGGATTAGTCCATCCCTCAGTGCTCCAAAGCCACCAACACCACCTCCTAGTATTTTGTATCCAGTCCAATATATCACAACTTATTTGCTTCAGCTATGATTTTCTCCAAAGTAAAAACTGATGAGAAATATTCTTTTAAAGTCTCATCCATTTCCTGTGGCTCCACACAAAGATAGCCATGTTCACCTTTTAGGCTTTCATGGGACCAATTCTCTTCATAGCCACCATTTTACTTCTATAATCTGTTTAATCTTTTGGGAATTTCTTTTACCCTCCCTGCCAGATGCATCTCATGCTCTCTTTTGGTCCTTCAGATGACTCTCGTACGTACAGTTCTTCTACTCACCAAGGGATCTGTTTGAGGTGGATTGCCTAAACTTGACTTACGCCACCTCTTTTTTTCCTGATCAGAGCCTCAATATCCCTTTGTCAGTCAGGGCTCCCAAAACTCGCCACCTTTGCCCTTCACACTTACAGGAACATGCTGTGCTTGAACTCTTGCTACTTCACTTTCAAAAGCCGCCCCTTACCTGTGAACAGCCTCACCCAATCAACCTCTACAAGTTCCTTGCCTAATTTGAGCAGTGATTTCCATTATTTTTCCCAATGGTAAGGCACAAGCAAAAATGAAATAATTGGCTTTCCCCCAATTTAGGACCCTAACATGGTCCTAATTCATGTTTCTCTGTAGCTATTTTAAAACTAATGGAGCTATGGTCACTGGTCCCATAGTGCTCCCCCACCTCCTGCCAATTCAGTCACTTGCCCTATCTCATTCCCCAACAGGAGGTCCAGTGTTGGGTCCTTCCTGGTAGGGTCCTTGATATATTGAATATTTATTGACTACCTTTTATTGTGTGTATTTATTGTCTTTTCAATGCAAATTATTATTTAGTTGTTGTATTTATTTTACTGTTGTGTAGTTGCTGCTGCTATTGTGTTATTTTACAAAGTATCTGCTTAGCTGCAGCAAGTGAAAATTTAATTGCAGATGTGCATTGTGCAATGTGTATGACAATAAACTCAATATACTGAGAGGCAGGTTTTCTTGGACATATCCAAAAAATCCACCTTGTTCCAACCTTTTGAACAACAGATGACTCAATAAATATTAGGGAAGTTAAAATCTTCCAACAATACTAGCCTAATATTCTTTAAGCTATCTGCAATCTCTGTACACATCTCTATTTTCCATAGACTATTGGAAGGCACCTTATAATATAGTTCCTTTCATTCTTTTCTTGTTTCTGTTCTATACATACAGCCTCACTGGATAATCCTCCAAATATCTTCTCTCAGCATTATGGTCATTTCCTCATTCATCAAAAAGGCAGCCCACTTCCTTTCTTACCTGAATCTCTATTACATCTGCAGTAACCGTAAACTGAAAAATCGAGGTGCCAATCTTATTTTTCTTTCAGCATGTTTCTATTATGGATATAATATCTCAGGTTCCCAAGTCAATCAACATCCTGAGTTTGTTTTCCTTCATGTGCCTCTTGTATTTTTAATGATGGGCCTTTGACTTTGTCGTACTCCTGTCTGCCCTGCTTTCTAACCTTTCCCTCTGGGACAACAATATTTACCCTCAAACTCTCATCTGTGACACCTCTGTCATCTTGATGCAAACCTCCTTTCACATCACTCTGTCGAAACAGTGCAAGACTGGAAAAGAAAAATGTTAAAACTATTCAACAAATAGTCCCTCTGCAGGACCAGGTTTACTACTCTGTGGCTTCTCAAGGATATCTAAATTTCACAATTGGACATAAAGAACTATAAAGGGGGGAATGTTACTCTGCAACAGTTTGTGAGTATTTCATTTTTGCTTATGCCTTACCATTGGGAAGAATAATGGAAATCACTGCTCAATCAAGCAGGTTAGTCTAGAAGATACATTTATGGTCAGAAGGTGAAATTTTTCAGTCAGGAGTCGAGAGCTAACTTCGCCCATCAAGCAGAATATTTTGTCACAGGTTTCGCTATGTTCACCAGCCTTTTTATTATGCTGGCATCACAACTGATATCAAGTGTCAAAATTGCAATGCTGTGGTTACTCACTTGAGTTAGATCAAGATCGTGTTTATATATCACAATTTAATTTCTTAGACCTCTAACTCCCTTTCTACAGTGCATGTGTACATACAAGGTACAAACTGTACTTTGTAAACCATAATATTTCTCATAATGCATAGATTGAACTTTTGAGGATTAATTTTCTAATTAATGTCTGTATGACACCCCTTTATACATTCTGCATGATTCTGGAATGTGAACAAATGTCTGCAATTATATGAAGCTATTAAAATGGGAATATCGGCAGAGTGTTTCACAGAGACAAAAATAGACCTCAAAAACCTAGAAACACATTTTTACGAGAAGGAAATTTATCAATATAATAGGCTCTCTAAGTAGTGGAAGTCAAATGATTTGGGAAGGGAATTCAGGAGTGTAAAAACAAAGAAGTTTGAGACATGATTGCTATTCTAACAGCTCCCAAGCCAGTGAACCCAGTCACCTCGAGAGGATCCCCTTCAAGTCATGCATCATTCTTGATTTGTAAATACCTTACTGTTTCTTCATTACTTTTGTGTTTAAATGCTGGGATCCAAACTCCAAAGGCATCGCTGGCATCCCATCACCAGAAGTATCGCCCCACCACCGAGTTAAGCACAATTAGGAATTAGGAATGGGCAATAAATTTCTGAAAATGAATAAAGAGATGGAACACAGGAAAACAAAAATACATCTGTGTCCACACTCAGAAGGACTGAAGCTTGCAGTTAGTTGTCATTATAGAGTTGCAGAAAAAAGGTAGGAGTCAAACTATGAAGGGATTTAAACACAATCATGAGGCTGTTCAGTTTGAGACACAGTAAAAGTGGAACTGATGGAAGTCAACAAGGTTATTGAAGTATAGAATAGAGCCAGAAATCTTGGAGGCCCAAAATGAACACTGGACAGTAGACAGCCAAACACCAGAATAATTCAGATTGGAGATGGAAAATAATGGCATTTCACCACCAAGCTGCACATGCTTAGCCTTATATTACATCCAAATACACCTGACAATTCCTTACTACCTTTAGCTGGAAAATAGGAATGATCTATCTTTAAACATGCGCTTTACACAGTTAATATGAAACAATAGAATAGAATTGCAATATTACACATTTTATACCAAGCGGTAATCCAGTCAAAAAATAGACTAAAATCTTTCCAAAATTTAAAAACTGTTTTCTTGTCAACTGATCAAATGAAAAGCATATCTTTTTTTTTACCCTGCTTTCTCAAAGACAAGAACATGACAACATCATATCTTGAATGAATTTCACATTACTATAAACCTAAAAAATATTCTTAGTGATCTATATACTGATTCATTATTAAAGAATTTGTTGTAAGAAATAAATTAAGACATGTGTGGAATTATCTAGACAACTACCCAGGGCAGGCTTGTCACAATTCCTGCATAAAACAAAATTCTAGCCAATACAACATACAAAAGTTCTTTCAGATTAATATTAAATAGTCAAATTCATTAAAGGTAGAACAGTTTGATGGGACTGAATATCCTCCCCTGGTTCCTATCATTCGTCTAGATTATGAACAGTTGTTGCCAGAAATGGCCATGCTGTTGGTCGAGTCTAGAGATGAGGGGATCAAGTTCCAAGGAACAAGACTAATCCAGAAATCTGTATTCTCTCTGGACTCTGCTCATCTTGTTTACTCTGTGAAGTACAGTCATTTGTGAAGATAATTAATGTCAATGTCTGGTTTGATTGGTTATCTTTAGTTCTTAATAGTGAAAATTTTGCATTTCATCATTTTGAAGACCATTAGGATACATCAATCAACCCCACGCACCTAAATACTATTGCTGCTGCATGGTGAGAGCAGGAATAAAGGTTGCAGTTTCTTAAGAAAAGAGTGGCCTTGGTGAATTAAGTGCAACAATCGAATTTATTTATTTCCTTTCCCATTAACAGATGGCAAACAAATTGGTATTTAATTTTTTTTACCCAATTATCTTTATGCCTAATCTGAAAATACTTTTGTGAACACGTAAGAGTAAAGCATCTGAAATTCCAAATCTTGTTAGCTATTATGATCTTACTATGTTTACTTGGATCTTCTCTGGACTTTCTGTACTTAGCATTGTTCTCCATTTCATATCAGTCTTTCTCTGTTTCATTTTAATTCCTAGATCAGTGGTTTTCAAACTTTTTCTTCCACTCACAGACCACCTTAAGTAATCCCTATGCCATAGGTTGTCTGTGATTACTAAGGGATTGCTTAAGGTGGTCTGTAAGTGGGAAGGGAAGGTTGAGAATCACTGCTCTAGACCCAATTATTACTGAAATGTTTGGCTTGAGAAAAATTGGCATTGGCCCATTTCCTTTTTTTTTGAATATTTTATTTATTCAACATATACAATATCAAGTAGTTAATAATAATATACCATAGTAACATAACAGAATGTCAACAAATATATGCTGAAATTATATATAAAAAACACAAACTAAAATCTAAGATCTAAAAAAAAACTAATGACTACAAAAAACTAAACCCCTTATTAACCCCCCCCAAACTAATCAAATCCCAAAACTAAAGTATATGATATTTCACTATAAAATGATTATGAATAATTAATTCAGATTGCATCAGTTGACACTCAGAGACCTCAAAAATATCATAAAATTATTATACCTTCAGGGAAAACTTCACTGATCAGGAAAAATACATTTTTTAAAAAATTATTATTTTAATTTCATTATTTTAGCATACAGACCCCAAATTTGCAAAAATAAAGAATATTTATTCCTTAAATTAATCGTAATTTTTTTCTAATGGAATACAGCTTTGAATTTCGGCATGCCATCTTTCTAATGTCAATGAAACATCGGATTTCCATGTTACAGTGACACATTTCCTTCAACTTAACAAACTTTAATTGAAAATCTGACAGCGATAATTCCAAATTTCCGAACAAAAGTAATTTAGGGTTTAAATGAAAGTTCACTTCCGTTATCTGTTGGAAAAATTATTGATAGAAACCCAGAAAGGGTTAACCTTTCAACAAGACCACAAGGAGTGAAGAAAAGTTCCAATTAGAATAAAAAGAGCAATCCCTATCCTTAAAATGATTCTTCTCCATATTTTAATTGGATTAAAATCTTTCATGAAAGATAACAATGTTTTGGCTGCCTTTGATTTCACTATATTTCTTGAAGATTTATCTAATACAGGTTCTAGACAAAAATTAAAATCACTACCCACCAAAACATTTTCATGTACATTTACTAAATTTAAAAATGTATCCTGTATAAATTTGGTGCATAAATATTCAATAAAGTCTATTCTTCAAAAAATATTTGACAATTTACTATAAAATACTTTCCTGCCAGATGCGTAATTACATCTTGAATTTTAACTGTTAATTTTTTACAAAATAAAATTACCACGCCCCTAGCTTTAGAATTAAATGTAGAGAAAGCTACCTGGCCTACCCAATCTCTTTTCAATTTTAAATGTTCACTTTCAGTTAAGTGAGTCTCTTGTAAAAAAAACAATATCTACTCCTAATTTCTTGATATATGATAAAGCCTTCATTCTTTTTATGGTGTATTAATCCCATTAATATTAAAACTCAATATCTTAACTATTTTGCCCATTATTTCCCAAATTATTATCATACTGGCATAAATACTTTCAATATAGCTGGATATTGCAGCACAAATCTGTAACCGTTATCATATAAAACCTTCTTAACCGGATTAAACTCTTTCTTCATCTTCAAAAGAGCTTGACTCAAATCTGGTTCAAAGGTCCACGTTCTTTAGCTCTCCTCATTGCCAAACCAAGTATCTTCTCTCTATCTTGATAATTTAAAAATCTGATCAATATGATTCTCTGATTCCATCCCAGTTTTGGTTGGAGAGCTCTATGGGTTCACTCAATCAAAATTCTTTCTTCAAAGCAGTAACAGAGTACTCATTAACATTTGTTCTTTCCACAATATATTGAACTTCTTCACAATCATCTTGAATTCTTCTAATTTATCAGCCCTTTGTGAAATGTTATTTTTTGATTTGGTCAAGTCAATTTTTGCTTGTTGTATTTCTCCAGTTAAATTTTTTAAATGATTTTCCATTGCATTTGCAAGTTTATCAATTTTAGTCTCAATTTTATCCATTTTTTTCTTTAAAAACTTTGGCTTGCCTTTAAATTCTTCTTCCTCTATGTTTGGATCTTCCTTTTCAATTGCAGGATTATTAAAATAATTTTCTATACCAGGTAAGTCTTCTTCTTCTTCCTCTACAACTGGGGCGCAGGACTGGCCCTTTAAGAGGGGTGAAGATTTTTTTCCTTTATTTTTTTCATCCACAGCGCGCATGCGTGAGGAGTCCTGCATGTGCTGTGCGGACACACTTTTCCCATCGGCGCCATTTTTGTGGAGAGCTGCAGGGATAGCTCTGTGAGACGGTCCCTCTCTGGGGCTGTCTCCAGCGACTCCAGGAGAAACTCCAGTGGCTGGCTTTGCTGAGAAGGTAGGCTCAGGTTCTCTTTCTTTCCTCAGTTCATGTTTTTCTTTTGGAATAGTTTTTAGAGTTTTTTTCTTTTCTTGGTGGCATTTTATTCTCAATTGTCGACACTTTAGAAGAACTTTAAAATAACTTTAATAGTAAAAACTTTACTTAATTAGTTCTTTTTTAAATTAAAATCCCTGGGAGTCATAAAGGTGCTCTGTGTTCCCTACGGCATCATGCGACCTCCTCCCATTCCCTTTGAATTTATGAAACCGTGCACATAACGAGTCACGAGTACGATTAAAACAGTGGTTTTCAAACTTTTTCTTTCCACCCACATACCACCTTAAGCAATCCCTTACTAATCACAGAGCACCTATGGCATAGGGAATCCTTAAAGTGCAGTGTGAGTGGAAAGAAAATGTTTGAAAGCCACTGCTCTAGGTCTTTAGATGTTCAAAAGACTCCAGCTTTGGTACACTTCCTTTAGCTCTTGTGAAAATGTCTCTCCTCAGTTGATCTGCTGTCTAAGTGATTTTGATGGAGGCTATCGCAACTCTTTTCCTTCTGAAAACTGAAAGGATGAACTCAACAATCCCCTCCCCACCCCCCACTCAACAAAATGGACACCCCATTACTTTTTTTTAATTTCCAGAAGAGTCTTGGAGGTGAATCGTACCTATTTTCAGTTTTGAAATGCACAGAGATGCATGTTTGAAAAAAAGACTTTATTCTAATTAGTTATCAGTTACACAAGATACCATTCCAATGGATTGAGGTTTTTTCCAGAAATGGTAAGAAAAAGCAGATTAAATGAACACAAAAGGCAACAATAATTTACAGCCAAGTCCTGTAATTTCCTTGAGGATATAGCCCTTTCTGTACCATCAGAGAGCTACGTGCATTCCTCCTTCAGTTCATTTGAGTCAGTGAATAGAACAATTGATCATGAGCAAGATGTGTAAGGGATCTCTTCCAGAATTCTTCAATGCTTCCTTGAACTGGTTTCAAAAGTGTTATTGTTCATAAATAATTAAGGAATTCGCTTCACTGATGAATGAGGGACAAGCTGCTCTCAAGCGCATAATGACCCTCTTCATCTGCAAAGCTTCACTTTACAAGTTTGAGGAAAAACCTTTGCAGACTCTGACTTGGCTCAAAATTCTCCACAAACAAGTCTACTCCATCGCATTTCTTTTTAACATTCAGGCTGCTGTCACAAGCCATTCCACAGGGTCTGGTGTGTGAGACACGTTGTGCAGTTACCTTCTGCATGGCTGACAGGCCCTCTGCCAAGAAGGGGGGGCATGTGCAGGCATTCCCCCCCACAAATGAGGTATTGTGACCGCCCCCCCCCCCCTCACCCACAGCAGTAGCATTACACTCGCATCACTAGTCTCCATGCGATATGTAGTGCTGTTATGTTGGAGGGAGGGGGAGGTGTGACGGTGGAGGCGCATGGAGGAGGTTCAAGGTAAATAGGTAGGCACCACCACCTCCCCTCCTCCGCCACTGAGCGAGTTTTCGAACATCAGATTGTGTCCACCCCCCGCAGTTACCCTAATGCCCTGTGATTAGACATGTTATGACGCCATCCCTGATGACTGAGAACAGTTGCTGCTCATTTATCTGACTTTAGTGCCTTAAATCACTCCATGCTACAAGCCTACACAGGCAAGGCCCCTTAATTCTTTCTCCACTACATCGATGACTACTTTGTTGCTCCTGTATGCACCCATGATGAGATTGTTGTTCTGGACTCCTTCCCCTCCCATTCTTCCATCTTTCTCGCTCAGTCTTTATTGAGATGCCTGCCTGCTTTGTGCTTATACTGTACATTGAAGAAGGACTCAGGCCCGAAATGTTGGTAATATAGCTTTACTACCTGTCGACCCTGTGAGACAGACTGAGTTCCTCCAGCATTTACTGTGTTTTTACTCCAATCACGGTGTCTGCACACTTCTGTGTTTCACTTAAATAACATGCCAGGATGGTAATTTGCCTTTTTTTACAGGGACTGGTAACAGAGTGTAAAAGCTTATCACACTGCAGTTGGATAAATTGATTTAAGGGCTTCTGCCTGTTTCTAATTATGTGAAAAAAAATCAATAATTATTGGTTTTATCTGTCAGTGGGCAATGCAGGCAACCTGAAAGCAAACTAAGTGGTTTAGAAGGTGTGCATTGAGCAGCTGTATCCCAGTTAGATGTTAACACTTGCCTGGGAAGACAGTGAAACCCTGTCAAAAGTTCCGATTCAGCTCCGAAACCAGCACATGAACTCAAATGAGTTTTTAATAGATCAATTTCTGAATTACAGTGCGTTCATTAAGCAGATTTTAAATGTCACTCCTTTGGTTCACATTGCAACCCCAATTTTAAAGATAAAGAGGAATTTTGAAAATGTTCCATTCCACGTCTAAGCTTGATCCATTGGGATTGCAGTATCCCTCAGAAGTTCATTTATCTTTGAGAATGACAGATTCTAAATTTTAAGCAGGATGAATGTTCATTCTAATTTCTTGGAGAACATGGAGTGATCATTTTCCCTGTAAATTTAGATGTTAACAAGCCTCCAAAGCAGTTTCAAACCCAAAGCTAATATATCGATTTTGTCCAGGATGCCAGACAAGAACAGGAGTAAATGCCAGGAAAAGTTGAGGTATGTTGTGCAATGGATTGCAATTAAGTTCATTATTAGTCATAGAATCAGAGGAGAAAGGGCTGATGGCCAGAATGGAGCAAAGATGTGCAGATTGCTACATGAACTAGCTACTAAAAATTACTCCTAGTTTAGATGGAGGTGGAAGAACTGGGAAGGTGGAGGGGTGGTATATTGGAGAGAATAGATTACACCAGGAGTTCTCAACCTTTTTCTTTCCACTCACATACCACTTTAAGTATTCCCTATGCTCTGTGATTATTAAGGGATTCCTTAAGGTGGTGTGTGAGTGGAAAAAAAAGGTTGAGAATCACTGGGTTACAAGTGGGGAAAAGAGGTTGATGAGATTGTTGTGTGGACCAGCATAGATTCAATGGGCTAAAGGACCTTCTCAAGGTCATGAGGAGGCACGAAGATAGGTCACTTAAATGCTATGTCATCAACATATCAGTGCACATGTTCAGATGCCTCCTGGCACCAGCCGCTCATCTGATTCAGAAGCAAAATCACAGACTTTGTAATCTATTGAATAAGTACCTATTTTCTTCTGCAAAATAAGTTAGATTCATGAGAAGTCATTGATCTATTTCACACTAACTACACAGCAGAATTTCTAAGCCACCATATTTGACTGCTCTTTTCATGCTTCAGGCTCAAAGGGGAATTCTGAAAGACCGCAGGAAGCTTTTATGGAAGTTACCAGTATCTCATCAAAATTTACCACAGAAATTCTCAAAGGATGACAGTTTCAGCAAGTAAATCCTGCACAAATCCATTTTATTGGAAATCTTGATGAAAGATCATTGACCTGATATGTTACCACCCCATGGAGTAGAACTACTTCTCCTCTGCAGGTACTGCACACCTCTCTGCGGACCTCCAATTCTGTATCAGTAAGCCTATACTACATCTTTGCTTGTTCTTGAGCTATCTTGCAACATGAAGAACACACCTCATGTTCACTGGAAGTGACTACAAGCAGCCCACATGTTCAAAACCACCTCATTAGTTGCTAAATTAAATCACTTTAAGTAACTTCAGGCAAATTCAGGTTATGGTAACCAATAGTTGGGACAAAGATTGCAAACTGAAACCAAACTTTCAAATGGACATTCCTCATTAGGGGAGTATCCAATTTGCATCTGTTTCTCGTAGTTCAGCAGAACTGGGACTGTGCCGAATCTGAGAAAGACTGCCGCAGGGTCAGTTCTCGTGGAAAGGAGACTACATCTGAGAAATTAATCTTCCTTTTACATTATTTAAACACCGAACATCAAGAAAAATTGATTCCTATTATCCAGGGCACCATGCACGGTATGAGTGAGAGAGTGTCACTTTTGTTCAGTGTGCATAAGCATTCATCAAATCCTCCACATATGCCTAAAATTCAATTGCCTCAAGCATGAATGAACAGGGATTGTACATTGTAGCTTGCTCTGAGCCAAGTCTGGGAGAGAGGTCTCCATAGCAGCAATTGTTTCCTGACACTTGGCTCTGCAGGAGAAAGGATAAATAGAACCAAGCTGAAAAGGAATAAATACTTCCACAAATCCACACAACCTTAGTTAAGTGTAAAATTGGCAGGTCCCTGCACAGCTATCCTTATTTCATAGCTATGTATGAATTTGGTTGACATTGTGTCATGGAGGTCAGTCACACAATTTGGAAGAGTATAACCTGTGTGAGCCCATTCTTAACAATGTGGATACATCGAAGTTGATAATATAATCATGAGTTTATCATCAAACACATTGTACAATGTAGATACACACCAGATTTCTTACTTCCTCCAGTTGAACAGGTACTTATAAAGAAAAACTAATTGAATTAAATTAAAGGAGACTATGAATATTCGCAATAATTGTAGTTCAAAAAAGTAATTTGCAATAGTTGTGCAAACAGTTCACGATTAGTGGAATGAGGGAAGGTTTAGCTGTTGGAAATAAATTGTTCTTGAACTTAGAGGTGCTGGTTTTCAGGCTTCTGTATCTTCTACCCAAAGGAAGCAGCGAGAAGAGATTGTGTCCAGTATGATGGGGGTCCTTCATGATGTTGGCTGCCCTCCTGAGATGTCTGCAATGGATGAGTGGTCAGAGGCTACAAATGAACATGGCAATGCTGACTACCTTCTGTAACCTTCTACATCCTGACCCCCTGTATTACCAAACCAGGCTGTGATGCAATTAGGCAGAATACTTCCCACAGTGCACCTATAGAAGTTTGACAGAGTATCTAACAACATGCTAAATCTCCTCAAACTTTGCAAAGTAGAGTTACTGGTGTGCCTTCTTTACAGTTGCCTCAGTTTGCTGGCTTCAGAAAAGGTCTTCTGAAATATGGACTCTCAGGAACTTAAAGGTTCTGACTCTCTCCACCTCCTTCCATCAATATGGATAGCTACATGCTCCCTGAACCTCTCCTTCCTAAAATCCACAATAACCTCCTTGGTCTTAGTGGTGCTAAGAGCAAAATTTTTGTCCTGACACCACCCAGTCAGGTTCTCAAGAAGGTGGAGAAGGTGATGTCCACTCTGATTGGAGTCTGCCAACAAGGAGGTCGAGGATCCAGTTGCAGTGGGATGGACAGTCTTGGGTCCTGTAGGTTGGTCATTAGTTTTCCTGGTATGATGGACTTGAGCACTAAGCCATTGTCAATGATCAACAACCTAATGTCAGTGTTTCTGTGACTTAGGTGATCTAACACTGATACCAGCGAGATGGCATTTGCTGTAAACCAGTGTGATGATAGGTGAACTAGAGTGGAGTCAAGGTCCTTGCTGAGATAGGAGTTGATTCACTCCATAACCAACTGCTCAATGCACTTCTTCACAGTCAATGTCAGTGCCACTGGCCAATAGTCATTGAGAGTCCTCTGATCACTGTGGCAAAAGGTTGAAGATGTCCATAAAATCTCCAGCCAATTAGTTCACAAAGGCTTTAAGGACATATCTAGGTAGATGGACTGGGCCAGACACTTTCCAAGAATTCACCCAACTGAAGGTACTGTTTACCTCAGTTTCAAAAACTAGGACATTGGCACCAGAGGCTGTGGGAGCTCGTGAGGGTTCTTGATTGTTTTCTATTTTGAAGCGAGCATAGAAAGCATTGATTCATCCAGAAGCATTGTACTGCAGTTAATGTTACTGTCTTGTTTTACCTTATAGGATCCAATGCCATGCAAACTCTCCCACAGCTGTTTGGCACCTGTCTGAGACTCGAGTTTGTCTCTGCATTGGGGATGTCCTTCTGGAGATTGTATCTGCCTTCCTGTAATGTTTCAGAATCTCCAGGCCTAAATGCCACACATCTGTTCTTCAGTGGTATAGGGTGGACATATGGACCTCACTATTGAGATGAGACATAACATTCATTAGCATGGATGAATCCAGAAGCTCTAAAGATCAACCCTGATCACTACTCTGCAATGTAGATGGAGGCTCAATAAAAAACACTCCACCTGATGGTCTGTGCATCCCAGCTGTTGACCTTTCACTGCATAAGTGAGGGTTCCTAGTATCAGTGTTTTTTCTTCCACCAGTAACTTGAACCAGTATGTCCAGGTGTCTTTATAGAAACCTTTGTGGTTACTCAGACCTTGAGGGAGACTAGTATAGAAATTGTAGGGGCCCTGGCAGATATATTCAAGCTGTCCTTAGCCAAGAGTGAGGTGCTAGAGGATTGGAGGGTAGCTCATGTTGTCCCATTGTTTAAAAAAGGCTCCAAAAATAAACCAGGACATCAGTAGTAGGTAAATTATTGGAAAGAATTCTGAGAGATATTTGGAGAGCCATTGGGCTGATTAAGGACAATCAGCATGGCTTTGTGCGAGGTAGGTTGTGTTTAACACATCTTGCTGATCCCACATGGGAGGTTAGTTCAAAAGGTTAAGACGCTAGGAATCGATGGAGAGGTTGTAAACTGGATTCATAATTAGCTGTGTGGGAGAAAACGGAGAGTGGTCATGGATGGTTGCTTCTCAGACTGGAGGCCTGAGATCAGTGGTGTGCCTCAGGGATCGGTGCTGGGACCATTGTTGTTTGTTGTCTATATCAATGATTTGGATGATAATGTGATACATTGGATCAGCAAGTTTGCTCATGAGACAAAGGTAGGTGGCATTGCGGACAGCGAGGAAGATCTTCAAAGCTTGCAGAAAGATCTCGACCAACTGGGAGAATGTGCCAAAAACTGAGAGATGGACTTTAATGCAAACAAGTATAAAGTGTCGGATTTTGGAAGGGCAAACCAAGGTAGAATGGTAGGGCACGGAGGAGTTCAGAAGAGCAAAGAGATCTGGGAATGCAGATACATTGTTCCCTGAAGGTGACATCACAGGTGGACAGGGCTGTAAAGAAAGCTTTTGGCATCTTAGCCGTTATAAATCAGAATTGTGCGAGTGATACTATCATTTGTCACTATAATGTGCCCAGAAGTAAGCTGAAAACTTGCTGTAATATAAATTCATCCATGGATTGCATCTCCCATAGACTGGGGCTACTGGGAATCCATTAGTAGGTTCTCATTCCTTTGAGCCCAATGGGAAGGTTTCCTTTGGGTTTTTTTTCAATTACAAGTGGGCAGCCTCTGCCACTTAATCAGTAATGTAACTCGATTGTGTAACATACTCATTTGGATTCTGAGCATGGAAGCAAACCAAGTGGTGCAACTTATCCAAAAATACACTGACACAGGTCAAGTGTCCATTGTTTAAAGACCTTTGGCTAAATTCTATAGATGCAACAGCTGCAAAACTGTCAACATTAGCTGTCACCTGCATTATAAAACAGATACAAATTCAAGGAGAAATGTATGCACCTCCTAACACAGACGTCCTTCGTTTCTAAGAAACACAAAAGCTGAAGATGCTGAATCTATTTATCAAATAGTCTTGAATAACATGTTCAGAATGAAGCGGCGCCTGACCATTTCTACCCATGGATGCTGTCTGACCTGCTGAGTTTATGCAGCAGATCTTTGTCCCCTTAGTTTTCTGTCATTAATTCCGTCTGATATTGTATAGTCTTTCCAAGTGCAATTTTATGAATTCTGATGAACACTTTATCTATTTTATCAACAATTCTCACTCATTAAAACAAAACCCTGAAAATTGTGTGCTTAATTGCATGAGTGCAAATGAGCATGGAATGGCCTGCTCAGATTTAATTAACTGCTTGTAGAAAAGCACAATTGTGTGTATTATCATTCTATTTAACCATTACGACAAATTTTAAGATATACCAATACAGTAAAACCCTCGGAATCCAAAACCAAAGAGGATTGGTAGATGCAGGATAAGTGAAATTTTCCAGTTGCCTGAGATTGTGTGAAGCGTACTGGTGAACTGACCGCTAAGGGTGCCAATTTGTATTTTTTACCTACTTATTTTCCATGATTTTTTTTTTGCCTGTTGCGTGAGGCTTGAATTCCAGATCAGAGGAATTTTACTGTATTATGTTTCCTTTATGTCAAAAACATGTTCATGATTATTTTGGTTTCTAGTTCAGTCCCATGTGTGTGATGGCGTTTGAAAATGTCAAAGAATGACATCAGAGGAAGAGATGAAGATGTGAGCTTTGTCAGTTATTTTTCCTGGTGTAGGAAGAAACCTATCAGAATATTTTTTTAGTTAAACAATAACGACTGCAGATGATGGGGTCGAGTATGTATTGCAGAATATTTTCCACATGGATTGAATAGAATCTGTGGCTGGAATGATCCATGTGGAACAACAGGGGTCCTTTTTTATTACTTCTAAATTCATGTAATTTTTTGTTGAACTCTGCTGGTTATCAATAAAAGTGATTGGGCAGAAACCACTGCATGAATTTTTCTTTGGATGATTCAATGCAATAAAAATTGTACAAAGTCAGAAAGGAATAGAATGATGAATCAGGTAATTTTTTTAATTGGGTACATTTTATGTTCAAAAGGGCAGGTGACCCACCACATAAAACCTTGGATTCCAACAAATCATCAGTCTAATATGGCCATAGGATGTCCAAATATGCATAAATGTATTTTGATCAGTAAATAAAAGAAATTGTATAATGAAACTACCACATGGTACTTGTCAAAGTATTTGTCAATGTATACTTTAAAGTGGCAGCCTCACCAGATTGTAGTTGGGTTTGACTTATTACTCTAATCGGTTATCCGTTAAAAGGAGCATTAACACCAGAATTCAGCTTAATGGCATCACTTGCAATTTTGTCTTGGGAGGAGACCTATGTTCACAGTGGACTCAACTACAGCAAGCCAATCATTGAACGTATGCTCACCAATAACTAACACTTCTTCACAAATGTTTCAAGCATGTTCTGGAGGGGGATGCTGGCAAGGCTGACATTTCCACTCACCCCTCTTAACATGGTCCCTGAAAAAGCCAGACCACCATTCTCTTGGCATTCCATCTTCATTAAATGCTCACCTCTTATGTACAAATCAAGAAACGCTACTGCTGGAATTCAATAGAAAAATGGAAATTGAATGGGTTACAAGAGAGAGACCAAATGAACTTTTAGCCAAATTATAATGCACCTGGGTCAAATCTCTACTCTCTTCTCCATTAACCTCCACATTCAACTACCTTGTCCTTGTCTCTTCCGCAATGTTTAGAATTCCCACCAGCATGGGCAGGCTTCTCTGCCTTCAGTCTAACTGAATGCAGTGAAACCTTTTTCAAAATAGGCCAAAGTTTATAGAGGAATATCTCATGGGTGATGAAAATAATGGTGTGCTTGTGTGCTCCATCGTGCAGTGGTAGTATGCAGAAGGCACACACTAAGTGACTAGAGCAGTGGTTCTCAACCTTTCTCTTTCCACTCACAGACCAATTTAAGTAACCCCTCTGCCATCGGTGCCTTGTGAGTAGTAAGGGGTTACTTAAAGTGGGCTGTGATGGAAAGGGATGGTTGAGAATCACTGCTCTAGACCCAACTGTTACTGAAATATTTTGCTTGTGAAAGATTGTCATTGGCCCATTTCCTTTGGAGTTCTGAAACCATGCACATAATGAGTCAATTACGTACGATTAAAACAATGGTTTTCAAACATTTTCTCCCATCCACATCCCACCTTAAGCAATCCCTTACTAATCACAGAGCACCGATGGCAGAGGGAACACTTAAAGTGGTACGTGAGTGGAAAGGAAAGGTTGAGAACCACTGGACTAGAGCCATTTAATACAGATTGAGTAGTGAAACTGAAACATATGATACACAATCTCCACAGCACAGCAACTCACACATTTGGTGCTTCGCAAAATGTCAATTCTATTTTTCATTATATTTGACCTCTTCCTCAGCCTGCTCTTGCAAACATGATTCATTTGGGAGGAGGGGGGGGGGGTTGAGAGATGGCTACTAAGCAGACTGAATACTGCATAAAAGATCTCAGATGTCATCCCCTCCTCACTGACACCAGAGTGTTAATGGAATGTTACAATGCAGCTGCTATCCCTTCGCATTCAGCGGCACAGGCTGTCAACGTGCAGAAATCATAATCAAAAACCTTCTCAAAACCTAAGATCTAAAAAAAGATATTCAAGCACGGATCATTTTTTGAGACAGAGTTAAGTACAGTAATTGCAATGCAATCAATGTAACAGTAAGGCTGATTTTTATTATTTCTATTTTTGAGTTTCCTCTCTAATTCATTTATGTCCGCCCACATGCCTGTCAGTGATGTTTGGGAACTGTCTGCAAGGAAGTAAGGTGAAATTGCCCGGGGAAATACAAGTCACCAACTACATTTTCTCTTGGTCCTCAGTGAAAGCTGCTCACCTCCACTTGACACTCTCCTGAACAGATGAGGCAGGTTAGTAACTGAATGCCTACAAAACATTTTGAAAGCTTATTAGTTAATTTGAAAATTCTCAGCCAGACTAGAAACTGGCCTAGATCTGTTGACTCCGGCTACAATTTTTTCTCCTTATCAGCGGGATTTCAATATAGGTCTTAAAGAAATAAAACTAGGACTCGAAAATCAGTCTGTGAGCAAATCCATTCAACTAGCCAGTGGCAGGCCATCGACTCACCAGCATTCACCCTTGCCCTGACATATTTTCCCCACGCACTACCTGTATAAATGCAGTAAAAGAAAATGTAGCACTAGTAAGGTTTCAAAAGACCACATTCATAGTACTCTGCAAACTAGTCAAGATACTAGGTGTATGGAGCTAAACAAGGTGGTGGGGCCGAGTGCAGTACGTAAGAGCGCTGGAGGAACTCGGCAGGTCGCGCAGCATCCTCACGAAGAAAATAGGCAATTAACGTTTCAATCCTGAGCCCTTCATCAGGAAAGTGTAAAAACAGGTGCACACTTGAATAAAAAGGTGGGGAAAGTGGGGGGGGGGAGGAGGAGAGGAGAGAAGAAATGAAAGGAGGAGGAAGATTAACATACAAGAGGCCATAGGTGAATACAGGTGGGAGGGTAGAAAAGAAAGAAGCTGAGAAGTGAGAGGGGAAGAGGGCAGAGGCTCGATACTTTCCTTCAAATCATCTTGGGAGAAGCGTCGATAAACAGATGTCAAAGTGGGAATTTCTGTACGAGTCCCAATCAATGTGCTACTGAGTACTGCAACAGGTTGTGCAGTTGAATGCGTGGGTGGAGAGCAATGGTTCCAAATTCCTGGGACTTTCCTGCAACCTGTTAGAAGTAGAAGAGATACACAGAGAAACTGCAGATGCTGGAAATATGAACTTAAGCAAACTCTGCTGAAGGAACTCGATGCTGCTGCCGAGTTTGTTAACTTGAAGCAGAAAAGAATTGTATCAGCAGGACATGGTCGAGACCTGTGTTGTCTCCTCTATAGCATGACTTTTCTATAGAGGGATGGCACATGAGACCATCAAAGATTGCAAAGTGGATGTTTATGTTTTTACATTTATATTTGTCTTAACTTAGGCTTCCAAATATTAAGTATACAGAGGAGAAAAATGCAGGCCATTTTTGGATGAAAATGAAAATTATAAAGGATGTATATTTGGAGACTGTTAGTTCATTTGATTATAGAGTTATTGGAGTTAATGTCGAGCATGCAGAATTCCTTAATGTTCAACAGGATTAGTGACCAAGATGTTCATCAGTATCTGCAGAGGCATGTTAATTAATGAAGCAAATGACCATTTACATCATGGTTTTCCATCTGCATAATAGGTAGGACCTGTGCTCCAAGATCAGACAGAAGTGAATTAGCTTTGCTCTGAATTAGCTTTGCTCTAAATTAACTCTTCTTTTTCCACATGCTGCATCAACAAAAAAACACCAAAGATATCAGGTAGGCCAGTACTGGATAGAAGTTGAGTCTTAAGCTAATGGTAGGTGCCAGTGCAAGGGATGGATACTCCACGTGTTGAGTTGAGAGCCTGCAATTGGCAGTAGGGTGCGAAAAACATGTCAGAAGTATGTGACTCATGGTCAGGGTTAAGATGTGTGGTCGGCAAAGGATAAGAATTGTGGAGGATTGAAGTAGGCCCTTTATGCCTGTGCAAGAGCCATACAAAAGGCTGGCTGGGCTCAAATGCTTTGCTTCAATGCCACAAGATGTAATTTCTCCCAGCAGGTATCCTCAGGCCTAATTTTTTGTGCTGTTCAGACATGTCAACCCATATTTAAGTATAACAGGTGCAGCAAAAATAAAATAGAATGGAGAGTATACTGAGATCAGCTCAAACAGAGCAAGGGCCACAATGGGGATGGGTTTGTGAGATCAAGAATTCACATTTAACAATCAGAGATCCATTCAAGAGTCTGATAACAGCAGGAAAGAAATCTGGTGGTGCATTTTCAAACTCCCTTACCTTCAGCATGATTGGAGGGGGGAGTGTGACTGGGGTGGGATGGGTCCTTCAGTACGTTAGTTGCTTTCTCAAGGCAGCAGTAAAGCATAGAGAGAGTCGATGGAGGGGCGGTCAAGTTTCTGGTGATGACCTATACTGCATTCGGAACCCTCAGCAGTTTCTTCCAATCTTGGGCAGAACAGTTCCCATACCAAGCTGTGAGAAAGCACAGCATCCCCTCTACTTGCGCAGACGCCTGATTCGGCATGTCGACAATGTATCTTACCAATATTTATAGATGCAGCATGGAAAGTAGCTAGCTGCATGAGAAATTACATGGGAAATGCCTCATCCACACAGGCCTGACTTCCAACAGCGCCTGGTCAAATTTACAGAGTACATGAGTTCAGCATTTCACTTCTGATAAACAAAATGAATATTCGACGTGCACAGGACTGAACGAGACAATATCATGTCACTGAATTTGTAGGCAAGCATGTTTCCACATCAGCAAGGCAAGAGTTGAACATGGTACTAACAAGGTAAAATGCATCACTTCTCAGTGGATGGACATCTGGGTAATAATGATCCAAATATGATGAACCTTAAAATCGAGTCAAAAGTGGACAAATAAAATTCAAAGGGGAAGAGAGCCAGTTTTAATGCATTGAGAAGGAATCAGGTCCATACAGTGTAAGAAATAAAGAATGTTCAGAAAATTCTGAACACTGTTTATGAATTTTGGCTGCTGATCCATGAAAACTACCTGAACATTTTAGATATAACCTCTTTTTGTGATTTCCTGTCCTATTTTTAACATGCTTCAAGCATACAAAACCATGAAGTGTCATCATGTCATTGAAAGTTAATTGTCTGCATTCGCACCCAGACTTTTTCCCTGTTGATCCTGATGCAGTCAGTGTCGAACATGGTGAAAGGTTTAACCAGGACATCGTGACCATGGAAAAGCAGTGTCAGGGCAAAAGGAATTCATCAATGCTGGCCGACTATTGTTGGGCACAGACACGAGAGGCACCAGATACTCATTTTACAAACAAAAATCAGCAACAAAACATTTTTAGGTCAGTTGAACGAACACAACGTGTCAGCGTCGTTATGCGATTGAACCTGCTAAATTCAATCAAAGTTCATTTAATGTTTCTCCAACTTCCTACGTGAGACAGCAAATCTGAGAGTATCTTTGCGTCCATCTTGAAGTTGTCTATCTTAATCCCCAATTTTTTTTCAGGAAGCAAACCTTTTGAAAAAAGATTGTTGTCCAGTGTAATTTAAGTGCTCATCTATGTTCCCATGTGAAAAGATGGAACCTCCAACGTGAGGGGTTTGGAAATAGCACAGAAGAAAGAGATTAAATTGAATCTGGAGAAGATATTTTAAGGGAAATTTCAGTATGAGCATACACAGTGGTGTCACTAGGGTTGATGTCACCCAGTGCGGTAACTCATGGTGTCACCACACCCGCCCCCCCCCCTTTCATGGACCTCCTCCCAATCCAGATCATACAGAATCCTTAGTAATTTTTTTGTACTAAATCCTACTCGTAAATCGCAATTCCTGGATATCACCACAAGATGTAATTTCTCCCAGCAGGTATCCTCAGGCATAAAAGGTAAAGGTAAAGGTTTCATTATGGTCACGTAATACTACATTTAGAATGTAACATACATGAAATTCTTTAACTTTTGCTGACTGTAAGGCAGACAGAGAGTCACCAATTTGTCCAGCACCCCTCACAGGAACCTACAGCACCTGGTGTTCCTTGGTGGTTTCTCTTCCAAGTACTAACCAGTCCTGTGCCAGTTTAGCTTCTGATAGTAGTGAGATAAACAACTAGTAAAATTAAAATTACACTTTTAAATTACAATATCATACGCACAGCCTAAATGTATTTACATTTATATCGTTTCATGTGGTTAAAATTAAAATTTGGTAAGAAAACAACAGAATTCGTAATAAAAATGTTTAAGAACTGCTTCAAAATTATGTTGATTTTAATGTTAAAAATTATAGTTATGAGATACATGACTAATTACCACAATATTGTCGTTAAAACACGAGAAAATTTGACAAAAGCAGTGATTATAAAAACACCAGCAGCAATGAAAACAACAGCGCGTGCTTGTAGCGCGAGCAGACACAACCACATGATTAGAAGCGTCAGTGTAATTGGGTAATAATGACAGCTCTGACTGGAGTGCATTAGAAGGTTCAAAAAGTAAATTAGCATAGAGTTTTAGCCTTGTAGGTATATGAATACATGTAAGCTGGGCTTACGAAAAGTTTTTTTGTTTTATAACTAACTATAGGGATTTTTTAATCAAAAAATAATAAATTTCTGTTGAAACACTGCACAAGAATTTTATAGACAATCATTTTGGTGTCACCTGCTCTAATGGTGACACCTCGTGCGGTCTGCACCCCTGCATCCCCCCACCCCCACCCCCGCCACCCCCTAGTAATGCCAGAGAGCATACAGAGAACAGAAATAATCAGTGTACAATGAAGAGTGGAAAATTGACAAGCAAATTGAAAGTCAAAACAATAAATAAAATGAAAGGGATCCCAAGAAAGCTTTAAAAATAAAGATAGCAAAATTATTGCAAAAGGAATGATAGGATTAATTGGGGAAATAGAATTTGGTTGAGGAGATTAAAAGGTAAGGTAGTGAATTGGTTTAATAAAATATTTTTTAAAAATTATACAACTAGAGATTGCATATGTTGGAATCTAGGAGGAAAACAAAAAAGTTGGAAGAACTTGTTGGGACAAGCAGATTCTGAGGAGGCAGAAGGTGCCAGTCTATATATATGTAACAAGATCCTGCAGGGGCATGAAGAGGGAAGAAAGGATTGTTAGTGGGGTAGAGGCTGGTAAACTTTAGATGGAACCAAACAGGGAGAGACGATGGGTAGATGGAACCAGGTTGAGGTGGGGGGGGTGCGTTGGAGAGGTGACAAAGGGAGATGATAACTGAAGTGAATGTGCACTGGAGGAGAATGCAGGAGCACGGATTATCTGAATTTGGAAATTCAATGCTCATGCCATTTAGTTGTTAGGAAGGGGTGTATGGAGTCACAAGAGAGTGATTATTTGAGAAAATAAAAACAGAGAATCAGGGAGTTGGAGGGTGTGCCTGTTGGTGGGATCACATTGGAACTGGTGGAAATGGAGGACAACCTGTTGAATGTCGAATCTTTGAGGGCTAAAGGTGAGCACCAGAAGAACTCTATTGTTGTTCTGCCTGGGAATAAGGGGAAGCTATGTTGTTCTCAAGAATAGAAGGTCACCTTGAAAGCTGATGCAGCAAAGACAGAGGAACTGAGAAAGAGGAGGAGGACACCCTCACAGGAGGAAGAGTGAGGGGAGGTATAGATGGGGAAATCTGTGGGTTTATAGAAGATGAGAGTGCTAAGTCTGTCTCCTGAAATTAAAATCAAAAGGTCCTGGTAAAGGAAGAGAAGTGTCAGAGAGAGTCCACATGAATTTGATGGCAGGCTAACAGGTAAGAGGTAATAGGTACATGCAAGTTGAAGCATAAAAGACAAAGAAATAGATAGGGGAAGAGGCTGCGGAGGTGGAATATAAAGTGTTGTTCCTTCAATTTCAAGTTGGGAAAGGAGATTAAATTGTCAAATTCTGCTTGAGTGTAAGAGGCAGCACTGATTCAATAATCTATGAAGCAGAGAAAGAGTTGAAGGGGGGTTGGCTTGGAACAAGAATTGTTCCATATACCGAAAAAAGATAGGCCAAGCTCGCGACAACGCAAGGGCCCAGGGCTACAACTTCAGAAAGTGGGAGGACTCAAAAGAAGATGAAGTTATTTTTAGTGTAAAACAATAGTGGGATCTCATGATACCTTTGCAGCAAAATTAAAGTGAAGGAAGGTGCATAACAGGTTTTCATCTCAATAGGCAATGCTATTAAATGTATTGATTTGACTGGGAAGCCAATTACATTGCTAAGAAAAATAAAAATAGAATCTGGGGGAGCTGCCTACAATTTTCCAAGCTGCTGAGTTGTGGAAATAGTTGGTTTTGAGGTCTTTAAATGTTAGATCCACATTCAAAAGAGAAGGCCCAGTGCACAAACTGTCCTAATGGCTTAAAAACCCACACCAATTCCCACAGTTATATTGACTACACCTCTTCCCACCCTGTCTTTGGTAAAGTTTCTATTCCTTTCTCTCAATTCCTCCGTCTCCAGTACATCTGCTCCTAGCATGAGGCCTTCCATTCAAGGGTATCTGAGATGTCCTACTTCTTCAGATAACGCAACGCCTTTACAGTGCCAATCATCGGGGCCAGACTGCAATTCAAATCCTGTGCTGTCTGTAAGGAGTTTGTACGTTCTCACCATGTCTGTGTGGGTTATCTCTGGGGGGCTCTGGTTTCCTTCCACCCATCAAAACGTAATGGGGGTTTAGGTTAATGGGGTGTAAATTGGGTGGCATGGACTTGTAGGGCCAAATCGGCCTGTTCCAGTGCTACATGTAGGAAGGAAGGGAAACAAGCAGTCATGTGATGGAACTTATAGGGATTAAAGTGGAGGTGCGTGCTGCCTTACAGCGGATAAAGGTAGATAAATCCTCCGGGCCTGACAAGATATTCCCTCAGACCTTGACTAGTGTAGAAATTGCAGAGCCCCTGGCAGAAATAGTTAAAATGTCCTTAGCCATGGGTGAGGTGCCAGAGGATTAGAGGGTAGCTCATGTTGTTCCGTTGTTTAAAAAAGGCTCCAAAAGTAAACCAGGAAATTAAAGGCTAGAGAGCCTGATATCAGTCGTAGATAAATTATTGGAGGGTGTCTTATGAGAATGGATATACAAGTATTTGGACAGCCAAGGGCTGATTAAGGATAGTCAACATAGCTTTGTGTGTGGTAGGTTGTGTTTAACAAATCTTATCAGGCATGTGAGTGAGGTTAAAAAAAAAGAAAAGAGCTGAGCGATTGCATGAGCCATATGGCGGGGGTCAAGAAGTAGAAGAACCCCCATTTGGAAAATTTTTGAAAGTTTACACACAAAATTACCAGTTTCAAGCCTCTTTTATTGCATTTCAAAGTAAAAATGAACATTACAAAATAATGTGAAAATGCCACTCATGTAACATTTTTATTATTTTTACTGACTTTGAAAATGTTTATCCTTACAGTGATTTATCAATTTATTCTTTTCCTTTTCCATGCCTTTTTGTTACCTTTATGATGTGTTTGCTGCTTACTTCCACTTTGTCTTAACTTTCAGAAAAATGCTGGTCGCTGCCGATCACTGACACCTCCCCACTGATGCCCCATCCTACAGGGAGACTGAGGTTCTTGCTGCCGCCAAGAGCCCAAGGTCCCCGCTGCTGCCGCCGGGAGCCCAAGGTCCCCGCTGCTGCCGCCGGGAGCCCAAGGTCCCCGCTGCTGCCGCCGGGAGCCCAAGGTTCCCGCTGCTGCCGCTGGGAGCCCAAGGTGTGGTACTCAAGGTCCGTTACACTTATGCTCGAATGCAGCAGTAAGAAGATCAATGGGCCCTGATGCGAGCTCCTGAATCCAGAAATCATTCAAAAACATGGAATATGGATTTTAAAAATAGGAAGTCTGCAGAAATGTGGAAAACTCACATGACTGTGGTTATAGAGTTTATTGAGGAGGTTACCAGGAAAGTTGATGAAGGAAAGGCTGTGGGTGTTGTTTACATGGACTTTAATATGGCCTTTGACAAGGTCCCACATGGGAGGTTAATTCAGAAGGTTCAGACACTAGGTATCCATGGAAAAGTTGTAAACTGGATTCAAAATTGGCTGAATGAGAGAAGACAGAGAGAGGTGGTGGATGATTGCATCTTTGACTGGAGGCCTGTGACTAGTGGTGTGCCTCAGGGATCGGTGCTGGGACCATTGTTGTTTGTTGTCTATATCAATGATCTGGATGATAATGTGGTAAATTGGATCAGAAAGTTTGATTGGAGGTGTTGTGGATAGTGAGGAAGGTTTTCAAAGTTTGCAGAGGGATCTGGGCCAACTGGAAAAATGGGCCAGAAAATGGCAGATGGTATTTAAATCAGACAAGTGTGTGGTGTTGCATTTTGGAAGGACAGGCCAAGGAAGGACATACACAGTAAATGGTAGGGCACAGCAGATCAAAGGGATCTGTTAATACAGCTAAATAATTCCCTGAAAGTGGTGTCACAGTTGGATAGGGTTGTGAAGACTTGGACTTCATAAATCAAAGTATTGACTTCAGGAGTTAGAATGTTATGGTGAGGTTGTATAAGACATTCATGAGACCACATTTGGAGTATTATGAGTAGTTCTGATCGCCAAACCACAGGAAAGATATCAGTAAGATTGAAAGAGTTGCCGTGTAGAGTTAAAAGGAAAGATTAAACAGGTTAGGATTTTATTCCTTGGAGCGTAGAAGAATGAGGGGGGATTTGATAGAGGTTTACAAAATTATGAGAGGTATTGACAGAGTAAATGTGAGTAGGCTCTTTCCACTTAGATTAGGAGAGGTAAATAAAAGAGCTCTTGGCTTTAGGGTAAAAGGAGAGTCATGGGAGTGTGAAATGAGCTGCCATCTTACATGGTAATTTCGGCCTCTCAAGTTTTAAGAATAAATTGGATAGATACATGGATGGGAGGGGTCTGGAGGGTTAGAGAATGGGTGCAGGTCAGTGGGACTAGCGCAATAATGTTTTGGCACAGACTAGAAGGGCCATATGGCCTGTTTTCTGTGCTGTATTGTTCTATAGTTCTAAGTCTAAATTTTTTTTTTAATTAAATAAAAATATTGCCATTAACTCAAACCTCCTTCCCCATTCCTTTATCATCCCTGGCCTCTTTCCTTTTCTTCCCAAGACAACAAGGACATGGTTCCCTCATCTTTACCTATCAGACATCCAGCCTCCACATTCAACATTTAATATACTGTAATTTCTACCACCTATAATGGGATCCCACCACCAGATGCATCTTACTCTTCATTTTCCATAGGAATGGCTCCCTCTGCAACTCCCTCATCCAGTCATTCCTTCCCACCAATCGCCTGCTTACTACCTATGCATGTGTCTGCTCCTCCCTCACCACTACTTAGGGTCCCAAAGAGTCCTTCCAAGTGAAGCAACGGTTCACCTATGAATCTGTTGGGGTCTTTTAGTGCATCCAGTGCTCTAGAAGTTGTCTCCTCTACATCAGGGGAGACTGGGAAATTGCTTCATTAAGCAAGGCCCTTCCAGTGGCCAACTATTTTAATTCCATATACCATTTCCATACTGACATGTCTGTCCATGGCCCCAGGGCCTCAAGTACTGCCAAGGTATGGCCTCCTGAAAATTGAAGGAACAACACTTTATATTCCATCTCTGCAGCCTCTTCCCCTATCTATTTTTTTGTCTTTTATGCTTCAACTTGCATGCACTTATTATCTCTTACCTGTTAGCCTGTGTTACGTAGAACATAAAACTCTACAGTTGGTCTTTCAGCCGACAGCATTGTGCTGACCAAATTGCCTACTTTAACACCTGCCTGGAATTTCTCTACTGCATAACCCTCCATTTTTTTCAGCTCAATGCACCTATCCAATAGTCTCTTCAAAGGTCCCATTTTACTTATCTTATACACCTCTGCCAAATCACCCAAGGAGAAAAGACCAAGTTCACTCAACCTATCCTCATAAGGTAGGATTTCCAATCCAAGCAGCATCTCTTCTTCACTATCTCCATAGCATCCACATCTTTCCTGTAGTCAGGTGTCTCCTGAACTGAACATTATTTTCCAAGTGGTCTTATATAGCTGAAATTTTACCTCACAGCTCTTGAAATAAATCTCACAGTTAATGAAGGCCAGCACACCATATGCCTTCTTAACAAGACTCTCAACCTGTGCAGCAGGTTTGAGTGTTCTATGGATGTAGGTCCCAAGACCTCTCAGTTTGTTCACAAGCTCAGAGTCCTCCCATTAACATTGTAAACACTTCACATGTTTCTGAGTTAAACTCCATCTGCCACCTCTCAGCCCAGCTCTTCACCCTATCAGTGACCCTTTGTAACATCTGGAAAGTCTCCAGACTATTCACAGCCTCAAACACCCAAACCCACCCTTCCACTTCTCATCCAGATCATTTATAAAACCCACAAAGAGGAGGGATTGCAGAGCAGATCCCTGAGGAATTCCTCTGGTTACCAACCTCCATGCAGAATATGAACCATCTACAGCCACCCTCTGCCTTCTCCGGGCAAACCAATTCTGTATTCTATGTTCATCTGTTTCCCCTCCCCCCATCTTTATATTCAGACATCTGTCTGATTTTCGTCACTCCTGAAGAAGGGCTCAGGACAGATGCTGTGAGACCTGTTGAGTTTCTCCAGCATGAATACTGAACAGAATCGTCAGAATATGAAAATCAACTGCAATAATCTGGCACACTGGGAACTGCAGTAGTACCAGATTAGCAGAGTTTCTGGATGATTGGATATTATAGCCATTAATATCTCAATACAAATTTAATTCACTTTTTTAGATGTTACACGGGGTTAGAATTAATGTAGTGGTAAACCGGTTAAGTTTAAAGGGAGTGTTGGGAAAGGGGGGTGCTGGTGAGTGGAAAGGAAGTGCAGTAACTGGTGAGTTGAGGATAAGTATGGAATCTGATGAGTAGAAATGTGAGTATATACTGAAGCCTTCGTTAGAGCGGAAGCTGGGCAAAATCATTTAGCGACTTCGAGGGCAAATAATTGCTGAGCAAGTTATTGGAAATAAAATAAAGTTAATTAAATTGGACACTGTGTAATCTGCTGAGATTCTCCAGCACTTTAGTGTATTAAAATGTATCAACAGTTGACAACATTAAAGTGAAAAAATTCAAAATTTTTCCCATGCCCTAGAACTGCAATCAAAATGAAAGGAACTTGAAACCAACACCAGGGTCTGACCTGGCACAGGACCCAAGAGACAATTCTGAAAAAAAATGCAGAGCTCTTCTATGGCGAGAATACTCTGGGGAGCAGTGGAATGAAATGACATTCAGAACTCCAAATACAACAGCAAAGTCCAGGGCTTCCACATCTGACAGTACACGCAAGGAAGTTCTGGATACACAATGGTTTAAAGGCCAAAACTGCCAATGGCCCACAAGATCCAGCCCATTAAGTGTATTCAAGGAAATGACTGATTTTTGGACGACAGGGTGTGATCCATTCTGGGGATCAGGCAAGAAAGGAAGAGGAAGTTGATCACTTAATTAATCAATGTTACAAAAACTCAGCAGCTGCAGGAAGAGAAATAGAATTCATGTTTCATGTTGAAGTCCCTTCACCAAGACATCCATGACCTTTACTGAATGAGCAGATTTCAGGTTTATTGTCAGAGTACATAGATGATGTCACATACAACCCTGAGATTCTTTTTTTTTTGAGGGCACGGCAGAATTATCACTTATTGGTAAAGAAAAATCTGACTCACGTACACATGTAAACAAATAAAGAAATTTAAACACCCTGTGCAATATAGAGAGCAAAAAACTCAATAAAGTGTTCAAGTAAGAGTCCTTAAATAAGTCTCTGAGTTTATTGTTGAGGAGTCTGATGGTGGAGGGGTAGCACCTGTTCCTGGACCTGGTGGTATGAGTCATGTGGCACCTATACCTCTTTCCTGATGGCAGAAACAGAATGAAGGAACATTCTTAAGGGACTCAATGGCCTACTCCTACCATTTCCTTCGTGCACCCTATATAGTTCCTTTGCTTTGAATGGTGTTGGTCCAAAATAAGTTATGAAGAAATTAGTATGAAACAAAGGTCTGAAAGAATATGGCTTAATAAATGAACCAATGGTTTTCGGCTGTCTGAACAGCAGTGATAATTTGCAACATGCTACTAGAGGGAGAGGTTGGGGAATCTGAGCAAGCATGTGAGGGCATTGGGAGTAAAGATTTATATTGAGAAGTGGAAGCACCAATAAAACACAAATAAGGACAGCATGGTGAATGTAGTGGTTAGCACTTTGCTGTTGCAGTGTATGATGCATTGAAGTGCGAACAAACAAAGCTCAAACTACGAAGGCTGTACTACAGGCTTTAATTATCTTAAAATGACACAAAGTTCAGTATCCCTTCTGGCTCCATGCGCTACTGTCTACACAAGGATCAGCGCGAGCCTTTATATGCGGCTGGTGATTGGCAGGGAGTAGATGGAGCCAACCTCCCAGGCTCCCTCCCTGCAGGTACAGTGGATTGCCCCCTGCAGTAGGCAGGTAGGAATGCAGGCAGTCACAGACAGTCCGGTGTTTGTATCACTACACAGTGCCAGTGACCAGGGTTCAAATCCAGCACTGTATGTAAGGAGTTTGTACTTTCTCCCCATATCAGTATGGGTTTCCTCCACAGACTCCAATTCCTCCCACATTCTAAAGACGTTCAAGATTGGTAGTATAATTGGTCACATGGATGTATTTGAGTGGTGAGGACTCGTGGGTTGTAAGGATGTGTCTCTAAATTTAAAAAAAATTCTAGCATTGGCTGTTTGAATGAAATCCTGGTTTTGAACTGTGATATGTGCTAAAGGCAAATAATTTTTGACCAACATGATGATGGCTGAGGTAGAACCTAGAATAAATAGAACATCTCATAAAGGTACATAACATCCAAGACTTGGAATTATGCTTTCCACAGTTTATTTTAAACAGTATCATATAACCAACAAAAATGGCCCACGACATCTATGGCCTGGACAACATTTGAACATGAATCGAGAACTGAGAACTAACATACAGATGAAGCAATGATCAGCTCCAACAAGAGAGTTTTACTGTATATACTTGTGTAATAGTTGATCCTGTGTAAGAGTTGATCCCCTCATTTTTGGCCCAAAAATCGTGAGTTTTCCTATTTTTGCCTGCCCATCCAAGCTCACCTGACTGCAAACCCTCACCTCAGCCACACTCATCTGAGCTCCCGATGCCTCTAATGCGGACTTACCACCCAGTCCCACCCATTCAACTTCCCGACGTCCCGGCCACTGACTCTCTATTAGGCATCAGCCGCCAAACTATCCGAGCTCGATACCCCAAACACAGATTTACCACGCAGTCCAAACCATTCGAGCTCCCAATATCTTGAATGATGTAGGTACTTACTGCAGTCAAAGGTACGACCCATATAAAAGTTAACTACCCCCAAAGTTGACCAGAAAAATTGGTCCATAAAACTTGATTACACAAGTATATACAATAACACTTATCCCTGATATTCATGTAATCCTCGTAAGAACTGCAACATAATAGGGATGCCACCAAAACACCAAAATTCAGCCACACAGCACTGTATAAGTGATCAGAGCTGAATATTTTGTAGCAGCTGAACATGAATAGATTGGAATGAAGGATAAGATACTAAAGCCAAGTTGCAGCCTTTATTCTCAGGTGTTTCCCAAACTCCGGACCTTAATTAGCTTGCTCCAATATAAATGGATACCCCCAAAATTAACACAATTAATACTGATGTCCATGCATCATATGAATGCAATAAACAGATCACCTCACTTCTTTAAAACAAGAAAATAAACAAGGATACAAATGGCATACCAAGCCTTACAGCAGTCACAAGATTTAGGAGTATGGTTGCACACTCTTCTGTATTAATGTAGCCCAACACCATTCAAAGCAAAGGAACCTGCTTGACTTTAGCAAGGCTTTTGACATAGTCCTGTTTGGATCACTGGCCAAGAACGTGGGGTACATGGGACCCAAGGTGTTTTTCCAAACTGGATCCAAAATTGGCTTCATGACAAGAGGCAAAGGGCAGTGGGGAGAGTTATTTTTCTGATTGAAAGTGTGTAATCAGTGGTGTACTGCAGGAATTATGCTGGGACCTTCGATGTTTGTCACATTTATAAACGACTTAAATGAGAATCTCTCTGTGGTTTGATAAGCAAATTTGCTGATGCCACAAAGAGTGGTGAAACTGTAAGTTATCCGGCTGGGGGGTGGGGTAGAGAGAGAGAGAGAGAGAGAGAGAGAGAGAGAGAGAGAGAGAGAGAGAGAGAGAGAGAGAGAGAGTGCACATGCACGGATTCTTGAGGACAAATACAGATGGGCATTAAACATCAGCCTTGCCAGCAAATCCCTTATCCCATTAATGAAAATTGCCTTGTTAACTGCCCTCTCCAATTGAGACGATTGCCCACTCATGGGGCAGGCAGTTCTTTGTTGCATCTCTGCTGCTCTGAGGAGGTCCCGAGTTCAGAAAGAATTACTATCCTTCTTTTCTTTGAAAGGTGATGATTAATGCTGGAGGCCAGTATCACTGGTACCAGTAGCCCTTAGGGACATGTCCAAACTGTCATTAATTAGCTTAGTCTGTGGATGTTGTCAGGCTATTTATTCTCATGAGGGCATCACAACTCAGTGCTGGTTTTGCACTCAGTTAACATCCTCGAACATGTACGCACTATAGTAACTACTGTTTAGCAACCAGCAATTCCCTCCTTGCCCAGACTTGCCGAGGCCAATTACAGCACCAAATGATGTCTCAGCTAACCACAGAATGGATACAATTAATTTTGCTTCTAAGAAAAATGTGATCACAAGAGGTCAAAAGGCTTGTAAAATGAGTGGATTTTTGATGCAAATGACTGCCTCGTGGTAGCAGAGGTGATGAAAATGGTCCTTGTGATAATGAATGACTTAGCTTGTCAATCAGCAGTCTATGGGGTTAGGGGCTAGAGTTAAATAACTATTCCTTTTTAAAGTAATGATTTCCATTACTAGCCTTCAGCAGCAGGATTAAGATTCAGAGCAAAGTCATTTTCAATGGTTTAAAAGATGATTTAGTGCAATTAAAATATTGTGGTGGACTGTCCCTTCCTGGGTCATCCGTTGACAGCAATACATAAAGAACTAATGCTCCAGTAAAGGTGGAATTCTAAAAACATGGTTTTATGCATCACTCTAAAAGAGGGGAAGAGCAGTTGTAAAGGGTGATTCAAAGATTATCCTACTGTTCATTCAACAACCCAATAAGACTTTCCATTCCATGGTTAATATGACAATGGGAGACAATCCCATTCTTGGATATTAGTTATTGATTAGTTTTATTTATATGAGTTGCCTTCTAAGTATTGAAAATTATTAATTAGCTTACAAACAGTACACTCCATCACACACCATGGGTAAATAAATAAAATCGGATAAATTTGTGCTTTTCCAAAATACACACTAAGAACCTTTCCAGCATATCTTAGATTTGAAGGAAAATGCAATTTGGTATTTTACTGAATTTTAATTTCCGTCCATTAAAACGCAATGGATATGAAGGGATTTTGAGCTTCTATAGGGTTATCAAGGTTGTAAATGAAAGCAAAACTACAGGTTATTCAGTGATGTGCAGTTTAACACAGAAATTTGAAGTGGCTGACAAGGATGCCTCTCCACAGACAGGAGTGCTGTAGTCTTCATCGAACCCAGTCAGCATTTAATTAATGAGTGGACATTCACCTCATCTTTTCAAATGACCTATTCTTATTGTAAACCACAACAAACATTCAGCTTTCTTGAAAGCAATGTAACTAGATTTTCAATTGGTATACACTATCATAACCATCTCTTGTCCTGAAAGTACAATTTTTCAAATAATTATAATTCCCTCAGATTACATTTTAAACTAAAAATTTTCTTTTGACATTTTAGCTTCTATGTTAATCCATGCAAGCTCTCAAAATGTAACTTGCTTTCTGCGAAATGATTAAAAGATGCTTTTTTAGTTCCTGGTTTGTTGAATTGGGTGATCACTTGTTACACCATTTTTGTAGCCAGAGATCCTCTGTAGAGTGGACCAGAGAAAGTCATTTCAGGGTAGATGAAATCACTTGCATGGAGTCCACTAAGTCTTCCTGCATAAATTTTAGAAGTCAGTGGCAAGTGCCATGTATCTGCTCCTCCCCTTCCCCATCCTCATTCCGTTCCTCTCTTCCCTCCCCTTTCTCCCCACCTTTTTATTCCGGTAACTACCTGTTTTTCCTTATTCCTTTCAGTCCCAAAATGTTGGTTACCTTTTACTTCCTACGGATGCTGGGTGACCTGCTGAGTTTCTCCAGCACAGTTGTCTATTGCACTCAACCAGAACTGCAGCATAGTCTCTAGTTTAATGGCATGTATTTACCACTAGACTTAAAAAACAGGCTCATTGATAGTGAAAGGATCCACAATAAAGTGTTTTAAACTATGCAAATTAGATGAGGAGGTCATTGCCTTTTATCAAAGGCTACTGAGAATATTGTTTCAGCAGTACACTGGCCAAAACCAAGTTATTCTTGAAGTCTTCACTGCCTGTAGAACTGTGTCCTTTTCTGTTCTATTTGTGAATTACTTGGATTTCATGTCAGATATGGGAAGAGATTCAGTGATCAGGTTCACTTGGAGATTCACATCTAACTCTGTGGAACTCTCATTGTGTGCTTCACTCTGTGTCATTGTCCTGGATAACGCATCAGCTAACACAAAGTTTCCTTGGTAAGTATATCAATTCAAAGTCAGAACGTTGTAGCTTCATCGTCAGTCTTTGGATTGGCGGTGACATCTCACTGAGATTTTTCTTGATTATTAATGGCTTGTGGTCTGTCTCTGCCACAAATGTTGGTAGACCATACACATAACTGTGGAATTTCTCGAGTCCATAGACCAGAGCTAGACACTGTTTCTCGATCTGTGCATATCGACATTCAGATGTTGTCATCATCTTGATGTGTATACTACTGGCCTCCAATTTTCTCCCACAGCCTGAAGTAGTACAGCACCTATTCCATCTTTTGAAGCATCCATAGATATTTTTGTCCTTCTGGTTGTATCAAAGAATGTCAAAAACACTAGTTCTGTAGTTAGAATGGTCTTCAGTTGTCCCCATTCTTCCACGTGGTTGGATGATCACTTGAAATCACATTTGCCCTGTTACCACCTCCTTAGGTACGTTGTTTTGGAAGACACGTTTGATATGAATTTACGAATGAAATTGATCATTCCCAGCACTTTCAATACACTTTTTTGTCAGTGGGTCTGGGCATCTTTAAATTTGCTTTCACCTTGTTCCAACTCTGCCTCTGCCAGTTTGTAGCATCGCTATGGTGGCACTACAACTCCCAGAAGGCATCAAACTGGCCATATGATGTCAGTGCGTGATGTCAGCACGTGATGTCAGCGCGTGTCGAGCGTGAGATTCTGGCTTTTAAAAGGATGCGTGGGTGATGAAAAGTAAATATGTTCGATTCACTCTAGAAATGCCTTCTGTGGTTATTTCATCATGCCCATTGCAATTCCAGTGGCCACAAGTTAATCTCCAAAAAAGGTGATTTCCTTCACACCAAACTGACATTTTTCTCCTTTTAGCTTCAATCCATACAACTGAATATGTTGTAGAACTTTGATGAGCCTTTCATTGTGTTGTTTTTGTGTGGATCCCCATAGGATAATGTTATCTATCTACACACATCCCCATTTTATGCCTTCTATAATGTGATTCATGTCTTGTGGAACAATTCTGGAGCTGAGGAAATTCTAAAAGGCATCTTCAGACAGGAGTATTGGCCAAACTGTGTATTAAATGCACAGTATTTTGTGCAGTTTTATTTGACAGAAGCCCTGGGATGCATCCAATTTAGTGAAAAGCTTTCCACAAGCTGTCTGACTTGCAATTTCATTCCTAGTTGGAATTCAATGATATTCTCTCTTTCTATTGGTATTCATTAACACGTGTAGGTCACTGTTCTTCTTTTTGACACACACATTGAATTCTGTGAGTTCCTCCAATTTCTTTATGACCCCCTAGTGCCATCATTCAGTTGAGTTCCTGCTTGAGCTTTTCTTTTAGTGGTACTGAAACCTGTCTCGGGACATATATACTACTGGCTGTGCATCATACTTTAACTATATCTTATAGGTGAATGGTAGAACTTCAAAGTCCTTGAAGATGTCAGGGAATTCATCCAGTATTTCCTCTATGCTGTTCCATGAATTGGCTTTGTTAATGTGGTACACCCTCTTGATTAGGCTTTGTCACTCAGCAATGATTCATATCCATCTGGGACTACAGCAAACTTGAGGTGGAGCTCTTTATCTTTAACTTTCACCTTGAGTTTCCATCTACCTTTTATGTCGAAGCTCTGCCTATTGTAGGCTTTGAGCTGTACAGGATTTGGATGGCTTTATCTTCATTGCCCTGTTGTCGTGGACACAGATCATATTGACCCTTACCCATGTCCAGCTTGAAAGGAATATTTGTTCCATTTGTATGCAATGATACAGTCCATTTATCCTGCTTGACTCTGTTCATGCTTGGCTGTTCAGTGTTTGTTGGTTTATGATTTTCCTGTACCACCATGCCAATAAAAATTGTATCACTAAGTGCAGTTTTTTCTATAGTGTGTACAGTGTGCAAACTTTCACTTTTGTTTTGCTTCCCTTTGGAAAAACATTGCTTTGCATAGTGATTCTGCCCTTTTCCATAGGCTTGGCGTTGTTTTGGCACATGTTGAGTGCCACATCGTTTGCGCTTGAATGTCTCTCCATCTTTTTTTGTTTCTTATATCTTGTTTTTTGTTCATGTGTGTGGACACCACTGCGGCTATGGCTATGTCTTCATTTTCTCTGGCTTTTGCACTCTTACTGAATTTTCTCGCATGCTGCAGAGCTAATTCACAGGTATGGCATACATGACATATCTTCATAGTTCCAGCTAAGGTAAGCTCTGTCTCTCGCAACAACTTCTCTCTCACTTTCTTTTCAATAATCCTGAACATTTGATCACGGATCATTGAATCTTGCAGCGATCCAAATTGCATGTTCTTGTTTTTAATTTCAAGTCTGTTAAAAAAGTATCAAAGCTCTCTGCCTGCAGCTGTGTGCATGAACAGAACATAACTCAAGTTTCATTTTTCTTTGGTGAACAGTGTTCATCAAACATCTCGGTAACCTTGCCGAACTTGTGCTGATCAGCTGCCTTGGCAAAAACAAATGTATTGAAAACCTCTAATGCTTGAGGTCCCACCATAGTAAGTTGCAGTGCAATTCTCTGTGTATCAGGTTTGCTATTGACTCCAATGGCTTGCAGGAACAGCATACATCGTTTAAACAATCTCCACTCGTGGTCGATATTTCCAGTCCAATTTACAGAGTAAATATTCATATTTACACTCTCCATATTTCTGCTATATCAACTGATACATTCTCTGCACACCCCAGTGTTTCTTCCACTCCTGTGCACACTGCACACTCCTGGTACCATATGCTGTTTCTTTTATTATAATGAAGAAAATTGGGTTCTTTTAAAACAACTATATTAGCTATAGAATAAACTCATGATCGTGTGGAGGCATACATTATGAATCAAACTGAAGTTTCAACCAAACTAGTCTCTGATTCCTTCTAGTGGTCAAGAGGATCACTAGAATTCTATCACTACAGTGAAGTATTGTAATTGATTATTGATTTTAAAATAGAATGATAGACAGGCAACCTGATAAGTCAAACCAGGACTGTAAGTATGTTAATTGGTGGGGTTTTGGACAGTGTTATCAAACAGAGATTCCAAGAGGAATAGGTAAATAATTCCTCAAAAATGGCAAGAAAAAGTTGACCCAGGCAGCATTTTGCACACTTGCCTTTATCAGTCAGGGCACTGAGCACAGGAGTTGGATATCACATTAAATCTGTACAAGACATTGGTTTGGCCATATTGATATTGCAGCCAGTTCTGCTCTGTGATAGGAAGGATGTCATTAAGCTGCAAAGGTTCAAGGGATGTTACAGGGACTGAAACGTTGAGTTAAAGGATAGGGTGGATAGGCTGGGACATTTTCTCCGCGAGTGTTGGAGGCTGAGCATTAACCAAATACAGATATATAAAATCATGAAGGGCATTCTGTAGACAAGCTGAATGGCAACAGTCCTTTTTATCAGAGTGATGCGGTCCAAAACTGGGGGGAAATTTTAAAAGGCAGCTGAGGGTCATGTTTTTTCGATAGAGGGTGGTGAGTATATGGAAAAGACGTAGTTGTCATTTAAAAGGCATTTATACAGAAGCTTGGATAGGAAAGGTTTCAAATTATATGGGCCAAATGCACGAAAATGAGATGTATTCAGATGGGTAAGCTGGCCGGCATGAACAAATTGGGCTTAAAGGCCTGTTTCCTTTAAGTGTCATAGACCTATGACACTTGTCAAATGATCTGAAATAGAGACCAGAACCAGAGCAAACTAGAAGATTCAAACTTAATGCATTTTCCAAAAGATGGTCTTTCCAACTTCGCATTTATTCCAATCTGTCCAAAAATATTTTCCTTAGTTATGTGCCTAAGTTTGAGATAGAAGCCCTCAGTCATGCAGTTCAGAGGCAGTTTTACCAACATGCCGTTCCAACGTAGCTCTTTCAGCCAAGAATATTACAGATTTCTCTGTTCAATGAAAAATAACATCTCCAGAGCTGGATGACTCCAGATGTAAACACAATGTTCTCTCCAACTAAAAACCTCCATGTTTATGTGCAAACCATCAGGCGTAGAAATAATTGTCATATACATTGTACAATGTACATATGTGTCAAAATTCTTTGTGATAAAAAATCAATTACAAAAGTAAACTTAATTGAATTAAAAGAGACAATAGTGCCTCATCTTTGTGTGCTTGCCACTCCCTCCTACAATTTAAAGTACTCCATTTGGCCCACATGTCCAAAGTTTTATGTGAATATATTTTTATGTGAATATATCTTCTCATTGTGATAGATGCATCACTAATTCATATATTTTGGACAAGTCCAAGTCTTGGGAAATACTGGAAGGAAGTATTTCAAACTTTTTCTGTACTTTGTAAAGTAAATTTTAAGCCTAATCGTTTAATTGCTTTGTTTGGTGTTGTTGGAGAGAGAGAAGCATAACTTTAATGGCATCTGATTTGCAAGTGTTGACTTTTATTTCTCTTACGGCTACTCAGGCAGTGTTGCTTAAATGGAAGGATGTTGCTCTGCCTGCCCATGCTCAATGGTTACGGGACGTTATGTCATGTTTAAATTTAGAACAGATTCATTGCTCAATATCCGATTTGAATTCAAATTTTCAAAGACTGTGGGGAGCTTTTTTAAATTACTTTCAAAAGCTTTGTTTTGGTAATAATGCAGAGGTGTTGGCGAGTAAGATCATTTATTACTGCAACAGGGAATTTTTTTTCTCCCTTTTTGCAAACAGCCTCAGTTTTGGTAGTAGGATCAGACTTTCTTTTTATGTCGCCAGCTCTATTTGCGTTGGTCATCGAACCTTTACCTCAGGCTATTAGACAGAATGAGAATATTAGAGGTATAAAGTTAGCAGATGAGGAATATAAGATCAATCTATTTGTGGATGATGTTTTGATATATTTAACCAATCCAGAATGATCTTTAACTTATTTGCAAGAATCTTTAGAACAATATGGTAAATTATCAGGTTATAAAGTGAAATGGGATAAAAGTAAAATACTACCAATTTCTGAAGGAAATTATGTTCAGTGAAGACAAATTGCTAAACTTCGTTGGACTGACAACATTAAGTATTTAGGGATAATGATTGATGTTAAGATTCAATCAATTTAAATTACATACCATTAATGAGAAATGTTAAAGCTGATTTGATTAAATGGAAGGTTTTACCTTTTTCTTTAATAGGTCAATTAAATTGTGTTAAGATGAATATTTTTCCATGAATCCAATATCTTTTTCAATCGATTCCCTGTTCCCTTTCAAAATCTTTTGTTCAAGACTCAAACAGTTTGAGAATTTTTATGGAAGGGAAAATTAGTAAGAATAGCGATGCACAAATTGACTTGAAAGTTTGCTTTGGGAGGTTTGCAATGACCCCATTTCCAAAATTATTATGAGGCAGCTCAATTAAGACTTATTAATCATATTCTAGATGTTATGTGTCCCCCTAGTTGGGCCAAGGTAGAATTGGCTGGTATCCTGGAACCTTGTCCACATCAATTTATATTTAAATGGAATCCTGTTTTATTACAAAGATATGATGTACCAGTCCTGAAGCACTTATTAGGGATAAAGAATTTATTAATAGGTTCAAAGGGCAAAATATCGGTTAAGGCTCAAATATATCAAAATAAATTAATTCCTTTTACATGGAACAATAGATTTTTAAGAAATTGGCAAATTAAAGGTGTAAAATCATTGCAGGATTGTTTTGAAGAGGATGAAATTTTATCATTTAATCAACTTAGAGAGAAATTTGGAATTTCAGGGAATTCTTTGTTTGTTTATTATCAAATTAGAGCATTAGTAAAAGAAAATTTTGGAAGAGAAATGAAAATCCCTAAGTTGATGAAATTTGAGTATGATTTTTCATTTTTCAGATAAGGGTTTTATTTCAGAGATGTATGCCTTGTTACAAGATACTATGGAGAAAATAAATTTAGATAAATCTAGGATTAAATGGGAAAATTATTTAATTTGTGATATTGATCAGGCCGACTGGGAGAGGATGTGTTTGGAAGGTGTGAATAAATTGTTTAATTTAAGATACAGTATGATTAATTATAATTTTTTGCATCAATTATATCTAACCCCTAATAAATTGAGGAAATATGGATTTAATAATTCAGAGTTGTGTTTTAGATGTGGACTATGCGTTGGAACATTTTTACACTTGATCTGGCTTTGTGATAAAGTTCAATCATTTTGGCATAAAATAAGGGAATTTCTTCAAAATTTGTTTAAAATTCAATTTTTATTAGATCCCAAAATTTTCTTGTTGGGTTATATCCTTCCATTTTTGGACTTGGGGTTAGATAAATTTCAGACAGCATTTTTGCGTTTAGCATTGGCGGTGGCGCCTAAATGTGTTGCGACTTCTCAGAAAGATGAAGTTGAGATAAATGTAAATTGTTAGCAAAATGATTTGAAAAAATAACTTAAAATTTGCATGATAATTATGATTTTTTTTAAATTAAGATGTGGTCGCCTTATTTGAGATGCATGAACCTAGTAATATCTTAAATTGTGATAAATGTTTTTGCTTCCCTTGTGAGGTCTGTTGAGGGAGGGGGGCAGGGGTGGGATAGCAGTAGTTTTAGTTTTAATTTTTGTTATGGATTTTGTAAAAGTTTTTTTAAAAAAGACTTTCTTTTTATACTAAAATATTAACTTAATATAAACTGTTTGATTAAGAATGCGGGGTTCCGTGGATGAAATTTTAAGTGAATTCTGTACTTTTCTATTTTTTTTTAACTTTTAAAGTGTATTCTTAAGTACTCTGTACTTTTTTGAAGTGAATTTCCATTTCAAATTCAATAAAAATATTGAAAAGGAAAGAAAAAGAGACTAAATCAAAAAAATAATAAATATTCACAGCTATCCTAGGTGAAAGCCAGTGGTGGACCTCATTTAAAAAAAACTCAGAAATGCTGGAGGAACTCAGCCATAGGAGGTAAGGATATTTTATCAACATTTTGGGCCTGAGCCCTTCGTCAAGCCATAAGCAAACATCAGTAACATATCTTTACCTCCTATGGATGCTGCAAGACTGGCTGAGTTCCTCCAGTATTTCTGTGTGCATTTACTACAATCACAGCCTCAGCAGAACTTTTGTGTTTTACCCTGCGATATCCTGTGATGTTTGTTACCTTTTGGAACCTTCTGCACAAATGGGTAATCAAATGCCAGAAGCAGGTTGGAATGCAATCAGTCAGTTTCCTTTTCACAGTGGACCTGAAGATGTTTGATTGTATATTTGACATGCCAAATCACTTCAGACTCCTTAGAAAGCAGAGATTCTGGTGAGCCTTCTTCATTGGCCTCGATGTACTGGCTCTCGGAGAGGTCTAAATACGGATTGTCAAGAATTTGAAGGTTTTGACCCCCTTCACCTTCATCTCATCAATGCAGACAAGTGTGTGGTTCATTACTTTTTCCTTTCTAAAATCAAATGTTATGGACCCTTGACAATTTTATTTTCGGACCAGGGACAGGACCGAACCAACGGCGGGAGAGAGAGAAGTGTGCACTGCTGTGAAGTGCTGAAAGAGCACTGAGAAAACTGACAGCTGTCAAAAGCGCAAGAGCCATGCACTGGAAGCTGGTGGGCTCACGGAGAGTGTGCCCGCTGTTGTCAATCTCTCTCCACCAATCAGGAGAGAAAATTCTCGTGTGAAGACATCAAAGGTAGTTGTCATAAGTCGACAGTGATCACAGCCATCTGTCTCTTCACCCAACTAAAAGACCAGCATGTAACCAAATTAAGAATCCCAAGCCTGGAGACCAGACTCTACAAGCTGTTCCTTTTTGACTGATGGACTTGACATGACTGACTTTAGGTTTTGTTTTGGGAGTTTTCTTATGGGGCATTCTGAGCTTGGACTGTAATGGTTTGTGTTTTTTCCCCACATACAACTTATAAATATCTGTTGTTGATGTATAGTTGCCATAAAGGCTTATGTTTGGGTGTTAAGTCTATTGAGTTAATTCTCTTATTGACAATTGTGAATAAATTTTGAGTTAAACTTAACCCATCTCTCAATTGTGTCTCTCAATTGTTGTTGGTGGTGCGTAACATAAATTGGGGGTTCATGTCCAGGATAGTGAACCAAATTTTGGAAGTTTATTGTGTATACACTATAGGAATTGCACAGAATTTGGAGCTTAGCAATCGATTAAATTTCCAAAGACGAAGGGAAGACAATAAAGGAAAAGCCTTCGGGTCCTCTTTGTTGCTACTGCAAAAAAAGACTAGTCATGTGATCACCAGTTGCCCTGAGTTGAAGAGAAAGAAGGAAAGGGAGGTAGCCCCAAATGCTTGCATTCAGAGTGAAAGGAGATCCAACAACTGGGAAGGATCCAAACTTATTGATGGGGGTTAAGGAAATATTTAAACCTTTTGTGACAGAAGGTTCAGTGTCAGTCAGAGAAGGGTCAAGGCCAGTGCTAGTAAAAATCTTGAGAGATACAGTGGCAGTTCAGTCATTTGTGTTGGATAGCGTTTTAGATTTTGGTAAGGAAACTGACATAGGTGAGATAAACTAAATTCAACGTATCGGGAGTGATATTGACAAACAAATAGTGCTAAGATCAGTCTTAGTCAACGGACTGGTGATCATAGGAGTTAGGGCAAACTTGCCAGTGGACAGTGTTTCACTGTTACTGGGTAATGATTTGATGGAAAGGTTGTTCCTGCAGCAAGCTAAGGCAGTCAGTGAGCTGTCTAAGAAGGTCTTGGATATTTACCCCACCTGTGCGATAAACAGGGCGATGTCTAAAAAGATGGTGAGCCTAGATAAGGTGATGGAAAAGAACGCAGGTTGAAACAAAATCAGTAGCAGTTCAGAATAGGGTTTGCGTAGAATTGACTTGGTTAAGACTGAGAAATCCTCTTTAGCCAATTCCAGTTCTGATAGTAAACTGAAGCATCCCGAGGTGTCATCGTCTAGACAGGGGTTGATTATCAGACAAAAGGAGGATCCAGAACTCACAGAGGGAAGGGATAAGGCCCTCTTTGAGGAGGAACTAAAGAAGGTCCTAGAAGAATATTATGTTAGGGATGGAACGCTAATGAGAAAATGGAGATCACCTGCTATTCCTGCCAGTGAAGACTGGGCAGTGGTACAGCAGGTTGTGGCACCTAGAGCCTACAGAAATGAAATTATGACTTTGGCTCATACCACCTCTTTTGGAGTTCATCTTGCAGTGAATAAAACTGTAAATAAGGTCACCAATTTTATTGGCCGACTGTAAGGATGTTGCACATTTTTGTAGGGTCTGTCACATCTGTTAGATGGTTGATAAATCCAACCAGAGTCCCCCAGTGGCACTGTTACAAACAATCCCTGCTTTTAGTGAACCATTTTTCAAGGAAATTGTGGACTGTGTGGATTGCCTAAAACAAAGGCTGGAAATCAGTATTTACTGACAATAATGTGTGCCAATACAAGGTTTCCAAAGCCATTCCTCTGAGGAATATTAAAGCCAAGAAGCGAAGGCTTTGTTAAGGTTTTTCAGCTTACAATCAGATCAGGGGAGCAATTTCATGGCCTATTCTAACAAGTGATTTATGAGTTGAAGGTTAAACAGTGTGATAGTACAGATTCTATCACCAATGTGTATATGTACATATGTACAGATGGTAGTGTAGGATGACTGTGATTGGCTGAGAGTGTAGCCACACCTACTGGCAGGTCTTAAAGGATTGCTCCTAGCCAGACCAGGTCATTCTGGACTGGTCGACCTACTTGTGATATGTTCCAGTCTTTCAGTTAATAAAAGCCTTGGTTTGGATCAACAAGTCTTTGGTTCTTTCGACGCGCACTATAAACAGGTCCTGTCTTCTGCCTACCACCCAGAGAGTCATGGAGCATTGTAAAGGTTTCATTCAACCCTGAAAAATACGACGAGAACTTATTGTTCTGAACACGATAAAGATTAGGAGGAAGGAGCTCACTTATTTTTATTTTCCGTAAGAATCACTTGGTTTTATTCCATTTGAGCTAGCTTTCGGACATGAGGTGAGAGGTACTCTAATGTTGCTGAAGGAACAATGGATTAATCAGGATGTACAGTTGAACTTACTGGATTTCACTTCTAAATGTAAGGAACAATTACAGAAACCTGTGAAATGACAAAGGAACATCTAAAAGCCACTCAGCAGAGAATGAATGTCTGGTATGGTCATAAGGCAAAAGTGAGGAGTTTCAAACATGGTGACAGGGTGTTTGTACTGTTTCTTACCTAATCAAATCCCCTTACATAAATTTTGTGTTAAACTTAACCCATTTGTTGATGAGTCTCCCAATTACTGGTGGTGAGGTATAACAATAATAAGCTCATTGCTTTGGTGGCATCCAGAGCACGATTGCTGCTCTGATACCACCTAAACAGGTTTTCAATCTCCATCCTGTATTCTAACTTATCATTTCCAGTTCTACAACCAACAACTTTGGAGTTGTTAGTGAATCTCCAGATTGATTTGGAGCTGAACTTGGCTACACAGTGATGGGTGTAGAGGGAATAGAGTCGGGGAATAAGCATGCAGCCTTGGAGTGACCCTGTGTTGATGGTCAGTTTGGAGCCGGTGATATTGCATTGATTGGAGTTCGCCAATGGTTGAGGATCCAGTTGTAAAAGAGTCCCTGATCTCTTACTTTACTCATAACTTTTGCTGGTATGATGGTGTGGAATGCTAAGCTGTAGTCAATGAATAACAGGCTCTGTAAATGTCCCTGTGGTCCAGGTGATCTAATGGGGTCAGCAAGATGGCATCTGCCATTGACTTACTGCGATGACAGGTAAATTGAAATGGATCTAGGTCCTTCCTGAGAGGAGTTGATTCACTCCATAACCTACTTCTCTATGCACTTCATCGCAGTTGACATCAGTACTACCGGATGATTGTCACTGAAGCGCATCACCTTGCACTTGTTGGGCACCAAAGTAATAGATGGATTTTTAAAGCAGGTGGTGATCTCTGACCATTGAACGAGTGGTTGAAAAATGTTAAAATCTGCAGCCAGTTGGTTCGCAGAACTAAGGACCTGGCCAGGCACACTTTTCGAGGATCCACTCTCCTGAACATTCCATTCAATTCAACCTCAGAAACTGGGAGCACCGAGTCACCAGGGGTTGAAGGGTCATGTGAGGGTTCTTTATTGTTTTCCTTTGAAGTGTACGTAGAAGACATTGAGCTGTCCCGGAAGAGATGTATCACATTTAATTATTACCTCTGATGAGTAACAATAATTCATAACAATGGTCTCCAAACATATTTTAGGAATGATTTTACACATCAAGCACATTTGAGGAAGTTGTGTACGCATTTGAATTATCAATTTGCATTTCAATTAGATGAGGATCTAGACTGGGAGCACAAATTATCATGTGAATACAAACAGTTCACAAATTATACATTTGGAACAAGAAGGGAAGTCAGATAGAATATTTTAGTTATTTTTCTCTTCAAAACACTTGGGAAATTGAATATGAAGAAGGAGCACTGAAGAAGATAAGAAATGGTTTCACAAGGAGCTATTCAAAAGTGAACTTGTAAGGCCTCACATCCTTTTCTATGTCATAAAGAAGTGCATTTAAAATGCATCTTTTATGTTGTCAGAATTTTCCAAAGCATTTTAGATAATGGAGTATTTTGAAATGCTGTTGACATTATATTTTATCTTGTTCCCACAAACAGCCCTGAGATGAACTTTGCCCCAGATTCAACCATCAGTTTTTTTCCCATTCTCCATGCATTCTATCAGCTGGACCTCCTGATCCACAGTTGGGCTGAAAAGCATAATAAGGCTTTAACAATGATTGATCTTATCCAGCAGGCCACTGAGATTTCGCCCTGAATAGCTGTTGACAGGTGGAAAGACAGTGCAAGGGCCTCATCATCTTTGACAGAATGTAAATAGAAAGCCTACCTGTTTTTTGCTCATACCTTAACAAAGGGCTCAGGACCAAAATCTTTACTTCCTATGTATGCTGTGTGGCCTGCTGAGTTTTTCTAGCACTTTTGTGTTTAACTCTAAAAATTTTATTGAAACTTATTGTCTGATTTACATGGGCACTCTAAGATATTAAAATGTGGTCAGTTTTGGTTACATGCATGCATGAAAGATATCAATAAGATTGAAAGAATGCAGAGAATATATACAAGGATTTTGTGGGGACTTGAGGAGCTGAGTAATAGGGAAAGGTTGAATGGGGTATGACTATTCTCTAGAGTATCAGAGAATGACAAGAGATTTGATCAAGGTATACAAAATTCTGAGGGGTACAGAGAGGATAAATGCAAGCAGGCTTTTTTTCCCACTGAGGTTGGGTGAGACAAGAACTAGAGGACAGAGCTTAAGGATGAAAGGTGAAATGTTTAAGGGGAACATTAGCTGGAACTTCTTCACTCAGAGAGTAGTGAGAGCGTGGAATGAGCTGGCAGAGGTGGAGGTGGATGCGGGTTCAATTTCAGCCTTTAAGAGAAATTTCAGTAAAAACATGGATGGAATGGGCTATGTGTAGGTCAATGGAATAAGATGGAAAACTAGACAGACTGGGTGGACAAAAGGGCCCACTTCTGTGCTATAATGACATGTGGTTCTAAATGCCAATGGTTCAGCTTGAAGAAAGAACACCCTTTAGTTGATATTGAGCTGGTTCTGCCTCCAGAGGTTATGTGGATTCAGAAGCAGAGCCATTGAGATATGCCAAACCCTATCTGTCCCATTAGTTCAGGACTTCTGACTTTGGTAACATCTGCACGGAAATCCCAGAAGTATTCCTCAAACTCCTTTATGGAAGCCTGTTGCATGCTCCAGTAGCTGATGGGAAAAGGAATCAAGTGCTCCCATAGACTCAAAGGAATCTGCTTAGTATTGTTTAGAACAAAATCGGGAGCAACAATACAATGGAAACTGACTGACCGGTATTACACCTAAGTAGCCTCAACAGGAGAAAATGCCATGGAGACCTCTATAAGGTATCATACTGCACAAGTGTAGCCTATGAATGCTTTTCCTTTGGGAAGGTTTGCCGTAGAAGCAAAATCCCATGCCTGATCTTGTGGACTGAAGGAAAATTCCCTGCTTCTTAGGTCTAGAGTGTGGGTGGCCTCCTTAATGCAGAAGTCAGTAGCACACTGTGGGATATGGCAGACACCAGCAGCTGTTTGGAACAATCCTGAAACTACCATGATAAAAGTGACTACAATTTTGAATCCCTCGACAAAGCACTCCAGGAAATAAACTGATTGTTTTTGAGATCACACAAAGTCCTTTATCAAGCTCTTTGTAAAATGCAGCCTGTTTCGGCACTGTTCCCAGTGCAGTCCAGCTCTGTATATGGTTAAAAAGTGGATAAGATCTTGGGAAATAAGCCCTTGTATTCCTCCTTCCACACGGTTCTCATAGCAACCTGTGATTACCACAGTCTGTCTCCAAGCTAGACTGCAATATATACTGTAAATCTTCAAACAATGTCACTTCATGTTGTGGTTAAATATTGCAGAGGCAAGGAGGATTTAGTCTTAAGTATGTGCAGTGCATAATGTGGGAAGACTTGTTGCTGAGTGCTCCAGAGCAGATCGATAAGGCAGCAGTTCATTAGTTGACCTATTTAACAGCATGGTTTCAAACAGTGTAGTGAATAAGCCAGTTCTTAGATAATTTCCCCTGAACTGACAAGACAATGTAGAGTCAACCACTTAGGGGTCTCAGATCAGATCATGGCTCCCATCAATGAACCAGATAGTTTCATGTCAACTTACTAGTTTCATGGCCATCATTAACAGAATTATTTTAATTTAAATTCCTGTTTCCATAGAGGGAGACAAGCTGAATGGTTCAAAACTTAAAAGTTTAACTACAGTCAAGTTTATTGTCATCTGATTGCACAAGTACAACTCAACAAAACAGCATTCTCTGGTCATTGGTGCACAACATGCAGATGCACATACAGACAAATAATACATATGCAGGACAAGTATTCATATATACTAATAAATTTAAAAATATTGTTTTAGGAATATGAGAATCTCGATAGTTAATGTGAACAGTTCCTTTGGTCGTTCAGCATTCTCACTGCCCGTGGGTAGAAGCTGTTCCTCAGCCTGGTGGTGCTGGCTCTGATACTCCTGTATCTACTTCCTGATAGGAGCAGCAGAAAGATGCTGTGTGGAATGGATCCTCAATGATTTGTTTAGGCATTTTCAGAAAATAATCCTGGTTGATCACGTCAATGGTGGGGGGGTGGGGGGGGGGGGAGAGGACTTTATTGATCCTCTCTGCCACCTCCTATGGTCCTATGCATTGACCTCCAATCCATTTCTCTGCAGCCACCATGACACATTATGATGCAGCCAGCCAGGACACTCTCAATAGAGCTCCTGTAGAAGACTGACATAATGGTGTCCGGTAGCCTTGCCTGCTTCAATCTTCTCAGGAAGGGCAGGTGCTTTTGCAACTTCATGACAAGTGAGGAGATATTCAGTGTCCATGATAGGTCACTAGTTTAGTGAACTCCAAGGAAGTTGTGGCTCCCCACTCTCTCCACTACAGAGTTGTTGATGTGTAGTGTAGTGGAGGGTGGTTTTTCTTGGCCTTCCTGAAGTTCATGATCATCTTCTTCGTCTGGTCCACATTGAGACTCAGGTTGCTACTCTTATACCAGATCATGAGGTTTTCCTCCTCTCCTCTGCAATGCGACTCATCGTTGTTGCTGATCAGGCCAACTACTGTTGTGTCATCTGCCAACTTGATAACACTGTTGGAGCAGGATCAGGCGATGCAGTCGTGGTTAGTAGCGTGAACAGAAGTGGGCATTATTGTTGATATTGTTTGTGGCAGTCTTTACAGCAGAAAACTGCATCTAATGTTAAAAAAAACTCCCACTAAGAATTTGGGATTGAATTTCCTGCTCTGTTCTAAAAGGCTTGAAAGGGCATAGTATTGTGTGACAAATATGTTGTGTTTTATATTGTATATAGATATGAACAAGCCATGAAAGACCTCAACAATGAAGATGCTGTTTACATCCGGTACCGCACGGATGGCAGTCTCTTCAATCTGAGGCGCCTGAAAGCTCACACCAAGACACAAGAGCAACTTGTCCGTGAACTACTCTTTGCAGACGATGCTGCTTTAGTTGCCCATTCAGAGCCAGCTCTCCAGCGCATGACGTCCTGTTTCGCGGAAACTGCCAAAATGTTTGGCCTGGTAGTCAGCCTGAAGAAAACTGAGGTGCTCCATCAGCCAGCTCCCCACCATGACTACCAGACCCCCACATCTCCATCAGGCACACAGAACTCAAAACGGTCAACCAGTTTACCTACCTCGGCTGCACCATTTCATCTGATGCAAGGATTGACAACGAGATAGACAACAGACTCGCCAAGACAAATAGCGCCTTTGGAAGACTACACAAAAGAGACTAGAAAAACAACCACCTGAAGAAACACACAAAGATCAGCGTGTACAGAGCCATTGTCATACCCACGCTCCTGTTCGGCTCCGAATCATGGGTCCTCTACCGGCATCACCTACGGCTCCTAGAATGCTTCCATCAGCGCTGTCTCCGCTCCATCCTCAACATTCATTGGAGTGACTTCATCACCAACATCGAAGTACTCGAGCTGGCAGAGTCCGCAAGCATCGAATCCACGCTGCTGAAGACCCAACTGCGCTGGGTGGGTCATGTCTCCAGAATGGAGGACCATCACCTTCCCAAGATCGTGTTCTATGGCGAGCTCTCCACTGGCCACCGAGACAGAGGTGCACCAAAGAAAAGGTACAAGGACTGCTGAAAGAAATCTCTTGGTGCCTGCCACATTGACCACCGCCAGTGGGCTGATATCGTCTCCAACCGTGCATCTTGGCGCATCACAGTTCGGCGTGCAGCGACCTCCTTTGAAGAAGACCACAGAGCCCACCTCACTGACAAAAGACAAAGGAGGAAAAACCCAACACCCAACCCCAACCAACCAATTTTCCCTTGCAACCGCTGCAACTGTGCCTGCCTGTCCCGCTTCGGACTTGTCAGTCACCAGTGAGCCTACAGCAGACGTGGACATACCCCTCCATAAATCTTCGTCCGCGAAGCCAAGCCAAAGAAAAAGAAAAGAAGAAAGATATGATTTTGGGATATAAAGTGTGGCAGGTTTTTTTAGGTCACACACAAACACTTCAGAACAGATCTCATTTAAAATACTGGATCTCTGCTGAAGCTAGACAGCCCAGCTCCGAAGACCTTTGCAAAAGCTTTGAGGAGTGCCCAAGGGACTTCACTAATGGATTATTGTTTTGAAAAGCAACAGATGAAAGAACTTGGAGGAGTAGGTTTGGAGCCGCAGTCTGTCTGAGGGCAGGTTGCTGTTCTAAGAGGGTGACATAGTTTTTGCAAGCAGAGACAGTCAAACAGGTTTTTCCCTGAGAAAGAGAGAGAGGGAGAGAGAGAGAGAGAGGGGGGATTCAGATCAGCAGTAGCAGCTGGGACTGGAAAAGGACAAGTTGGCAAGCTTGTGAAAAACCCCATTTTGAAGATGGGTTGTGAGTGCTTAGTTCAGCCTGGTCAAAGCCCTTGTGGTCCATACAAGAGGAGAGGATTAGCTACCTAATGTTTCACTTGGAATAAGGGAAACAAAAAGGAACTCTGTGGAGACCTGAAAGAAAGAGATTATCATCTGGAAAACCCAGATGGGGCAAGTTTCTTCGGCAAGACACTGACGTGGTTGATTAGAAGAGATCAGTTTGTGTCCAGGGAACAACAAATCTCTCTCTGAAAACCGACAAGAACCTTCCTGAGTGGTAACCTGGTGAAATTCATAAATGTTAAATTCTGTGCACAGTATAAGAATTGCCTGCAACCAGTGAACTTGGAGGAATGAGAAATGAGACTGGACTGTGAATCAAAGAACTTTTCTAAACTTACATACACATTATGTACACGTGAGCTTAGAATTAGAAGGGGGTTAAGTTAGGTTAGTTAAGTTAATAGTAATAAAGTAAAGTTTGATACTGTTTCCATCTTTAAAGATAATTAAAAGCAACTTTTGTTTAAGTAACCATTTGTCTTGGTGAATATCTATTGCTGCTGGGTTTTGAAGTCCTCAGGGCTTGTAACAATTGCTTTGGTTTGTCTGTTTCAATTACATTAGACTATCTTTTTCAGCATTGAGAGATGGAATTCCATGCCAAAATAGTCAAGATAATCAAAATATTTAATTTCACGACCATACTCCCATTGTCCCAAACAAACCCATTATAAAACTTCACGACACAAGTGTCAGTGTCCCACTCTTCAACTAGATCCTCAACTTCCTGTCTTTTCACTGCAAACATGTGAAGATTGGTGACCATACCTCCTCCATGATAATCCTGAACACCAAGGTACAGCAAGGCTGAGTACTTAGTCCCTCACAATACATTCATGTCTGTAGGCCCACACACTGCTTTAACTCCATCTTCAAGTTTGAAGATGACACCACTGCTGTAGAGCAGATCTCAAACAAAAATGAGATAGATTACTGAAGGTAGATAGAGAGTCTGGTATCTCCCTCAGTGTTAGCAGAGCAAAACTGCTGATCATTAACCTCAAGAAATGTACCTGTATGTATCAACATGGTGGAGTCTTGAGGAGTACATATCACCAACAGAGTTAACCAAGAAGGTCTGCAGATGCTGGGATCAAGTGCAATACACAACTGTGCTGGAGAAACTCAGCAGGTCAAACAGCACCTGTAGGAAGTAAAAGGTAACCAACATTTTGGGCCTGGGTCTTTCGTCAGATACCTGACAACGTTTTTTTTTAAAGGCAAAAAGGTAAGTAAAAGAGAACCAGTGAATGTATTTTCATAACAAAATTCAATGTAATTAGGGGTTCTAGGATTCTGATTACAGACTGAGAATGGTTACCTGATTCCAAAAGGATCAATCAGTGACAGTATTACAGATGATAGATGAAGGAACAATATGTAAGAGAAAAAAATCATGTTTTCTGACAATACAAAAAGTAGGTGGGAATGTATGTTATTTCAGAGGGTCGCAAATGACTTGCTTCGTTCCCAGTTCTGTGGATTCTAGGATAACTAATAAGGCCAATGTGGGACCTTCATGCTCTTCCATTAATAGGGCAGGAGAAACTTGGAAAGAACAGGTGGTCCTCTTTTTGACATATACGCCAATTTCCACATACTCCTGATATATGGATTTAGATTCTTAATGCCATCTTGAATCCACCTTTTCCAATCTCAATGATCATGATTCTCAGCAGGCAGTGGGAATGTTGCATTTTTCAATGGATCCTTTGACCACATCCTTGCATCTTTTCTTCTATTCACCTACTCACCTCTTCCTCTGACAGAATTCAGAGCAGCGTTTCTGTTTCTAATATGGAGATAACATGGTCTGCCTACTGATCAATCTCACTCTTTTTTTAAATTTTTTAAATTATTTCAAATGTTCCATACTTTTACTGAACAAAATTGAAATTGCCCCAGCTTATCGCACATTGCTACCAATATATCTGATCTTAAGTGATTCTTAACTGGCAATGTCTCCAACAAAATGCTGTGTTTCAGCTTTGAAAGCAAAAAGAATCACTGAATGGCAAAGAACCCAGAGAGCTAAATGCTAGATAAACATAAAACCTGAAGTCAATTTTCAACACAGCTTGGCACAACTTATGCTAGTGTCTCATGGCACTAGAGAATCAGGTTCAATTCTGACCTTTGATACTGTCTCTGATGAGTTTGCACATCCACCCTGTGCTCCAGTTCCCAAAGACCAGCTGATTAGGATGATTAGTTAACTGACTACTATAAATTATCCCGAATCTGTAGACAAATTGCTGGAGAAGCAGGACAGTGGATGCGCAGGTCAGAGGGAAATGAGTGGGGATTGGGGATGATGGAAATTTCTGAGTCAGCACAGATTTATTGGACAACAGAGTTCCTTCTATGTCTTAAGAAAACATGACAGATGTAAGAAAAATATCAATTATACGCATCTGGATTTCTGATTCTAAGTCGCATAATTTCAGATCAGCAGCTCTAAATGACAAGCATTTGACAGATGAAAGCCAAGTGAACTTTTGTCTTTGGGAACTATTTGCATGGATCTGCAGCTCACTGCATTAGACAGAGCTATTGTGTAGCAGCAAATTAATATAGCAAATGGTTTCTATTTTAAGGTACATTCAAGAAAATTAAACATATGGATGAAGGATTTTAATTGTAATAAACAGAAAATACAAATCCTTGAACCTATTTCTATAATCATTGCATCTACAAATGCTGATCATGTTACATATTCACATGATTGAGCACAGATGCCTTGTTGGAACCAGCCCAAATCCCATTGTGGATTCAAAAGTTCGGACACAGAAACAAGAGCAATTCATTGCATATTTAGGCACACTTCAGACTATGTGAGCAGAACATGAGCCTAAAATCTGGATTACATACGGTTCACTTTACAGGCACATAGTGGAAGCCTAAGGGTCAAATATGGCTGGTATGCATGTCTGTCTCAAAGTGCACTTTGTCACCCAAATTCACCAAACATCTCCGTCCACATCTCTCTTTCTCTCTCACGTGCACACACACACACACACACACACACACACACACACACACACACACACACACATATACAAGCTTTACATTTAATTTAGATATACTGCACAGTAACTGTTCTTTTCAGCCCACGAGCCCATGCCATCCGATTTACACCCAATAACCTATACCTCTGATTCGTTTCAAAACAGTGGGCGGAAACCAGAGCCTCTGGGGAAAACCCACATAGACACAGGGAGAATGTACAAACTCTTTACTGACAGCGCAAGATTCGAACCCTGGTCCCAATCGCTGGTGCTGTAAAAGTGTTGCACTAACCACTACACCAACTGTGCTGCCCCAAAATGTGAAATGAATGCAAAATGTGAACTAAATGCCTATCTGCCAGTTCTAGTCATCTCATTATCAGTTCTGGCTTCCTCACGATCAGCTCTGGCGATTTCATGATCAGTTCTGGTCACCTCTTTAACTGATCTGGTCTCCTCATTATCCAATTCTGGCCACATTATAGGAAAGGTGTAGAAGCTTTAGAGAAGTTACAAAGAAAATTTTCCAAGATGTTGCCTGGATTGGGGAACTTGTCTTATGATAAAAGGCTGACTGAGCTTGGACTTTTCTCTTTAGTGTCAGAGGATGATAGGCAGATTAATTGAGGTATATAAAATTTTGAGAGGGAGAGATAGGGTGAAAAGCAAGCATCTTTTTCCCAAGGTGACAATGGCCAATACCAGAGGACATATTTCTTTGGTGAGTGGTGGGCAGTTTAGAGGAGATGTCAGAGGAAAGTAATTTTCCATTGAGATTGGTAGGTGCCTGGAATGCATGACAGAGGTGGTGGTGTAGGCTGGTACAAAATGGACATTTAAAAGACTTAGTAAAATAGAAGTCACGGATTGATTGTTGTGGAGTAGGTGTAAATAGATTGGCACAACATTGTGAGCCAAAGGGCCAGTTCTGTGCAGTATTGTCCTGGAACCTCCATGTCAATGCGATCACAAAGAAGGCTCACCAGCGGCTATATTTGTGAGGTGTTTGAAGAGATTCAGTATGTCACCGAAGACTCAAAAACTTCTACAGGTGTACTGTGAAAAGCATTCTGGCTGGTTGCATCACTGTCTGGTAAGAAGGTGCCAATGGTCAGGACAAGAAAAAAACTCCGGAGGGTTGTTAACTCAGCCAGTGACATCATGGGCACCAGACTTCACTCCATCAAAGATATCTACAAAAGCAGTGTCAAGAAAGCAGCCTCTATCCTTAAGGACCCTAACCATCAAGGTCATGTTCTCTTCATTCTTTTACCATTGGAAAAAATGTATAGGAGCCTAAAGACAAGCACCCGGTGGCACAAAGACAGCTTCTTCCCTTTTGCTATCAGATTCCTGAATGATCAATGAACTAGAGATACTGCCTTACATTGAATTTTCGTGCACTATTTTAATTTATTGTTGTAAGGTGGTTTATAGGAATATTTGCACTGTTTCTATTCAATGTTTCATCATCTCCTACACATTGACCATCAACACAGAGGTACCCCCAAGGCTGCAGGTTCTATTTTCATTTCTTCAGATCTCAGATGCTAAGAAGTGAGCAAGCCATCCTTGAAAGAACATCTGCTGCACACCAGTTTCAAGCTTTAACTTCCTTGATTGTGGGTTACTTCAGGCTCTGCATTATGATCTCCCCCCCCCCCCCTCCAACCTCAGATGATCCCTGCAAATTACCAGTAACAAACAAATCAGTACAAATGACACAATCTCATGTGTCACATGTAGTACATGTCTCAATTTAGACACAATCCAGTTTTGTGAGCTCATGGAATGATTGACCTCAAAAAGATGAATTAAAGGAGTAAATACCATCATTAAGAACAAAACCTGGGGTACTGAGCATAGTCTTACACCACCCAGGGGTGATGTAACACTTTTCTTTATTTGAAGTTGCTTGTTTGATTGCTTTAAAGCAAGAAAACATTAATTTAATTGTAGTACTTAAATTTTTGTATGGCATTTGACAAGGTCCCCCATGGCAGCTTAATTCAGAACATTAAGGAAACTTGGCTGCTTAGAATCAGATTGGCTTGCCTGCAAAAAGCAGAGGGTAGTTGTAGATGGAACATAGCAGTTGATGACGAGCAGCATTCTGTAGGGATCTGTTCTGGGATCTCTGCTCTCTTTTATAAATGACTTGGATGAAGAACTGGAGGCATGGGTCAATAAGTTTGCAGATGAACCAAAAGTTGGAGGATTATGTATTATGTTGTCATAGGTTACAACAGGATTTAGACAGGATACAGAGTTGGACAGAGAAGAGGCAGATGGTGTTCAATCTGGATAATTGTGAAATGACATACTTTGGAAAGTAGAACTTGAGTATGTGGCAGTTTGGAGAAACAGAGAGATCCTGGGTTCCTGATCCATAGATCCCTCAAGGCTTCCACGGAAGTTGATAGTTCAGTTAAGTAATCGTATTTATTAAATGGGCAGGTACGTTGGTCTTCCTTAGTCAAGGGGTTGAGTTCAAGAGCCGTGAGATAAAAGTAGCAGTTCCATAAAATTGTTTAGATCATACCTGGAGTGATGCATTCAGTTCTGGTTGCCTCATCACATGCCTTAGAGAGGAAGAAGAGATTAACCAGGATGTTGCCTGGATTGGAAAGCATGTCATATGAGGCAAGATTTACAGAGCTTGGGCTTTTCTCTTTGGAGTGAAGAAGGATGAGAAGTGACTTAGTAGATGTATATAAGATTATGAGGAGCTTAGGTAGGGTTGACAGCCAACACCTATTTCCTGAGCAAAAACAGGAAATTATAGCAGACAATTATAATTTTGCTTCCTGAGCACGTTTGGGTGCATTTTATGGATTTTGGGCTGTTGATCACAAAACTCATCTTCTCATTTTACTATCTCATACCATCTTTTAGATCTAACCTATTTTTTTGTAATTTTCTGTCATATTTTAAGTCATCAGTATATTGCCTACTAACAGTTTCGGTCAGTTCAAGCATGACTGGGCAGGTGCAGGTGCTATACAAATATTATCTTAGGCCTGGGCATGCTTAGTCAGGTTAGATGCAGGCAGGCTATAAAAGTAACTCACATACACAGATGCTGTGCATTACATTGATTATAGATGAACACATATTGATGTACATGTTCTTTAGGCAACAGCACAGTGAGTATACATAACAATAGTATTTATCGTCTTCAAGAAGATTCAATGCAACAGAAATGTCTTGTCAATGTCATAACAGCTGTGATACATTCTGTTACATTTATGGCGAGTATACACTTAGGGCTCAAAGATGCAGAATGACTGCACTTATTAAGAAAGCCTATGAGCTCTACTTTGGTTGCAAAATTAGAGACCAAGACAAACCCTGGACTCCTCACATTTGCTGTGCAACATGAGCAGTCGACCTGAGAGCCTGGCTATCACAATGTATCATGTGACACGCTTAAAAATGCTAAATTCAATAAAAGTTAATTTAATCTCCCACTTCATACGTTATTCAGCAAATCTGAAATTATCTTTGTGTTCAGCTTGAAGTTGTCTATCAATTTTTTTTTTGTCCAGTGTTATTTGTTTAAGATGATTAGAAGAATAGGAGATGTCAGAGGTAAGTTTTTGACACAGAGTGGTGGGTGCCTGGAATGCATTGCTGAGGGTGGTGGTGCAGGCTGGTACAATAGCGACATGCAAAAGACTCTTAGATAGACATATGGATGTAAGAAAAATGGAGGGTTAAGGGTGTGATGACAGGAAAATTCACTGGTGTGGCTACCTCTGAACTGCATTTCAGAAATGTCTTGCTTGAGCTTGGAGAAAATTAGATATAACATTAAAGTGTTATATTATAATTCATAGTTGAATTTGACAAGATATGGGGTCCATTCATGGACTATTATCATAATTTGAATATATAGGCGGGGATGGTCAGGAGGTTTCCTGTCCATTCTCAGGGAGCCGAGACTCGATTCTTTATATATTATTTGCTGGTGACTGTATTTAATAGGAGGGGGTAGGATTAGAATGGGTGGGGGGGGGGGATTCTTTGTTTTTGTATTTCTTCTTTCTTTTCCTTTTTTCTTATCTCTTAATAGAAGGGACCACTTTAATTAGACAATTCGTCAAGAAAACGTTCTAACAGTAGAATATGAGCTGACATTTTCACAAGGGAATATTTATTGTATTTGAACATTATATATAAGACAATGTATAAATTACTTGTGATTCATATTCCGTATTTTATTGTACAGGTATTAGGCTATACAATTATTGTATGTTCACTATGTAACATGTACCATTTCTCTCTTCCAAATCAATAAAAATATATTAAAAAGAAAAGGAAAACTCTTTTCATTATAATTCTAATATATACGATTTAAATCATTCCATACATGAAAACTTTGAACCTTAAGATCTGCCTGCACTTCTAAGGATCTAAACAAATAGAGCCAAAGGATCTTCCATTTATTCTCTTCAACTTGGATTTGACTGTCTGGGTTGAAAGGCTTGCTTCTGGGCTCTATATTGTAATGCAGTCCATTTCTTTTCAAGTTCAGAATCAAAGACAATATGACAAAAGCCAACAATTATGAATTTGCTACTGAATAACGATTCAAAGGTGAAAGAATACAAGGCAAACTCCAGTCCAAGGCAGCATTCTTCTCCCTGCACCAGCTGTGCTTTCCAATGATTATGGAGTTCCTCAGAATATGCGATTGAAATCAGTTGAGAGAAAAACTTAAAACTCTCTGAAGCTGTTACCAGGTTACAGTCTACCCTGGGAGACTTTCACATTTTATCTTTTTGAACCTCTGGTTAAAAGTCTCCCTGAATCTGCATCCAAATTTTCCATACAGTATCATATTCACTTTATTTTTACTGAATATTAGGGAACTTGTATTACACACAAAGAATTTCAAACAACACATTCATGCCTCACCATAGCACACCTCTCAAGAAGATGGTTCAGTATCTTTACCAATACCCAAATGTCCTGGTAATAATTGGGCAGCATGGCTGGCGTAGCAGTTAGAGTAACACCTTTATGGCGTCAGCGTTCAGGACTAGGGTTCAAATCCCACGCTGCCTATAAGGAGTTTGTTCGCTCTCTCCGTGTCTCCATGGGCTTTGGTTTCCTCCCACCGTTCAAAAACATACTGGAGGTGTGGGTTAATTGAGTGGCACAGACTCATGGGGCAAAATGGCCTGTTACTGTGTTGCATGATTACATTTTAAAATTTAATTTTATATGTGGCATATTTTCACAGATTTTGTAATGTAGGAATCTCAAGGAGAAAAGGAAAAGGGGAAAGGGGAAACATGAAATGGGGAGAGTGACTATATCAAAAGTGGCTCTCCCCAAGCTGGCCTCCAAAGTCAGTGTACTGCATCACCAGACCAGGATAGCACCAAGTTCTTGTTTAGTGGATGGTTGCAACAGCACTCCCTGTCAGATTTTGTTGCATCCTGTGCATTCCCCTTACATGAGCCAATCACCCATCTCCTTCTGGAATACTTTAACAAAGAGTGTCTGGAAAGAGATGAACTTCATCCTATATGGCTCTTTAACACAACACTTGGTTTTCTGCAGACTGGGTTTAGATATATGCACTGAGGTAAATATTAACTGTGGTTGGAAGTATCAGCTCTATAAAAGATGTCTTCTAATCTGCCCAATACTTGCTGGCTTCCAGTGTAAGCAGCAGTCTTTAACAGAATATTGCAGATCGATACAAAAAGGCATTCGATAAGGTGCCACATAAAAGACTTATACAGTACATAAGGATAGATAGAGTTAGGGTTGATGTACTAGTATGAATAGAGGATCAGTTAGCCAATAGAATGTATAGAGTTGGGATACAGGGATGTTTTTTCTCAATAGAAAACTGTGGTGAGCGTGGTGCCACAGGGGTCAGTACTGGGCCCACAGCTGTTCACAATATACATTAATGATATGGAGGAGGGGAAAGAGTGTAGTGTACCTAAGTTTGTTGATGGCACTAAATTGAGTGGAAAGGCAGAATGTGCAGAGGGTACTGAGAGTCTGCAGAGAGATATACCTGAGAGGTTAAGAAGGCAAGGGTGTGGCAGGTGGAGTATAATGTTGGTAAATGTGAGGTTATCCACATTTGGAAGGAAAAAAGGGAAGATTAGATTATTATTTAAAGAGAAAGCAATTGCAACATGCTGCCGTGCAGAAGAACTTGGGAGTGCTACTGCATGAATCACATAAGATTGGTTTGCAGGTGCAGCAGGTTATCAAGAAGGAAAATTGAATGTTGGTATTCATTGTTAGAGGGATTGAATTTAGGAGCAGGGAGGTTATGCTGCAACTGGGAAGGATGTTTTAAGTTTGGAGGTGGTGCAGAGGTTCATCAGGTTGATTAAAGGGATGAGGGGGTTAGCCTATATTGAGTCGTCTAGGGCTGTATTCACTGGAATTTGGAAAAATGAGAGCGGATCTTATAGAAATATATAAAATTATGAAAGGCATAGATAAGTAAGTTGTTTCCATTGGTATGGCAGACCAGAGCTAGGGAACATAGCCTCAATATCCAGGATAGTAGATTTAAGACAGAGATGAGGAGGAACTGGTTTTCCCAGAGGGTGATAAATCTATGGAATTTGCTGCCCATTGAAGCAGAAGCATTGAAGCAGTAAATATACACAAGGTTGGATTGATTATTACATAGTAAGGTAATTAAGGGAAGTGGAGAAAAGGCTGGTGGATGAAGATGAGCCTATCATCAGATCAGCCATGCTCTCATTGAATGGCAGAGCAGGCTCGACTGGCCGATGGCCTATTCCTGCTGCTATTCCTCATGTTCTATGTCCTGGACATGCTGAAGGAAGCACTGAAGTTGGTCCAACCATCAGAAAGACTCTGGGAAATGAAACAGTTCAAGAGCATGTTGCCAGATTGAGGTTTGAACTACTTGAACTCAGATTGATGTTATTCTCATATAATACAAGCTCTTTGACTAAGTGGAAGGATGTGCCTTGTATGGAGAATGACAATGATGAATGTTTGTATCGTATGTTTCCAAATTTTCATTAATGAAGTGTATTTTGCAGGAGAAATTCACATATGACAGTGAAAGGGAAGTCAGATGTGTGATGTTGGGGAGCTCTTCTTTTAAATTCTCTCCATTCTTGGATATAGACAACTTACAGCTGCTTTGCTTTTCAAAAAAATGTGGTTTGAGAGGAAACAAATTTCTCAAATTTTTAGCACACTGACAGAGTAAGACAATGGTTAATTGCCAACTTTCCTCTGTAATGGGTTCCTTCAAACTAACTTTTAAATTCTACCACTATAACCAAGACTACTGGCATTATCTGCTCTGTTGGACATTTTCTTGGTTTCAGGGTTTAGCAACAACTCTGACACAAAGTCCTCTTGTTTCTTGTCTTTCTCCCTCTCTTTCTCTCTCTCTCTCCCCCACGTGTTAATCATTAAGGAAATGGGTCCATAAATAACGAAATCATGGAGGCAATGCCAGCCTCATCCTGTCAAAAGATTTTACCTTCATCTTATCCACCCCTTCCCCAGACTCCCTTAAGCCTAAACTTTCCTCACTTTCCCAGTTTAGCTAAAGAATATTTGACCTCTATTAACTCTTTTTCAAAGGATGTTTCCTGACCCTCAGTATAAGAGAGATGTAAGAGAGATGTATTTTCACAAGAAATCTGATATATTATAGTAACCAATCAAGATAAAGTGATCTTCTCCACAATTCTGATCTCCAACTGTTCAGGGACTTCACCAGTAATCAGATCAAGTGACCTCCAATGACAGTAATTCCTCACATTCTCCTTTACAGGATCACCTTGCACTGATCATAACCAATCAGTGAATGAACTATGATCCACTTCCTGAAATAGATCACAACATTTGTTTCAGTGGTGGGCAGTTCATTCTGACATGTTCTGAGAGGTCACAACATTTATTTTCACACTTTATTTGCATGGTGATTCTCGCACCTGGAGGAGAATGCTATGATGATCCTACTGGGTTTCTTTCCTCACATTATGTCAACCCTGTACACAGCACCAAACCGCTACCCTTTATCTTACTTTTAAGAATTCTATGTCTCTTTCACAAAGTCTCTGCCTTTCTCCCCTGCAGCCTCAGTTGTTTCCATGGGCAGCCAGACTATGAGCTGCCACTATCCAACTATCTTGGGGATTGTGTCTTTCAGGGCTATTATTCTTGTCTTATAGGTGGAGAACTGCCAGATGGAATTTAATCTGAGCAAATGGTAGGTGCTGTACTACTAGAGATCAAATATAAATAGACAGTTAGTGCCATAACCCTTAACTACATTGATACGCAAAAGGATCTTGGGTACAACTCAATTGCTTCTCAAAAGAGTTCACGCACGTAAGAAATTCACAAGGCATGCCAGCCTCACCCTGTCGCAAGATTTTATCTTCATCTTATCCACCCCTTCCCCAGACTCCCTTTCCCAGGTTAGCTTTCCTCACTTTCCCAGGTTAGCTAAAGAAAATTTAGCTAGAGAAAGGATGCAGCTGTAGAAATTTTTGGTTGGGCCGCACTTAAACCATTGTGTGCAATTTTGGTAACCCCATGACAGGAAGGATGTGGAGACTTGGGAAAGGGTGAAAAAGAGATTTATCAGAAATCGGTCTGGATCAGAAGGAAAAGAGAGGTTCAACAAACGTGGATTATTTTCTCTGCAGTGCTGGAGGCTGAAGGGAAATCTGATGGAGGTTTATAAAATAACGAGAAGTAGGGATTGGGTAGAGTATCATAACCTTTTTCTCAAGATAAAAATGTCAAGTAGCAGAGGACATGCATTGAAGAAGAGAGGGGGAAAATTAAAAGGAGATAATATCTTGCATAACCCATGAAAGCTTGCTTTCTTATTCAAGAAACACACATTTCAACGAAGCTTCTTTTACTCTGAGGAATCAATGCCTGAAACTAAAACGAATGCCTATTGAAATCTTCCACATATAGGGTCAAAGGATCTCTGAGGAAGGGCTCTTGCTGGATCATTCATCCACAGAATGATGCTGAAAGTTTTAAGAAAAGTTTCTGACGTAAGTAACTCATTATACATCTTGGGTGGCACAGTTAGCGTAGCCTTACAGCGCCACCAATCAGGACAGGGGTTCGAATCCCGCACTGTCTGTAAGGAGTTTGTACATTCTCCCTGTGTCTGTGTGGGTTTCCCTGTGTCTGTGTGGCTCCAGTTTCAAAATGTACGGGGGTTATAGGTTAATTGGGTGTAAATTAGACAGCACGGAGTCGTGGGCTGAAATGGCCTGTTACTGTTCTCTATGTCTACACTTTTTTTAAATGAGAAAAACTATAAAAATTAAAATATGTCACTACATTAATAAATAAGAACATCAAAAAAAATTAAATCAATAAAAAAACAAAAACAACAACACTGACTTCCTGGTCACAAATTTCCATTCAAACTAATGGGATCTCTGATTTTTCACCATAGACTGGCATAAATTCAGAAATGTGACATTCTCGGCATAACAATGGAGAATGCCAAACCAAGTCTCCATCTAAGTCCACCAAATGGAGCAGAGTGACAAATGTTCTGGAATCTGGATCTAAAAAAATCTTGGATTTACTTAAGAGGGTGTGGCTAAGGGTGTCAAGGTTAGCGCAACACTATTACAGCACCAGTGACCAGGGTCTGAACGTTCTCCCTACGTCTGCATGGGTTTCCTCTGGTACCATCCCATTGTACAAAACTACCAGGGTTGTAGGCTAATTGGGTGGAAGGTCTCGAGGGCTGGAAGAGCCAGTTACTGCGCTGTATCTCTAAATCTAAATTTAAAATTTAAATGTTGTTTGTTAATTTTAGAGCTGATGGCTACAGCCAGGATGATTCAACCTCTGGAATCACAATTGCTTTCAATTATATTGATGCTCGGGCTGAAGAGGACTGCCAGGAAAAACAAGGACTGGTTTGACGAAAACAACCAGGAAATCCAGGAGCTGCTGGCAAAGAAGCGAGCTGCCCACCAGGGTCACCTTGCAAAGCCTTCCTGGCCAGAGAAAAAACGAGACTTCCATCTCGCATGCAGCCACCTTCAGCGCAAACTCCGGGAGATCCAAAATGAGTGGTGGACTAGCCTCGCCAAACGAACCCAGCTTAACGCCGACATTGGCGACTTCAGGGGTTTTTATGAGACACTAAAGGCTGTGTACGGCCCCTCACCCCAAGTCCAAAGCCCTCTGCGCAGCTCAGATGGCGGTCCTCCTCAGCGACAAGATCTCCATCCTCAATCGATGGTCAGAACACTTCCAATTCATTTTCAGTGCCAACCGCTCAGTCCAAGAATCCGCCCTGCTCCAGCTCCCTCAACAACCCTTGAGGCTAGAGCTGGATGAAGTCCTTACCCGGGAAGAGACATATAAGGCAATTGAACAACTGAAAAGTGGCAAAGCAGCAGGTATGCATGGAATCCACCAGAGGTCTGGAAGGCTGGTGGCAAAGCTCTGCATACCAAACTGCATGAGATTTTCATGCTCTGCTGGGACCAAGGAAAGCTGCCTCAGGACCTTCGAGATGCCATCATCATCACCCTGTACAAAAACAAAGGCGAGAAATCAGACTGCTCAAACTACAGGGGAATCACGCTGCTCTCCATTGCAGGCAAAATCTTCGCTAGGATTCTCCTTAATAGACTAATACCTAGTGTCGCAAAAAATGACCTCCCAGAATCAGTGTGGCTTTCGCGCAAACAGAGAAACTACTGAAATGGTCTTTGCCCTCAGACAGCTCCAAGAAAAGTGCAGAGAACAAAACAAAGGACTCTACATCACCTTTGTTGACCTCAGCAAAGCCTTTGACACCGTGAGCAGGAAAGTGCTTTGGCAAATACTAGAGCGCCTCGGATGCCCCCAAAATTCCTCAACATGGTTATTCAACTGCACGAAAACCAACAAGGTCGGGTCAGATACAGCAATGAGCTCTCCGAACCCTTCTCCATTGACAACGGCATGAAGCAAGGCTGCGTCCTCGCACCAACCCTCTTTACTATCTTCATCAGCATGATGCTGAAACAAGCCAATAAAGACCTCAACAATGAAGACAGTGTTTACATCCGGTACCGCACGGATGGCAGTCTCTTCAATCTGAGGCGCCTGCAAGCTCACACCAAGATACAAGAGCAACTTGTCCATGAACTACTCTTTGCAGACGATGCCGCTTTAGTTGCCCATTCAGAACCAGCTCTCCAGCGCATGACGTCCTGTTTTGTGAAAACTGCCAAAATGTTTGGCCTGGAAGTCAGCCTGAAGAAAACTGAGGTTCTTCATCAGCCAGCTCCCCACCATGACCACCAGCCCCCCCACATCTCCATCGGACACACTGAACTCAAAGCGATCAACCAGTTTACCTACCTCAGCTGCACCATTTCATCTGATGCAAGGATCGACAACGAGATAAACAACAGACTCGCCAAGGCAAATAGCGCCTTTGGAAGACTACACAAAAGAGCCTGGTAAAACAACCACCTGAAGAAACACACAAAGATCAGCGTGTACAGAGCCGTTGTCATACCCACGCTCCTGTTCGGCTCCGAATCATGAGTCCTCTACCGGCATCACCTACGGCTCCTAGAACACTTCCAACAGCGCTGTCTCCGCTCCATCCTCAACATTCATTGGAATGACTTCATTACCAACATCGAAGTACTCGAGCTGCAGAGTCCGCAAGCATCGAATCCATGCTGTTGAAGACCCAACTGCGCTGGGTGGGTCATGTCTCCAGAATGGAGGACCATCTCCTTCCCAAGATCGTGTTCTATGGCGAGCTCTCCACTGGCCACCGAGACAGAGGTACACCAAAGAAGAGGTACAAGGACTGCCTAAAGAAATCTCTTGGTGCCTGCCCCATTGACCACCGCCAGTGGGCTGATCTCGCCTCCAACCGTGCATCTTGGCGCCTCACAGTTCGGCGGGCAGCAACTTCCTTTGAAGAAGACCGCAGAGCCCACCTCACTGACAAAAGACAAAGGAGGAAAAACCCAACACCCAACCCCAACCAACCAATTTTCCCTCGCAACCGCTGCAACCGTGCCTGCCTGTCCCGCATCGGACTTGTCAGTGACCAATGAGCCTGCAGCAGTCGTGGACACACCCTTCCATAAATCTTCATCTGCGAAGTCAAGCCAAAGATTCACAGTGACAAAATTATTCAAAACCTAAATACATATTTTAATACATTTGTTAAAATATTTGTGGAAATTCATAAAATTATATTGCAATGATTTCTACTCAACATGTTTTTTTATATTTTAATTTAAGAGCTTAATGGAGGATTTTCTCACAAGTTGTGCCAAAGAGGTCAACTTTGAATTTCCAATTTCCTATTGATTACCAGGTTAGCTTCACCTTGATAATGTAATTTGTGCAAGTATATATGTTGTTAAGAATTATTATTGTTCACTTTAAAGCTGAAATGTTTCCATGGTTAATAATTTAATGCTCACAATTCTGTTGAAGAGCCCTGACCAATTCTCATTTGACCTTTCACCATGACTTGGCATTAAGAATTTCAGTAACTTTGCAATTTGCCATTGTATAAAATATATGCTTCAATAATAATGAAGTTTATTCTATCCCAAAAGGTTGTAATCTAAGAGGTTTTGAAAAAAAACTGTAGAAATCTGAAAAAAAAAATCACACAATCCTGATACTTAACATGTAGCGGGTGTTTTGAACTGTTGCCAGCATGGTTCTGCGGGCTGTGGAACAAATAAACAAATAGATGAATTCTCACCTAACAGAGCGGTACTACGTGCTGGAGAATGGCGCGTTGTCCTGCTGAGTATCCTGCCAGAAGGTGTAGGACACTCACAAGGATCAATTTAAACCTGCCAGGCCCGTGGATTGAAAGCATTCCAATAGCAATGTCCTGCCTTGTCCCGCAGAGCCCGGGACATGCGGGGTATAAAACAAGATTGTAAAACCTGAATAAAGTCAGTCTTGAGTTGACTAATCTGGCATGTGCGTTTGTATTACTTCAGTAGCTCTACCGTAGTAGCCACTACAACGTGGTATTTTTTTTTAAGAGAAAAGCAAAGTAAATATGTCAGGTCCTCAGAATGGATCAGAATCCTTTAAGCTTAGTTTATACGATAGACTAGGAAAGAAATAGCCATAGAACCATAGAGCACTCCATTGCAGATACAGATTTTTCAGTCCATGTAGTCCTTGTGAACTATTATTCTGCCTGGCCCCACTGACCTGCACCTGAACCATAGCCCTCCAGACCCCTCCCATCTATGCACCTATCCAAAATGTTCCGAAATGTCAAAATCAGACCCACATTCACCACTTCATCTGGTAGCTCATTCCACAGTTTCACCACTCTCTTCAAACATTGTACTTTTCACCCTTAACCCATGAGCTCTAGTTCTTGCCTCACCTAATGTCAGTGGAAAAAGCCTGCTTGAATTTACTCTTCATAATTTTGTATTCCTCTATCAAACCCCCTTCATTCTCCGCCACTCCAGGGAAATAAGAGCCTTTCCCTGTAACTCAGTTCCTCGAGTCCTGCCAAAATCCTTGTAAATCTTCTCTGCACTCTTTCAATCTTATTGATATCTTTCCCATAGTTAGGGAACTAAAATTGCACACCAAACTCCAAATTTGGCCTCATCGATGTCTTTTACAACTTCAGTATATAACATCCCAGCTCCCGTACTCAGTGCTTTGATTTATCAAGGGCAACATGTCAAAGCTCTCGTTATAACCCTCTCTAAACATGACGACACTTCCAGAAAATTGTGCATCTGTACATGCAGAGCTCTCTGCTCTACAGCACTTCTCAGTGCCCTACTTTATTTCAATTTTATTTAACTATTGACTGGTTTGCTTTGCATATGTTCTGCACCATGCTCTCTGATCCTAGGGTTGGTGAAAAATGCATTGCAATTCACCTCTGCTAAAACATTGGTTTCTGATTCACTGTTACCAGACCCATCCACCTGTTGGTGAGCAAATGGAGCTCTCATTAAAGAATCTTCATTGACCCCTGTCTTCTTTTGGAATTACCAAAAATCAAACTGACAAATATCATGAAAATAATTGTGACTGAGCAAAAAAAAAATTACTAGAGGAACTCAGCAGTTCAGACAACATTCTGGGTCAAACCCCTGCTTCGGGACTGGGTAAAGAGGGGGACGATAGGCTTCTCTCAAGACAAAGAAGGGAGAGACTATCGTCCCTCTCTTTACTCAGTTTCCAACCAGAATCGTAAACTGTCCATTTCCTCCATGGATGCTGGCTGACCCACTGAATTCCTTCAGAATTTGTTCTTTGCTCTGCAATTTCTTGTGTCTCCAATTCTTACATTGATTTCAGAACAAATAACTGCATTATAAAATGCAACAGACTTTAAATTGTGTCTCAACTCTCTTCCGCAATTAAAACTCAAATAATCTGATAAATTAATCCCATTGTTCACAGTGACCTCTCGTGACTGCTGGTGCCTTTCATTTATGAATTTAAAAAGAACAATAGTTTATTATTCATTTGTTCATCATACTTATTTCCCAAAGTATTATGCCAGTAGTTCTCAACTTTTTTCTTTCCACTCACATACCACTTTAAGTATTCCCTATACCATAGGTGCTCTGTGATTATTAAGGGATTACTTAAGGTGGTATGTGGGTGAAAAGAAAAAGTTTGAAAGCCACTGTTTTAATCATACCTAACTGACTCATTATGTGCATGGTTTCATATCTCCAAAGGAAATGGGCCAATGACAAATTTTCTCAAGCAAAATATTTCAATAACAATTGGGTCTCGAGCAGTGATTCTCAACCTTCCCTTCCCACTCACAGACCACCTTAAGCAATCCCTTAATATCACAGAGCACCAATGGCATTGGGATTACTTAAATTGGTATGTGAGTGGAAAGAAAAAAATTGAGAACCACTGCATTATGCAAATAAAGTTATTAAAATAATATTTTGATAATGTTTTCCAAAATATAATTTGATCTTTATTCAAGGATGATATCATCAAATATTATTTGCTTCTGTGAAACATTTTGTTCAAATTGTACTCAATAACCTCAACTATTTAGACAATTTCCAAAGAAATAAAAATAAACCAATAAATAATTACAATTATTTTAATTTATTTATTAAAATAATTCTGTTAATATGCATGAAAGCAACTGTTTTAAAAATACAATTTAATGTCATCTTCATTTGCATTATTCCTTAAAACGAGCAGGGTATGGTTTGCCCTTAAAAGTCTCTAGAATGTAAATGTTTAACCATGTACAGTGGATCTACCGCAGTCATTCTTAATGACTAAACTTTGCATGTATTGTCTCCCAACAAAGGTTCTCATATGTCAGCTGGCCTGGAGATAGTCTGAGAGGAGGGAAATATCTGAGCTGTATTTTGTTATTTTTGTCCATATGACTTCACTTACAAGCAACGCATTCTACTAAATGAAAGAAGATGTAGCTTCATGGAGATGCATTCAATTTCTTTGTCTTGAATTTAACTAGATTACTGCCAAATGCTAGGAACTCATACAACTTACACCAAGTCCATGCTGGTACATAAAAGGAATAAATATGAAAAGTCAAAAATGCTCATGCCCAAGCTGTCTCATGTGGGCTACCCAAATGCCAATGGTATTCCTAGAAGAAAGGCAGGCGTCAAGAGCGATCACTCCTTTTCAAATGGACACAGTTCTGGGATAATCGAGGGGGTTAGCCTAGGAGGAGAGATTAAGTTGCCTGAAATTAGACTCAATGGAGTTTAGATAAACCTGAGAGGGGGTCTTGTTTAATATTGTGAAATGAAAAGATAAATTGAGTAAGGCCAGGAGTAAGAGGGAGTAGATTTAAGACAGTAGATTCAAGAGAAATTGCTTCTCCTGTAAAGTAGTGAAGCTGCAGAATTCTCCGCCAAGGACGCAATAAATGCTGCCTCATTTAATATATTTAAGACTCAGATTTTTGCATCGTATAGGAATTAAGGATTCTGGAGAAAAGGCAGGTAAGTGGAGTTGAGTCCACGTCTAGATCACCATGATTTTATTAACTGGCAGTACAGACCAAATGGCTTACTCCTGCTCCTTTTTTTTATGTTCTTATAATTAACTCAGGGCTTTAAAATCATTAGCTGGGATTCCATTCCAAGGAGACATATAAGTGGTGACTCTCCATTGTGTTCCTCCAGCTTTCTGCACAGCCAGAGGTTTGCTGAGAAAAAGAGGCTGCATGTGGATGATGCAAATCCTTATAATGAGCATCAGACTTCAAGTACTTTCCATCCACATCTGCACTAATGATTGTTCTTTATACTCAACTGAATGAAGAAATGTATAATCGTTATATCCCTGTGCTATTACTTTAAAGAACTTTACTTTCTCAAAGAATTGGAAGGGGTGGCAGATAGTGCAATGCTACTACAACACCAGCGAGCGGGACTGGGGTTCAAATGTAAGAAGTTTATACTTTCTCCCAGGGTCTTTGTGAGTTTTCTCTAGGGGTTCTAGTTTCCTCCCACCATTCAAAATGTACCAGGGGTGTAGGTTAATTGGGTTGAATTGGGCAACTTGGGCTTGTGGACCAAAAGGGCCTGTTACTGGGCTGTATGTCTAAATTTTTAAAAAAAATCATTCCTGCTGCCACCCCCACTCCATCCTTATCCCTCTTATAAAAACATGCCTGGATATGATTAGACTAACCAATAATCATTATAATGCCTCAGTGACAGGCTGTGTTACTTGGACCTTCCAACCCTATTGGAGATGAATGGGCAGAGATGAAGAGATGAAGAGTGAGGAGGTGGAAAAGAACAATGGAAATGATAGAGGAGCGGCCGATCTGGTGCTTATCAAATGACAGCCCTCAGGAAACTGGCATGGAGAGAAATGAACTTTGATCTGGATTTCATTTTGATGCACTATTGGCCACGGATGAAGAAGGTGCTCTGTGATTAGTAAGGGATTACTTAAGGTGGTGTTAAGCAAGGCTGTGTTCTCGCACCAACCCTCTTTTCAATCTTCTTCAGCATGATGCTGAACCAAGCCATGAAAGACCCCAACAATGAAGACGCTGTTTACATCCGGTACCGCACGGATGGCAGTCTCTTCAATCTGAGGCGCCTGCAAGCTCACACCAAGACACAAGAGAAACTTGTCCGTGAACTACTCTTTGCAGACGATGCCGCTTTAGTTGCCCATTCAGAGCCAGCTCTTCAGCGCTTGACGTCCTGCTTTGCGGAAACTGCCAAAATGTTTGGCCTGGAAGTCAGCCTGAAGAAAACTGAGGTCCTCCATCAGCCAGCTCCCCACCATGACTACCAGCCCCCCCACATCTCCATCGGGCACACAAAACTCAAAACGGTCAACCAGTTTACCTATCTCGGCTGCACCATTTCATCAGATGCAAGGATCGACAATGAGATAGACAACAGACTCGCCAAGGCAAATAGCGCCTTTGGAAGACTACACAAAAGAGTCTGGAAAAACAACCAACTGAAAAACCTCACAAAGATAAGCGTATACAGAGCCGTTGTCATACCCACACTCCTGTTCGGCTCCGAATCATGGGTCCTCTACCGGCATCACCTACGGCTCCTAGAACGCTTCCACCAGCGTTGTCTCCGCTCCATCCTCAACATCCATTGGAGCGCTTTCATCCCTAACGTCGAAGTACTCGAGATGGCAGAGGTCGACAGCATCGAGTCCACGCTGCTGAAGATCCAGCTGCGCTGGATGGGTCACGTCTCCAGAATGGAGGACCATCACCTTCCCAAGATCGTGTTATATGGCGAGCTCTCCACTGGCCACCGTGACAGAGGTGCACCAAAGAAAAGGTACAAGGACTGCCTAAAGAAATCTCTTGGTGCCTGCCACATTGACCACTGCCAGTGGGCTGATATCGCCTCAAACCGTGCATCTTGGCGCCTCACAGTTTGGCGGGCAGCAACCTCCTTTGAAGAAGACCGCAGAGCCCACCTCACTGACAAAAGGCAAAGGAGGAAAAACCCAACACCCAACCCCAACCAACCAATTTCCCCTGCAGCCGCTGCAACCGTGACTGCCTGTCCCGCAATGGACTTGTCAGCCACAAACGAGCCTGCAGCTGACGTGGACTTTTACCCCCTCAATAAATCTTCGTCCGCGAAGCCAAGCCAAAGAGAAAGACTTAAGGTGGTATGTGAGTGGGAAGGGAAGATTGAGAATCACTGCTCTGGACCCAATTGTCACTGAATTTCTTTTAGAAAATTTTATTTACTAAGCATGATAAAAACATAAATGAAAAAATACAGCTTAATAAAAAAATAGAATACATACACGGTATTTTTTATGTACATAATAACCCCTACAACCCCCCCACCCCCCTCTAAACTACCCCCCAAAATAAGAAAAAAATGAAAGAAAGAAAGAGGAGTTCACATAACATAAAACTCATCAATTAGCTGCCAGGTTAGGAACAACACCACTAATGTGCGAAAATGGGATTTAATAATTCAACCCTATATAATCCAAATATGGGCTCCAAATTTTAACAAAAAGGGGTAATTGTTACATAATTTATATGTTAACTTTTCCAATGGAATACAAGATCTCATCTCCAAATGCCATCTCTGAATACTCAAGTTAGTCTCATTTTTCCAGGTAATTGTCAAACATTTTCTAGCCACAGCTAAAGGCAATTCCAAAAAAGCAATTTGAAATTTATTTAATTTAAACTCTACACTCAATCTCTTAATATAACCCAACAAAAATACTAAAGGATCAAGGGGAAACTTAAATTTAAAAATAGCTTCTAAAAGTTCCTTAAATCTATTCCAAAAAAGTTTCACCGCCTCACATAGCCAAGCAGAATGTAAAAAGGAACCAACTTCCTTGACATTTAAAACATAAATATAAAGAAATAAACATATTTCCTTAATTTCTCCGGAGTTAAATATAATTTTTTTTAAATTTTTTAATTTTTCACACTATAAACCTGACTGACCAAAATACATAGAGACATTTTTCTCTTGAATATATAGTGTCATTTTCTCCCCTTTTTCCCCCCTTCCTTCCCTCCCTCCCTCAACCCCACGTCCCATTTATTTAAAGTTCAATCTATAAGATACATTAAACTCGTTAAACAATGTCATCACTTAATAAAAATAAACAAGAAATTTTTGTCTTTTACTTTTATATACTGAGTCAGTTCATTTAGTTGTCTTCTCCTTCTGTCATTTTAGGTGGTGGAGGTCCACGGTAGGATTTATCTATTGTATTTCATGTATGGTTCCCATATTTGTTCGAATATTGTGATGTTATATCTTAAATTATATGTTATTTTTTCTAATGGAATACATTTATTTATTTCTATGTACCGTTGTTGTATTCTCAAGTTGTCTTCTAATTTCCAGGTTGACATAATACATTTGTTTGCTACAGCTAGGGCTATCATAATAAATCTTTTTTGTGCTCCATCCAAATCGAGTCCAAATTCTTTATTTCTTATATTACTTAGAAGGAAGATCTCTGGGTGATTTGGTATATTACTTTTTGTGATTTTATTTAATATCTGGTTTAGATCTTCCCAAAATTTTTTCACTTTCTCACATGTCCAAATTGCATGTATTGTTGTTCCAGTTTTCTTTTTACAGCGAAAACATCTGTCTGATACTGTTGGGTCCCATTTATTTAACTTTTGGGGTGTGATGTATAGCCTGTGTAACCAATTATATTGTATCATGCGTAACCTCGTGTTTATTGTGTTTCTCATAGTTCCGGAGCATAGCTTTTCCCATGTTTCATTCTTTATCTTTATGTTTAGATCTTGTTCCCATTTTTGTTTAGGTTTACAGTTTGTTTCCTCATTCTCCTTTTCTTGCAGTTTGATGTACATGTTTGATATAATTTTTTTAATTATCATTGTGTCTGTAATCACATATTCAAAATTGCTTCCTTCTGGTAACTTCAGACTGTTTCCCAATTTGTCCTTCAAGAAGGTTTTCAGTTGGTGGTATGCAAACCTTGTATCGTGAGTTAAATTATATTTCTCCTTCATTTGTTCAAAAGATAATAATTTATTTCCCGAAAAACTCTTTTGATCCCTTTTCTCTCCCAATCTCTGAAGGAAAGGTTATTTATTGTGAAAGGGATTAGTTGATTTTGTGTCAATATTAATTTTGGTAGTTGATCATTTATTTTATTCCTTTCTACGTGAATCTTCTTCCAAATGTTGAGCAGACGGTGCAGTACTGGTGAATTCCTATGTTGCCCCAGCTTTTCATCCCACTTATATAGTATATGTTCAGGTAACTTCTCCCCTATTTTATCTAGCTCTAATCTGGTCCAATCTGGTTTTTCCCTTGTTTGATAAAAATCTGATAGATATCTTAATTGTGCTGCTCTATAATAATTCTTAAAATTTGGTAGTTGTAAGCCTCCTTGTTTGTACCATTCTGTTAATTTATCTAGTGCTATCCTTGGTTTCTCCCCTTTCCATAAGAATTTCCTTATTATTTTCTTTAGCTCCTTGAGAATTTCTCTGTTAGGTGAATTGGTAATGATTGAAATAGGTATTGTATCCTTGGGAAGATGTTCATTTTAATATAATTTGTCCTTCCTATCAGTATTAGTAGTAAGTCTTTCCAGTGCTCTAAGTTGTCTTGTAATTTTTTCATTAATGTCTGATAATTTAGTTTATATAGATGGTCGAGATTATTATTTAGTTGTATATCTAGGTTATGAATTGCTTGTGTTTGCCATCTAAATGGTGATTCTTTCTTAAACTTTGTGAAATTTGCATTATTCATTGGCATTGCTTCACTTTTATTTGCGATGATCTTGTACCCCGATACTTCTCCATAATCCTTCAATTTCTTATGTAATTCTTTTATTAATATTTCTGGTTCTGTTAAGTATATTATAACATCATCTGCAAATAGACTGATTTTATATTCCTTCTCTTTTATTTTTATCCCTCGTATTTTATTTTCTGTTCTTATCAGTTCTGCTAGTGGTTCTATAGCTAACGCGAACAGTGAGGGAGATAGTGGACATCCCTGCCTTGTTGATCTGTTTAATTTAAATTGGTTTGATATATATCCATTTACTGCCACTTTCGCCAATGATCTCTTATATAATGCTTTAATCCAATTAATATATTTCTCTGGTAGATTGAATTTTTGTAGTACTTTGAATAAATAATTCCATTCTACTCTGTCAAAGGCTTTCTCTGCGTCTAAAACAACCGCTACTGTTGGAGTTTTGTTTCTTTGTACTTCATGGATTAAGTTAATGAATTTACAGATATTGTCCGTTGTTCGTCTTTTTTTAATAAATCTAGTTTGGTCTAGTTTTACTATTTTTGGTACACAGTCGGCCAATCTGTTTGCTAATAGTTTAGCTATTATCTTATAATCTGTGTTAAGTAGAGATACTGGTCTATATGATGCTGGTGTTAGTGGCTCATTCCCCGTCTTTGGTATTACTGTAATTATTGCTGTTTTGCATGAATCTGGTATGTTTTGTGTTTTTTTAAGCTGGTTCATTACTTCTAGGAGAGGAGGAATTAATATGTCTTTAAATGTTTTATAGACTTCTATTGGGAGTCCATCTTCTCCCAGTTTTTTATTGTTCAGTAGTTTTTTTAATATCTCCTGTATGGTTTCATATGGTTTTATTAATTTATTTTGCTCCTCTGTTTGTAATTTCGGTAGTTCAATTTTAGTTATAAATTCATCTATTTTGACTTCTTTCCCTTCGTTTTCAGTTTGATATAGTTGTTTGTAGAATTCCCTGAAGTTTTCGTTGATCTCCGTTGGGTTATATGCAATTTGTTTGTCCTTTTTCCTTGATGCCAATACCGTTCTTTTAGTTTGTTCTGTCTTAAGCTGCCACACTAGTATTTTGTGCGTTTTTTTCTCCTAGCTCATAATATTTCTGTTTTGTCTTCATTATGTTCTTCTCCACCTTATATGTTTGTAGTGTTTCATATTTTATTTTCTTGTCTGTCAATTCTCTTCTTTTAGTTGTATCTTCCTTTATAGCTAATTCTTTTTCTGTATTTGTTATTTCCCTTTCCAACTGTTCTATTTCTCGATTGTAGTCCTTCTTCATCTTAGTTACATAACTTATCATCTGTCCTCTCATGAATCCTTTCATTGTGTCCCATAGTATAAATTTATTTTTCACTGATTCCGTATTTATTTCAAAGTACATTTTAATTTGTCGCTCAATTAATTCTCTAAAATCCTGTATTTTAAGTCTTCTTCTTCTTTGGCTTGGCTTCGCGGACGAAGATTTATGGAGGGGGTAAAAGTCCACGTCAGCTGCAGGCTCGTTTGTGGCTGACAAGTCCGATGCGGGACAGGCAGACACGGTTGCAGCGGCTGCAGGGGAAAATTGGTTGGTTGGGGTTGGGTGTTGGGTTTTTCCTCCTTTGCCTTTTGTCAGTGAGGTGGAGTAGCATGGAGTTTAATCTCCATCTATACATTCTTGGTGGGATGTCCTCTAGCTCTATTGCCAATAACAGGGGTGAGAGATCCGATAATAGTCTAGCTTTATATTCCGTTTTCCTAACTCTCCCTTGAATGTGAGCTAATAACAGGAATAGGTCTATCCTTGAGTATGTTTTGTGTCTACCCGAATAATATTAATATTCCTTTTCCTTTGGGTGTTGTTTCCTCAATATATCCAAAAGTTGCATTTCTTGCATCGATTTAATTATAAATTTGGTTACTTTGTTCTTTCTGTTAGTCCTTTTTCCAGTTTTATCCATGTTTGAGTCAAAATTAAGGTTAAAATCCCCTCCTATTAGTATGTTCCCTTGCGTATCTGCTTTCTTCAAAAAGATATTGTGCATAAATTTTTGATCTTCTTCATTAGGTGAATATACATTGAGTAAATTCCATAATTCTGAATATATCTGACATTTTATCAGTACATATCTCCCTGCTGGATCTATTATTTCCTCTTCTATTTTGATTGGTACATTTTTATTGATTAATATAGCTACTCCTCTGGCTTTTGAATTATATGATGCTGCTGTTACATGTCCTATCCAATCTCTCTTTAATTTCTTGTGTTCCACTTCAGTTAGATGTGTTTCTTGCACGAATGCTATATCCATTTTTTTATTTCTTCAGTAAATTTAACAGCTTCTTCCTTTTGATTTGGTTATGTATTCCATTAATATTTAAAGTCATATAGTTCAATATGGCCATTTCATACTTTGTTTATCTTTCCTTTCTGTTTCCTCATCACTACCTTCCCTTCTTATCCATTTCTGTTTTCTTTTTTTGAACACATTATAAGACAACATTTCTAAAACATAAAATATTTCCACTAATCCCATATCTAAAATTCCTTTAACCCCAATAGTCCCTCCTCTCTCTGAGTTGCCCTTTGTCCCTTGTCGGGCAACCAGATCTCCCCTCTTTGGATTTGCGAACCCGCTTGCAAGCGTCAACTGATTTCACAGTGACTGTAATTCTTCCCCACCCAGCCCCCCAGAAAAGATTTTAATCTTCATATATAACAAAGCTCACTCTCTTAATTCCCTCCTTACTTCCTTTCTCTTCTTAGTTCCTACTTAGAAAAAAAAATTTTGACCTTTGTATTGCAGTGGTTTTTTTGTCTTCTCTTATTTTTTTCGTTGCCTTCTCCAATATATTTTCTCTTGTCGTATATCTTAGGAATTTTACTAGAATGGATCTTGGTTTTTGTTGTGGTTGTGGTTTAGGAGCTAATGTTCTGTGTGCCCTTTCTATTTCTATTCATTCCTGTAATTCTGGCATTCCTAGGACCCTGGGGATCCATTCTTTTATAAATTCTTTCATATTTTTGCCTTCTTCATCTTCCTTAAGGCCCACTATCTTTATATTGTTTCTCCTATTATAGTTTTCTATTATATCTGTCTTCTGAGCTAACAGCTCCTGTGTTTCTTTAACTTTTTTAACAGATTCTTCTAATTTCTTTTTTAAGTCATCTACCTCCATTTCTATGGCTGTTTCTCGTTCTTCCACCTTCTCTACTCTTTTCCCTATTTCTGTCATGACCATCTCTAATCTATTCACTTTATCTTCTGTACCTTTTATTCTTCTTTTATTTCACTGAATTCTCGTGTCAGCCATTCTTTTAATGTTTCCATATATTCTTGGATTTTTTTTTATCCATGTACTGTCCCTTCCCTTCATCTTCCATTTCTCTGTGTAGACTTTGATGTTCTCCCTCCTCTTCTTCTGTGTCCACTCCAGGATCTGTGTCCTTCACCTCTGTCTCTTCTGATTTTCTTGTTGGGTTGTTTATTTTATTTTGTTGGGTATTTTTGTTTTTATTATTTTTATTAAAGGTGTCTTGGTGTTGGTCGTCTTCCTCTGGGTTGGTCATCTGTTGTTTCTCTGATTTCCTATTTTCATTCTCTTCCTTCTTGTTCCCGTTATTTTCTATGTTTTCCTGTTGGGAGTCTTGCTGTCGTGTTATTCTTGTCTGTTTCAGCTGTGGAGATTTACTCCTCAGCTGGTCCCCCCCTCCCATTGGTGTTGTTTTTGTCTTGTGCATCGCGCATGTGTGGTTGCGCATTTTTGTTTGGCTCCGTGAGCCATCTTTGTAGTTCTGTGTTCGGGGTTTCCACTGACCTGAGGGAGCGGGCCTCACTCTCCATGGTGGGCCTCCTCGTACAGGTAAGGCCTTCACCTTTCTCTTCCGACGTCTTTCCTTCTTTCTTCTTTTCTTCCCATTGTTTTTGTTTTTTCTTTCTTTGCTGCCATTTTCTCCACACTTTTATTTTTAATTTGTTATGGTTTCTGTGTTTGTGGCTTTGCTTTTTCTTAACTTTTCTGGAGAGGGTTGGTATTTTCTTACCAGTCACTACTCCATCACGTGACGGGGTTAAATATAATTGATGAAGAAAATTATAATGAACCAATCGATACCTTACATTTACTCACATAGATTTATCCAATCATCCTGAGAAATGGATACAAATTGTTTTCCCTTTTTAATCTAACTGAAGGTGGCAAGAAAGGATTCATATCTGAGATGTATGCTTTATCACAGAATAAAATGCTGAAGCCGGATGTTCATAAATCTAGTCACTGAAATATTTTGCTTGAGAAAAATTGTCATTGGTCCGTTTCCTTTGGAGATATGAAACCGTGCACATAACGAGTCAATGAGGTACAATTAAAACAGCAGTTTTCAAACTTTTTCTTTCCACTCACATATCACCTTAAGTAATTCCTAACTAATCACAGAGCACCTATGGCATCGAGAATACTTAAAGTGGTATGTGAGTGGAAAGAAAAAGTTAGAAAACCACTGGGTTATCCCAGTGGGATGCTGCAGCTGTAATGCTCCACTACTCCAATTAACGCAAGTCAATTCACAATGTGCCCAGCACCCTGACTCCTATTAAGCAAACAAAATAATCATCTGACCTTCATAACAGTGGGGACATGACTGTGTATGCAAGGATTTGAATAAACTTAGCCAAGTCCCAAATGTCAAAAATGGCTCTTATTATACAAATTAGATACCTGCAGTCAGGGTAATTAAAATACTTATTAAATTATGCATATGGATGTTTGGATTAGCAACATATTGAATTAGTCACTTTTTAAGAAAAATAACCCATCTTGGAGATTCGTGCTTAATTTGTAAAAGCAGCTGTGAAGAACTTGATCTCTTCATGCATGATGGTTGTCTTAGCAACCGATCAATGATATGCAGGTAACTGGAATGGAAAGGATCTGGTGGATATCCACCAGTAACCACACAATAGCAAAACACTGTCATGCACCAGCTGCAGCCTTAAAAGATGGTTCAACATCTGACGCACCGTCAAGGGATATCCGACAATACAAGTCCCTCTTGAACACCTGGAAACAGCATTGTACTCCTATACACCCCATGGGATTCGGGCTGTTTAACCCCTTGTCCTCAGGCTATTGTCGAAGACCCAGGTGCACATCAGTAGAGCTTATGGTGGCTCCATGTGCGCACGGCAGGATTAAGCGTGCATTCCTTAATAAGGAACAGCAGATAGTGGTGAAGGTGCTGAAGGTCCACGCACAGAGCCAGAAGTCAAAGTGAATCATTTCATTTTGTTGCACATGGAAGTAAACTAATTGAAACTTGAAAAAAAAGTTATATATATACGCTGAAGAAAAGCACAACACAAACAGCTGGAAGGCAATGTCCAGGCCAAGGAAATGTCAACCCTAGGAAACCACAATGGCTTCCTCAAGCTGTTGTTTTGTCACTTTCCCCCATTCAGCTCTTCCCAATGTGAGATCTGAAGGAGGATCAGGGAAAGAGGCTTTGATGCAGCTGGATGCAACAGGGGACTGTCAACTGATCTGACAGCCTCTTGTCCAAGCTATCCAGCTGGTTACTGTGAGAGCCAAAGACAAATTAATCAGAAACATTCCATGCACTATCTATCAAGAGTGTAGCACACTCACCAGTAAGAAGGTGCTTGGAAAGGGTGGATAAGTATCCTGGACCAGATGGAATGCACCCTCAGGTTCTGAAACAAGTAGCTATAGAGATTGTAGAGGCAGAGCAACAGAGATCGTGATGGATGGAGAGACATGATCGCCCACACTGAACAGCAAGGCATCTGAATGAATGAATGTATATATGATATTATTATGTGGTGTGTATTATGTGTATGCACCATGGTCCAGAGAAACACTGTTATGCCTCATTATAGTTGTAGTCAGATGATAATAATTTGAAATTAGCACAGAAATTATGATGCAAGAGAAACTTGTCTGCATTATGTTCAATGTCAACCAACTTTCTGTAGCATATTGGTCAATAGAATCACAATAATGGGCTGACTACATGGCCAAAACTGTTAGGGGCTCCATATCAAGCAATAAGTTTCCTAAAATCAACAGAGTTGCCATGGTTCTGGAGGACTGGAAAATTCCAACAGTTACTCCACTATCTGAAAATGGAGGGAGGCAGCAGAAAACAATTATGGAACTATTGGCCTAACATTGGTGGTTGGGAAATTGTTGGAGTCATCTGTCAAGGATGAGGTTACGAAGTACCTGGATGTGCATGACAAGACAGAAAGTCAGCCTGGTTTCCTTAAGGGAAAACCTTGTCTGACAAACCTACTCCAATTTTTTGAGGGAGCCATAAACAAGTTAGACAATGGAGATGTGGTGGATGTTGTATATTTGGATTTCTTAAGATCTAAGACATGATTGCCCATGACGAATGGCAAGGCACCTGAACGAACGAACAAATTTCTTTGACAAGGTGCTGCACATGAAGCTGCTTAACATGATGAGAGGCCATAGGTGATCGGCAGGAAACAGAAAGAGGGAACGAAGGGATCCTATTCTGGTGAGCTAATGGATACTAGTTGTGTTCAGCAGGGGTTAGTGTTGGGGTCCTCATCTTAGTAAGTTTTATGCTAATTATTTGGAATGCAAAATAAATGGCTTTATGGCTAAGTTTGCAGATGATACAAAGAGAGGTGAAAAGCCAGGTAGTGAGGAGGAAACGGAGAGGTTGCAGAGACTTAGATAGACAGGAGAATTGGTAAAGATGTTGCAAAGGAAATACATTGTTACAAACTGTAGGGTAATGCACTTAGGTAAAAGGAATAAAAGGGTGGACTATTGTTTGGATGGGAAGAAAATTCAAAATTTGGAGGTGCAAATGGGCTTGGGAGTCCTCGTGAAGGATACCCTAAGGTTAATCTCCAGGTTGAGTCAGTGGTGAAGAAGGTAAATGCAATGTTAGCATTCATATTTACAGGAACAGGGTACAAAACCAGGGATATGACGTTCTGGGCTCCTTTTTAAGAAAGGATGTGCTGGCATTGGAGGGAGTTCAGAGAAGATTCACAAGAATGATTCTGGGAATGAAGGGATTAGCATATGAGGTATGTTTGACAGCTCTTGAACTGCGATCTTTAAGTTCAGAAGGATGAGGGGGGACTTCATAGAAGCATTTTGAATGTTGAAAGGTCTGGACAGAGTAGATGCTCCAGGTACAGAATTGCTTGATATGGAGCCCATGTAGTCAGCCCATTATTGTGATTCTATTGACCAATATGCGACAGAAGGTTGGTTGACATTGAACATAATACAGCCAAGTTTCTCTTGCATCATAATTCCTGTGCTAATTTCAAATTATTATCATCTGACTACAACTATAATGAGGCATAACAGTGTTTCTCTGGACCATGGTGCATACACATAATACACACCACATAATAATGACATATATACATTCATTCATTCAGATGCCTTGCTGTTCAGTGTAGGCGATCATGTCTCTCCATCCATCACCATATAACCATATAACCACTTACAGCACAGAATAGGCCAGTTCAGCCCTACTAGTCCATGCCGTAGCAAATCCCCACCCTCCTAGTCCCACTGACCAGCACCCGGTCCATACCCCTCTAGTCCCCTCCTATCCATGTAACGATCCAGTCTTTCCTTAAATGTAACCAATGATCCCGCCTTGACCACGTCTGCCGGAAGCTCATTCCACATCCCCACCACCCTCTGCGTAAAGAAATTTCCCCTCATGTTCCCCTTATAATTTTCCCCCTTCAATCTTAAACCATGTCCTCTAGTTTGAATCTCCCACTTTCTTAATTGAAAAAGCCTATCCACATTTACTCTGTCTGTCCCTTTTAAAATCTTAAACACCTCTATCAAGTCCCCTCTCAATCTTCTACGCTCCAGAGAAAAAAGCCCCAGTCTGCACAACCTTTCCCTGTAACTCAGACCCTGAAATCCTTTCAACATTCTTGTGAACCTTCTCTGTACTCTCTCTATTTTGTTTATATCTTTCCTATAATTTGGTGACCAAAACTGTACACAGTACTCCAAATTTGGCCTCACCAATGCCTTGTACAATTTCATCATAACCTCCCTACTCTTGAATTCAATACTCCGATTTATGAAGGCCGACATTCCAAATGCCTTCTTCACCACACCATCTACCTGAGTATCAGCCTTGAGGGTACTATTTACCATAACTGCTAAATCCCTTTGTTGATCTGCACTCCTCAATTGTCTACCATTCAATGTATATGACCTATTTAAATTTGCCTTTCCAAAATGCAGCACCTCACATTTATCTGTATTAAATTCCATCAGCCATTTCTCAGCCCACACCTCCAGCCTTCCTAAATCACCTTTTAATCTACGGTAATCTACCTCACTGTCCACAACACCACCAATCTTTGTGTCATCCGCAAACTTGCTTATCCAATTTTCTACCCCTACATCCAGATCGTTAATATATATAACAAATAATAGTGGTCCCAGGACCGAACCCTGAGGAACTCCACTAGTCACTGGCCTTCAATTGGACAAACAATTTTCTACCACTACTCTCTCACACATTCCATCCAACCACTGCTGAATCCATTTCACTACCTCCTTATTTATACCTAATGCTTCCACCTTTTTTCCTAACCTCCTGTGGGGAACTTTGTCAAAAGCTTTACTAAAGTCCAAATAGACAACATCCACAGCTTTCCCTTCATCAATCTTTTTTGTAACCCCCTCGAAGAACTCAATCAGGTTTGTCAAGCATGATCTACCCCTGACAAAACCATGCTGATTACTCCCTATCAATCCTTGTACCTCCAAAAATTTGTAAATAGCATCCCTCAGAACACTTTCCATCAACTTGCCCACCACAGACGTCAGACTTACAGGCCTATAATTCCCAGGTTTGCATTTGGACCCTTTCTTAAACAGAGGAACTACATGCGCCACCCTCCAATCCTTTGGTACCACCCCCATGGCCAGTGACATCCTAAATATCTCTGTTAATGGCCCCACTAGCCTCCCTGAGTGTCCTAGGGAATATTTTGTCCAGTCCAGGAGATTTATCCACCTTTATCTTTTTTAACACAGCCATCACTACCTCCTTGGTTATCCTTATATGCTTCATGACCTTCCCACTATTTTTCTTTACTTCAACTGGTTCAACATTTTTTTCCCTAGTGAATACCGAGGCAAAGAAATCATTCAAAATTTCCCCCATTTCCTCAGACTTCTCACTCAGCCTACCCTCGCTATCTACAAGGGGTCCAATTTTATCTCTCACTAATCTTTTACTTTTAATGTACTTCTAGAAACCCTTTGGATTTATTTCTACTCTGTCAGCCAAAGCCTCTTCATGCCTTTTTTTGGCCTTTCTAATTTCTTTCTTAAAATTCCTTCTACACTCCTTGTAGTCCTCCTTCAACTTCTCAGCTCCCTGCTCTTTATACCTCTTGTACACCTCCCTTTTTCTCCTAACCAAATTTCCAATATTCCTCGAAAACCAAGCCTCCCTATGACTTCCAGCCTTTCCTTTGATCCACACTGGGACATAACTACTCTGTACCCTCAAAATTTCTTTTTTGAATATCCTCCATTTTTCATTAACATCCTTACCTGAAAATATCCTGTCCCACTCAATACTCCCCAAATCCCTTCTTATTCCTACGAAATTTGCTCTTTTCCAATCCAGAACCTCAACTTTAGGCCTCTCCTTGCTCTTCCTTAAAACTACCCCAAAACTAACAGAATTATGGTCACTATATCCAATTGGTTCTCCAACATTAATGTCCGCTACCTGATCTAGCTCGTTCCCTAACGATCTCTGTCACTCTGAATTGCAGTTGTTGCCTCCTTTATTCTTCTTCAGTGAAGGCTCCATCTTTGAGCTGAGACTGTATTCGATGTTGAGTTCATGATTCTTTGGCTTGGCTTCATGGACGAAGATTTTTGAAGGGGTAAATGTCCACGTCAGCTGCAGGCTCGTTTGTGGCTGACAAGTCCGATGCGGGACAGGCAGACACGGTTACAGCGGTTGCAGGGCAAAATTGGTTGGTTGGGGTTGGGTGTTGGGTTTTTCCTCCTTTGTCTTTTGTCAGTGAGGTGGGCTCTGCGGTCTTCTTCAAAGGAGATTGCTGCCCGCCGAACTGTGAGGCGCTAAGATGCACGGTTTGAGGCGATATCAGCCCACTGGCGGTGGTCAATGTGGCAGGCACCAAGAGATTTCTTTAGGCAGTCCTTGTACCTCTTCTTTGGTGCACCTCTGTCTCGGTGGCCAGTGGAGAGTTCGCCATATACCACGATCTTGGGAAGGCGATGGTCCTCCATTCTGGAGACGTGACCTACCCAGCGCAGTTGGATCTTCAGCAGCGTGGATTCGATGCTGTCGGCCTCTGCCATCTCGAGTACTTCGATGTTAGGGATGAAGTCGCTCCAATGAATGTTGAGGATGGAGCGGAGACAACGCTGGTGGAAGCATTCTAGGAGCCGTAGGTGATGCCGGTAGAGGACACATGATTCGGAGCCGAACAGGAGTGTGGGTATGACAACGGCTCTGTATACGCTAATCTTTGTGAGGTTTTTCAGTTGGTTGTTTTTCCAGACTCTTTTGTGTAGTCTTCCAAAGGCACTATTTGCCTTGGCGAGTCTGTTGTCTATCTCGTTGTCGATCCTTGCATCCGATGAAATGGTTGACCGTTTTGAGTTTTGTGTGCCCGATGGAGATGCGGGGGGGCTGGTAGTCATGGTGGGGAGCTGGCTGATGGAGGACCTCAGTTTTCTTCAGGCTGACTTCCAGGCCAAACATTTTGGCAGTTTCCACAAAACAGGACGTCAAGCGCTGAAGAGCTGGCTCTGAATGGGCAACTAAAGCGGCATCATCTGCAAAGAGTAGTTCACGGACAAGTTGCTCTTGTGTCTTGGTGTGAGCTTGCAGGCGCCTCAGATTGAAGAGACTGCCATCCGTGCGGTACCAGATGTAAACAGCGTCTTCATTGTTGAGGTCTTTCATGGCTTAGTTCAGCATCATGCTGAAGAAGATTGAAAAGAGGGTTGGTGCGAGAACGCACCCTTGCTTCACGCCATTGTTAATGGAGAAGGGTTCAGAGAGCTCATTGCTAAACAGAGGAACTACTGACATGGTCTTTGCCCTCAGACAGCTCCAAGAAAAGTGCAGAGAACAAAACAAAGGACTCTACATCACCTTTGTTGACCTCACCAAAGCTTTCGACACCGTGAGCAGGAAAGGGCTTTGGCAAATACTAGAGCACCTCGGATGCCCCCCAGAGTTCCTCAATATGGTTATCCAACTGCACAAAAACCAACAAGGTCGTGTCAGATACAGCAATGAGCTCTCTGAACCCTTCGCCATTAACAATGGCGTGAAGCAAGGCAGGGTTCTCGCACCAACCCTCTTTTCAATCTTCTTCAGCATGTTGCTGAACCAAGCCATGAAAGACCTCAACAATGAAGACGCTGTTTACATCTGGTACCGCACGGATGGCAGTCTCTTCAATCTGAGGCACCTGCAAGCTCACACCAAGACACAAGAGCAATTTGTCCGTGAACTACTCTTTGCAGACAATGCCGCTTTAGTTGTCCATTCAGAGCCAGCTCTTCAGCGCTTGACGTCCTGTTTTGCTTACAAGGGGAAAATACCGAAGTGGTTTCCTGTTGCCTTCTTCAGTTGCCGTGTCCATCTGGACGGGTAACCCTGGCCATTGATCAGCAGATTCATCTGCCCAGCATTTATAGTTTTGCAACCATAAATTCCAATTTGTAGAATCTGCTTGTAAAAACCATCCACCATCTATAATCCATGGCGTCACATGACCCTGATTGGGTGGCTAAAAAGGTGCCACACTTTGCCCAAGGGTGACCTGTTGGCTATCGGATGGAAGGAGTGCTGTACACCTCCTTTTGCTGAGCAACTACTTAACACTGACACCACAACATAAAGATATAATTTAAAATAAATATATATAAATATTTTGGAATTATTTACTCGATTACAGGATACTATTCATCCATCTTACATCCTGCAGCAAAAAGTTATTTCCCAGCTAGGCAGCCCTGATTTTGATGCTCCTATATCTTCATCCTAACGATAGTAGGTGAAAGATATTATATTCTGGATGGAAAGGGCCATCTATAATTGAGACTTATTTAAGCAATACTTTCTCGGGATCTTCACGGCCGGTTTGATAATCCTCTGTGTTGGCTTCCAGTCTCATGCTTTACAGCTACATGTCTACCTTTTGCAGCCAGACAGGACACTCTCAATTGTGCTTCTGTAAAATGCTGTCAATATGGAGGCTAGTAGCCTTGCCCTCCTCAACCTCCTTAGGAAGTGCTGGGCCTTCCTGAGTAATGAGGAGGTGTTGGTCCAGGATAGTTGCCCATTATGAGCCCACAAATTTACAGACTCTCCAGATCGTACTCACAGAAAGTATAAATTGGGGTTCTTTCTTGCTTAGTTTACAAAATGCAAACACCGTTATGAATAGAGCCAAACTGTCACAGCATCAAATGGAAAGGAAATAATGTAGAAAGTTACTTCAAGATGTTTTCATACGAATTCAAGTGGCTGTTTTATAAAGTTAACAAAGCTTTTTATTCTATGAATGTAACTATCTAGTGCAGATACTTTGTACAGATGACTGGAAAATTCTGGTCCATGACATGATGGGGCAAATTGGAGTATGCAGGGAATCCAGATGGCCAAAAATATGGAATCAAATAGATACCTTTCAATGTTTCAACTGCTCAACCTCTTTACCATTTGATAAGACCTTGGCTCAATGCCATTTTTTTTAACTTTTCCCATGAAGCTTGAACACGTGCTGATTAAAATATGCTTAATGTGGACTTGAATATATTCAATGATGAAGCCCTTTGAGAAGAAACTCCTTCAATGTGAGCTGGGCTACACCTTCTTCCGAAATGTGAATCCCAGAAAAAATTCTATCAGGAGCAAGCTTATCAAAACCCCTCAGAAGCTTAAACTGTATGTTTTTATTCAGTCCCCTTTGATTTTGCAAAGGCCCAAACAACTCTTACCTTTCGTCATGAGATAACTCATTAACCCCAAGAACCAACCTAGTGAGCCTTCACTGAACTGACAATCACACATTATACTCCAAATGCCAAATTCAGACATGCTCACGTCTCTGGAATCAACAAGAAGTTGATGCATTTACTTTTAACATCTCATCCAATTGTACTATCAAAAGCATTCAACGATCATTATTTAACCAATGAATGCCACGAAAGGATGCTTCCATTTGCTATGTTTATTATTTAGATCTAGCAAACATCCCACATTATTCTATTGATACTCTAACCAATCTAGATCCTACAGATAACACTCACACAGGAAAGTCACTACGCTCTGCCAGAGCTGAAAGTCACCCACCCCACACCACTCAGAAAGGGAATCAGGGGATTGCATTGGAAGAATCTGGTAACAATTCACACTGAAATTGCATCCACATAACAGTCAGCCAGTAAACATCAAAATTGAGTCTCACAATTCTCACAACTTGACTGAGATTTGCTTTTGTGTCACTTCTCTTACGTATGCATATCTGACCACTCCCTTGCCCATCTACTGCCCACTCCCTTGTCCATCTACTGCCCACTCCCTTGCCCATCTACTGCCCATCCACTGCCCACTCCCTTAACCATCTACTGCCCACTCTCTTGTCCATCTACTGCCCACTCCTTTGCCCATCTACTGCCCATCCTTACCCATCTACTGCCCACTCCCTTGTCCATCTACTGCCCAGTCCCTTAGCCATCTACTGCCCACTCCCTTGTCCATCTATTGCCCAGTCCCTTAGCCATCTACTGCCCACTCCCTTACCCATCTACTGCCCACTCCCTTGCCCATCTACTGCCCACTCCTTTGCCCATCTACTGCCCATCCTTACCCATCTACTGCCCACTCCCTTGTCCATCTACTCTCCAGTCCCTTAGCCATCTACTGCCCACTGCCTTGTCCATCTACTGCCCAGTCCCTTAGCCATCTACTGCCCACTCCCTTACCCATCTACTGACCACTCCCTTGCCCATCTACTGCCCACTCACTTGCCCATCTACTGCCCACTCCCTTGCCCATCTACTGCCCAGTCCTTTAGCCATCTACTGCCCACTCCCTTGCCCATCTACTGCCCACTCACTGGCCCATCTACTGCCCACTCCCTTGCCCTCTACTACCCACTCCCTTGCCCATCTACATCTCTTAGCAGACTCTCAGCTTCTGCAAAATTTGCTTTCCCACTCAATTTGTATCATCAGCAAATGTAAATATGCTGGACTAGGTCCCATACTTCAAATCATTTACGTATATAGTGAACAGTTGTGGGCCTCGCAGTTGTGGCACTTTGCTCACTACTGATTGCCAACCAGACAAGCACCCATCTATCCCAACTCTCTGCCTGCTATTGGTTAACCAATCCTCTATCCAACTTTTAATACTGTGCGGTATATCTAAATTTTAAAAATTAAATTTAAAATCTGTTTTTATATTTTGTGCTAGTTTACTTGATTAATCTATTTTTATTTTATTTACTGCTTGCTTTGTGGTTTTTTATTGCTATTTAAAGATTTCCCAATCTTCCAGTTTCCCGCCATTCTTGGTGACTTTGTACATGAGCTTTTAATTTGATGCCTTCCATTATATTTCCTTCGTTACTATGGCTGGCTCTCCCTACCTTTATTGTCCATATTGTCTCAGAGGTGTCTTCAGTGACACTCCTCTTTTCAAACCAAAGCCTCCACAGGTTTCACACCATATTCCAACCAGGTGTTTTAAAATGGAATTGTCTGTTCAGCTGGCTATAATTCTGGAATTCCATTTATACATAAAATCATTGCACACCTTCTCTTTTAGAGAGTGCAATCCAATTTGTACCCAGGAGGGAGTACTGACCCTCTCAAAAAATAAAGAAATGAATCTCATTTGGGCTGCCAAATAATATTTTCTGAAACTAGGCAACTGGATGCCTCCTAACCATGTTAATTTTTCCATGGATATTCCAGGTACCTTACAATTCCAAATAAATTTCCCAACATGCTTTATTAAGGGTTTTAAAAAAGGTTTGAGGTACAGATGCCTAACCTTTTATCCAGAATTCCGAAAAATAGCAACCTTCAAACACCGGCACTTTTTTTTTGGTAGATGAAGTTATACATAAGTAATGTTAATTTCCCATAATAAATTCTCCGTTTTCAGAGGGAGACACCCCCCCCTAGTCCCCGTCATCTCTGCCCCTGTGGGTGCCCTCTCTTGCCTTCGATGGAAAGGAGACTCTTATCCTCCAGCCATTCGTGGCTCAATATAGGAACAATGGCCGTCTTCCTTACCCATAATCCCCCATGCAGCTGGAACTGCTCTGGTGCTGGCAGAGTGGTTCCAGCTGTATGGAGGTTTATGGGTAACAAAGATGACCACTGTTCCCGCATTGAGCTGCACCCCTGCTGCTACTGCGTTGGGAGTTAGATGGGGTGGGGGGCAATGGATGGTGCTGCTCTGCTGGTGTGCCTGAGGGCTGGCCTGATGTGCTGGTGGAGTGCCGTTTTGGCTGAGCTCCTGGGCCACCGCATCACCTCCAAACTGCACCTGACCAATGGGCTGGTGGAGAGCCTCCTGTACGCCGCATATTGGACCATCACTCAGCCCAGTCAGCACCCTCCACCCCACTCAGCTCACCCAGCACCACCCCCCCCCCTCAACCCACGCTCAGCACAGTGAGCACTGTGCCTGGCTGAGGGTGCAAAATATTCTGGCACCAGCCATGGGGGCTGGGTGCTGATGGACAGATGACCAAGGTGGGGGGGGGGAACAGTGGATGGACAGACAGAGGGGGGGTGCGGATGGCGGGGGCTAGGTGTGAGGCATTTACTTAAAGAAACCAAAATAAAAATGATTCCAAAATCTGAAAGATTCTGAACAATGGCAGGTGGACCAGTCCTGACGATTCTGGATAAAAGATTCGGCACCTGTAGTGGAATGGGCAAGGACTGGAAAAGGTGCTGCAATCTTGATAATATATTTATCTTTACACAGTTGATCCTGCCATTTAGGGAGATGGATAAATTCATCCACCTACTCAAGTCTTGTTCAATTTTACTAAGCAGCAGGAGGTAATTGAGTTGACATAAATTCTGGATATCATCATCCACTATTATTCCAAGGTATCTGATGCCACCCAAGGGCCATTTGAATGGATTTGTTTGCTAATATTCAGTGTTAGTGGGATGATTTCATATTTTCCCCAATTCACCTTGCATTCTCGCCATAAGCTTTTAATAGAATCTGTAATTTAGTAAGGGAATTGATCAGATCTGTTAAATATAGGATTACATTGTCTGCCATAAGATAAATTTTGTGGCTTGTCTGACCCACCATAAACTCCTTTATCTCTGGGTCTTGTCTAATCGCCTCTGCCAAGAATTCGATAGCCAAGTCAAAAATTCCCCGAGACAAGGGGCAACCCTGTCAGCTTGATCTTCTCAAAGGAAACACTGCTGAGATCTGTCCATTGGTGGCAACCCTAGCTTTGGGTCTGTAATAAAAAGTTTTAACCAAATTAATAAACAGTTGCCCAAATCCGAACTTGGCCATGACTCTAAATAAATACGACCATTCCAACCTGTCAAAGGCTTTCTCAGCATCCAGGGCCACAGCGACATTCAGTTCAGCCTTTGATTTTGCATTGTGGATAATACTGAAAAGCCTGCATAGGTTGGCTGACCAACGTTTAAAAATAAAGCTGCTCTGGTCTGGATTTATTAATTTCACCAAGTACTGGCAAAATCTGTTAGCCAGGGCCTTAGAAATCAATTTGTAATCTGAGTTTAGTAAAATAAATGGGTCAAAATGAGAAGCATTTCAATGGGTCTCTTCTTTTTATGAATCACAGTAATAATGGAAGTAGAAAATTATTCAGGGAGAGTTTGGGTATGGAGGAAATTCAGTCATACAGTGATCGCACTTGCCACTCTAACTCCATTTATTTTACCTCATTGCACAGGATCAGATATAAGGCAGCATGTTCCCTTGTCAGTTCAGTAATATGTTGCTCAAGAAAGCTAACATGGAAAGCTATCAACACTGCCTCAACTGTGCAAGTTTAAGTCTGTAGTGACAACTGCTTTTTATTCTAACATGTATCAGATATTTCTTGGTTTATTGCCCATGCCACTGTAATGTTATTATTTGGTGGCTAATAAATTACTCTCACCGTTGACTATTTACTTTTAATATTTCTAATTTCTACTCAAATGGATTCAACATTCTGTTCCTTAGATTTAATATTGTCTTTCACCATCATCCTGAACATATTCACAAGGATATTGTCCGAATAGGAGGACTTGTGTATCAGGAAAGGTGGGACAAGCTCGGTCTGTTTTACTGGAGCAAAAGAGGCTGGGGGGTGAGCTGGGGGGGGGGCGAGGGGAGTGGTAATGTCATGATAGAGCAACATAAAATGACGAGGAGTGAAGAGGGCAGAGAACATAGGGCCTCTAGACAGGGAAGAGGGGAGTAGATGGTAGGACGGGGAGGAGCAGAGCTATGCCCTGTCACATGAGACAACTTTGCATTAGGTTGCTTCCCACACCAGGTGCTCAGCTGTGGCCACTGCCCTGGTTTCTGCAGATTCCTGAAGAAAACACATCAGAAACAGGAGCAGGAGTTGTCCATCTGGCCCGTCAATCCTCATCCCATATTTAGTGAAATCACAGCTGATCTGGCTATGGACCCAACTCTGCCTTTCCCCCATAAGCCTCAATTCACCTACAATGCAAAAATCTATCTTACTGTGTCTTAAATATATTTAATGAGGCAGTTTCCTTGGGTGGAGATTTCCACAGAAAATCAGTCAGAATTTTGAAAATATTAACTCAATATCATAAACGCTAAACAGGAAAAAAGGTAGTAAACAATTACAACATATGGCTAATTGAAAAAGATTTTTTTAAAAAGTAAATATTATGCTATACTACAAATTCTACCCCTCCCCTTCTGAATTTATCTGGTAAGTACATATAATTTAACTACGATAAAAATAAACCACAAATTCACAAAGCAAGATCCAAGTGATCTTATAAATTATGAAAATAGCTAATAAAAGGACCCCATAAACATAAAATTTAAATCCATTACAGTAGAAGAACATCTGATTTTCCCAAAGTTAGGCATGCTATCATGTCAGATAGCCACTGAGTATAAGTGGGAGGGACAACATCTTTTCATCTCATCAGTATTGAATGACTAGCAATAAGGGAGGCAAAAGAGACTACATGGGATTGAGACATAGTTAAATTCAAATCTGTTGTCTTATTTGATCCAAAAAATGGCATATAAGATAAGGTATGAAAGATATCCTCAAAAAAAATGGAAAGAGAGGAACAAGACCAAAACATATGTAACAAAGTATCTTCTTCAGTCTTGGGCCTGTCACGTTTTGAGGAAATGCTAGAGTAAAATTTAGCCAAGTGAAAAGTAAGCTCAATGTACTACCTTAAATTGTAAAAATGTTAGGCACACAAAAAAAAATTTGGTAGGTATACATTTTGATTATTGAAACCAATACAAATTAGCAGTTTAAAAAACTACAGACACATATCTGTACATAAATAAATATTATTAAGTACATGTATTTCTTAATTATATAACATTTTTGTAACAAAATATGCACGTAGGAGTAAAAATGTGCATGTAATATTTCTTCATGTCTTGCAGCTCTCAAATATCTGAAGTTTATTGTATGCGGCTCTTACATTATGCAAGGTTGGCCACCTCTAGTATAGGTCAATTCAGCGGCCTTTAATCAATCAAGGCTCATTTTATTGAAATAAAATCACATAACTGTAGATGTTGGAATCTTGTGCTAGCAATGAACTGCTGGAGGAACTCAGTGGGTCAGGCAACATTCGTAGGTAGAAATTGTCAGTCAATGTTTTGGGTTGGGTCCTTTTATTGTGTCTTGATAAAGGGTCCTGATTTGAAACATTTCTTTTTAAATATTTTATTTTTCACACTATAAACCATACTGACCAAAATACATACAGACATTTTTCTCTTGAATATATACAGTGTCATTTTCTACCCTTTTTCCCCCTCCCTTCCCTCCCTACCTCTCAACCCCCTTCCCATTTATTCAACGATCAATCTATAAGATACATTAAACCCGTTAAACAATGTTGTCACTTAATAAAAATAAACAGAATTTTTTGTCTTTTACTGTTATATACTGAGTCAGTTTATTTCGTTGTCTTCTCCTACTGTCATTTTAAGTGGTGGAGGTCCACGGTAGGATTTCTTTATTATATTTCATGTACGGTTCCCATAATTATTTGAATATTGTGATTTTATTTCTTAAATTATATGTTATTTTTTCTAATGGAATACATTTATTTATTTCTATGTACCATTGTTGTATTCTCAAGTTATCTTCTAATTTCCAGGTTGATATAATACATTTTTTTTGCTACAGCTAGGGCTATCATAATAAAAAAATTTTGTGCTCCATCCAAATCGAGTCCAAATTCTTTATTTCTTTTATTACTTAGAAGGAAGATCTCTGGGTGTTTTGGTATATTGCTTTTTGTGATTTTATTTAATATCTGGTTTAGATCTTCCCAAAATTTTTTCACTTTCTCACATGTCCAAATTGCATGTATTGTTGTTCCCGTTTCCTTTTTACAGCGAAAACATCTGTCTGATACAGTTGGGTCCCATTTATTTAACTTTTGGGGTGTGATGTATAGCCTGTGTAACCAATTATATTGTATCATGCGTAACCTCGAATTTATTGTATTTCTCATAGTTCCGGAGCATAACTTTTCCCATGTTTCATTCTTTATCTTTATGTTTAGACCTTGTTCCCATTTTTGTTTAGTTTTACAGTTTGTTTCCTCATTCTTTTCTTGCAGTTTGATGTACGTTTGTTATAAATTTTTAAATTATCATTGTGTCTGTAATCACATATTCAAAATTGCTTCCTTCTGGTAACCTCAGACTGTTTCCCAATTTGTCCTTCAAGTAGGTTTTCAGTAGGTGGTATGCAAACCTTGTATCGTGAGTTATATTATATTTGTCCTTCATTTGTTCAAAAGATAATAATTTATTTCCGAAAAACAATTTTCTATTCTTTTGATCCCTTTTCTCTCCCATTCTCTGAAGGAAAGGTTATTTATTGTGAAAGGGATTAGTTGATTTTGTGTCAATATTAATTTTGGTAGTTGATAATTTATTTTATTCCTTTCTATGTGAATCTTCTTCCAAATGTTGAGCAGATGGTGCAGTACTGGTGAATTCCTATGTTGCCCCAGCTTTTCATCCGACTTATATAGTATATGTTCAGGTAACTTCTCCCCTATTTTATCTAGCTCTAATCTAGTCCAATCTGGTTTTTCCCTTGTTTGATAAAAATCTGATAGATATCTTAATTATGCTGCTCTATAATAATTCTTAAAGTTTGGTAGCTGTAAGCCCCCTTGTTTGTACCATTCTGTTAATTTATCTAGTGCTATCCTCGGTTTCCCCCACTTTCCATAAGAATTTCCTTATTATTTTCTTTAGCTCCTTGAAGAATTTCTCTATTAGGTGAATTGGTAATGATTGAAATAGGTATTGTATCCTTGGGAAGATGTTCATTTGATCCTTCCTATCAGTGTTAGTGGTAAGTCTTTCCAGTGCTCTAAGTTGTCTTGTAATTTTTTCATTAATGTCTGATAATGTAGTTTATATAGATGGCCGAGATTATTATTTAGTTGCATATCTAGGTATCGAATTGCTTGTGTTTGCCATCTAAATGGTGATTCTTTCTTAAACTTTGTGAAATCAACATTATTCATTGGCATTGCTTTACTTTTATTTGCGTTGATCTTGTACCCCGATACTATTCCATATTCCTTCAAATTCCTATGTAATTCTTTTATTGATATTTCTGGTTCTTTTAAGTATATTATAACGTCATCTGCAAATAGACTGATTTTATATTCCTTCTCTTTTATTTTTATCCCTCGTATTTTATTTTATGTTCTTATCCGTTCTGCTAGTGGTTCTATAGCTAACGCAAACAGTGAGGGAGATAGTGGACAACCCTGCCTTGTTGATCTGCTTAATTTAACTTGGTTTGATATATATCCATTTACTGTCACTTTTGCCAATGGTCCCTTATATAATGCTTTAATCCAATTAATATATTTCTCTGGTAGGTTGAATTTTTGTAGTACTTTGAATAAATAATTCCATTCTACTCTGTCAAAGGCTTTCTCTGTGTCTAAAGCAACCGCTACTATGGAGTTTTGTTTCCTTGTACTGCATGGATTAAGTTAATGAATTTACAGATATTGTCCGTTGTTCGTCTTTTTTTAATAAATCCAGTTTGATCTAGTTTTACAATTTTTGGTACACAGTCAGCCAATCTGTTTGCTAATAGTTTAGCTATTATCTTATAATCTGTGTTAAGTAGAGCTATTGGTCTATACGATGTTGGTGTTAGTTGATCTTTCCCCGTTTTTGGTATTACTGTAATTATTGCTATTTTGCATGAATCTGGTATATTTTGTGTTTTTTCAATCTGGTTCATTACTTCCAGGAGAGGAGGAATTAATAAGTCTTTAAATGTTTTATAGAATTCTATTGGGAGTCCATCCTCTCCCGGTGTTTCATTGTTCGGTAGTTTTTTTAATATCTTCTGTATTTCTTCTATTTCAAATGGTTTTATTAATTTATTTTGCTCCTCTGTTTGTAATTTCGGTAGTTCAATTTTAGTTAGAAATTCATCTATTTTGTCTTCTTTCCCTTCGTTTTCAGTTTGATATAGTTGTTCGTAGAATTCCCTGAAGTTTTCGTTGATCTCCGTTGGGTTATATGTAATTTGTTTGTCCTTTTACCTTGATGCCAATACTGTTCTTTTAGTTTGTTCTGTCTTAAGCTGCCACGCTAGTATTTTGTGCGTTTTTTCTCCTAGCTCATAATATTTCTGTTTTGTCTTCATTATGTTCTTCTCCACCTTATATGTTTGTTGTGTTTCATATTTTATTTTCCTGTCTGTCAATTCTCTTCTTTTAATTGTATCTTCCTTTATTGCTAATTCTTTTTCCGTATTTGTTATTTCCCTTTCCAACTGTTCTATTTCTCGATTGTAGTCTTTTTCATCTTAGTTACATAACTTATTATCTGTCCTCTCATGAATCCTTTCATTGCATCCGATTGTATAAATTTGTTTTTCACTGATTCCATATTTATTTCAAAGTACATTTTAATTTGTCGCTCAATTAATTCTCTAAAATCCTGTCTTTTAAGTAGCATGGAGTTTAATCTCCATCTATACATTCTTGGCGGGATGTCCTCTAGCTCTATTGCCAATAACAGGGGTGAATGATCCAATAACAATCTAGCTTTATATTCCGTTTTCTTAACTCTTCCTTGAATGTGGGCTGATAACAGGAACAGGTCTATCCTTGAGTATGTTGTATGTCTACCCGAATAATATGAATATTCCTTTTCCTTTGTGTGTTGTTTCCTCCATATATCCAAAAGTTGCATTTCCTGCATCGATTTAATTATAAATTTGGTTACTTTGTTCTTTCTGTTAGTCTTTTTTCCAGTTTTATCCATGTTTGAGTCCAAATTAAGGTTAAAATCCCCTCCTATTAGTATATTCCCTTGCGTATCTGCGATCTTCAAAAAGATATCTTGCATAAACTGATTTGAAACATTGACTGACCAGTTCTACCTGTGGATGCTGCCTGGCCCACTGTGTTCCTCTAGCAGCTCATTGTTTGGTCAAGGCTCATTTTATTATTTTGTCTGCTGCTGTTTGATGCTAATTATTACTTATTTACCCATATGTTATTATCTGTCATAAAGCTGATAGAAAAACTAAAGATTAAATGACTCATTAAATATTTAAAAGCTAAAGTACACACAGTGTTAAATGAGAGCAAGTATATAAGCAGTTGAAACTTTCTGACTTGATCCTTAGTACATTTGCCTAAAAATCCACCTGGTTGTCAATTCAAGCTTGTGGTTAGTCATCATCAGAATGCATATTTCCCTTGTCGCTCATTAATATTTCAAGAAGCTTGTCTGTAAAAGTCCTTCAAGAGCAGAGGGGTTAGGTGTGACTTAGTTGCCTTTCTTAATTCTATGTACTCCACAGCATGTAGAATACCAGCAAACAAACTCCACAATCTGTGCCTTTCTGGCAGGAAGTGCACATAGAACCATTTCGCTGGGCTGTATTAATAGCTAGAGTGGCTTAATGTTAGCACAGAGCAGTCCCAATTCTCTGTTAAATAGTAGATTCTATCTCCTGGCACTGATACCAGAGGTGACAAAGAGGTTTCAAAATTATAAAATGCATCATAGAACAAAGAACATGGAATAGTCCAACTTTGAAAACCACTGTTTTAATCGTACCTATTTGACTCATTATGTGCAGGGTTTCATAACTCCAAAGGACATGGACCAATGACAATTTTTCTCAAGCAAAATATTTCAGTAACAATTGGGTCTAGAGCAGCGGTTCTCAACTTTCCCTTCCCACTCACATACCACTTTAAGTAATCCCTTACTAATTGCAGAGCACTGATGGCAGAGGGATTACTTAAAGTGGAATGTGAGTGGAAAGAAAAAGTTTGAAAACCACTGTACTACATGGACATCCATCTCCCAAAATCAGAAATAGCCCCTGCTACTATATTAAAAATAAACTTCAGTTAAGTTTTGTAAAAGTTTTCATCATAATTGCTTCTTCCAAGAAATATTTCTTTCACTGCCACCTGAATATCAGTACAGGGAAATAACCTGGCACATGTGTTACTACTTCATTAAAGAACTGATTTGGAGCCTTCTCCAGTTTTCACTATTATCCCATGACAAACTTGTTGATGGGAAAGCAAAAATCTAAAACATAGCAAAAAAAGCAAAATAAATCTCTTAGACTGGGTGGTGTTGACAAAGGACAGCAGTTGGAAGAAAAAGTTGCAGTTGAAAGAAATCTGGGATTGCAGAGGTGGGTGATAACTGACGCACCAATGGTGGATTGCTATGGGAAGTAGAGAACTGGAAGAACAGTGAATGTGATCAGGTGTGAATCTGCAGGATGTGATAAGGGTGAGATCATGGAAAGAGTTGTAAGTATACATTTGAAATTAATACACAGTGACACAAGATATCACTGAAGATTCACAAGCATGGAGCGATTGATGGCTTAAATTCAGTGAGTTATAGAATTCAGACAATATTTCCAAGAAAGCCTGCAGGGATGGTTTATTCCTCCTGCTCATGATGTGGATGTCACTTGTAATACCAGCAGATCGTCCATCCTTTATTGGTCCTTGAATAGAAGTATTTTAGAAGCCATTATAAATCAACTGCTTTAAGGCTGAAGCCACATGGAGGCTAGATTGGTCGAGAACAGTAGATTTGATTTTCTGAACAAGATGGGGTTTTCCCAACATTCGTGGTGTTCATTAGATCTTCTCTTAATAAATTCCAGATTTATTAAAATTAAGTACTCCATCTGCCACTGGTAAAAATGAACTTGTACTGCTGGATCACTAGTCCAGGCCAATAACTTTATGACTCTGCAGTATTCCATTCCATGAGGTGGCTCCATTAGCAAGCGAGGCCACAGCAAAAGAAATCTCAGCTACCCAGAGTGTCAGTTAGTTCAAGGGTCATAGTGTTCTCTTTCCTTGCCTCAGTTTTCATGGAGCCAAGCATGGAGATTGTGAAGTAGATTAATAAATGTTAAACTGAAAATGGGAGACTGTTCAGAAGGTATTCATAATGACACATTACCAGGAACCTGCTCTCCAATACACTAAGAAAGGGCTGAGCTAATTAATTAAGACCTGAAATTCTTCATCATGGCCAGGGAACCACTTGTGAGCTAAAGCAGAAAAAAAAAGCTCACTCTAAAATAGTTATCAACTCTAAACCTCCAAAAAAAAATGAAAAGATAAAAGCTCACATATGAAACACAAATACTAAAGCTTGCTGCATCATATTTTAGCTCCAACGTGACCCTTGCTATACATCTTTGATTGTTCGTGACACCCAATTAATTTGGTTGAAGGAGGTTTTCAGAAGCATTATTTAGCCATGTTCTGCTGTCACTGTATGACACACATGCCTTAAGAGAGTATGCTCTAGAGCTGCCTACCTACCACAACCTGTGTCTAAAAATGACATTCAAATTTATGAACTACACGGTATTCTGAAGCCATTATCTCGCAAATTTAATGAAATTTTTGCTTTCCAACCAAATCCAATTTATTTCCAAACTGCTAAAATCTCTCTAAAATAATTTCAGAAATATCAAGGTAGGGAAGAAAAATAAAGCAGGAGCAATTAAGAAAAAATACATTCAGTATGTGTGGTGTTTACCTTGTGTTAATAACTAACCACATCTGAATTGAGCATGAAACAATAAAAAAAGACCAGAGATATCCTGCCCTTCTTGTTACTATCAAGTATGGAGAACCAGACTGTTATATTTTAAGTTGTGTTTACTGCTTGTTTATCTGAATATGCATTTACAGATATGTTGGAGAAGGACATCCCATTACATCTACATTCCAGCCATGCAATAAATCTCTCTATCTACACAAAAAATAATATTTTAACATAATGTTTTACACAATTGGGAAAGTTTTTATTACCATTTATCTTCAAAGATGGTGAGGAAAAGAACTTTCTTCTTACTGCTGAGCACATGATTTCATTAATCCAGCAGCCCTTCAGGTCCTCATCCCACCAAGTCCATCCGTAAATTGGACGAACAACATTTGATTTTCCATATGGGCACTCTCCAACCGGACAGTTTCTGTTCTCCATCCCTTCCCTTTTCATTCTTTGCCTCCTTTACTCCAGTTCTCCAACCCCTTCCCTCTCCATTCACTGAGCCATCCCTCCTCCCCCTTCTTGCTCTTGCTGGTATGCCCTTCCTCCCCTATCCACCCATTACCTCCTGCCTTTGGAACCGTCCTCCATCCCCTGCCCCTCCACCCTGTTCAGACACCTGCCTACATTTTCTCATATCTTAATGAAGGGCTCAAGTCTGAAATGTTGGTTATGTATCTTTATCTTTCCTGGAAGTGAGTGGAGCAAGATGCCAGAAATGGGAGGAGCAATAATCCTAGAGGGCATGTGGCCTGAAGAAGCTACTTAAAGTTAGTCTCATTCTGTTTGGAGGAAGTGAGAAGAGATGAGATTAATGTATGTGGGATACTAAAAAGAGTTGGCAATGATGGCAGAATGGAACTAAATCTCATGACATGTAAGGTTTGAGCAGAGGATAAGTTAGACTGGGCAGCATTGAGAAAGACTCTATTGACAGAAATTCAGAATAAACATTTGATAACAACACCCGCATTGTCAGCTCCAAGACCATCAAGGATGGTGTATAGGTTAACCTGCAGGTTGGGCCAGTGGTGAAGAATGTGAATGCAGCGTTGGCATTCATTTCTAAAGGAATAGCATTCAAGAGCAGGGATGTAATGTTGAGACTCTAAAAGGCACTGGTGAGACCTCACTTGAAGTACAGTGTACAGTTTTGGGCGCCTTATTTGAGAAAAGACGTGCTAGCATTGGAAAGGGATCAGAGAAGATTTACAAGAATGATACCAGGAAAGGAAGAGTTAGCATATAAGGAATGTTTGTTGGCTCTTGGATCGTACTCATTGGAGTACAGAAGGGGAGGGTGCTCATGGAAATATTTCGAATGCTGAAAGGACTAGACAAGAGTAGATGTGGCAATTTTTTCCCATGGTAGGGGATTCTAGGACAAGAGGGCTCAACCTCAGATAAAAAGGGATGCCAAAAAATTTCTTTAGCCAGAGGGTGGTGAATCTGGAATTTGTTTCTACAGGTGGCTATGGAAGCAAGGTTGTTGGGTGTATTTTAGCCAGGGATTGACGGGTATTTGATTAGTCAGGGCATTAAGAATTACAAGGAAAAGGCTGGGGAGTGGTATTGAGTGGGAGAATGGATCAACTCATGATACAATGGCAGAGCTGACACGTTAGATCTTGTGATCCTGCAGTTAAAAGAAAAGAGCAGAGCAAATATCATTGACCACTAAGTCAGGATAGCCCTGATCTACAAAGCATCAGTTCTGGTCCTATACTGAATGACTGCAACACAGTGTTTCATTGGGTCTATTCTGCCATCCGCAGACTCCTGAAGGAACCACAAAGTCGTAACATTATTTTGCCTTTGCTCCATAGCAACTTGATTCTCTCTGCATCTCTGCACTTAAGTACTATGTTTTATATGCTGTGCTATGTATGAGAACATCTAACTGGTCTGGTTACAAAACAAGCTCTATTACTGCATCACTGTTACATGTGACAATAAACTTGAACTTGAGCTGGAGCCAGTGACAAAGACGGAGCTAGAAGTTGCAAGGGGGCATTTGTATTGGATTCATCATCCACCTCACTGCAGCCTAAAATCCTTCCTCGGCTTGAGCCAGTGTCCCATCTGCTTAATTTTGCACTTGGAGTAAGATGGCTGTGCTCTGCCTCCAAGACCTTTATACTATTGAGAACTTTGCCAATGTGCATTGAGTTCCTGTTCCCAGCAACCTGCTCTGAATTTCAATGGAGCTCAAAGAACTTCAACTGAATTTCGGGAACTTAAACTGTTTATGTGCAAAAACTAAATTAATGCTTGATACATTTTATATTCTGGAAGGTGAGGTGCAATCCCTAATTCACCTGATTAAGAGGAAAGCCCCAGGCTGCACGGTTTGCAGAGGATAGCACAGTGAGACAGAGATGATAATAAAGAATACGTCAGTTCTTTCTCAATAGACATTCAGGTCACGGGGAGATATGGTTTCTGGCGAAGAGAAATCCAGCAGGATGCTATGATAATATATTGAAATTGTACTTATAAGCCTATGGCTAAGACAATAATTTGAAGAAACTGAGGGATGATTACTTCCAATCAAAGCGTGCTCTTCTCTAATGAAGCTCACTCCATAAAAGTCAAGAAAATAGGGCCTTAGTCCCACCGTCTACACTGAAAACACCCATTTACATTAATCCCACAATAATTTTATTTTTTATTCTACAATACTGACATTCTTATATACTACTTTTACTGCGAGGGGGAAATTTATAGTTACCAATGAACCTACCAATCCACGTGTCTTTGGGGTGTGGGAGGAATCTGCAGCACTTGGAGAAAACCAATGTGGTCATCGGAGGAACATTCAAACTCCATGCAGAGGTCACCCAAGGTCAAGAGTGATGTGAGCTCTCCAGTGCTACGAGGCAACAGCTCTACCGTGTCACTATGCCATCCCCTCCACAATAATCTGCTTGATATTTCACAAGTAGCCAATGTTAAAGCAATTTATAATTTCAATCTTCTTCTGGGAAACCTGGGAGAGAATTTGACTTGGTTTTATGGTGTAATCAGATGGATTTCAACAGCATGATTAAAATTGTTGGTAGATAACATCCACTTTGGCGTGATTAATTGTTATGTCTAGTAATTGCTGCCCTGACCTATGTTTTTCCTTTCAATCTTATATTCTTAACAGTATTAGTTTTATTTTTGGTACCAGTATGACTTCCTAATTAAAGCTTTATTTGTTCATTGAGCCTTGACTGCATCCAAAACATTAACCTCCTTTATGGGACTGTCAGAATGCAGAGAGAAGACACTATTGCAACACAACTCCTTCTTTGATTTTTCTTTGCCTTTAAGGCTGGTGAAATGATTGAAATTATGACAATGTCATTTAAGGAATTGTTCAATTAGATATTAAAAGTGGAGGGACATAGAGATATGCTCAACAGAATGAAGCATGGCTAAAAGGTGGATTTCATGGTTAAGTGTATTCAACCAAGCCTTCAAAGTGCAGAATTACAATGACAGAAATTGAAAATAGTTTTTATTTTGGAGTTCCTTGTATCACATTGGTCTGCAAAGGGGTGCTTTAATCCTGATCTGAGAAAACACTGGCTAAATATTGGTTTCCCATGCCATCCTCCTTCCTGGTCTCCATCAGAGGGAAGGGCATCAGAGTATATGAAGTATTTTACATTTTATTTAAACAGTTGTTATTTGTTGGTTGTTTTTACTATTTGTAAATGTTAAATTATTTTCTTTTAAATATACAGCATGTTAACAGGCCCTCTGGCCAACAAACCTGTGCCATCCAATTACACCACAACCCTGGTATGCTTTGGAGGGTGGAAGGAAACTGGAGTACCCGGAGGAAACCCACACAGACACGGGAAGAATGTACAAACTCCCTGCAGACAGCGCTAGATTCAAACCTGTGTCGCTGGCACTGTAATTGTGTTACGCTATCCCGCTACGCTAACCATGGTCTTTTAATTGAATTATTTTGTGCAAATTGCTTTAATATAAATTTATAAATATTTGCAAATATTTAGGAATATCAAGTATCAAAAAGATCCATAGATTTTGATAGCTGGATTTCTAAAATTGACCAAACTACAAAGCCACAGATGACATAATCTGTAAATGTGTGGACGATACCAGAGTCATAGGCAGGGACTTTATAACGAGTTGAAGTATGGAATGGAGATAGAGGGAATATAATGGCTTGGTGCCAGGATTACAACTCCTTTCTCAATGCCAGTAAGGCCAAGTGGCTAGTTATAGGCCTCTGGAAGAGGGACATAATTCACTCCCTGATCCACATCAGCAGGGATGAGGTGGAGATAGCAGAGAGTTTTAAGTTCCTAGGAGTAAAGATCTCCAGTGACTTGTCCTTGCCCATCCATATTGATGCAATGGCCAAGAAAGAATGTCAGGGTCTCTACCTCCTCAGAAGCCCGACGAAATTTGGCATGTCACCTGCATCCCTTAGCAACTTGTACACATGAACCATTAACAGCATCCTATCAGGAACTGTTATGTCCAAGAGTGCAAGAGGGTTGTGAAAATGGCGCCATCCATCCACAAGCCACCTGGTTTTGATTCCAGGTGCAAATTTTAGAACTCTCCAGGCAAGGCAGAATGCCATAAAGTACAGAATCTGATTTTTAATGAGCAGGTTGGCCATCAGATACAAATGACTGGTTCTCATCACGGCTGGGATTTAATAGATGTCAGCCTGAAGAAAACTGAGGTCCTCCATCAGCCAGCTCCCCACCATGACTACCAGCCCCCCACATCTCCATCGGGCACACAAAACTCAAAACGATCAACCAGTTTACCTATCTCGGCTGCACCATTTCATCGGATGCAAGGGTCGACAACGACATAGACAACAGACTTGCCAAGGCAAATAGCGCCTTTGGAAGACTACACAAAAGAGTCTGGAAAAACAACCAACTGAAAAACCTCACAAGGATAAGCGTATACAGAGCCGTTGTCATACCCACACTTCTGTTCGGCTCCGAATCATGGGTCCTCTACCGGCATCACCTACGGCTCCTAGAACGCTTCCACCAGCGTTGTCTCCGCTCCATCCTCAACATTCATTGGAGCGACTTCATCCCTAACATCGAAGTACTCAAGATGGCAGAGGCTGACAGCATCGAATCCACACTGTTGAAGATCCAACTGCGCTGGGTAGGTCACGTCTCCAGAATGGAGGACCATCGCCTTCCCAAGATCGTGTTATATGGCGAGCTCTCCACTGGCCATCGTGTCAGAGGTGCACCAAAGAAGAGGTACAAGGACTGCCTAAAGAAATCTCTTGGTGCCTGCCACATTGACCACCGCCAGTGGGCTGATATCGCCTCAAACCGTACATCTTGGCGCCTCACAGTTTGGCGGGCAGCAACTTCCTTTGAAGAAGACCGCAGAGCCCACCTCACTGACAAAAGACAAAGGAGGAAAAACCCAACACCCAACCCCAACCAACCAATTTTGCCCTGAAACCGCTGCAACCGTGTCTGCCTGTCCCGCATCGGACTTGTCAGCCACAAACGAGCCTGCAGCTGACGTGGACTTTTACCCCTCCATAAATCTTCGTCCGCGAAGCCAAGCCAAAGATATCATCTCTGCTGCCAGCTGTTCACTCTGAAAGCCTATCTGCATAGTTTCAAATTTTCTCTGGGTTTTTGGTGAATGAGGGTATTCAAGTCAAGTCAGAAGTAAAACACAAAAATCTGTAATGGTTGAAGTAAAAAAACACAAAATGCTGGAGAAGCTCAGCAGGTCAAACAGTGTCCTCTATGTAGCAAAGTCAAAGATACAGAACCCACGTTTCGGGCTTGAACCCTTCATCAAGGTAAACATTAGTCAAGTCAAGTTTATTGTCATCTGATTGTACAAGTACAATCCAGCGAAACAGTTTTCTCTGGTCCTCACTGCAAAACATGCAGACACACAACCGGACAAAACACACATACAGACAAACAATACACATACAGGAGAAGTATTTTATCTATACAATTAACTAAATAAATATTGTTTTGTGCAAATGAAAGTCTCGGATGGTTAGTGTGAGCAGTTCCTTTGGTTGTTCAGCAGTCACACTGCCCAAGGGAAGAAGCTGTTCCTCAGTCTGGTGATACTAGCTCTGATACTCCTGTATCTCTTCCCTGACAGCTGAAAGATGCTGCATACAAAGTGGAAGGGGTCCTCAATGATTTTACATGCCCTCTTCAGACAATGATCCCAGTAGATCACATCGATGGTGGGGGGAGGGGGGGTGGGAGGGAGACTCCAATGATCCTCTCTCACTCTTATGGTCCTGTGGATTGACCTCTGATCCATTTCTTTGCAGCAACCATACCACATTGGGATGCAGCTGAACAGGATGCTCTTGATAGAGGTGCTATAGAAGGTTGACATAATAGTGGCCGGTAGCCTTCAGTTTTCTCAGGAAGTGCAGCCGCTGTTGCGCCTTCCTGACATGTGAGGAGATGTTGAGTGTCCACTTGTTAAGTGAACTCCAGGAACTTGATGCTCTTCACTCTCCCTACTATATTGATGTGTAGTGGAGGGAGGTCATTCCTGGTTCTCCTTAGTCCATAGTCATCTCCTTCATCTTGAGCACATGGAGACTCAGTTGTTACTCTTGCACCATTTCACGAGATTTTCTACCTCTTCTCTGTAGTGCGACTCACCGTTGTTGCTGATGAGGCCAACTACTGTTGTGTCATCTGAAAACTTGATGACATTGTTGGAGCTGGATCTAGCTATGCAGCTGTGTGTTAGTAGCGTGAACAAGAGCGGGCTGACCACACAGCCCTGAGGTGCGCCAGTGCTCAGCGTAAAAGTGCTCGACATTATGCTACCAACCTGCACAGACTGAGATCTTTCCCTTAGAAAGTCCAGGGTCCAATTACAAAGATGGGTGTTGTGTCCCAGTGTGGATTGATTCTCCACCAGCCTCTGGGAAGTTATCGTATCAAACGCCAAGCTGAAGTCAATGAACAACAGCCTGGCAAATGAGGCATCATTCTTTAGGTGGGCCAGGACAGAGTGAAGTGACTATTGCATCATCAGTGGAAATGTTTCTTCTATAGGCAAATTGAAATGGATCCAATATCTCTGGGAGGTGGCTTTGATGCATTCCATCACCAGATTCTCAAAGTATTTCACATTGGTAGAGGTCATTGGCACAGTCATTAAGGCCTGTTATTGTCGCCCACTGGGGTACTGGAATGATGGTGACTGTCTTGAACCCTGCGGAAACAAAGGACTGCTGCAGTGAGGTTTTGAAGATGTCCGTGAAGACCTCCGTCAATTGGTCTGCATGGTCCTTCAGTACCCGACCAGGTATGTTGTCTGGTCCTGCGCTTTGTGTTAGGTTCATTTTGGATAGGGTTCTGCTCACCTCAGCCATGGCTATGCAGGGGAGTTATTCATCAGGAGAACTCTGAGCTTTTTTTGGCATCAGTCTGTATTATTAATACAGTCAGTAACTTTTGCGAGTGGATGTTGAGATTGATATCAGAGAAGGAATTTTGATCTGGCCACATTCTCACCAATTCTGCCTCTGATGTACAGGAAATCACTGGAGATTATTCTTCCTCTTTTCCAGTTATGCACAAGGTCTTTTATGACCACATACCACTATCAATATTCCAAACCCTATCTGAAAGTTAGTGTAAAAAATTGTCCAAATAAACTTAGGAAAGGAATACAAACAGATGTGGACTATACTAAAGGTTTTGCTCTATTGTCCAAAGTTAAAATGACCTCTTTAATGTATATAAAATGGATGTTACATACTAAACAGCAGCATTGTTACATACAGCAGCAATGGGAATTCACCAAGACAATGGTATCTTCAAAACAATAATTTTTATTAGTAACATAACATTTCTTACTTAACCCTAAACTTAACCCCACTATGTATTGAACCTCAGATCCTTTAAATTGTTGCTCAACAGTAGTTAAGGAATATTTTGAAACATCAAGTTATCAGATCTCTTTAAAACTCACAAATATCTTGATGAGTTTTTTCAGAGCAATGTTTCTTCATATAAGTGATTTTTTTCCTCTCTTACTTGGAGGTTTCAGTATTTGTGACCTCTGCACGATGATTTCAACAAATCCAATTACTTACACAAAGTGCCATGTAGAAATGGACACTGCAGGACTGCCCTCTTTTGCAAAGAGACAGTGAAGTGGCTCTTCTTCATTGCCACTGATTTTGTGTATCTCCCATGATAAGGAAAATATAATATATAACAGCACCACTCTCTCTAGATGCTACTGTTTTTTTCAATCCTGTGTGACTTGAAGGATGGCCAAGCAACTGCTTCAATCCAGTGTTACTTACAGGTTTTCATTTCAAAATGTCTTTATTCTTGTGACATGACTTCATTACTGTCTTTGAAGTTTTAATTCCAAAAGTATATGAGCTAATGTGATTCCGAGCTGTCTGCCCGGCTAACCAGAAAATGGTTTTCTTGCGTACACAGATGTTTCTCCAGAAAACAATTTTTGTTCCAGCAATTGAATGGATAATCTCTCCAGCTCCATGACTGTTCACAAAGCTTCTACCAAACAATGGCCTAACAGACATTTTGACATTTTTTTGTGTCTCTGTAAGTGTCTTTATAAGAATGTATATCTTTATAAGATATATATACCTAAAAATTAATAACAATTCTGTAACATGGATAAGAATTAAAAGTTAACCACTGATATCAAGATCCAAATGTTTACATGATCTTCATTTAAGAAAGGATGTGCTGACGTTGGAGAGGATTCAAAGAAGGTTCACTACGATGATTCTGGGAAAGAAAGGGATATCATACGAGGAACATTTAATAGCTCTTGGCTTTTATTCATTGGAATTTAGGAGAATGAGGGGGGTCTCAATGAAACATTTCGAGTGTTGAAAGGCATGGGCAGAGTAGATGTTAAAAGGTTGTTTCCCATGGTTGGAGAGTCCAGGTCAAGAGGGCACAAGAGGATTAAGGGGTGTCCACTTAGAACAGAGATACGTTGGAATTTTTTCAGCCAGAGGGTGATAAATCTGTGGAAATTATTATCACAGGCAGGTGTGGAGGCCAGGTTATTGGGTGTATTTAAGGTTCTTGATTAGCCAATGCATCAAAGGTGATGGGGAAAAGGCCAGGCAGTGTGACTGAGAGGTAAATGGATCAGCTCATGATTGAATGGTGGGGCAGAACTGATAAGCTGAATAGCCTACTTCTGTCTTATGGTCTTATAAGCAAAAACATACATTTCTGTCAGCATATGAATGCAGACCTGGAATGAGCAGGCCAGTGTCTGTTGCTTGAGACACACATTTTAACCTGTCCAATTAGTATAATTTATTTATAAAGGCAATTAAAACCCCAGAAACTCACCAATATTTACTAAAACACCACCATTCACACAGATCTAACAATACATTCAGGTTCAAAATCTCCCTACAATCATTTTGAGATTGGCTATCAGGGTCTGGAGAGAAACTCTCTGATTCTATCATCTATTTCTGGCCCTCAGGGGCAATCCACAGATGGGCTCATGAATGTAGCTTTGCAGTAGCTCCCATCCTCCCCATCAACTAAAGCAATAAAACTGGCTCTGTTGTTGCACAAAAGAGACCAGAGAAATTTCCCTATTCTTAATTGCCTTGCTCGTAAATAATTTGTGTTCTCACCAGCAACCCTCCCTGGAGGACCCTTGCTGATGGGCAAGCAGCACGAGTGAACATCCAGATAGACAGAAATGTTAATATCTGGCCCAATGACATCAGTCTGCCTACAACTGATGAATTGTTGTTCACTGATAGGACTTAGTGCTTTGATTTTCCAATAAATTGGTCAGTGACCAAATATGAAAGCTCTTAAGACAGAAACTTTAATAACATACCTCAGCTTCTTCCACAAGTAATTATCTTTCCTGGTGAAATTCGCTGATTCTCATCCTATTGAATGAGACTCCAAATTCTAAGAATTTGTGTAAAGCTCAACTCAATTCACACTGTATATTGAATTTAAATTGCAAGATAATCCTACTGCTTCATAAATCATTGATATGCCAGCACTTAATGTACAGTTCTGATCAACACATAACAAAAAGGATATTGCATCTATTGAGATGAGCAACTAGAGTGACTGAGGGATGGAAGAATTAAGCTCAGAGAAATGGATATTTGAATTGGAAATTCTATCGCTGCAAAAGATAGAGATGTGGTAGGATTGTACTTCTTAGGATGTCAGAGGGACAAGATAATAAGGGTGGCAATGGTTAGTGTAGTGGTTAGTGCTACACTGTTACAGCACCTGAGACCTGGATTCGAATCCAGCGATGCTGCAAGAGGCTTGTACATTCTCCCCATGTCTGCATGGGTTTCCTCCAGATGCTTCAGCTTCCTCCCACCCTCCAAAACATACAGGAGCTGTAGATCAATTGGGTGTAATTAGGCAGCTCGGGCTTGTGGGCCATAAGTGCCTGTGACCATGCTGTATGCCAAATTTAAATTTAAACCATGACAAGTGGTTTGACCTTGTCTATGTAAAAGAACCAGGAGACCAAGCCTGGAATAGGGTGGAAATTCAATTCAAATCTGCATAAGTACTGGGAATAATTTTAAATCACCTCAAATTTATCCATTTTAATTGAGATGAGAGAACCAAGGGAGGCCAAGGACTGTTGAACTTTAAATAAATCAGCGTGTCTTCATTTTCAGAGAGCTCCTATTACAAGATGTTTTGGTTGATGACGCTGAAGAAAGCTCTGTGTCTCCCTATTGAATGGGCCCCATAAATAGCCACGGCCAAGGTGAGGAGAACTCTATCCAAGACAAACCCACACAAGGCGTGGGACCAGACAACATACCTGGTCAGGTACTGAAGGAATGTGCAACCAATCAACACCTTACTGCAACAGTCCATAGTCCCCACAGGTTCCAAGGCAGCCACCATCAACAGAGGGTGACAACAGGCCTGAATAATGTCTACCCTGACCTCCACCATTATAAAATGCCTCAGAGGAGCTGAACCCATTTCAATTCACCTATAGAAGAAGCTGTTCCACTGATGATGCTATAGCTTTGTTCCTGCACTCTGTCATGACCCTCCTGGAGAACAGCACCTCATATGGCAGGCTGTTGTTCATTGACTTCAACTCGGCATTTAATACCAGAGGCTAGTAGAGAAGCTGTTCTTGCTGGGACTCAATACCCCTCTCTGGAACTGAATTCTGGACTTTCTAACGGAAAGACTGTCCGGGTTGGTAGCAGAAGGTCAAGCACCATCATGCTGAGCTCTGGCACACCTCAGGGCCATGTGCTAAGCCTTCTCCTGTTCACGCTACTGACCCACAACTGCATCGCTAGATCTAGCTCCAATAGTGTCATCAAATTTGCAGTTGACAAAATAGTAGTTGTCCTCAAAGGCAACAACGAGAGTCACACAACAGCGAAGAGGTGGAAAATCTCGTGATACAGTGCAAGAGTAACAACCTGAGTCTCAATGTGGACCAGATGAAGGAGATGATTGTGGACTTCAGGAGGACCAGAGAGTGGAGAGCACCAAGTTCCTTGGAATTCACTTAACTAGTGATCTATTGTGGACACTTAACATCTTTTCACTTGACAGGAAGATGCAACAGTGACTGCACTTTCTGAGAAGGGTGAAGGGGGCAAGGCTACCGGCCACTATTACGTCAACCTTCTATAGGAGACCTATCACGAGCATCCTGGCCGGCTGCTTCACAGCGTAGTACAGTTGCTGCAGAGAAATAGATCGACGGTCAATCCATAGAGAGGCAGAAAGGATCACTGGAGTTTCCCTCCCCCCATCGATGTGATCTACTGGGTTTGTTGTCTGAAAAGGGTGCGCAAAATTGTTGAGGGCCCCTTCCACCCTGCACACAGCATCTTTCAGCTGTTATTACAGTGCCAGCGACTTAGAAATATTTGAGGATTGTACCAAATAACTAACAGAGTTACCAGACAAGAGAAGGAAAAGAGCAGAATTCCTGTTTGCTCAGGCCAAGTGGCAAAGCAGCAATGTAAACTATGTTTGTTTAAAGGGAAGCTGAAATTACAGTGATTCAAGGCAAGCGAGTTTTTACCTCAATGTTAAGACCTCCCAACCAAAAAGGATACTGGTGTCAGGAGAGATGACCTGGTTAGCATCAGACATTGGCAGGTGGACCAGCGCCGCAGTCCAGTTGGTGCAGAAGGTTTACCATTATTTGATTATCACTAAATTAACCCACAAGTCTACATGAGGTTGAGTTTATATGACCCAGGGACAGGAAGAAAGGGAAAGATATTTTGGTGTCAGAAGTTGGTGATGAGCTGTCAATCTTAAAGTGCAGACATTTTGCCAAGGAATAAGGAGCTTTGCTTTTTGTCTTTCACAGACCTTCTTACACAGATGGCTGAAGTAGAAATGCATGAATAAGGCTGGTCCTTTCTACAAAGGCCTGACATGTGGCTCTAAAGGTTTCTCTATGGCATCAGAGTGAAACATTTGGGGCAGCGTGGTTAGCGTGGCGATTAGCACAATGGTGAGACCACGCCAGCAACTGGGATTTGAATCCAGCGCTGTCTGTAGGGAGTTTGTACATTCTTCCCATATCTGTGTGGGCTTCCCCGGGTGCTCTAGTTTCCTTCAACCCTTCAAAGTGTTCAGGAGTTGGAGGTTGTTTGGACCTGTTACCATGCTGAACGTCTAAATTAAATTATAAATTAAATTCCAGCATCTGTAGTTATTTTTTTCATGCTAGATTATAGTTATGCCTTCCCCATTTCTAGGCCAGAGAGAGGAGGATTGCTACTCCGGGCACAAGAAACAAACCAATCAACATGTAACACTTCCAAAATCTCTCCCCACCCCATCACTGCTAAATGTTCTCCAAACTCCCCATAATCACTGATCACAGTTATCACCTGTTTCACCCAGAATCAGTTAAATATAAAGACTGATTTATCATATTCTCTTAGTTCCCTTGACTCCAAATGTTCTCTGTCCCCCCCATCTATCTCTCAGAATGTTGCATCCTGACAATGTCAACATTAATCCCTGACTATGAAGTCCCCCAACCATATATCTATTCAACTGCCCATTTCTATCCCCAGAAATAAAACAGAGAAGTCTGCAGACACTGTGATTGAAGTAAAAACACAACGCTGGAGAAACCCAGCAAATCAAAGTGTCCTTTATATAGCAAAGATAAAGATATATAATCAACTTTTCTGGCTTGAGCCCTTCATCAAGATGTTAGCAACATGTCTGCAGGCACCTGAACAAAGTGGTGGGGGAAACAAGGGGAGGAGCACAGTCCCACAAGCATGAGTTACAGGTGGATAAGGGAGGGAAGGACAGCAGCAAACAAGGGGAGGAGGGATTGCACTTTGAAAAGAAAAGGGAAAGGGGCGGAGAGTTGGAGGAAAGAAGACAGAGGGATGGGGAAGAGAGGGAGAGTGGGGTGTAGGCAAGCAGAAACCAGAGAAGTCGATGTTAAGGCCATCTGGTTAGAGAGTGCCCAGACGGAATTTTAGACGTTGATCTACCAATTTACTAGTGGCATTGGTTTGACAGTACATAAGACCATCGACAGACATGTCAGTACGGGAGTAGGTGCAGAAGTGAAATGGCTGGCCGCTGCGAGATCCTGTCAATGATGCGGACAGAGCGAAGGTGTTCAGTGAAGCAATCTCCCAGTAATTAACTGCCAATATACCTGTTAACCTGTTGGTGTGAACACTCATGTATCAGCCCGCAGGTGTCAGATCACCCGGGGGATGGATCGCCTCAGAAGCATGTATCATCCTCGGGGAGATCTGACACCTGCATGCCAGTTAGCCCAGAATGGGACATGAGGTATCCTGGGACCAATTAGTGAGGGTAGGTGCCCCGTTCCCCGAGGATACCTGGTGGTGAGTGTGAAAGGACGCAGAGAATCAGTTAACAGTGGTCCAGTGTGAATGGCAAAAAATGGCTTCTTTAACCGGTTTGTAATACAGGCAATTTACAGGTTAGCCAGAGACTTTAGGGCAACTCACATGACCAGTGTGACCTGCTTGTGAGGAACAATGATCTACGGTTACAAAACAAAATCACTTTTTAAGTTTTTCCCACCTTACATCCAGATCTTTTCAAAACAGTTACTAAAAATGGATTGTTACAGAGGCATCGACTGCATTGTCATTATAATGTAAATTACAGAATGGCTGAAAGGGTAAACACTGATGCAGCTGAGGAAATTATACCCTGCTTCAAGTACTAGCACAGGAGAGAGACTTGATCAGCCAGCAAACAACCTTCTCCATTACATCAATTAATGTGTAATGGTGTCAGCTGGCCAGTCCAGCAATTCTACATTGCTATGACTGACCTGAATTGTTTATGGTCAACAGTGTGGTGGTGCTGGTAATGAAGGTTAAATGTAATGTACAATATCGTTCTATCAAAACCTTGTGATTTGACTAAATACAGAAATGATATAGACAGATCCTTTTGGCACTGCTCTCAATTCCAGTAAAAAAAATTAAATAGGCAAAAAAAAACAATTTTCTAAAGTCCCACTCCAGATCCAACAAGTATGCTGATAAAATTCAAAAGTACGTCATTCTTTTAAATAAATTCATATCAATTACAATATTTATTGTTTAGTACTGTTAAAATGATAGCTGGTTTTAAAAATGGCCTCTCATGCAAACACAGTCATATATCGGAACATGTTAAGTACTGATTGCATTCAGAAGACTGCACACATGCAGTACATTCAATATTTCATCTAACAGCTCAATAAAACATGCCATCCCTGTTTCCTTTCCTACTGTTCATATTTTTTCCTCTTTTAAAACAATGCAGCCACCATTTTCAAGTAATCTGTTTACTGTAGTTCGAGCATGACTGTTCAGACAATTTCTGTTGTTTTGGTACACTTCCCTTCTGAAGTATTAGAAGAGGGGCCATCCACTTTAACAGCTGTACAGGCATCCTTTTTTTTCAATTATACATCTATAAAAAGAGAACACTAAGGGGCATTAACTGTGAGGGCTGGTCAGCAACTTACACAGTGACAGTCATCAGTAATCAGATCAAATCTGGAAATGTTATTCAAATGAAATTCCTTGAATAGTAACTGGAATTAAATCAGTAAATTGGAGGTGTTTAGATATTTGAAATTGTTGTCCTTATAGTCAAAATGGGTTTTTTTTAATTCCATAAATTGGGAAAATCAGATATCCTGGAGTATGATCCATCTGCCACAGCATTCCTTCTGGGATGATAGACAAATCTGGAGCCAAGATTTTGGGAAGGGTAGTGAGGGGGTGAGAAGCGCAGGGAGTTGATTTTAATTCTTTGTTGTTATAGCACCATGGTCCTGGAATATGCTGTGTCATCAGCCTGCACAGGACAAATTGACTGCAGTGGGCTGGCATGCCTGGGAGATCTCACCAAATCTGGGTGGCTGGTGAGTGATAAAGGGATCGATTCCTGCAGTCGACTGTCTGGGACACCTTCTTGTGCTGCAGCTGCATAAGGACCAAAGGTTAGGGAGGGGGTCTGATAGTAGTTCAGCTGTACCATTGCATAGATCTCAAGCTCCCAACTTTGTTTGGAACTCTTCCTGTGGGTGTAAATATGTGATGTTCTGTCCATGAGGCACACAATCGTGTGATGGCTTATCACATGATGATCAATCAAAATCCACCATCTTCTAATTCCTTTTGCATTCTAATTCCAACTATTGAGGCTTCCCTCTATTTGCTGACACCTAAAAACGATGAGAAATCCTAACACAGCCAAGTATTTGCCGCTATAACTAACACAGTCAGTCATAATAGTCCGTACAAACTCTGATGATGGGACATTGCCACCATAGCAGAGGCAGCAAATAGATTGTCTTTCTTGAGGAGCTCATTTACTTTCTCCTGATTGCCCTCTGGTATATGCCTTCCACTGCCTTCAAAAGAGCAAGTATTCATTTCTCTGCAGCCGTGCAGTCTGCAGCCTGGTCGAAATCTCCAGCGACAAACCAGCAACCACAAAGAAAGCATATCACACAGGGGTAAAGATGAACAATTTCTTTATTAACAAAAATTCACCTTCAAACTTTAATTCAAAATCCCCCCCCCCCCCCTTTTATAACAATGCCCACTGGTAACTATGAAAATTTCTATAACAGTGTAAAACTAATAAATTCCCCAGCTTATATATAACATATGTAATTAAAGTCTAAGTTATATTTCCAACCAGCCCATAGAAAAACAGACACAAAACAAACACAAAATACATAAGACTCACAAAACTTCGATCTCAACCGAAGCAAAGATCATAAACAAAATTTAGTTTGTGTGGTAAACTGAAGCCAAAAGATCTTTGAGAGATAGAGAGAGAGAGAGAGAGAGCGAGAGAGAGAGTACAAAATTTGAAGTGGTCTTCTTGTGTTGTAGAGAGAAGAGCAATGGCTTGGTCTGGATTCTTCTGGCTACCTTCGGAATGTTCATCCCTTTTCAAATACCCAACATTCTAAACTGCCTCCCAGTCAATGACTCTGCTTGGGCCTCCTTCCACTTCACAGCCACACCCAGTGGTGATTTGTCTTCCAAGTCCAGAAATTTCTAGATCATCTTCTGCACATGCTCAGTCTGTCTCCCACTCTCTCAGCAGTCCACCTTCACCTTGGCTCTCTAAGGCAAACTGTCACTTTCCAACACAAAACCACACAACACATAGGCCAATACACAACACAGAACTCTAACAGTAAAGAGATCTTAATTTGTGCTGCTTCATTCATCTGCAGCAGTAAATAATTAAAAAACAAACAGAAATACTGGAGGAACTCAGCCAGCCTCACTGCGCCCATAGGTGGTAAAGATATATTACCACCAAAGTCAGGAATGTTATTCATAATTAGCACTAATCTGTCATTTCAAACGACCACTTTTTCTGATACAATGCAAATCTTTTGGAATTGTCAATGTGTCATCTTATCTCAGGTTTTGTGGGGTACTGACTTTTTTGGGGCATCTACTTGTAAATGTTTTGCTGCTTGAGAAGAACCAATTCCCACATCTGCTCCCCAGTGTGAATTTCCTCCACATGAGCTTTCTCCTCCTTTCACTGGAAGCCTAAGGGTAGCACACAAGATTTCCCAACCATTTAGTTTCACTAGAAGTCCTTTCCATCAGAAAATTGGACAACTGCAGTTCACCTTTGCACTGGGGCCTTTTCGGTGGTGTTCATCATACATACAATGATAACAATTAAAAACAAGTAGTGGTCTCCTCTACATCTGCCGCAATAGCGTGGATTTCCCGGTGGCCACCCCTTTGAATTCCCCATCCCATTCCTTTGCTGCATGGTCTCATGCACTGCCAGACTGGGGACCACCTGCAAATTGGAGGAACAACACCTTATCTTTTGTCTGGGCACCCTCCAACCAGATAGCACTAACATCAACTTCTCCAGCTTCCATTAATCCCCCTCCCCCATTGTCTTCCCTGTCTCCTTTCTGTCTCTGTCTCTCTCTCCCCTTTTCCCTCAGCCTCTTTTTACAGAGCCAAAACCAATTCTCACTTTTCATCATATCCAATTAACGCCTTTTGTTTGTTGGTCTGGACTCCTCCCTCTCCCCAGGTTTTATTCAGATGCCTGCCTGCTTTTTGGTTATACCTTGAAGAAGGGCTCAGGCCCAAAATGATGGTGACATACCTTTACCTCCTATGGATGCTGTGAGACCAGCTGTGTCCCTGCAGCATTTACTGTGTTTTAACTACAATCACAGTATCGGCAGACTTCCTTGCTTCACCTCAGACACAAATATGTCAACAACTGAATTTGATACAATATCATACAAAGTATAATCTGTACTTTTTGATAATTGACAAATTAGCAGTCATTCCCACAAAAATTTACCAGCCACACAAATATCAAAGCGAACCTGCAGATATCAATGTTTTGCTTCCTCACTACGCCTGCCTGCATTTAAGTGCCTGCAACAACTTTTCATTGCAGAGATTGTAGTAGTGTATGGGCGAGCGCAGTGAGAAGAACTGAGACAGCAGACTGTGAGTTTGTTTCATGCTGCAGCCTTTAAGGCCCTCTGAAGCCCACCGCTTATGTCCCGGAACTCACATCACATTGACGTAAGCATGTAAGTGTACTTCCGGTCTGTGCTGGAAGAGAAGGGACCGTGACGCCACCTTTGCCGCGACTGCTCGACTGACTGCACGGAACAAGCGGAGCCGTTTCACCGCTAGAAATATGCGTGCTGCCACAGGATCATGGAATTGTAAAGATACAGTCATGGAAAGAGGGGTCCTGGAGGCCACTCAATGTAAAGGGACATGCTCCCTCTCCATCCAACCCCATACCAACAATGAGTTGGAGAGACTCAGGAGGTCAAGCAGCTTCTGTGGTAGGAGAAGAGACCACTGGGGGTGCAAGTGGTGGTGGTGGATCTTTGGATAGGGAAAGCGTGTCTGGAACTAGGTAACGCGCAGATGGAAAGTGGAGCCAGATGGACAGTAGGAGTTAGCTGAAATTGGAGAGTTCAATGTTCATGCCGCTAGGTTTTAGGCTATCCAGGTGTTGGGTCCATCTGAAAGTTATTAAAGATCATTGTTTACTAGAGAAAAGGCCAACTGAAATTTTGTGAGAATGAAAAGAGATATACAGCAGAGCACAAGAGATCCAATCTTGAGATGATAGAGAACTGATTTCATGGTGCCGAGTCCCACGTGGGGTTGATTAAATAATTACTCACTCACTGTCAAAATAGTGATTGGTATTATCATGAAAAGCAAGCTCTTAAGAATTTTCAGGTTGTCCCCTTCTTCTCTCAACAAAAGCTGCTCTTTATTAACAACAAACTCTTAGTTTAAGTTCAGCCCAGATGAAAAATGCAGCAATCTTTATCCATTTTTAAGGAATATATGTTTCTACTCCTCCTGTACCCTGAAGTAAAGAGGAAAATCCTCATTCATGGACTCGTGCTTTTTAATCAAATTAATGCCAGGCCCTGAAACCAGGTTCCTTTCATTGCCAGGAGTATTAATCGTTACTTAGCATACATCTGGCTTCAAGCTAAAACTCCATATGTCAAAAGCTAGGTCTTCGGGGTACATTATAAAAGCAGCACTGACCAGTGGAGGAAATGACTTCTCTATTTACTATGATGATGTATTGTCCATTTTCCCGAATTTCTTTAAAAAATACTATGATACTCGAACATCAGACATAAGACTCGAACATCCGAAAATGATTTGCCATATTTTATCCTGTCCCTTACCAATTGCCGTTATGATTATTTTAAAGAGCTTAAAGCATGGGCCTAAAAACTGCATTAGCAGCCACATTCAATCTGCTGGTTGGATTACATTAATCAGTAAATGACAAAGTGATTGGAGTAGCTGTTAGCAAACAAGACTCAAGGTCGACATTTCAATGCAGACAGTTAAATAAGTGCATTTAGTTCACAGAGTCTGCTGCTATCAGAGATCAGATACCATCTGACCTGCCATGTGTTCTATGCCAATGCTTTACTGTCCTGAAGGAAGGTTAAAAGGTAAAGACCCCTGAAATATGTCCCTAATCTCAATAATAATCAGAAACAATTCTGATGTTAACATCCTCTTATTGTAGTCCACACTACTTAATTCTGACCAATTAAATTCCACAGAAGATGCATAAACTTGGATAGTAAGTAGATCCCATTCTTAACAGGCAATAAACAAGTTGCATTTATTCCCACTGATCAGGTGCAGTGGTTCTTATTCTGAGGTTACTGCACTTGGTTTTTGTATGGACAGTCCTCCAAGCAGTCTAGAAAGCAGGGATTTGTTCCACTGACTGGAGCCTTTTAACCACTTCAATGGCTGGGCATCACATTAATCTTTTAACCTGCACACTTCTGAGAGCATTCAGTCTTTTAACAGGCCACTCACTGATTATTACAAGAATGAAATCAGGCATGAACGAGGCAAGGCAGCCACAGCAGATTGAGTTTAATGCAGAATTATTTTCTGAAATAGCAAACCATGCAACATACACAAAGCAGGTATCATCTCTATTTGGTTACATTATGGGGCAGCAATGATGGGATAAATGGAACATGCAAGTGCCATCAGTTGCAACCAAATAATTTTGCAACCAGATTAACAAATGGAAAATTGTGCAAATGCAGTGCACAAATACCCAATCTATCCTCACTGGAGATGCTTTGCAGAGGAAGCCTCAATTCATAAAGTTGTATTTGAAAGACCAGACTTTATTTGTAGGTATTTCCTTTGTCCAAAGTCTACCAATTGATGCTAGAACAAAACAGTCTGTAATTAACACTGGTCATGCACTTCCAAAAATGGCAAATGGGATCTCTGAAAAGAAATAAATCAGCTGCAGAGCAGGCGTCTTTGTGGAAAGGTAACTAGAGAAGCAAGTTTCAGTAATCCAAGATAAAGCTATTTCTTCAGGCCGATCTAAGATTTGTTTCTTTTGGCTGCGATCATGAAATTATGACACCCTGAATAAATGAAATGGCTCAGATGCACAAGGTAATGCAGGAATGGCTTCAGGCAAATTTCTCCCAACATTCTTTTCCATTGGTACCAACAACATAAGGAAGGTATTTTCCAAAGGTTCTTCTCTTTACAATTTATACCATTATTACATAACTTTAACAATTAAAAACATTACAGATTTTAAAACAATAATGAACAAATATGGAATCATTTTACTAAACAGAAACCTTATGAAATCTAGCTCCCATCTGATTTGTACTGTAATATCCTGACAGTCATTTCATTTTACCATTTACCCTGGTGAAAGTGGTGCAAGAAAACCTCAAATTCTGGGAAAATTAATGTGCAGAATCTATTAATTCCAAATCAAAAATCAATATAAGAAAATCAGAAATAGCTACTTTATCCAGAACCTATAAAATTGTTCAAGTCTCAACTGGGAATTGTGAAAATACAATTAAATAACATTTACAATGCTATTTACCTTGTAGCACATCCCAAGGTCGCAATATATTTCATTTCCACTATTGACAGTTTACACGAGCAACAGAATCAACAAAGGGATGATTCATTATTTCTGCCAGATCATACTTAGAGGTTATTTCATTTCAGTTCATGAGATGAAATTTCTTCATATAGTCTACTCAGTCTTTAAGAATGCAATGTTGTGAACATTAACGGTGAATCACCCATCAACATTGCATTCAGGCTTGCTGGACTTCAGCGACCTGTAACAGTCAGCAAGAATTTTCAGCCACATAGCTCTCATTTTTGTCAGTATTGTATGTCTGCCAATACAAAATATGTATACTACAAAATTAAGTGTGCACATTGTGAGGCACACTTTGATTGAATGAAACTTCACTGTTTCAATTGCCATATTCACTGATTCCAACACACTGTTCTCCAGCGTTGTGGCACTAAAAACCAAACCAGGAAAATAAATAAATGATATGAAATTTCAGTTAGCTGAAATCCACTGGCTGCCTTTGGCAATTCCCAGTGGATGCTGCATTATCTGAAACATTGGATGTAGTGGGCTAACCTATTCTCAATTTTAACATAGCTCAATGAAATTGAGTCACGGGAAGATACAGCACAGAAACAGGCCCTTCAATCCCCCACTTGCAGACCAACCATCAACCATCCATTTACACTGAACCTATAATTAATCCCATCTTTAAGTTCCACCTCACTCCCACATTCTCATCAACTCTGACCACATTCTACCAGTCTCCTACACACAAAGCAACTTACAGTGGCCAACTTAGCTACGAACACGCGTGTCTTCAGGAGATATTCATGAGAATGAGTTCCTTTATATGAGCCATGCATAATCCTATCTACCCCATTCCCACTTATCTTCCCTGGTCCCCTCTGCTCCCAGACACAACAAACATAGAATTCCCCCTCATTCTCACCTACCACCCACTGCATCCAACACACTACAGGGTATCTGCCGGAATTTCTGGCACTTTCTAGAGGATCCCACCACCAGACACATTTTCCTCCTTCTCCCCTCTCAGCCATTTGCAGGGACTGATCCCTCCGTGATTCCCTCGTGCACTCATCCCTCCGCACCTATCGTGCCTTCCACCCACTGCCACTTTCCCCTATGGCTGCAAGAGATGTAATACTTGCGCCCACACCTCCTCCCTCACCACAGTCTGGGGTCCAAAACAGGCCTTTCAAGTGAAGCAAAACTTCAATTTATTTACTTCATCCGTTGCTCCCTTTATGGTCTTCTCTACATTGGAGAGGCCAGTCACAGATTAGGGGATGACTTTGATGAGCACCTCCTCTCAGTACGCAACCACAGTGACATCCCAGCAGCCAACTATTTCAATTCCGAGTCACACTCCCACACGCGCATGTCTTTCCATGGCCTTATGTACTATCCCACCCTGACCACCCACAGATTGGAGAAACAACACCTGATTTTCCGTCTGGGTGCTCTCCAGCCAGATGGCATTAACATTGACTTCTCTGCTTTCTGCTAAACGTGCTCGTCTTTTCTTTCCCTTCCCCCTTTCCTGTCTTTCCAGATCTCCCCTCTCTTCCCCCTTATGCACCCAGCCATCCCTCCTCTCCCTCATTGCTGCTGTCCCTTCCTTCCTTTCTCCACTTATCATCATCTCCTGCCTTTGCCACCCTTCCCCTCCACCCCTAACTTTTTGTTCGGATGCCTGCCAGCATTTTCTCATACCTTGATGAAGAGCTCAAGCCTAAATGTCGTTTATGTATCTTTACCTTTGCTATATAAAGGACACTGTTTGACCTGCTGAGCATCTCCAGCATTTGGTGTTTTTACTTCAACCACAATGTCTACAGATTTTCATGATTTACTTTTTTTCTCTATGTGCCCCAGACAGTGCAAGGCACCCTTTTTCATTCAGGTAGTATAGATGAGTTTGTTGGAATTCTGCAAGGTTTACAAAGTTTATAGACTGGTATCTATTTGAGTGGAATAACATTTCAAGTTTATCAGAATCATGCTTATTGTCACAAATGTACCAAGCAGTTTGTTGTTTTGCGGCAGAAGTATTGTCCTTTACACATACAAAACTGCTATAAATTCCATTTTACAGTAAAACCCTGCTATCTGGAATTAATGCCAATGGAAGCCCCAAGCAACTGGCTTTCTGGAACGTGCTGTAGATTGGAACCTCATTGTTAGATGCAACAGATGTTGCTCCTGTCCTGCCCTTCTTCGCCTCTCATTGACCTAGAATTGGCTCTGTGGTTTGATAGTTATGGCAGAGTTTATAGCTTGCGGTGGAAAACAATGCCCCAAAATGCCATTTGAGTGACCAGTTATGAGATGTTCTAAATCTATCCGGTGTAGACAAACAGTTCTATATAACTTGAACGAAGACATTGTCAACGTGAACAATGGAGTTGTCTCCATTACGAGCCATAGGTAGAGAGATCACTGAGCATCAGATCAAGCCAATTTATCCTCCAGTTGCTTAACTCACCAACACATCCCAGTTAGCCACGGTGCCAGTTAACCACTTTTAGAGAGAAATTTTAAATTCCCCTATTCATGGTACAATTCTTGCTCTAAATCCTTCATCAGTGTGGAGGAACACTGCTCCTCTCTCAGCTGGAGAGAAGTAGGCACTAATCAGAAGGATCTGAAGGATCCAGGGCATTCAATGCCACCTCTACATCACTGTCACCATCTCTTATGATATTTCCTCGCTTGGGCGGAATAAGAAATGCCAAGAGATTGTTATGGTGGAGGAGTGGTGATATTAGCTGGAAATCCACAGTCTGTTCTCAGGGTTAGTGACCTGCAAATATTCCCAGATTTGAAATAAGGATGTGGTGTTGGGAACAGGCAGAAAATCATTCTTAAATCAGTACACTAAGACATTGATGCAATCACTAACTGCTTGCAAGACTCATTGAAAAATTCCATACTAAAGTTAACTTGGAAATATGAGTTAGGAGGTCTACAACTCCAAAATTTTCAATATTATTATAAAGCAGCACAATTGAGGTATATTAATAGAATGTTTGATTTGGAATATCCGCATTAGCTATTATTGGTGAGAAGAATATTACTGAGCTTATTTATAAATGGCTTCAGTTTACCAAACAAACTGAATTTTGTTTATGATCTTTGCTTCGGTTGAGATCGAATTTTTGTGAGTCTTGTGTGTTTTGTGTTTGTTTTGTGTCTAAGTTTTTCTGTGGGCTGGTTAGACTGAGAAACATTAAAGCAAAGATGATTGTGAAGGGTATGCTAAAATTTTTCACACTGTTTGGCCTACCAAGGTAAATTCAATCGGACCAAGGGAGTAATTTTATGTCTGGAATATTTCAACAGGTGGTGTATGAATTGGGAGCCCATCAAATTTGTCATCTGCCTATCATCCTGAAAGACAAAGGGCCTTGGAAAGGTTCCATTTCACTGTGAAAAATATGATGAGGTCTTATTGCATGGAAAATAATAAGGATTGGGATGAAGGAATCCATTTGTTATTGTTTGCTATTAGAGACGCAACTCAGGAGTCTCTTGGCTTTAGTCCATTTGAGTTTATGTTTGGTCATGAAGTCAGGAGTCCATTACTATTATTGAAGGAACAGTGGATACATAATGATGTACAATCAAATCTGTTGGATTATGTTTTCAAATTTAAAAACAGATTATATCAGGCTTGCGAGATGGCAAGGAAAAATTTTAAAACTGCTCAGAGAAATTCAGTATGATCAAAAAGCAAAAATTAGGGACATTAAACCTGGCAACAAAGTATTGGTTTTGTTTCCAATGCAATCAAACCCTTTGAGAGCTCAGTTTTCAGGACCATATAAGGTAAAATCAAAAATTAAGCAGGTCACCTATGTCATTGAGACGCCTGATTGTCGAAGAGAGACATAGGTCTGTCACGTGAACATGTTTAAACCTTACTTTGAGAAAATGACTGAGGAGGAGACTAGGATTCCAACCAAGGTGCTAGTTATAGAGGTAAGTAAGGAGGAGATAAGTTTCGTGGAAGGTCATGGAGCATAGAAAGTGATAAGCCCCAGGCTATAAAATTCTATAGTTTTGTAAAATTTAGACACCAAGTTAATGCATTTGACTAAATCAGAAAGGGAAGAAATGAAGACATTACTTATGAAATTTTAAGATATATTCCCAGATGTTCCAATAAGAACTACTGTGGCTTGTCATGATGTGGAGGTTGGTGATGCTAAGCCTATTACCAAGTTAATCAGGAAAAGAGCAGATTGTTGGATCAAGAGGTGGATTATATGCTCAAAAATGACATCATCTAAAAATCAAGTTCAAATTGGAGTTCACCCTGTGTCTGGTGCCTAAGCCAGATGGCTCAATTAGGTTTTGTACAGATTATCGAAAGGTAAACCTGGTGACAAAGACTGATGTGTTCCCTATTCCCAGAATAGATGATTGTATAGATAAGGTGGGGAAGGCGAAGTTTCTTACAAAGATTGATCTCTTAAAAGGATACTGGTATGTTCCTTTGACAGAGAAAGGCAGGGAGATTTCTGCATTTGTTACACCTTCGGGATTGTATGAGTATAATGTTATGCCTTTCAGGATGAAAAAATGCACCTGGCACATTTCAGAAAATGATTAATGCAATAATTCAGGGTTTAGAGCATACAGGAGCCTATATCGATGATTTAGTAATTAGTATGGATACATGGGAAGAACACATGCTTGAATTAGAGCAGTTATTTCACACCTCACAGTGAATTTCCACAAGAGTGAGTTTGGACATACCACTGTAATTTATTTGGGATATGTGGTAGGACAGAGACAGGTGGCACTGGTTGGAGTGAAAGTATTAGCTATCACTGCGTTCCCTATCCTCGGTAATAAGAAAGCTCTTCAGAGATTTCTAGGTATGATTGGCTACTATCGTAGATTTTGTAAAAACTTTGCAGAAATTGCACTCCTATTAACAAAACTACTTTGAAAGAAATAAAAATTTATATGGTTAGATGCATGCCAGGAAGCATTTCAGAAGTTAAAGGCCATTTTATGCCATCAGCCTGTACTGTCCCCTAACTTTGAAAAGCCATTCTCTTTAGCCGTGAATGCCAGTGACGAAGTGGTTTGTGCTGTACTGTTACAGAAGAAGGATGGTGATGGAGTAGAACATCCTATTTTGTACTTCTCAAAAAAGTTTAACGACCATTAACAAAATTATTCAACCATTGAGAAGGAGTTATTAGCGCTTGTTTTAGCGTTGCAACATTTTGATGTGTATATTTGTACTGCTCAAAAATTGTTAATAATATATACTGATCATAATCCTTTAGTTTTTCTGTCTAAAATGAAAACTAAGAACAGACGGTTATTGAACTGGAGCTTAATGTTACAAGAGTACGATTTAATTATTACACACATAAAGGGGACAGATAACATAATAGCAGATTGTTTGTTCAGATGTTAATCTGGGTAGATATGAATCTAATCACATACTGTAAAAAAATTGGAGTGTTTATTTTATTTATGTAATTCTTCCATTAATTGTTAAAATTTGTTCTTGTGGACCAATCTTTTTTAGCAGGGGAGGTGTTACAGAGTTCTGTGTTGTGTATTGGCCTATGTGCTGTGTGATTTTATGTTAAAAAGTGACAGGTGAAGGTGGACTGCTGAGAGAGTGGGAGACGGACTGGGCATATGCAGAAAATGATCTCAAAATTTCTGGAATTGGATGATAAACCACCACTGGGTGGTGCTGTGAAGTGGAAAAAGGCCCAGAGCATGAGTCATGATCTGGAGGACAGTTTAGAATGTTGGGATTTCAAAAAGGATGAACATTCTGAAGGCAGCCAGAAGGATCCGGACCAAGCCCGTTGTTCCTCTCTCTGCAAGCAAACAAGACAACTTCGAATTTTGTGCTCTCTCGTTCTCTCAAAGATCTTTTGGCTTCAGTTTACCAAACAAACCGAATTTTGTTCATGATCTTTGATCAACGTTTTGTGAGTCTTGTGTCTAAGTTTTTCTGTGGACTGGCTGGAAGTGTAGCTTAGACTTTGATTACGTATGTTATATTTAGGCTGGGGAATTTATTAGTTTTACATTGTTAAAGAGATTTGCATAGTAACCAGTGGGCATTGTTATAAAAGGGGGGGATTTTGAATTAAAGTTTGAAGGTGAATTTTTGTTAATAAAGTAATTGTTCATCTTTACCCCTGTGTGATATGCCTTCTTTGTGGTTGCTGGTTTGATCCTGTAACACTACCCTTGCTTTTGTGTTCAAAAATCAAATTCTTTTAAAACAATACCTTCTTCTTCCAGCCATTCAACAAGATGATTTTTGTCTCTTGTCTAACCAAACAAAAATGTTTTGATACTTCTTATTAAACTGATTATTTTCTTTTTTTAAATGTGAAACATTGTCATGGAGAAATTGCTCTTGCTGGCTGTTATCATTTTAAGTTATATCGCATCATCAGTATTCACAAAGATTCTGTGGTGAAAGGTTTGCCTGATGAAATTCTCTCAAGCATTTCAAAAGCATTGTTAAATTTTCAATGAAAATTCTACACTGAATAGAAATAAACACGTCAATCTTCAAATATTCCCCAGTCTTGGTGGTGAAAGCCTCAAATTACGGTGTGACCCCCCCCCCCTACCTTACTGCCACATTAAAATTGACAAAACAAGTGTTGACACTTTTCAAGTGGCGTACTGTCCCAGATTAGATTTGACCAAAGCCAGCATCATTTATTTTCTGAACATAGAGCCGAGGCCCAGCAAAAATAAACAGGAATTTTCTACTAGGGTCTCCCCAGACCCTCATCCTCATCCTGGCATTGGGAAAACTGAGTTGAACACTACTTTTCAGCTCAATGATAATTAATCCAGTGTCTTCAAAACACAGCCATTTTTTTCAGTCATAAGCAACGAAGTCATGTGTTTGGAGACATTCCATGTACCCCAACTCTTTGTGTAAAAAAATACTTACCCCTGATGTCTCCCCTAAACTCCCCTCCCTTCACTTTGTCCATATGTCCACTGGTGTTTGCTGATCCTGCCCTGGGAAACAGGTGCTGGTTGTCCACCCCATCTATGCCTCCCATAATCTTGCAGATCTCTATCAAGTCTCCTCTCATCTTTTTCTGCTCCAAAGAGAAAGGTTCGGCTCTGCTAACCTTGCCTCATACGACTTTTTTCCCAATCCAGGCAACATCCTGGTAAATCTCCTCTGCACTCTCTCCATAGCTTCCACATCCTTCCTGTAATGAGGTGAACAGAACTGAACACTATACTCTCAGTGTGGTCTCACCAGAGATTTGTGGAGTTGCAACATGACTTCTCTACTCCAGAATTGAATCCCCCTATTAATGAAGCCTAGCATCCCATAGGCCTTCTTAACTATCCTATCAACCTATGTGACAACCTTGAAGGATGTATGAATTTGCACCCCAAGGTCCCTCAAGATTACTATTAACCCTCTGGTTACTCCTTCCAAAAGGCTTCATGTCACACTTATCTGCCCAACTCTGCATCCTGTCTATATCCTCTTGTAACCTTCAACAACCTTCAGCTCCATCCACAACTCCTCCAACCTTCATGTCACCCACAAACTTGTTGACCCATCCATCCATCTCTTCATCCAGGTCATTTATAAAAATCACAGAGCAGGGGTTCCCTGTGGTACTCCACTAGTCACCAACCTCCAGGCAGAATGCTTTCCTTCCACTACTACTCTCTGCTTTCTTCCTACAACCCTATTTTTTATCCACACACACCAATCCCGTTCCCCATGACTTTCTGGATGAGTCTCTTGTGGGGACCTTGTCCACGTAGACCACTACAACCCTACCCTCATCGATTCCTTTTGTTACCTCCTCAAAAATCTCAATTAGACTTGTGAGGCATGGCCTTCCCTTCACAAAGCTATGCTGACTGCCCTTGAGTACATAGATCTTATCCTTAAAAATCCTCACACCACTCATCGGTCTATAATTCCTAGGCTTCTGTCATCTTCCAAAGATTTAAATCAATCTCAAGGAGTGGAAGGGCATGCTTTTTTTTTCAATGCATATACAAAATTAAGGATGGATTGAATATAAAACTCTCACAGATTTTGTAGAGATAGAGACAACTTAATGCTTATGTTTTGGTCTGGAAATCATATAGGAGGAGCTTTTGCAATTTTTGACGAAAACTAATTTATTATGGATTTTTTATTGAGTTGACCAGTTGTGGCTAACTGGAGTCCTGTGAAGTAGGATGTCAAGTGAAAGTCATGTTATTCATCCAATACAGTTGCTTCCAGCTTTCTCCTCCAACGACTTAAACAATCTCACATCAAAAAAAGGGAGTTGACTGTTCAGGGAAGTGGATATCTTCTTTGCATATACATTCTTCATGTCAAGATCATGTCATGATAAGTATCATAACCTTCCCGCAGTATAAAATCACAGGTGGCCTTAATGATATTAAACCCAGAGAAACCTAGTTGAAGGAGTTTCAAGAACATGCCAATTATTTTCTTCTTTTTCCAACAATGAAGAGCAGAGATATTCTGAAACCGACGAGGAAACCCTGGACTTCCCCACTTTGGCCTTTATCCTCATTTCCACTTAATACCATGTGTCATTTTGTGGTATTTTTCATCATGACCCTACAACATTGGGAGCCAATGGCCCAGCTGAGTTGCAGCATTTCTCAAGATATTTATACAGGATATTTCCGCAAAAGGTTCAGGTTACCCCGTCACCTCCACCAATCTTCAACGAAGGAAGAAATGGTTGAGTGGGGCTAAGTAGCAATTTTCAAACTTATTTTAATTGCTCAAGTTTATATGCAGGTATCAATGTCTTTTCCTGCTCGTACTCCTCATACAATCCCTGAGAATTTTTACATTTTAAACGTACAGCACAGTAACAGGCCATTTCGGCCCATGAGTTTGTGCCGACCAATTAACAGTACATTTAGTACATTTCGAACCTCCAAGTATTTAACAAGCCTCCAAGTATTTTTATATGTACTGCAAATAAATTGCTTGTAAATATGCGTGCAATGTCTATATTTGCATCTGCATGTTTTTACACTGAGGACAAAAGAATGCCATTTCATCCAGTTGTATTTCACAATTGTATGATAATAATAAACTTTTAAAATAAATGATAATAATAAACAAACTATATCTTGCACTTCAAGTTTCCAATAACTTTTCAGTTTTGTTTTAACAAGTTGGTTTTATCAACAATAAAAGTATCGATGAGAAATAGCCAAGCAGGCAGAGTAGCTGCCCAGTTCTCTTCAGCAGTATTGTGGTGGGACATACGAGGTTCCCTCCACACATATGGAAGTTCATGCACAAAGCCTCGCCAACAAGGTTGAAACCAACTTACCCAGGAATTTCTTGTTGACAGGTCCATGCAAGATACGTACAGGCTTAGGTCATGCAGCAGCAGAGAGATCAGTGGGACGTATGATAAAATTCATAAAGTTCTGGTAACTTGTTGAACAATGATAATGCTGAGATTTGTAACAAGGAGAGAACGTGACAAAGGAAGCAAAACAGGGAAAACACTGACTTTAAATTTTATATTAAAAAAATACACAGATACATATCTTTGAAGAACCATCAAATAAGTAACGAAATCTAGAAAAATACAGGGCAAAGCTAAGAACTACAGTACAACTCCTATTATCCAAAATGGTCGGAACTGGGCCTCTATCGGATAAAAGATTTTTTTGGAGAACTGGTCATTTTTCAAAAACAGCCCAGTAGCAACAGCAAATCACTTGTAACAGAGTTTAATCAACAATAAAGGAAGGCTTTTTAAACATTAAAATAATGTTTAATTCTCACCAAAAAAAATGCTGGCTGCCACTGATCCCCGACACCTCCCTAACGCCGCCACCAATCACTGAGATCTCCCAACCGCTGCTGCTGATCCCCAACACGAACCTACCGCTGCCGCTGATACCCGTGGAGGCTTTCTGGGCTGGTGGAACACTCACTGGCGAGTCAGTGGGCTCCTGTCTTCCTGGTCACCAGAGCTCCTGACGCCGGAGGCTCGACTCCGAATCCTCCCCTAGGACTACAGCACACACACACACTGGGAAAGTAGGCTGAGGGGAGGATTCGGAGTCGGCGTCAGCATCCGGTGTACTGAGGAGGGAGGGAGGGAAGGGCATAGGAGGGGAGGGGAGGGAACACCACTGAGCCTGAGGTCCTGCTCCTGCCCGGGACGCCACTCTCCTTGATGACGCCAGAACAAGGGATTCTTCCAACCGCTTGCAGCTGGGAGACAGTAGCACGCAGTTTGAAAGGGAGAGTTGGACAGAAAAGTCATTGGGGAAAGGTAAAGAAGAAATGGAAAGAGAGAGGAGAGGGGGTTACCTGAAATGAAGACAATCACTATTCTCATTTCATGTTCAGTGAATTTCTTTTTCAAACTGTGAAGTCAGTTTGGCTCCAAAAATAATTCAGATAAATGAGGATTTTGGAGAATTCAATTTTGGATAATCGGAGTTGTACTGTATAACTATTTAGTAAAAACACAACGCTGGAGAAACTCAGCAGGTCAAACAGCGTCCGTTTTTAGCAAAGATAAAATTACAAAACCTTCATTGAGGTATGGGAAAATGTTGGCAGGCGTCTCAATAAGAGAGCGGAGGAAGGCGTGGTCACAAAGGCAGGGGGTAACTACTTGACCTGGTGAGTTTCTCCAGCATTATGTTTTTTCTTCAACCACAGTGTCTGAAGACTTTGGTGTTTTACTTCCATTATTACTATTTATCTGGGTTGTTTAATTATAAATCTGATTGCCAAGCAACAAAGAATGAAACCGGGGAGTTTCTCTATAATCATTACATTGATTGGTTTGAAAAATAAAACCAAATTAAAATGGATAACATTTAATGCAACTACACAAATATTTTTCAACTGCCACAAAAAACACAAAAACAAATCTCCAAGATAAAAGTAAAGAACTGGAGGTCAGGGGTGAATGAGAAGTATAAAGATCTTCCAATACAGCTATATAAAAAAAATGTAGAATTGGGAAAAGTGATGAGACTTAAAGGTGATAATCAGAAAAAAAAACCCTGGTATCCAGCACCTATGGTAAATGCTGGGTAAGTGCATTTTCCGGTTGTTTGAAATTGCATGTTGTGTGGATTGGCGAACTGACTGCTTGGGTGCATTTTCTCATCGTTTACCATCTTGAGCTATGAATTCAGGATGGGGATGTGGGGGATGTGGATGAGGGAGTGCAGTGAACTGGAATTCACTGTCTGTGTATTGTTCAGATGGCCGGCTCCTCCCCTGGCTCCACCCTCACCTACCCCAATATAAATCCTGGTTTTCCTGCCTTACCTCAGATTCACCTGAGGACTATTGTAAGCTATTAAAAGTGTATTTGCACTTCTTACTTGTCTCTGTGCATTCAGTCGCATTACAGGGAGTAAATGTAATTGATGGAAAACTGATATTTTCCTCAGATATTGTTGCGTAAGTTAGTGGGTTTTCAGCTATCAGTATTAGGTTCAATGCATTTCTTGTTACATGTTAATAACCAGAATATATGCTCAGGCAATTCAATTCCATGAATAATACAAAATACAGTAAATAATAAAAATGATTACAAGCAAATCTCAGGAAGGCATTGATGAAATGGGAATAAGGCAGTGGCATCTTCTGTGAATAAAGATGAGGTGATACACTCTAAAATAGCATCAGGGAGAGGAATTATAATCTAAATGTGACTATTTTTAAGATGATACAAGATCATTCAAATCCTGCAGTACATACTTATGACATTTGGAAGCAGCAGGACAAATTGAAAAGGTCATTATAAAATCAAGCTATTAAAAGTAGATCACTGAAAACAGAAATGTCATGACCAACATGAACAAATCACTGGTTTGGTTTCAGGTGGGCTTTTATACACAATTCTGGGCCAACAAATTAACTAGCAGGGGAGTGTTCAAAGTGAGTGGGGGTCAGTAAACGGGCACACCATCCCCACCCATAGTCATCCCAAAAAAAATGCATTAACACAATTTGGTAGATGTGTGCAGATAAACACGTTCACTGCATGACATTAGTAATACATACACACACACTAGGAAGGACATAAACATTAGAGGGAGAAAATAGAGAAGGCTCATCCAATGGTACAAAAGATGAGGGATTTTAAAGACGAGGTGAGATTAAGAAATTGGCATTGTTTTACTTTGAGCAAAGATAGTGAAAGGGAAATAGAATGGCACTGTTCAAAATGGAGAGATTTTGATAGGGTTAATAAGGAGAAACCGTTTCATTAGGAAATAGATTGGGCAACAGAACGAGAACCAAAATATGCAAAATAATATATCTGTATTCCACCAGCGTTGTCTCCGCTCCATCCTCAACATCCATTGGAGCGCTTACATCCCTAACGTCGAAGTACTCGAGATGGCAGAGGTCGACAGCATCGAGTCCACGCTGCTGAAGAACCAGCTGCGCTGGATGGGTCACGTCTCCAGAATGGAGGACCATCGCCTTCCCAAGATCGTGTTATATGGCGAGCTCTCCACTGGCCACCGTGACAGAGGTGCACCAAAGAAAAGGTACAAGGACTGTCTAAAGAAATCTCTTGATGCCTGCCACATTGACCACCGCCAGTGGGCTGATAACGCCTCAAACCGTGCATCTTGGCGCCTCACAGTTTGGCGGGCAGCAACCTCCTTTGAAGAAGACCGCAGAGCCCACCTCACTGACAAAAGGCAAAGGAGGAAAAACCCAACACCCAACCCCAACCAACCAATTTTCCCCTGCAACCGCTACAATCGTGTCTGCCTGTCCCGCATCGGACTTGTCAGCCACAAACGAGCCTGCAGCTGACGTGGACTTTTTACCCCCTCCATAAATCTTCGTCCGCGAAGCCAAGCCAAGCCAAAGACAAAAAAGAAGATTGTTTGGCAAGATGACGGTGTCGATGCAGCTGCTACTGGTGTGGACCGGGGAAGAGCGGAGACGTGTGTTCCAGTCTTCCTCTGTGAGGTCCTACTGCCCAGTTACTACACACAACACCTGCCCCCGCCCTCCCTATGCAGATTTAGACTGCCTGCAGAATGGGGCTGGTAATGATTTTATTACTTTAGGGAACCCATGGAGTTCCATACTCAAGATGGCAGCATCCAGACTTGGCACGGGCTCCAGGGGAGAAGTGTAACTGGCAAAGGGCATCAAAGAGAGAGAGAGCAGCCGATTATGGAGGAACCCAGGAGAAAAGAGTGCACTGAAGCACAAAAATCTGCAGATGTAGTAACTGAAGTAAAATCACAAAGCTGGAGAAAATCAGCAGGTCATATATAGCAAAGATAAAGATACAGACCCAATGTTGGGACCTGAACCCTTCATCAATGTATAGACAAAATGTAGACAGGGACCTGAATAAAATGGTGGGGTTGAGGGCAGGGGGAGAAGCACAGGCCCACAGGCAAGAGGTGGATAAGGGAGGGAGGGAGGGCACAAAAGCAAACAGGGAGAAGGGGGATAGATCTGTGAATGGAGAACAAAAGGGTTGGAGAGCTGGAGGAAACAGGGCAGAGGGATAGGGAAGAAGTAACAGAAATCAGAGAATCGATGTTAATGCCATCCAGTTGGAGAGTCCCCAGTTAAATATTAGGCTTGCTCCTCCAATTTACGTGTGACCCTGATTTGGCAATGCATAAAGTCATGGACAGACACATGTCAGCATGGGAGTTGGGAGCAGACTTATAATGGTTGACCACCGGAAGATCCTTGTCATTGATGTGAACAGAGAGAAGGTGCTAAGCAAAGCGATCTCCCAGTCTACATCCATTCTCTCTGATGTAGAGAAGGCCACAACATAGGAGAAGGCCCTGAGGGGTAGAAGATGACAGGAAGCTAAAGGACTTACATGTCTGCGGGCTGCTAAAAACCGTCTCGTGGGAATCACGTATCGAGACCAAGACTAGTGAGGGTGTGGGGCTCCCAAAGAACTTTAACTTTGATCTAAAGGGCAGGCTTCAAGAATCAGGTTTCAAAGGAACTTTCAAAAATAAATTGGGCACAAAGTCAGTGAGGTTAAGGAAGGTAAAAATCAACATTTGATGGTCATATTATGGATTTTAGATAATGTTCTATCTTACTTTTCCTGAAGATTTAATGAAGATGATCTAATCCAATTAGGATCATCTATTCATTACTGGTTATATTGATTTAAAGCACAAGTGGGTGCCCTGACGCATTGCTCATCATGAGAGAGAGAAATTACTAGAGGGGATAACATCAGGACCACCAACTCATTGGGTCTCTATCAGGAGAATATATATTTTATCATTAATGCTATATGAAAAACATTTTGATAGAAGTGTACAAGTCACACCATCACTGTAACAAATGGTGTTTAATGTTTGTTCTTTACACATAAACAATCTCCTTTCACTCCTCATCTGGCTCCCCCACCCCCCCACATACACACACAAACAGACAGACAGACAGACAGACAGACAGACACACACACACACACACACACACACACACACACACACACACACTTGTCTATATGGTGCAATTATATTCGCAAGACAAGTTCTTGTCTTCAGGTAAAATGGGGTTTGAAGTCAGTGCACAAACTGATCTTATATTACATTTTTTCTGGCGATTCCCTTCTCCTCCTGTCTGAGGTTAAAGAGAGGTCGGGGCAAATGGTGACCACAATCATTTTCCCTCTAATCTACAGTCAATATACTCTGAACTTGAATTATTTTTATTCATTATTTTACCAGATTTGACTATTGCTAGAAAACACAGAATTTACTGCCTATCTGTAACCATCCTTGAGAATGCGTTGTAAGCCATCTCTCAAACTATTAAAATCATTCTGCTGAAACTACACTGTCATAATAAGGGATAATAATGGAACAGAAATGCAGGTGGCATGTGAAGCTTACAGCTCGTGTGTTCCCTATGCCTATTGCTATTGATTCCTTAGTGGTTGTGGAGGAATCTGGTGGGAGTGTGGATTGTGGAGAGTCACTCATTTCTCTGTGTGGAACCTAGTATGAAGTCCTCTACCCACCCATTAATGCACACCTGACCATTCGCCCCTTTAGTGATTACCTGGGCCAGACTCCTCAGCTTACTGCACTTTAAAAGCCCACCATGTGCAGCAGCTGATCCTCTTTGCTCCTTGGTCCTGACTACAAATGCTGCTCTATGCCAGGTCGCACACTGTGGACATCACTGAAGGAGTTGTTGGTAAGGTGTGCACTACACTTAGAGCAGGACTGTAATATTGTGTGGAAATACTTACCATTGGGCCACGCTCTGTTGGAACAGGGAACGGGGAGTGTGTGTTTAAGTCCCTGTCTAGTAGGAGTATGATAGTCACCAAATATTAGTGCACATGTGAGAGAGAGAATACGCGGCCACAGGTACCAGAGATCGCTGTATCCGATGTGAATGCATACAATGTTTAAATTTCCAAGTCTGGTTTTGTGTTTTCCCTGTTACTACTTCCCCATGATTGCAATAAAGATCATCCTTGGTTTGTTCACCGTGTCTGGACTCGTTTCTCTGTGAACCCACCAAACCTGATTTTATCTCATGTAACAATTGGCACTGTGAACAGGGTTCAAGGAGTCTCGCTAGACACATGCAAAATAACTACTGGTAACAATGTTTGAACTAACAATAACAATAATGTGTGTGGACCTCCTGTCGTTTATGGTTGTTATGGCATGTTTCCTCATGAACAGGACAAGCATAGTGAGTAAGGGAGCCTCAGGACATGAGAGTAGGAAGAAAGGCATAAAACCTGCTTCCAAGCTGATTAAAACACAGCAGCTCCAAGCAGTTCCCTGGTCTGGCTTGTAGCTTGACCCAGTCAAAGACCGAGCCATTGTCCAGCAGGGGAGGGGGTGGACACGTGGTTGGGAGATGAGCATGTGTGGAAGGACAGTGGTGACCATGAGGAAACTGAGTTCTCCTCCCTGCATGCCTGAGCCTTTGCAAACCTGACCAGTGCCCAAGCAGTCCCAGACTGCCATGATGGCACCCCACTGAACCTCCAAAATGAGGAGGTGGCAAAAAATGGGGAGACATCAAGCGGCTGTGGAACAAGTGGACCCCCAATGTCTGCCCCTCTCATCAGGAAGTGAGCATCCTGGGCGGTCTCTCTGAACAACAGATGATTGGCAACACTTTGCAGATGCCGAGAGTGGTGGTCAATGGTGGAACCATCCTATGGGATCAGGTGGTGATTGTGGTCAAGGCCAAGTACAATGCCCTCCTAGAATGGGGCCTGCACGGCTAGCTGCAATGGCACACGGGTTGTTAAGCACTAACACAGGCATACATGGGGGTGCCTGCGAGCACCACTTCCCCGGGATCCTGAAGGTGACTGGTGCCTTGGCGGGCTATTTAGTCACTGCTGCACACCTTGAACTTGGAAGGGGTGATCTTGCTCCTTACGGGTCTGGCAACCAGGAGGACCATCTGGGAGGCCATTGTCCTCCTGAGAGATAAGAGTATATGGAGTGGGGAGCGCCCACTCATGTATACAGCGACGTCATCCTGCCAGTGACTCACAGAGACATGTTTGCTCCCTGGAGGGAGCAGTGCGGGAGGAAGCCTTGTGGGGATGGACCTTCCCATGTGGCTCCCACTCCGACCCAAACCAGCCTCCCCTCTGATCCTCCCCCACCAGAGGTAGTCCCTGACTAATCTACCTTGTGAGTTCTCCCAAATCCCACCCCCTTCCCTCACCATCCCCCTTCCCATCCCACAAGCAACCCTTCAAGCTGGTTCTCTTCTCGCCTACGCTATTCGGCACTGTGAGAGCCTACAAGTGTGCCTGCAACATCATTATGCATCTGCATCACCTGAATCACTGCTCCAGCACACACAGCTTCCACCTACGCTGACCCCACTCGACAGCAGTTACAGGAGCTGCTTATTTGGGCCCTTTAATCAAAATATTTTGGTAATGATGCCATTCTTTCACCCCCTTCACAAATTTCCCATCTCACTTATAATAACCCTTGCTGGCCTGGGTACCCCGGCAACTGGTCTCTTTTTATCCTCCATACAATATGGCACACCAACAGTCCAGTGGGTCCACAAAAGCAGCACACCTCAGCAACCTGGTGCACGCAGTTCAGTCAGAACCGGTCAAAGCAATCAGTGGGAATGCAAGCAGGAACGACATTCTAGCACGAGACATATTGTGGGAAAGGTAGATGATCTTACAGCTGGATTGGCATTTTGAATTATGACGTTGTAGCCATTAGTGAAACTTGGTTGCAGGAGGGGGAGGACTGGCAGCTCAATGTTCCGGGCTTCCATTGCTTCAGACGTGATGGAATGGGTGAGGAGTGGCATTGCTTGTCAGGGAAAATATCACAGCTGTGTTCACGTAGGATAGACCAGAGAGCTTGTCTATTGAGGCTATATGAGTGGTGATCTGTGGAATGAGAAAGGTATGAACACACACATGGGTCTGTGTTATAGACCATCCAAAAGTCAATGAGAATTGGTGGAACAAATCTGTAGAAAGATATCAGACAGGTGCAGGAAACATAAGGTTGTGATAGTAGATTCCACATATTGACTGGGACTCCAATACGGTAAAAGGGCTGGATGGTTTGGAGTTTGTTAAATGTGTTCAGGAAAGTTTTCTAAATCAATATATAGAGGTATCAACTAGAAAGTGTGCAATACTGGATTTCCTATTGGAGAACAAGGCAAGACAGGTGACAGAAGCATATGTAGGGGAACATTTGGGTGCAGTGATCATAATGCAGTTAATTTCAAGTTAACTATGGAGAAGGTTAGGTCTAGTCCTTAGGTTGATATTCTAAACTGGAGGAAGGCCAATTTTGAGGAAATAAGGATCTAGAATGGGTGGATTGGGATGTTGTTTTCGGGCAAGGATGTACGAGGTAAGTGGAGAACCTTCAAAGATGAAATTTTGAGAGTAAAAAGCTTGTACATTCCTGTCAGGATCAAGGGCAAAGTTAGCTGGCAACGAGGACCTTGGTTTTCAAGGGATAGTGGGGATCTGGTTCAGAAGAAGAGGTGGATTTCAGGTATAGTCAACAGGGAGAAACTGAGGTTCTTGAAGAGTATAAAAAATGCAACAAAAACCTCAACAAAGAAATCAGTAAGGCTAGAAGAAGACATGAAGATACTTTGGCAGACAATGTGAAGGAAAATCCTCAGAGTTACTTCAGGTATATTAAGAGCAAAAGGATAGTAAGGAATAAAATTGGTTCGTCCCCTTGAAGATCAGAGTGGTCGGCTTTGCATGGAGCCAAAAGAGATTGGGGGAGATCTTAAATGAACTTTTTGTACCAGTGTTCACTCAGGAAACTGGCACAATCAAGGGAAATAAGGAAAACAAGCAGTAAAGTCATGGAATCTATACAGATTGAAGAGGAGGAAGTGCTGGCTGTCTTAAAGCAAATAAGAGGGGATAAATCCTCAGGGCCTGAAAAGATATTCCCTTGGACCTTGAGGGGGGCTCTGGCAGAAATATTTATAATGTCCTTAGCCATGGGTGCGGTGCCAGAGGATTGGAGGATAGCTCATGTTGTTTAAAAAAGGCTCCAAAAGTAAACCAGGAAATTATAGGCCAGTAGACCTGACGTCAGTACTAGGTAAATTGTTGGAATGTGTTCGAAGAGATCAGATATACAAGTATTTGGATAGCCAGAAACTGATTAGAGAAAGTCAACATGGCTCTGTGCATGGTAAGTCATGTTTAACTAATGTTATAGAGCTTTTCGAGGAGATTACTAGAAAAGTAAATGAATGAAATGGTGTGGACGTTGTAAGGCCTTTGACAAGTTCCACATGGGAGATTAGTAAGGAAGGTGCAGACGCATGGTATTCATGGTAGTAATAAACTGAATTCGACAATGGCTAGAAGGAAGAGCCAGAAAGTGGTAGAGGAAAATTGCCTCAGAGGTCAGTGCTGGGACCATTGTTGCTTATCATCTATATCAGTGGTTTTCAAACTGCACCCCTAAAGTCATTTTCCACTTTTTGCAAACCCTATGCTATGGGTGCTGTGTGATTAGTAAGGGATTGCTTAAGGTGGTATGTGGATGGAAATAAAAGTTTGAAAACCACTATTTTAATCATACCTAACTGAATTTTTTTGTGTACTGTTTCATAACTCCAAAGGAAATGGGCCGATGACTATTTTTCTCAAGCAAAATATTTCAGTAACAATTGGGTCTAGAGCAGTGATTCTCAACCTTCCCTTCCCACATACCACCTTAAGCAATCCCTTACTAATCACAGAGCATTTATTGCATAGGGATTACTAAAAGTGGAATGTGACTTTTGGGGTGCAGTTTGAAAACCACTGATCTATATCAATGATCTGGATGATCTGGATGATAATGTGGTAAATTGGATCAAGAAGTTTGTAGAAGGCACTAAAATTGGAGGTGTTGTGGGAAGTGAAGAAGGTTTTAAAACGAATAAGTTTTTAAAGAGGGATCTTCACCTGGAGGAAAAATGGGCTGAAAAATTGAAGATGGAATTTAATGCAGACAAGTCTGAGGTGTTGCATTTTGGAAGGACGAAACAAGAAAGGACATACATAGTAAATGGTAGGGCATTGAGGAGTGAGGTAGAATAGAGATATCTGGGAATACAGATACATAATTCACTGAAAGTATAGCCACAGGTAGATAGAGTTGTAAAGAAAGCTTTTGGCATATTGGCCTTCATAAATCAATGTTTTGAGTATAGGAGTTGGGATGTTATGGTAAAGTTGTATAAGACATTGGTGAGGCCAAATTTGGAGCATTGTGTTCAGTTTTGGTCACCTAACTACAGAAGGATATCAGTAAGATGGAAAGAGAGCAGAGAAGATTTACTAGGATGTTGCTGGGTCTTCAGGAGTTGAGTTACAGGGAAAGATTAAATAGGCTAGAATTTTATTCCCTGGAGCATAGAAGAATGAGGGGAGATTTGATAGAGGTATTTAAAATTATGAGGGAGATAGACAGAGTAAATGTAGGTAGGCTTTTTCCACTGTGTAGGTTTAAAGGGGAAAGGGGAAAAGTTTAGGGGGAACTTCTTCACACAGAGTAGTGGCAGTGTGGAACAAGTTGCCACCTGAAGTGGTGAAGGTGGGCTCAATTTTAACATTTAAGAATTTAGACAGACACATGGATGGGAGAGGTATGGAGGCCTATGGACTGGGTGCTGAACAGTGGGACTTGACAGAAAAATGGTTCGGCACAGATTAGAAGGGCAGAAGGGGCCTGTTTCTATTCTATAGAGTGCGATAGTTACTGAATATTACTGTGCATATGTGAGAGAGAGAGAGAGAGAGAGAGAGAGAGAGAGAGAGAGAGAGAGAGAGAGAGAGAGTAAACAGCCACTGGTATCAGAGTATTGGAGATCACTATATTTGATGTGACTACTTACATTGTTTAAAGTACCGAGTGTTGTTTGTGTCTTCCCCATTACAATTTCACATGTGTGCAATAAAGATCATCCTTTACTTGTTTAGCCTGTGTGTGGACTCCATTCTCTGTGAACCCAATGAACACATGTAACAATGGTAAAGCCTGTGTCTATGGGAAGTGTTGATGCAGTAAGCAAAGGCAAGTAAATGCAATGAATTTGTTGAGTACATAAGGAGCCTACAAACAGGCTTCATAATGTTGACATGCTTGTGCAAAATGAATCATTCGCCATCTTAAATTGTTTCCCAACATTAATCAACCTGAGAGTCACTAATTGCTTTGTAAGCATAATTTTGAAAGGCCGTATTTGATCTTTGGTCAAATTGTCCCATCTTTCATCCCACAAGGCAAAACAGTGTCAGTACAAATTTTTGGACTGTGCTCCTCAGAGATAGATGCCCTTGAAACACCATATATTGGAAGGAAACTGGCTCCAATAATCTTAATTTCACAGATATTACACCTCACAGTGAAGCAATTCACATGAGTTCAAGAGCTGTGGTATTTGGCCACACCATTTTGAAGAAATGAAGTTGAGTATCACTGACGTTAGTCTCAGATGCAAGTTGTGCTGGATGAGGGATAGAATTTTGGAAAAACTGCTGATGTTTTATGTCTTTTACCGAATTGGATGGCACTGCTTGGAGTTTGATGTTATGAGAGTTTAAAATTATTTGGGAATCTTTTGAATGCAACACCTCACACGATCAGACATTAATTAAATGATGTTTTCTTTGCAAATTCAATTATTTGTTATTAATCAAAAAAAGTCAAATGATTGCATACAAATTTCACACATCCTTTCTCTTGATGCAATGTATTTTAGGAAGCTTGAAGTAAAATAATAGTTTATGATGCATGCTTACATAAGCGCAGATGCGTACTTACACACACTGAAGGCTGAAGGGTCTGTACTGTGTTCTATGTTTTACCCTAAATTGAGAAAACACTCAGTGGTCAAGGGTAAGAAAGCACACACACACACACACACACACACACACACACACACACACACACACACACACACACACACACACACACACACACACACACACACACACACACACACACACGATGCTTCTTATCTCTTGAATGATTCCAAACTACCTTGACCAATTTGATCAAAAATATTGTGTCCGGGTTTAACACAGCCTTCCATTAAAATTTTCAAAATATATAAAAAGACATAGAAAAACAATTCTATGAATAAAATTATCATGTTACAATGAAATACGTAATTTGTAAATAGTTCTGCACCACTGTGCAAGATGAAAAACTGCAGATAATGTAAAAATAGATGTGCTACAACACCAATCAACACTTAAAATGAAATCTTTTGGAAAGGTTGTTGGAATAAATCACACAATGATAATGATACAAATGTACATGTTATTCCTGGTAGTATCCACAGTAATTTACAAGACTGATAGAAAATAGATCTTTCTGCAATGTAGAGCAACTCTGGACTTCAGGAGGAAGTCAGGGGAACACGATGCAGTCCTCATCAAGGGCTCAGTAGTGGCGAGGGTGAAGAATTTCAAATTCCTAGGTGTCAACGTCTCCGAGAATCTGTCCTGGAGCCTCCATGTTGATGCAATCATGAAGAAGGTTCGCCAGCAGCTAGACTTTGTGAGATGTCTGAGGAGATTAGTATATTGCCAAAGACTGCAAACATCTACAGGTGAACCATGGAGAACATTCTGACTGGTTGCATCAATGCCTGGTATGGAGGCACCAACTCTCAGGACAAGGATAATCCCAGAGAGTTGTTCACTCGGCCAGCAACATCACAGGCACCAGACTTCACTCCATCGAGGACAACTTCATGAAGCGATGTCTTAAAAAAGAGCTTCTATTCTCAAAGACCCCCACCACCCAGGTCACGCCCTTTTCACTCTGCTACCCTTGGAGAAAAGGTACAGGAGCCAAAAGACAAGCACTCAGCGACACAAGGGCAGCTTCTTCCCCGCCGCCATCAGATTCCTGAATGATCAATGAACCAAAGACACTGACTTACTTTTCGTGCGCTATTATTTTAATTTTTTTTATAGTAATGTTGTAAGATGGTTCTAATATGAATGTTTGCTCTATGAAGCTGCTGCCAAACATTGAATTTCATGACTTGTTCATGACAATAAATCCTGATTTTGTTAATTCCGGCTTGAGCTTTACAAATGAGAGCATAGGTTCTCCAACATTGATAATGTATGAAACCAATTACGCGTTTTGGGACAAGGTTCTCTCTTTGAATTTATATATGAAACTAAGTCAAACAATGGCTGTGAAACAGTCTATGACATCCTGAAGACCATTCTACATAAATAGATCCGCTTGAAGGAAATGGAAATTGAAATTAAAACCACTTGTGCAAAGGTTGAACAATTGTTCATGTTTGTTGATTTCTAACAGATTAATATTGTTTTGTAAAAAAAGGATGCTATATTTCTTGCCCTGCGATTTGGAACATATAGAGGGAGCTGTTGAATTAGTTTTAGATGCTGTTGCAGAAGAACAAAAGGTGGTTTCCCTTTACATTTAAAAGGCAATGTTGTCAACAACTGGCAATCAAGTTGCTCCCAGTTCTTGCTTCTATAATTAGTTGAATAAAACTATAAATGAAAATGTAAAATATCACATTTCACCTCCACAATTGTGGAATTCCTCTCATATGGAATCAAATGTTTCATTTCCATGTTATAAGTTAACTCAATGTTTTAATAAGTAATGTTTCTCTCTCGTCACAATGCATAACTGACTGAGGCAAATCTGAAGAACCCTTTTGAATATTTTATTATTGATTTTTATAGACTCTCAGATTTCAACAAACAGTTCAATCTTTCAACATCTATATAAATTATACACACATAGAGTCCATATTTATCCCCACTCTCCCTCCCCCCCCCCACCCATCGCTACAAATACACTTGAAAAATTTATCTCAGTACATGTTACCATGGGGCCTACGACCCCAACCAAACCCAAAAGAGAAAAAGAAATAACAATGAATACATGTCCAAAAAGAGAAAAAAATTAAACCTCTGAAAAAGAACCAAAACCCTGAGAGGAAAAGAAAAGCATATCGTCTGTGCTCAGCCCCTTTTCCGTAGTCACAGTCACCTTATTCGTTTTTTTAAATTTCTTTTTTTAAGGGGGAGAGAATTAATCTATTCCATTACCTCAGCATTTTCCCACTATCCTTAAAACGCTCCTTCCTTCTTGTCCTTTTGACACTTATCATTTGTCCCTTTTGTTTCTCACCAACTCCTGCCGCAGACATCCGTGCTTAAAACAAAACTTAAGCAAACTAAAAAACATTGCACCAACAGTTCAAAAAATAAATATTAAATACCCTAAACCACCCCTCCTTTTTACCTCCTGGTTTACCTTTACCCACACCAACACCGATAGCTAAGCTATTGGCGCCAACTCTCACGCCATTTTGAAAAGTGCCCCATGCACCCATCGACTGCTTAGTCTTCCCACCCTTAACTTGAGCTCCCCATATTCATTCTTTATTTGAAATATACATTCATCTTTAAACAATAACATTATGAAAAAAGCTTTCCCCCCCCACCCCATAGTTATCGCAATTATCATACTTACAGTTATTCCCCCGATTCCCTCTTTCCCCTTTATTTACATTTACGTTTAATCCCAAAGTGGTGGCAGGGTTCTTACAAAGTCCATTGCTTCCCTTGGATCCCTAAAAAACTTTCTTTCCCCTCCCACCCTTACTATCTTCAGCGTTGCTGGGTGAAGGAGGGTTAACTCATTTCCCTTCTGATAAAGGCTCCTTTTGACTGGGTTAAATTCCTTTCTGCACTTCAATAGAGCCACACTGCCGGGTAGAATAAAACCTTCTCCACCTCATATTCCGCTGATCCCCTCCTTGGTTTTGCTCCCATCACCGCCGGCCATAAAATCTTCTCTCTATCCTGGTAGCGAAGGAGTCTCACTAAGATAGAACGTGGTCTTTGATTTGGCCGTGGGCAGGGGACGAGAGACCGGTTGGCCCATTCTACTTTTAGATTATTTGCCATTTGTTCTCTCCCCAGTGTATCTGGGATCCATTTTTTCAGGAACTCCACTGTGTCTCTCCACTCCGTACCCTCCTTCACCCCCACAATCTTAACATTATTCCTCCTGCTAAGGTCTTCTAAGGTATCCATCTTCTCTCACATCATCACCCTGTCCTTCTCTCACACATCCATTCTGTTTTCCCTCTTATCCAACCTTTCTTCCACCTTCTCAAGTCACTCCTCCATTTCCAATATCCCTATCTATCAATCCACTGGCCACCGTGTCAGAGGTGCACCAAAGAAGAGGTACAAGGACTGCCTAAAGAAATCTCTTGGTGCCTGCCACATTGACCACCGCCAGTGGGCTGATATCGCCTCAAACCGTGCATCTTGGCGCCTCACAGTTCGAAGGCAGCAACCTCCTTTGAAGAAGACTGCAGAGCCCACCTCACTGATAAAAGACAAAGGAGGGAAAACCCAACACCCAACCCCAACCACGCTGCAACCGTGTCTGCCTGTCCCACATCGGACTTGTCAGCCACAAACGAGCCTGCAGCTGACGTGGACATTACCCCTCCATAAATCTTCATCCGCGAAGCCAAGCCAAAGAATCTATCAATTGATCTAATCCTTCTTTAATTGCCCCCTGCCCTGCCACCAGTGTCTTCAAAGATTTTTTTTTTGATTTGGCCAATCACCAGCCTGGTTCCTCCAACCTCATGCCTCCAATCGTGTCGCGTATGACAGTGTTCCCGCCACCTCGGCCATGGCCCTTTCCAGATGGTGACCCGAGTCAGTCTCTCCCGGGCTGTCCTCGCTCGCCTCCTCCAATGAGGTCTCTTCTTGATGGGAGCTCCTTTGTTCAGGCACCAGGTGTCATTGTTTTTGGCCTCTGGGCAGGCCTGGTGTTAGTCTCTTTCTCCTCTCTAGGAGGTGAGTTTTTCTCGATTTTTCCCCATTTGCTTATTTTCTCTATATTTTTTGATTTTCCTTTCTATATTCTATCGATTTCTACAGAACTCTTTCTGGTTTTTTTAATCCTTTATGATCCTCTCTACAGGAAGCTCTCTTAATCCACAACTGTTGTACCTCTGTCATTTTGGAACCAAATCAGAAGAACTCTTGAATTCTACTTCACTGAAATTACAAAGGGAGATTCATACTAAATTTGTCCTCTAATTTGACTTATGGTAACTAATATGGAATGAGTTACTAGAAGATACAACCTTAACCAGTTTTTCACACTTTCTATAACATGATTTCCTTCAGTATTACATGCACCTGTTCCATTTAGTGACTGTCACTTTAAGGTTTAGCTCAGGCTGTGACCACTCATAACTGCGGAGGGAACTGAGTGGCAACAATCAGGTACTGAATGTGCCCAAATTTGATCCTCTGGAGGAATAGAGAGAGCATTTGTTGCTTTATCAAGGGACAGGTGGAGAGGGGGAGAGAGAGAGAGACGTGAGAGAAACATAAAGGAACAGCACACTTGGTGATCAGCCGCCATCTCATGAACACAGTGCTGGAGTGACTGTGAAATGGACAATTTGGCTGTTTTTCCATGGCAGGGGAATTATTGAACCCTACCGTGGCCAAAAGAAAGGTCACTTTGACTGACCTGCGCCAGGGTTTTTGGAAGCATAGTGGACGTCACACGTTTCATTTCCCCTACTCAAGGAAAAGGGGAGTTGTGACAAACCTTTCATCTGAAAGGCTATTTCTTAACCAGCAACTCAATGAGGATTCAAGAGTTTTCAATAGTTCGGTCACTCAGTCTCTCCCACCTCCTTCGTGATTACTTCTGTGCAAGTTAAAGATGATGCATTATTCCAACACAGGATTTCTAAGACTGAAGTTTGGACTGACTTTCCAGAATTGTGCCTACGCTGTAATGGTTTCGATATCCACACACACACACACACACACACACACACACACACACACACACACACACACACACAAGATATTCACGTATAGTTGGGGTTAAGTTAATTAAGGTGCTATATTATTGGTAGTTATTAATAAATACATTGTTTTAAAATAAAAACAATAACAGTCGCTTGGTGAATTTCTAATGCTGTTGGTCTGCAACGTAACATCAGTCACTCAGAAATAAGGTAAATGCTGGAGTTTTTCATCTAGATAAACATGGGTTAACCAAATTAAAACTGAAATCAAGAAAAAAATCCTCCAAGAAAGCCTGCAACAAGAAAGGGCAAAAGGCCAGAGGAACCAGAGACTGTTAGTGCTGGAACATAGAACAAAAAAACAGATCAGTTACTCCAACAGCTCCAAGGGAAAAAGACTCATTGTTGAAAAAATTGTTGAAAAAAAAAGAAAAATGGTAAGTTTGTACAAGACTCATTTAGGGGCTAATGGTGGAATTCCAGAATAAAAATAATGGTAACATTTAAATATTGCAGTTAATAAATATCCTTGGTACCACAACAGTAGGAGAGTAGTCTGAGGAAAATGGAAGTCTATAACATATGCATACAGTCTTGAAAATGACAATGATAAGTTGCGGAAGCAAAATGCTTTATTTCCTCACCACGTACAAAACTGAAGGTAACGATCATAAGTAAATCTGATGATGATCTGTACACAAGTAAATGACAGTTAACATAAATAGAGAAAGGATTTATTATTTCTTTGAGGACACTGCAAAGCTCTGTGATAGAATAAGCCCAGACCACTAAAAGATATTTTGCCATTAACTCCACATTAGTGTCAAAAGGTTGATCGATGAACGACTGTTAGGTACACTTAGGGTCTTCAGCTTAGAAGTAGTAATCTGTTAACATTACTTAAAATTAAACTGCAAATGTTGGACAAATAAGCAGATATTCAAACTGATTAACAGCAAATTTAAGGACGTCAAATTCTTTCACACAAAATGTGATCATTATACATATGGGCAGCCCATGGGAAATCTTTAAAGTTAGGTGCCATAACAGAGAGAATTGCTCTGTTGAATGATTTATAATGAGCCAAATGGTCTTTAATCATACACTACAATCATGTGATTGAAAAGAGGAAACACAGCTAAGTATTATTTTCCTATCCAGAGGTTCTGAGGCCAATGGTACCCACTAAGTCACAGGAAAAGATCAAATCTAAGGAACCATGGATGTCAAGAGTCACAATCAAAGCTGCACACATACAGCAAGACAGAACAAGAGTTCCATACCATAGGGCTGAATTGTACAGTCTAAAAACCGACCTTTGCGCATGAATATTTAATATTGTTTTATAATCCCCATTAATTTCAAATAATTAAGTGCTGTAAAGTGATACAGTTTTGCAATCTAATCATTAAAAATGATTCAGAAAACAAAACTGCTCCTCAGCATCAGGGTCAAATTTCGATTTAACCTCTGAAGAGCAAGCAAACCTAACTGTGCTTTCTCGTTCATCCTAAATGGATCCCTGCAATCTTTTCAGTGATAAATGAGGACAAAATTGCCACTAATTTAACACTGTGAATTGTATATGTTATAATTGGTTGAGGGTTGGTTGTTTGTTTGATTGACTGGAAACTTAAGACTAAAAATGTATCACTGGGATTGATGGTGGAATCCTCGTGCTTGTTATGTACAACAATGATCTGGATGTCAAAATGGGAGGCACGATGGGTAAGTTTACAGATAACACAAAGTTTGTTGGAGTCATGAATTGTGAGGAGGGTTAGCTACAGAAAGACATTGGCCAGTTAGTAAGGGGGCTCGCAAAAGAGCAGCTGGAATTGAACCCTGAAAAAAATTGAGGCATTATATTTTGTGCTGACGATAATGACAGGACATACAATAAATAATAGGAACTTAAGGTGTACTGAGGAACAGAGGGATTTAGTGTACATTTCCAAGGATCCTCAGAGGCAGAAGCAGGGGTAGATAAGGTGGTGAGGAAGACATAATGGATACTTCCCTTTATTAACCAGGATAGAAAATAAGAGCAAGGAAGTTATGGTTTGGGATCAAAAAACATTGGATAATTCGAGCTGGAGTAATGCATGCACCTTTGGGCACAATTGCACTGAAGAGCGTGCAGAGGGTATTCAGGATGTGAAGAAAGTTTGTTTCTTTGGAGTAAAGAAAGCTGAGGGGTGACCCAACTGAAGTGCAGAATATTATTGACGGGCAACAGATTATGTAGATCACTGACCAAACTGCATGTTTAAGGTAAGGAGTAGGAGATTTATAGGGGATGTGTGCAGGAGGTTGCCTAAAACATGGAGCCAGCAACTGAAAGTATAGGGAAAGGGGGATAGTATAGATAGGTGCTTGGTGCCTGGCCAGGACATGGTGGGCTGGGGGCCAGTTTACATGCTGCATGACCCTTTGAGTTAAGGCTCAAACTGTCTCGAAAATCAGTTGATAATCTCATCTCACCACCTCCAATTACCCTCAGCCCCCGATTTCTGGAACCCTCCACTCAACCATTTATTATCCTATCCATTACTCAACCCTCACATCTATCCCTGTCTCCCCACACCCCCTCCTCCAATCATGGTCTATTCTTGTTTCAAGCCCTTCATCTTCAGATCACTCTAGCTGACCTCCCTTGCCCTTCCAGCCACTGTTATTTAACGCAGCTTTGAACTCCAATCTTCCAGAGCCACCATGACTCTATGTTCTCTAGCTCATGTGGGTGTTCTTTAAGTTCACTGACAACACCACAGCCTCAGGCTGGGTATCAAATAATGATGAGAGGAAAGAGACTGAGGGCCTATGGGCTTGGTGCCAAGATAGCAACCTCTCTCTCTCAACATTATTAAGGACCTAATCATAGATTTCATTGGTGGGGGGTGTGTGTGGGTTGAGGGGGGGGGGTTATAGCCCACTCCCCTGCCCACATCAATGGCACACAAGTGGAGACAGAATACAGATTTCTTTGGAGGTAAACGTTTCCTGGACCAGCTCTAATAGATGCACCACACCTTTATTTTCTTGGAAGGTAACATATTCCCAATGTCCCTCAACACCTTCTACAGGTGCACCATCAAAAGCATCCTTGCTGGATGCATCACAATGTGGCATGGGAGCCGCTCTGCCCACAATCGGAAGAAGCTGCATAAGGGGGTGAATGCATCCCAGAACACCATGCAAAACTGCCTCCTCCCTACAATTTTTTTCTGTCTTGGAAAGGCAACTAGCATACTAAAAAACCTGTCATATTCCAGACATCCTCTTTTCTCTCATTGGAGAGAGCTTTGAAGATTATGAAATCACATACCAACACATTCAATGGTAGATTCTTCCCTGTAGGCGTCAAGGTTCTGAATTAATCTCACTATGGTGTCCACAGGCTGCCCTTTCTAGTAACGATTGATCTTTTAACTGTGACACTACATGCTGTAATGTGCTCTCACACTTCTGCTTAATATTGCAACAAGCACTTCTCACTGGGCAACGTATAATGTGACAATAAACATGAACTTAAAATGTTCCTCTCCCAATCACAAGCCATGCTAGTCCTTCCCCTAATTCCCTCTTTTTTCCATCTGTCTGGTCCAGAAGCAAAACCAGGAATTTAGAATACCCTGTAACCCTTTAGCCCACTGGCTCCAGCTAATACAAGTACTAGTATAAAGCATCTTTCTGACTTATTGGAAATCTAGCTGTGCCTTATGAGTGGGACCAAACATGTCTCATAGTCATCATATTGTTTTCTTCTTGCAAATGAAACTATGATTAGGGTCATTCCTAGAAGAGAACTTTGCCTTATAATGAGAGGCTAAATAAGTTCAGATCTTTATTCTTTGAATTTAAATTCAATTTCATGGAAATATGTATAATCCTGTGTGGGCTTGACAAAGTGATGTTGAGATGTTTTGACAAGTAGGAGATTCTCAAGAGAGAATGTGGTTACAAAGTAAGGGGCAATTATTTAAAACTGAGATGAATTGCTGGTATTATCTGCTTTGGGTAGATGTGAATATTAGATAATTGGAGGTATTTAAAGAGGAGCTACATGGTGTTTAAAAAAAATAAAGGGATTGAGGGTGTTGACGAATTGGCACAGTGGCCAAGGGGAATATCAGCCGTGGTCATATTGAAAGTTGGAGCAAGCTTGAGGGGTTAGCTGGCCTATTTTATTAAATATAGTAAAATCTCCAAAATCCGGCAACTAGATGCCGGATAAGTGAATTTTCCAGTTGTTTGAGATTGTGTGTTGCGTGACTGGTGAATTAACCGCTAGGGGGTGCCAATTTTAAACTTTTGTATTTTTTACCTATTACATTCTGCCATTTTGAAGTTGCTTGAATTCCAGATAATAGGAATTTCACTATACTTCTTAAATTCTTACCTATGTAAGTTGCTGATCTCTGCATTCACTCTGGGCAAATCAGTTTATTTCTAAACAAAATTGTAACTAAGAAATAAAGAGGTAAAAGTGATCCTTCGATTAACAGTTGTCAATCCAGTCAAGAGTAATTGCACTCACATCAATAAGTTTGATTCCACAGAGAAATGGACATGTAATTCTAAGAATCATACCTGATAAGAAGGTGGGGCCTGCTGGGTCTAAACTCTTCCCTCTGCAATTGGATTCTCAACTTCCTGTTGGGGAAACCTCAACCAATTCAGATTGGAAACAGCACCTCCAAAACTATCACACTGAGCACAGGGGCCCCCCAGGGCTGTGTGCTCAGTCCAATGCTGTTCACTCTGCTGACCCACGACTGTGCAGCCAAACTCAGCTCGAACCACATCATCGACTTCACTGGTGACACGACATTGGTGGGCCTTATCAGTAAGAACGTGCATTCAGAGACGAAGTGTAGTCACTAACGGACTGATGCAGAGCCAACGACTTGTATCTGAATGTTAATAAAACAAAAGAGATAGTTGTCGACTTCAGGAGGGCCCGGGGGAACCATATTCCTCTGACCATTGATGGCTCCACCATTAAGGTCATCAAGAGTATTAAGTTCCTTGGAGTGCACTTGGTTGAGAATCTCACCTGGTCCCTTAACACCAGCTCCAAAGCCAAGAAAGCCCAGCAGTGGCTCTATTTCTTGCAAAGGCTGAGGAAAGTCCATCTCCCACCCTCCATCCTCACTACATTCTACAGAGGATGTATTAAGAGCATCCTGTGCAACTGCATCACCACCTGGTTTGGAAGCTATACCTCCTCTGACCACAAGATCCTGCAGAGGATAGTGAAGTCAGTGGAAAAGATCACTGGGGGCTCTCTTCCTACCATGAAGGTCATCTACAACACTCAATGCAGGCAAAAGGCAATAAACATTGTGAAGGACTCCACACACCCCTCACACAAACTGTTCTGCCATCTGGTAGGAGGTACTGTAGCACTCGGGCCCTCACGTCCAGATTGGGCAACAGTTTTTTCCCCCAAGTCATCAGGTTCCTGAATTCCCAGAACATGATTGGATAGTGTACCGTGGACTTTTACTGTATATGTCTTAATATTTTAATATTTCAATGTTTCAATATCTACTCTAAATTATATTTAGGTAAATATGCTCCATAGTCCTCGAGAAACGCTAGCTCGTCTTTACCATGAGAGCATGGTATGAACGATAAATAAAGGTGTCTTGACTTGGTTGATGCCTTTTGACCTGAAAACCAACAGTTAATGTGGCTCTGACGTGACTCAAATGGAACTCACTATCAAAAGCAGGAAACCTACCAGCTTTTCTGTGGTCATTCTACATGGCAGAGGAAAGATCTTTGTGCTTTCTAATCACGCAAGGACTGTTCAAGTGCACAGAAAACGTTTACTGGCTTACCATGCACTGCATATTTAACATTCCATTCTCAGATGAAAGAATTATTTTTTAAAATATCAAATCTCCCTTATGCAACACAAAAGAGAAGATAATTATTTTCTTTCTAATCAAATCAGTTTGAATGGAAAATGCATAGACCCCTCCTGTACTATTAAACAAAGCTCAATTAAGTATAAATTGAATCACATGGAACAGCTTTCAGGTGCTATGAAACTTTAAATGCAATTGATATTTTGTAACTTAATACAATATGTACTCTACAAATCCTACACATATAGTGGTAGCTACGAGAGGGAAACTAGAACAGAACTGCACATTGGAGTCAGTTTCGTTTCCAACAATTTATTTTAAAAAGCCCGCACTGCGCCTTATAAGGCTGCTGTCAAGTCCCACCCCTGCGCTGGCGGTGACATGACAATGCAGCCAAGTGCACGTGTGTGGCCCCTCTGCCCACAAGGGAAGCAAAACCCAGCAGTGCCATCTTGACGCGGCTGCTCTGTTGCTGTGTCCGTGACAAACACGGAGCCGGTTCACCTGCATTGCAATGTGCGTCACCACACAATCCCCTTCCAGAACCGGCTCTAGTGTCCTGCTGCCCTTGGGGGATGTGGGGTCACGCCCTTAGATGGTCACCCCCAGCGCTTGGGCTGCGCTGGCATGATGTGTTGGCTAAGGTCCAGATGTGCTGGTTTCAGCCTGTTTGCTGTGAATAATTCTTCCCTACCCCCAATGTCAGCGTGAAGGTCTTGTCAGAGTTGCGTAGGATTTTGTACAGGTCTTCGTAAGGTTGTTGGAGGGGGGCGGAATGCGGACCACGGTGGATGAACACAAAGTCTGTAGTTGATAAGTCTTTGGGGATGGACACTGGCCAGCATCCATAGTGTGAGAGTGGGGAATGCAAATGAGGCTAACCTGTCCTGTAGATCCTGTAACAATGCCTTCTCCCCTGGTGTCTGAATCTCGGGGCGGTGGGAAGAATCACCTGGCAGGGTTAGCGGGGCGCCATAAACCAATTCCACTGAGAATGCCTGTAAATCCTCTTTAGGTGCTGTCTTGATGCCTAGTAGGATGTAGGGGAACTCGTCCACCCAATTGGGGCCATTTAAAATTGCAATGAGGACAGACTTCATGTGGCGGTGGAAACGCTTGATGAGTCTGTTGGGCTGTGGGTGATAGGAGGCGGAGTGTAGGAATCAGTTGAGGTGTCCTTTAGAGGAATGGCCTCTGGCCATCTCGTAGAGTGATCTATTACTGTGAAGAGGTACTGGGCGTCCCGGGAGATGGGCAGCGGGCCTATGATGTCAACATGTATGTGTTCAAACCGTCATTTCGGAAGGTCGAACTGGTGGACCAGATTCTTGAAATGACAGTGGACTTTGGATGCTTGACACTGGGTGCAATTGCGAGCCATCTGCGTGACTTGTTTTCTCAGGCCGTGCCACATGAATCTCTCCATTACCACATGGGTTGTGGTTTGTATAGATGGGTGTGCGAGGTCGTGAATGGCCTTGGAAACTTGGTGGCTCCATTGCTGAGGCATTATCGGGTGCGGTTTGCCAATGGAGACATCACACGGAAAGCCTGCATCTCTTCATCACCTTTTTGGGCCTGCGCCAGCTGGGAGTAGTCCAGCCCGGGGGATAAGGACTGGATGGCAGGTCAGGAGAGTGTGTCAGCCACGACATTGTCCTTGTCGGAGAGATACTGGATGGCGATGGTGAACTCAGACATATAGGATAGGTGGCATTATTGGCATGCTGAACAGGGGTCCTTGGCCATGGAAAAGGCATAGGTGAGGGGCTTGTGGTCCGTGGACACCATGAGCAAATTGCCCTCCAGGAAATATCGAAAGTGCCTGATAGCTAGGTAGAGTGCCAGGAGCTCCCTGTCGGACACACTGTATTTTTAAGTTCGGGAAAGGGCAGGTGACAGCTAAAAAAGGCCAGCGGCCTCCACTGACCTTCAAAGGATTGCTCAAGGATGCCCCTGATGGCTGTTGCCAATGCATCTACAGTGAGTACCGTGGGTACGTCTGATCTGGGATAAACCAGCAAGGTGGCATTAGCTAGGGCGTTCTTCATCACGGAAAAAGCTGCGTCGGCCTCTTCCGTCCATGCTAGGGTCTTGCTTTTGGCTGATATCATGGTGAACAGTGGTCTCATGATGCGAGCCACCCCAGGGATGAATCGATTGTAGAAATTGACCATCTTGGTGAATTCTTGGAGGTCTTTGAGAGTGTCGAGGCAGACAAATTGGCTGCGACCTCCTGTGCCGATGGTGCTGCTCCATTCACGGTGATAGTGTGATGCAAGAACTGCATGGAGTATTTCCTGAATTGGCACTTCACCACATTGACCGTGAGTCCAAACTCTGATAGGTGGGTTAAAAGCCTGTGGAGGTGGGCCTTGTGTTCCTTGTGGCCCTTGCCTGCGATGAGTATGTTTTTCAGGTAGATGAACACAAAGTCCATGTTGCTGCCCACCGCGTCTATCACGTGCTGAAAGGTTTACACCACATTCTTGAGAGGAATTCGAAAAGTCTGAAGGGGGTGATAAAATCTGTCTTGCCAATGTCATCCGGGTGGACGGGGATTTGATGATAGCCGTGCACCAAATCGACTTTGGAGAACATCTTCACAACGTGAAGGTTGCCTATGAAGTCCTGTATATGTGGGACTGGGTTACGGTCGGGTGTGGTGGAGTCATTAAGGCGGCAGTAATCCCCACAGGGCCGCCAACCGCCCAAGGAATTGGGGACCATGTGCAGTGGGAACGCCCTTGGACTGTCAGACCTGCGTACTATGCCCTTGGTCAGTATGTGGTGTAGTATCCTGTGCTGTAGCATGGTGGAAGTGAACTGCAGTCTGAGGATATCCGGGAATTCACACAGCATGCGGCTATACTCATTCTTAGGGGTGTTCACTGTGGCCATGCTTGGGTCACGGGCATTGGTAGCCTCGAGTCGGACAATTTGGAAAGTCTAGGCGTGCTTTGATGACTACCAGCAAGCTGTGCGCCAAAAGGAAATCAGCACCGAGGAGCAATGGGCCCACAGCAGCTAGCGTGAACTTCTCGTTGCCAAGCTGAATCAGCACGTTGTGCATGCCGAAAGTTTTGATGGTGGTGTCGTTTGCCACTCAGAGTTCATGTCTCCAGTGTGGTTGGCGGGATGACACTGAGTTTGGCACCTATGTCGACCAGGAACTGTTGGCCACTAACCTTATCGGTAACATGCAGAAGGCTATTGATATGGCCAGTCATCGCGGCCATCAGCGACGGCTGGCCTGGTCGTTTTCCGGAAACGAGCAGGGTTGCCTGCATTTATGTGCCTGTGCTCCCCAGCATTGATGATAAAAGCTCCAGGTAGTGTTTAGTGTCTCTGCCAGCTCACTGGGGTGCGGTTGTGCCTGGTTGGGGTTGGGGTGCGAGACCTAGTTCATAGCAGACTCATTTTCACGTTTCGTGTACTACAGGACATCCGTTCGGCTGTGACTTTGCGTGGGTCAATGAAATCCTCGTCTGCTAACAGCAGCTGTATGTCATCCAGCATCTGCTCCAGGAAAGCCTGCTCAAACATGAGGTGCGGCTTGTGGCCCTCTGCCAGCGTGAGCATTTCTCCCAGGCCATCTAGGTGCATGTCTGGCGGTGCGGTGCCACCTGGTCAGGCCGAAGGTATTTCAGAGGAGCCTCTTGAGAGGTGGGTACTTACCTTCCACCGAGGGGGGTCATGTATCAGGTCGGCCATTCTGGCTGGAGTCTCTTGGTTGAGGGCACTGACGATGTGGTAGAAGATTCTCAAGTCGGATGTGATCTGCTGGAGATGGAATTGTGCTTCTGCTTGCCCAAACCAAGTGCGTGGGCCAAGCATCCAGAAGGGTGGTAGTTTCATAGCTACTGCGTTAACTGCTGCAGTGACCATGGTGGAAAGTCCAGGCTTGTCTGGGTCACCAATTGTAGTGGTAGCTACGAAGGGGAAACGAGAACAGTGACTACACACTGGAGTCAGTTTCATTTCCAATAGTTTATTTAAAAAGTCCATGCTGCATCTTATAAGGCAGCCGCAAGTCCTGCCCCTGCATTGGTGCGACAACGCAGCCGAGTGCGCGTGCATGGCCCTTTGCCCACGAGGGAAATAAAACCCGGCAGCGCCATGACAAACACAGAGCCAGTTCACCTTCATCGCGATATGCTCCGCCACATACATTTTATTCTGTGACTTCCTTGTATCTGATATGCTAATACACAAAAACAAAAGACCCTGGACATATGCAGTAATATCAATCAGAACACAACATGCACCCACCTTTATCATTGGAATAGTTAGCCTGTCCTGTTCACAGGCTTTTTACAAAGCAGGTTTTAAAGCTTCTCCAAAGTCTGATTCAGTAGACCTGCTTGGTTTGGACCCAGGTGACTTCTGGGAAACTTCCCAGGAAAGACTTGTTCATGGCTTGTATTCATCCAGCTCTCCCATGGGCTTCCCTACTCCATTCCCCCTTCCTGCATTAACACCATATTTTTATATTTTGGTATTTGTATAATTTAAGGGATGGGGAAGGGAGGGTGTAAGGAGGGGGAAATAAGGAATCTGTAAATCATATTACGTGGAAAGAGAATGTAAAAATTCTGTTTATTGAATTTGCATGAGTCTTTGAAAAATCAAAAATAAAATATTCAAAAATAATCCCTGACCACTGATCAAATTCCAAACAACTATGTTCAGATTTCAGATTTATTATCAGAGTACATACATGACATCATATATAATCCTGAGATTCTTTTATCCAGCAGGCAAGAATTATCACTTATTGGTAGTGCAAAAGAATTGCACTCAACGAAAACATGTAAACAAATTGACATGTAAACAAAGAGAGAAAAATATCAATAAAGTGCAAACATAAGAGTCCTTAAATGAGTCTCTGATTGAGTTTATTGTTGAAAAGACTAACGGTGGAGGGGTAACAGTTATTCCTGAACCTGGTGGTGCAAATCTTGTAACACCAATACCTCTTTCATTATGGTAGCACCGAGTACAGAGTGTGTTCTGGGTGTTGTGGGTCTTTGATAATTGCATCTGGTCTCCAATGGCATTGTTCCCTATAGATGTTATTGATGGTGGGGAGGGTTTTTCCTGTGATGTCCTGGGCTGTGTCCTCTATCTTTTTCAGGGATTTATGCTCAGGGGTATTGGTGTCCCCATACCAGACCGTGATGCAGCCAGTCAGCACAATTTGCACCAGTCATCTGTGGAAATTTTCTGGGGTTTCTGATGTTATTCCAAACCTCTGCAAACTCTTGAGGAAGTAGAGGCACTGACGTGTTTTCACGATGCCATTAATGTGTTGAGTCCAGGAAAGGTCCTCCAAGATAGTGACTCCCAAGAACCTAAATTTGCTCACCCTCTCCACCTCTGATCCCTCAATGATCACTGGATCGTAGATCTCTAGTTTTCCCATGCTGAAGTCAACAATCAGCTCCTAGGTTTTGGTGACATTGAGTGCAAGGTTGTTGTTGGTGCATCATTTAGCCAAGTTTTCAATCTCCATCCTGTTTGCTGACTCATCACCCCTTTTTACACAACCCACTTCCGTCATATCATCAGTGAATTTGTAGATGATGTTGTTGAACTGAGCCAAACACTCAAAGATATATAGCGAGTAGAGCAGGGGGTTAAGAACGCAGCCCTGTAGAATCCTCTGGGTACTGATGGAAATTGTGTTCACCACAACTACCAATCAAACCAGCCAACCATACTCCCTCTCCAATTACAATTACTTTCCTGACTGAGCTGACTTGTTAACTCATGCTAACTGACACTGACCAGTTTCGTGGCCATCATTTTGCATACTTATTGAACATTTCCAAGAGTTGACTCCACTTGCTGTAGATTCAGGGCCACTCACCAAGTGGTAGCTGGAGCACGTCTCCATTTATAAAGCATCATTCACTACCTTGCAGAGTTACCTCAGAAAAAAAAACGACCGAAGACAACAGGAATACCAGAACAACTTTTAACCAAAGTCCCTTTTAATTTCTGTTAAATACCAGCAAGTCTCGATTAGATCCCGAGAGATCATGCGTACCTAAAAGTTTGGCCATTTTTGTCAAGCCAAACTCTCAGTCTATTGGTTGTGGCCAGGAAACAATGTTTTTGCTGTTTTTCATACTGAGGTCAATGCCGCCACCCACACTCTTTCCAACCCCAGGCTCATATGCAGCTATAACTGGGGTGGCACAGTTAGCTTAGCAGTTAGCACAATGCCGTTACAGCACCAGCGATCCTGGTTCGAATCTGGTGCTGTCTGTAATAAGTTTGTACATTTTCCCCATGTCTACGTGGGTTTTCTCTGGATGCTCCAGCGTCACGCCACCATTCAAAAATGCACTGGGGATGTAGGTCAATTGGGAGTAATTGGGTGGCACGGGCTCGTGGGCTGGGAGGGCCTGTAACTGTGCTGTATATCTACATTTAAATTTAAATTTAACTGTTTCCAGAAAAATCTTATTTTCAAGGTACTTTAATATGATGTTTCCAATCTGTCTGGTCAAATTAACCTATTATCATTAGTTTAGCAATAATAACAGTCAAAAATCTGCTTCATATAAATGTTTCCGAACATAAAGTGGTGAAAAGAAACTAATTTTCCACATGCTGACTATTGTAATCTGCACATTACATGTTAGCATGCTAAAGTTAATTATCCATATATTATTATAATTTTAAGTGTGAGATCTTGGTTTGCCCCACTTATTCACCAAACACTGCAGTGGAAGAACAAGGTCCCACTCATTACTGATAAGCAGATGAACTGTGCAGACATCAAACACTGTGATATTCTCAAATTCAAACAAGTTCTTTCCAGTGATTAAGTATTTAATATATTGAACATTTTTTAGACCTTTAGGCAATCTCTAGATTCTCTTGTTAAAAAAGTATTGTGGTTCTTACCAAAGCAGCCAAATTACACTTAATAAAATTCAAAAATGGTCCCTAGAGCTATGTGTTGTTCAAGACTGCTAGAACAGGTGACTTCAGAATGGATTGTCATTTCAATAAGTCATCAGGTTTGTTGAGGAGATTTGATACTCAGGTCTTCTGGTGGTCAGGCTATCGTCAAATCTTGATCTGTTTTCATGCTGGCACATTCATCTGGAGTTCAGTTCTCAGCGCTGTGATTTTCCTGATCTACACACTTTCAATGGGGTCCTAGTGCAACTGCTATTCTCACAAGTCCCACCCTTCTATTCTGTCTTTGGGACCCCCCCGGCCTCCAAGCACCAAATAAAAATTAAAATATCCTGTGCTTCAACTCTTACAAATGGTCAAGCTCAAGTTGATTGTCATATGGACAAAGATGCAGTGATAAAGTTTATTCTGCGAGCAGACCAATTAGACATCTTCTACATAGTACCATCAAGTAAGAGGCAGTGCAAAGGTGCAGAGCTATGGAGAGATCAGATGACACAGAGCATAGGCAGTGTGATTCTATTTTGAGGTTGGTGGGAAAGAAACCGCCCTTGAATCTTGAGCAGCAAGATCTTACAAGCTATTGTATTCAGTGAAAGTTGAAGACCTGCATGTAGCAGTTCACTAAATGGCTCTTCAGTGGCACTTTTCCTCATTCTCTCTGTCTGACGTATGTCCGAAGATCCCCTGAACCAGCAAGGGCCAGGTCTCAATTGCTTGGTGGTAGTCGCCATAAGAGTTCTGATGGGTATATCATAGAATCCCATCCACTAACTCCACTAATTTCCTTTGAAGACTTGCAAGTGAATTTGCACCAGTTTTGTTTGGTGATAAAATAATCTTCTTAACAGAAGAATGCAAATGGCACATTTTCACTTTATCAGATTTTTATTTGTCTTTTGTGTGATGCCAAGGAGAACAAAAACATTAAACATTTTGGGAATAATAATCAAAATAGGACATATTTAGTGAAGACAATAGACAATAGACAATAGGAGCTGGAGTAGGCCATTTGGCCCGTCGGGCCAGCACCGCCATTTTAGATCATGGCTGATCATTACCATCAGTACCCCTTTCCAGCCTTATCCCCATAACCCACAAGAGTCTTATCTAACTCTCTTTTGAACATAGTCAGCGAATCCACCTCTACCACCCTCTGTGGCAGAGCATTCCACAGATTCACACTTCTCTGGGTAAAAAAATGCTTTCTCATCTCCGTCCTAAAGGGCCTACCCTGTATTCTTAAACTATGCCCTCTAGTCCTCGTCTCCCCCATCATTGGGAACAAGTAATCAGACTTCACCTTGTCTATCCCCCTGATGATTTTGTATACCTCAATCATGTCCCCCCCTCATCCTTCTAAACTCCAATGGATACAAGTCCAGTTTTTCTAGCCTTGCTGCATATGACAACCCTGCCATCCCTGGAACTAACCTTGTAAATCTGCGCTGCACACCCTCTATAGCTAGTATGTCCTTCCTCAAGTTTGGAGACCAGAACTGGACGCAATACTCCAGGTGGGGTCTATCCAGGGGAGGATGTTGAGGAATACAGAGGAACAGAGTGATCTTGGAATTATGTTCATCATTCTTTGAATGTGGATTCTCATGTAGATAGGGTGGTGAAGAAAGCTTTTGGTATGCTGGCTTTTATAAATCATAGCATAGAATATAAGAGCTGGGAGGTGATGGTGAGACTGTTCAAGTTTGGAATATTGTGTGCAGATCTGATCTCCAAATTATAGGAAGGTTATCAATATAGTAGAGAGGGTGCAGAGAAGATTTACTAAAATGTTGCCTGGATTGCAGTATCTAGAATACAAAGAAAGATTGAGTAGTCTGGATCTTTATTCATTGGAGCGTAGAAGGTTGATGGGGGATCTGATAGAGGTGCATAAAATTATGAGGGGAATAGATAAGGTAGATGTGAATAGGCTCTTCCCATTGAGGGTAGGAGAGATTGGAACGAGGGGTCATACGTTAAGGGTTAGGGGGCAAAACTCTAGAAGTAATGTCAGAGGAAGCTTCTTCACTCAGAGAGTGGTGGCTGAGGGGAACGACCTTCCAGAAGAGGTGGTCGCAGCAGGGTCAATTTTGTCATTTAAGAGGAGGTTGGATGAGTACATGGATGTGAGGGGATTGGAGGGTTATGGGCAAGTGGCAGGTAGGTGGTACTAGTGGAGTCACTTAAATTGGTGCAGACTAGAAGGGCCGATGTGGCCCGTTTCTGTACTGTAATTGTTACATGGTTTATATGGTATCAGCAGAGTCGAATTAATTCCCATGGTAATAATAATAACAAATGTGTGGAGTATGGATATTACAAAATTTATCAACATTAGAGCAAAATTAAACCATCATATAATATTATGCAAACAACTGGTGTGAAAATTATTGAATAAAATAATCTGGAAATTTAAATACACACTCTAGGACAGGAGATTTGAAAATGTAACTTGTAGAGGCTTGTAAGGAGGATCCTACCAGCTCCATGATGTTGCATTAGTTCTGGCCGATTTTGAGAAATTCAGTAATTGATTTCATCATGTGATTATTTCTTCCACATGGTTATTGTAAATTTTTTCCTGCTCAATTACTCTAGGGTACAGATCTATCTCTGACCTTTCCTTGGGTTAAGGATAAAAGCTGAATAAATGAATTGTCCCCTGGATTTCATCATGTGTGGTGTTTGTCATTTCCAATCATGTAATGTAATACTTGTCATATACGTATAGCTCTCAGCAGAAGCGCACGTCATCATTGAAATTGTGGAACTCGCTATCCTTGGCAGAGAAATAAACGGGAAGCCAGTGTTATTAAAACCTGACCAGCCATTGACTGGATTATCCGAAATTCCCTTTATACATGTTACTTTATTTTGCTGTGCCTGAACTTTGATGGAAAGTAATAAAAAGCAATGTGCAAAGTCAGTGCTGGACCTGATGCCATCACTTTCTAATTGGGCAACTTAAAATAGTGACTTTTTTTTGTAAGAAGAACAACCTTTAATCAAAAGCAACGTAGTGAAAATCCTGAAAAACTGAAATTACAACAGGAATTTCGGAAAACACCACCCAGGTCAGGTGGAATCTGTGGAGAAAGAAACAGAGTTAATATTTTAGGAAAAGGTCTTTCACATGAAATATTAGCTCATTTTCTTTCTCCATTGGTGCTGACTGACCCACTGACTATTTTCATTCATCTAAGTCAGATGGTTTAATGAACCACACGGCAATGCTAGCCCACTTTTTCCAACAGGGAAAAAGAAAGATTTGAAAAAGAAAAAGAAAACTTTTAATTTCCAAAGAAATTAAACAATAAATCTAACAACAAATGACTTCACATTTTTTAAGTATAGTAAAATAAGCAGCATTGAATTCATGCACAGGCATCTCCCTCAGACAATCTGTTGATTGATAAATGTTAGCCAGGATCTTGGGAAAACTCACCTATGAATACATACATCATACAAACGACTGCTCTTCATCAACTACAGCTCGGCCTTCAATATACCATTATTCCCTCCCTCAGTGCTGGTCAAGAAGCTACAAAATCTAGGCCTCTGTACCCACCTCTGCAACTGGATCCTTGACATTCCCATTGAAAGACCACAGTCAGTACGAATTGGAAACAACGTCTCCTCCTCTGATCATCCTAAGGATGTGGGTTTAGCCCGTTGCTCTACTCATTATACACCCACAACTGTGTGGCCAGACACAATTCCAATGCTATCTAAAACTTTGCCAATGACACCACAAACAGAAATGAGGAACCGTACAGGAGGGAGACAGATCAGCTCGTTGAATGATGTCACAACATCAACCTTGCGCTCAATGTCAGCAAAACCAAGTAGATGATTGTGAACTTCAGGAGGAAGTCAGGGGAACACAACCCAGTTCTCAACGAAGGCTCAGTAGAAGAGAGGGTCAAGAACTTCAAATTCCTGGGTGTCAACATCTCTGAGGGTCTGTCCTGGAGCCTTTGCATTGATGCAATCACAAAGAAGGCTATACTTTGTGAGGTGCCTTGAGGAGATTCGGTATGTCACTGAAGACTCTTGTAAACTTCTACAGGTGTACCGTGGAGAGCACTCTGGCTGGTTGTATCACTACCTGGTATGGAGGCACCAACTCTCAGGACAAGAATAAACTCCAGAGGGTTGTTAACTTGGCCTGCAACATCACAGGCACCAGACTTCACTCCATTCAGGACATCTACATGAGGGGGTGTCTTAAAAAAAGCACCCTCTATCCCAAAGACCCCCACGACCCAGGCCATTCCTTCTTCACTCTGCTACCAACTGGAAAATGGTACAGGAGGCTAAAGACGAGCACTCAGCAGCTCAAGGACAGCTTCTTCCCCACTGCCATCAGATTCCTGAATAAGCAATGAACCAAAGACACAGCCTTATCTTTTGTGTACAATTATGTTATTATTTTATTTTTATAGTAAGGTCATAAGATGGTTATAATATGTATGCATGTACTAAGATGCTGTCGCAAAACACCGAATTTCATGAAAATAAATCCTGATTCTGATTTTATGCCTTTAAACTATGCAATCATGTTATCCATACAGGAAAGCAGGTGCAGCCTTAAGCCCCTTTCACACTTGCCAGTGATCCCAGGAATCAAATGCCAATCGGCCTTTAAAGTGGCAAGTGTGGCAGTGAACATCTCTCTGAGCGAACCGGCCCCATTTGTACTACTGCGCTGGCAGGGCAGCTGCAGAAGATGGCGCTGTCGGAGCTTGCTCATTGCCTCGTGGCTTAGGCCACAGCTCATGCCCCAGGCCACATGATGACATCATCACTGCTCGGGGCGGAACTCCCGTTGGCTTTAAAGGGACACAGGCGAAATTCAAATAAACAGTTCTACTGGTAACTCCACCGAGTTCAGTGGTGTGTTTTTGGTGTTGTAGCAGCTGCTACACAAGTGTGAAAGTAAAATCTGCTCAACTCAGGCATGAGATTTATATCATCTGACGCCGAGGATTGCCGGCCTCAACCTCTAGTACAGTCCCCAGTGCCTGCAGACGCCAGCGTTGAGATCAAGCAAGTATGAAACGGGCAATTGCATTGCAGGCACTTCTGATTAAAGGTAGAACAGACCACATGCCGGAGATAAACCCTTGCAAGTGTGAAAGTGTTCAGTGTCCCAGTTAGGAGTGGTCTAGTGTGAAAGGCCAAACCTCCATTCCAATCTGGGACACAGAACAGTTGATTTACTGGGATGCACATGTGAAAGGGGCTCAAGTTTCAATTTTTTTATATATGTAAAGGACAACATAGATGTATTTGGCTACATCCAAGTCTCTGGACTAAGGCCTGAATCTTCCAGTTTAAAACCAAGGTGAGTTGAGTGGAGTCTGGGACCTCTGCAAATGATGAAAAAGCATCCAAGATCATCAACTCCAGAAAAATTCCCATCATACAATAGATTCTATTCTGTGATTTGTGATCTTCCCAGTGCCCATCCATCAGCAGTGAACCCCAGAGAGCTTGCAGTGTCAAGAAGAGGAAAAGATTGAATTTAGATCATCTGTGCAGAAGTCAGCGACATGAAGATGCATCCTGAGTGGCCACCTGCTGGGATAGGCTGGTGATCAGCAATTCCGCAGCACTTTGCCCCATCTGACAGCAGTGATTGTTGCTTCAGCAGTATGAACTGGTCATTAAGTGCTGTGAAATGTCCTGAAGACACAAACCACTTATGTAAATAGAAGATCTTTCTTAATTTCCTGTTGTTGAGCACAAGATCCAATCTTCTTTGACTTGGCTTCGCAGACGAAGATTTAAGGAAGGGTATGTCCACATCTGCTGCAGGCTCGTTGGTGACTGACAAGTCTGATGCGGGTCAGGCAGACACGGTTGCAGCAGTTGCAAGGGAAAATTGGTTGGTTGGGGTGAAAAGCCTGCTAAAGGCCCCATTTCAAGATGGATTATGAGTTCTGGGTTCAGCCTTTTCAAAATCTCCGTGGTGATTGGTCATTGTGTTTCTTCTGAAATAAGGGAAAAGAACTTTTTGCAGTAACCTGGAAGAAGGCACGTTTCTTCAGGAAGAAACTTCAGCTGCTGATTGAAGGAGATCAGTTTGCGTGTCCAACGAACAACAAACCTCTCTCTGCACCCACCAAAGACCTTCCTGTCTGGTAACAACTTAAGTTAAGGCACCAGAGCCTTTTGAATGTAATGATTATTTAATTCTGTTCACACTACTGAAAACTGACTGTTACCAGTAACCTTGGAGAAGTGAGCACACACACACTTGCATTGAACTTGGTTCAGTAAAGTAACTTAATAGTTGTAAGTTAAATATTGATCTTATTATTATGTATTAAGAAAATAAAACCTATTTTGTTTAAGTAGCCATTGTCTTGGTGAATTTCTGTTGCTGCCGGTTTTTGAGTCCTAAGGGCTCATAACAGCACGAAGTGTCAGCTGGCACATGTGCAATGAGGAGGAAGTGTGGTGGCGGCACCACCCCTCTCCCCGAGAAAGCTTCTGACACTGCCTTCCATTTTGGTAAGTTCGAAATGGCCACCCTTCCATCGAGCCTGCTCCGCCATTCAATGAGATCATAGTTGATCTGATGAGAGGCTCATCTCCACCTATCTGCCTTTTCCCCATATCTTTTAATTCCCCTACTATGTAAAAATATATCCAACCTCGTTTTAAATATATTTACTGAGGTAGCCTGCTCTGCTTTAATGGTCAATGAATCCACAGATTCACCTCCCTCTGGGAAAAAGCAGTTCCTCCTCTCCTCTGTCCTAAATCCACTACCCTGAATCTTGAGGCAATTTCCCTAATTCTGGTCTCCCCCATCAATGGAAACAACGTACTTACCTCTATCTTATCTATGCCTTTCATTATTTTATACATTTCTATAAGATCCTCTCTCATTCTTCTAAATTCCAGCAAGTACAGTCCCAAATGACTCAATCTCTCCTCAGAGGCTAATCCCCTCATCTCTGGAATCAACCTGCTGAACTTCCTATTCATTGCCTCCAAAACAAGTACTTCCTTCCTTAAGTAAGGAGACCAGAACTGTATGCAGTACTGCAGATGCGACCTCACCACTACATTGAATAGTTGCAGCAAAACATTCCTGCTCCTAAATTCAATCCCTCTACCAACGAAGCCCAATATTCCACTTGCTTTCTTGATAGGGTGCTGCACCTGCACACCAACCTTTTGTGATTCATGCACAAGCACTCCCAAGTCCTTCTGGAAGGCAGCATGCTGACTTCTTGGTTTGCCACATCATCAGAGCGTCACAAAGTGATGCACATAGCCAAAGTTGTGAAAAGTTTTCTTTATCTACTCTGATCCATTTCATATTTTCACAGCCATCAGCACTGGTTAAAATTGGTTAACAGTGAGATTTGGATTGCAAATTCAATTAACTGTATAAGACATATTTACTTTTCAAGAATGGAATCTGCAGAACATGTCATTTAGAAAACCATGTGAGTACAGAACAGTACCACACAGGAACATTACCTCAGCCTGTGTCAACCATAATGCCAATGTAAACCAATCCCATCTGCCTGTCCAATAGTCTTCATCTCTTCATCCTCTGTTTGTTTCGTGTGAAATGAAAATTTGTTTTGTTGCATACATATAGTCAAATGATAATAAATGAACTTGTTCATGTGCCTGTTTAAATGCCTCTTAAATGTTGATATCACCTGCTTTCACCGCCTCCACTGGCATTCTAAGCATCACTCTCTGTACAAAGACTTGCCTTACTTTGTTCCTCTTGTCTTAAATCTATGCTCTCTATATTTGACATTTCTACCCTGCCCTATCAATGCCTCTCATAATTTCATACACTTCTATCAAGTCACTCTCAACCTCCGATTCTCCAGAGAAAATTATTCAGGCTTGTCTAACTTCCCCTTATAGCTAATACAGTCCAATCCAGCCAATATCTTCTATACCCTCTCCAAGCATTCATATCTTGCCTGCAATGCAGCAAACAGAATTTTACACAACCTAACCAAAATTTAATGCAGCTAAACCCACTCTCATTCTTCTTAATTCTAAGAATATGTTAATCTTTCATATGTCAGCCCTGCCATCCCAGGACTCAGTTTGATGAACTTTCACTGTTCTCTTTCCATAGTAAGAAAATTTTTCTTCAGACAAGGAGACCACAGATGAATACAATCACACAATACTCATGTGGTCTCCCAAGCCTCTGTGTAAATATAACAATGCATTCCTTCTCTTGAATCTACTCACTCTGAAGGCAAGCAGACTATTTGTGTCCTTACCGCCTGCTGTACCTGTCTGCTTAGTTTTAATAAATGCTGTGCAAGGACATTCAAGTTTCACTGCACCTCCTTTTTCATAACCTAATGCTAAGCAAATAATAATCTGCCGTTTTTGCATTTGCCATCAAAGTGGGTAACCTCACCTTTATGCACATTTTGCTGCATCCTGCCTATTCTCTCAACCTATCCAAATTACACTGGACCTTCTCTACACCTTCCTCACAGCTCTCAATCTCAGCTAATGGCATGTCATCAGCAAACCTGGTTATAGATCCATACAGCCATAGAATATTACAGCACAGAAACAGGTCCCTCAGCTCTCCTTGTCTGTGCCAAACGATTATTCTGCCTAGTCCCACTGATCTGCATCCAGTCCATAGCCCTCTACACCCCTCCTATACCTCCATCCAGGTACCTGTTCAAATTCTTCTTAAATATTAAAATTAATACCGCATTTACTACTTCAGCTGACAGCTCATTCCACATACCCACCATTCTCTGCATGAACAAATTCCCCCTAATGTTTTCCCTCAACTTTTCCCCTTTCATCCTTAACCCAAGTGCTCTGATTTATATCTCACCTACCCTCAGTGGAAAAAGCCCACCTACATTTACTACATACATACATACATCCACTGCCATCAGATGCTCTCCACCTACTGCAGTCGCGTTGCAGACACCGTACTCACAACAGCGGACCGTGCATGCATGAGCACCGCGATGGCTCATTAGTTGAATCGAGTACCAGTTGGAAGCAGATGCCACACTGTGAGCTCTCTCTCCCTACACTGTTTATCATGTTTGGTTGTGTTCAGTAAAGTTTTTTGTTTGGTTTACCTCACCTGCCGACTCGACTCGTTATTAACAAACATGGTGAAAGAAAAGGGACCAAGAGTGACCCAAACCTGAACCCTTCCAATTGTAAATTGGTTGCAGTGAGTAATCACAACCACGTTTTGCACGGTCACCATAATCGCGGATGGATTCAGGTGGCCCGATCCACTCGTGTTTGATGGAAATGTGGCAGAAAACTGGCGTATCTCTGAACAGGAATTCATAGCGACAGCACATAGCGACAAGCCTGCCCATACCAGGGCGTACATTCTATTAAACTTGGTGGGTCTGGAAGCCATTAAAAGGGGGAGGTTGTTTGTGTACACAGGCGAAGTGCATGACAGGAACCTCATTACCAGCCTGGCTGAGTTGAGAGGACCCCGAATATTTAAAATGTAAATTTAGAGAAATGTACAACCTTCAGAGAAATGTAGCAATGGAAAGGCACAAATTCAACATGAGAGTCTAAAAGCCTGGCAAGTCGATACACTCATACATCAGTGATTTAAAAATCAGAGTGAAAACCTGCAATTTCGGCACATTTTGTGACAAACTAAGAAAAGACAGAATGGTCTGTGGCATATGCGACGATAATATGCGGAAGGCACTCCTGTAAGATAGCGAACTGACACTATGAAACTACCAAAAACAATAAAAGGCTGCGCTCTCTACAGCAGCAGGCCACAAGCATCAACGCAATACAGGCAGGACCAGTGAGCAGACAGTGGCCAGAAGCTAGAAGGAAGAGCCAGTCAAGCCAGCCAGGCCGCCCCATACCTGGGACAGAATGCAGCAACTGCAGAGGAGACCACATGCCGAGAAGGGAGATGTGCCCAACGTTTGGCCAGCAATGCAGGAACTGCTACAAATGGAACCACTTCACCAGGCGCTGCAGATCCAGGCAGCAGACAGCTGTGGACCAGACCCAGGAGGATCATCGACCATTTGGAACAGGAGCAGAGAGGGAGCAACCCCAACGAGGAGTACTACGTCAACAGGTTCAACACAAGAATAGCAGGAAACCCAGCAGAAAACTTGATCAGATGTAACAACGAGGCCTTCGTATCCATGGAAGTCAATGGCAAGATAGCTAAAATAAAAGTCAACACTGGGACCAAATGCAATGTCCTGTCACTGAGGGCATTTAACCTGATGAGAATGACAGAACAAATCGAACTATGCATCAAGTCTACGAGCCGGAGGAGTCACGTGATGGAGTAGTGGCTGGACTGGTAGAACCAGCATTCTCCAGAGAAAAGGAAAATAAGTTGAAAAAAAAAACAGAGCCAAACAAACATAAAACATAGGAAAAGGAAGGTAAAGTAACAAGGAGATGGCGCCAAAAAAAGAGCCCAGATCGACAGAGAAAGGAGAAGAAAGAAAATCCCCAGAGAAGAAAGAAGACGGCCTTACCTGTACACGGGAGCAGGGTGCCACTGTGAAGAGGAGCGACCGACCCCCGAGGCTGGTAGGTGCTGAGAGGAGCGGCGACCACCCGACCGACGGACTACAGAAATGGCTCCCTGAGCCACACAAAGGTGCGCAACAGCAGTGCGCACACAAAAGAAAATGCCAGCGGGAGGGGGTCCCAGCCGAGGAAGGAACAGAGTCGGGGCGCCCACCTGGGGGACACCCAGCAATGGAGTGCTCAGCTGGGGAGCGCACAGAGCCCGGAGTTGCAGGAGAGGGGTGAACAGAGAAATGAAGAACAGGAGAGGAGCGATCGACAATGGGGCGTCCAACAACGGGATGCCTTGGGGCAGGAGGTACAGGAGCAAGAGGCCATACAACGGGAGGCCCGACATCATGACAGTGGTGGCTCACCAGAAAGAGCTGAAGACGACACACCAGGGAAGAAAGAAGAGATACAGAGAAGAGACGAAGAAGACACAGACAGAGGCAGAGAAAATGAGAAGAAAGAAGGCCAAGGTCTACACAGGAAAGAGGAAGGTAAAGGAAATAAACAAACTATAGAGAAAAGTCTTTTTTGAAGATCAAATGAGGTCGTTAAAAGAAATGTTAATACTTGAATTTAATGCAATTAAAAGGAAAATAGAAAAAACAGAAGACAAAATGCAAAGAGTGGAGTGGGCCATTGCAGAAATAGGGAAAAGAGTAGAAACTGTGGAAGAATGAGAAACAGCTGTAGAAATGGAAATAAATGATTTAAGAGGAAAATTGGAAGAAAGAGACAGAGAAATCAAGGAGATGCAAGATTTGTTATCCCAAAAAATTGACACTTTGGAAAACCACAGTAGGTGCAACAATATAAAAATAGTGGGTCTGATGGAAAGTGAAGAGGGATCGAATATGAAGGAATTTATAAAAGATGGATCCCGGAGATGTTGGCATTGACAGACCTACAAGAAGAAATAGAAATAGAAAGGGCACACGGAGCACTAGTACCGAAGCTTCAAGCATATCAAAAGCCGAGATCCATTTTAATAAAACTTCTAAGATATTCAACAAGAGAGAACATATTGAGCGGGCAAGGAATAAAGTAAGAGAAAACAAGCGGCCATTGGAATATAAGGACAAAAAATATTTTTTTACCCGGACATAAGCTTTAAACTTTTGAAGAGGAAGGAGTTTAATACGGCAAAAACGACCTTGTGGAAGAAAGGCTATAACTTAGTACTGCGTCACCCAGCAGTACTTAAAGTATTCATCCCTGGGGAACAGAATAGACTATTCTTGGATCCTAAGGAGGCCCAAAGAATCGCAGAACTGTTGCAGGTCAGGAAGCAAGATGAGGAAGACTAACAAGAAAAAAGACTGGCAAAAAGGAAAAAATGTATAAGTAGTAATATAAAAAAGAGTCGATGTAAATACGGAGGCGTAAAGTTGAAAAAGAGATGTGAAATGTAGGGTAAAATGAAAAAAAAGATCTTTGTTACATGTATAGAAAATAAATAATGTTTCTCTGAGGGGGCTGGGGAGAGGGGAAAACCGTCACTGCGAAATCGGTTGACGATTGTGAGCATTATCACAAACCAAATGGAAAGGGAAGTTGTGGTTGTCCGGCAAGTGACTAGGGGGAACCCAAAGTGGGGGGGGGGGGGGGCTCTCAATGTTATTTGGGGTTAAAGCATACTTTGTGCTATTTGGTTTAGGGATTTTTGAGGTACTTTGTGTTTTAAGCGTGTTGTCATGTATTGAGGAAAACAAGGAGAACTTTAAAAGCAACAATGGAAGAATGGAGATTGAGGGACCAGGAAGGCAAGAAAAAAGTGAAAACATAGGTATAAGATGGCTACGTTGAATTAAATGACCATAAACATTAATGGAATACATAACCAAATTAAAAGGAAGAGGTTGCTAACATTACTCAAAAAGGAGTGTGCAGGTAATGCATCTAATCGAGGTGGAACATAGCAAATTGAAAAGAGACTGGGTAGGACACGTAGCGGCAGCATCATACAATTCAAAAGCTAGGGTGCAGCCATATTAGTTCATAAAAATATACCAATCAAGATAAAGGAGGAAATAGTAGACCCAGCAGGAAGATATGTAAAGGTAAAGTGTCAGATATACTCAGAATTTTGGAATTTTCTCAATATTTACACGCCTAATGAAGAAGACCAAAAGTTTATGCAAGATATTTTTTGAAGTTAGCAGATACGGAGGGAAACATTCTAATTGGGGGGTTTTCAATCTTAATCTGGATCCAGTGTTGGATAAAACTGGAAAGATAACAAACAAAAAGAAAAAAGTAGTCAAATTCATGCTTAAATTGAAGCAAGAAATGAAACTAATGGATATATGGAGGAGGCAACATCCAAAAGAGAGAGAATATTCATATTATCCGAGTAGGCACAAGACATACTCAAGGATAGATATGTTTTTGTTGTCGGCCTAAACTCAAGGGAGAGTCAAGAAAACTAAGTATAAGGCAACACTACTCTTTGATCATTCACCCCTGCTGTTAGCAATAGAACTGGAAGACATCCCAACAAGAGCATATAGATGGAGGTTGAATCCCATACTACTTAAAAGACAGGAATTTAGGGAGTTTATTGAATGCCAAATCAAGACATACTTTGAAATAAACACAGACTCCATAAAAGATAAGTTTATACTATGGGATGCTATGAAAGCCTTCATTAGAGGACAAACAATAAGCTATGTAACTAAGGTGAAAAAGGAATACAACCGGGAAGTAGAGCAGTTGGAAAGGGAGATAGCAATTAAAGAAAAGGAATTAATGAAATGGGAGGATATAAAGAAAAGGAGGGAGTTGGCAGACAGAAATATAAAATACGAAATATTACAAACTCTCAAGGTGGAGAAGAACATAATGAAAACAAAACAAAGATATTATGAACTGGGGGAAAAAAAAACAAAATACTGGCCTGGTAACTTAAAATAGAGCAAGCTAAAAGAACTGTAGAGGCGACAAGAAAAAGTGATAAACAAATCACATACAACCCAATAGAGATCAATGAAAACTTTAAGGAATTTTATAAACAATTGTACCAAACCGAGAATGAAGGAAAAAACAATAAAATAGACGAGTTTTTAGCTAAAATCAAATTGCCACAACTGCAAGTAGAGGATCAAAGTAAACTGATAAAATCGTTTGAAATAGCGGAAGTACAGGACATATTAAGAAAATTACCAAACAACAAAACACCAGGGGAGGATGGATTTCCAAGAGAATTTTATAAAACATTTAATCCCACCCCTCCTGGAAGTAATGAAGCTGGTGGAAGAAACACAAAACTTACCAGAATCATGCAAGACAGCAATAATCAGAGTAATACCCAAGACGGGGAAGGACCCATTAACACCAGGATCATACATTACTAAATGCAGATTGTAAGATAATAGCAAAATTATGAGCAAACAGATTGACCGACTGTGTACCAAAATTAGTAAAACAAGACCAAACTGGATTTGTCAAGAAAAGGTGAGCAGCAGATAATGTTTGTAACTTCATTAATTTAATTCACGCAGTTCAAGGGAATAGAAGACCAATGGTAGCAGTTGCGTTAGATGCAGAAAAAGCTTTTGACAGGGTAGAGTGGAACTACTTATTTAAAGTGCTACAGAAATTTAAACTTAATTGGATCAGGGCATTATATAATGGGGCGTTGGCAAAAGTAGTGGTAAATGGATATGTATCAAGCCAGTTCAAACTGAGCAAGTCAACTAGGCAGGGATGCCCATTGTCCTCTTCATTGTTCACCTTGACAATAGAACCATTGGCAGAGCTGATAAGAAAGGAAAATAAAATAAAAGGAATAAAAATAAAGGAGAAGGAATATAAAATTAGTCTATTCGCAGATGACATTATAGTGTACCTAACAGAACCAGGGAGATAAAAAAAGAGTTATACAAGAAATTGAAGGAGTATGGAGATATATCTGGGTACAAAGTCAACACAAGTAAGAGCGAAGTGATGCCAATGAGTAATGTGGACTATACAGAACTTAGAAAAAAAAATATTTCCATTCAAATGGCAATCACAAATGATACGATATCTGGATATCAGAAAAGACAATAACCTAAACCACTTGTACAAACTAAATTATCAGCCATTAATAAGAAAAATAGAGGAAAACTTGGAAAATTGGAAAGAATTGCCGCTAACATTGATAGGGAGGGTAAACTGCATTAAAATGAAAATATTCCCACGGATACAATATTTATTTCAAATGTTACCAATTCCCTTGACAGAGAATTTTTTTGTAGAACTAAGGAGAATAATAAGCAAGTTCTTATGGAAGGGGAAAAAAAATCAAGGGCAGTGCTAGATAAATTAGCAGAGAGATATAAACAAGGCAGATTGCAGTTACCAAACTTTAAAAACTATTTCAGAGCTGTGCAATTAAGACAGTTATCAGAATTTTACCAAACGGGAGAAAAACTGGATTGGACTAGGATAGAACTAGATAAAATAGGAGAAAAGGTGCCGGAGCATATACTTTACAAGTGGATTGAAAAGCTTGTGCAATATAATAATTCACCTGTACTGCATCATTTATTTAGAATATGGAAGAAAATACACGTAGAAAGAAAAAAGATAAATTATCAAATACCAAAAATGTTATTGACACAAAATCCACTAATCCCTTTTGCAATAGACAATCTATTTTTAAGAGAATGGGAGAGAAAAGGAAGCAAGACAATAGTAAATTTTTTGGGGGAAATAATTTATTAACATTTGAACAGCTGATGGATAAATACGAAATAACTCACGGTACAATGTTTGCTTACCATCAATTGAAAGCTTATTTAAAGGATAAATTGGGAAACAGATTGAGACTCCCAGAAGGAAGCAGTTTTGAATATATAATTACAGATACAATGATAATTAAAAGATTTATAACAAACATGTACATTAAACTCCAATGCAAAGATAATGATGAAATAAGGTACAAACCAAAACAAAGCTGGGAAAAAGACTTACATATAAAGAATGAAACATGGGAAGAGCTATGAAGAATACAGTAAATACAAGACTACATATGATACAATACAATTGGTTACACAGGCTATATATCATCCCTCAGAAATTAAAAGAATGGGACCCAACAATATCAGATAGATGCTATCACTGTAAACAAGAAATTGGAACAATACACGCAATTTGGGCATGCACAAATGTGAATACTTTCTGGGAAGAGCTATGTCAGACATTAAGCAAAATTACAAAAAACAATATACCAAAAAATACAGAAATCTTTCTTTTAAATAATATAAGAGATAAAGAACTAGGTCTCAAATTAGATAAAGCCCAAAAAAGATTCATTATGATAGCCCTAGCAGTAGCAAAATGGAAAATGGAAGAGACTCTGAAAATACAACAATGGTATGTGGAAATGAATAAATGTATTCCATTGGAAAAATTTACATATAATTTAAAAGACAAATATACATTGTTCGAACAAATTTGGGAACCATATATGAAACATGACAGAAAATGCCGGCTTTGGACCTCCATCTCCTAAAGAGATAAGAACATAAGCATGTTTAAGAGTTATTGTGCAAAAATAGATGACACGACTTTCTTAATTTTTTTGTATTTCTTTTGTGTAAGATGTTGTTTTCTTGTATTATATGTTTAATATTATCGGTTTTAGAGGGAGGTGGGAAGGAGGGTAGGGAGGGTAGGGAGGGAGAAAAGAGAGAAAATGTCACTGGGTATATTTATTGAAACACATTTGGACCTATGGTTGTTGATATAGTTTATAGTGCGATAAATAAAAAGTTACAAAAAAATCTACAAGCCCAGCAGCAGACTTCAGTCCAGCAGCACGGCGTGGTTGCAGTGTTTCGTACAAGGACGGCGACACATGCTAACCTTCTTCGTGGTCTGTGAGGACGTCATGCCACTGCTAGGCCTCAGTGTATGCATGGACATGGGACTTGTTTCATTCAGCACAGAGGTCCATCAGATAAGCCCATCCAAGGATGATTTCCTCACAGAAAATCTTTTCTGAGTACGGTAAACTTTTCAAAGATGAGCTGGGAAGCTGCCGGTGACATACTCCATGCGGCTCGACATGAAGGTAAGACCCACAGTCCGTCCATTGCAGCGCATCCCAATAGCAATGAAGGATTAAGGCCAAGCTGGACAGGATGCAAGATTTGGGTGTCATCACTCCAGTCTTGGAACCAAACGAATGGGTGTCTTCCAAGGTGTCCGCCAAGAAAAAAGACAGGAAATCCAAATTTGTATTAATCTTTGAGACCACAATGCGGCCCTGAAAGACCATACCACCACCTCATGTGCACCATAGAGGAAGTTGCCGCACAGATGGCAGACCAGGACTACCCCACCAGTGGCAAAGAGACTCCTGGAGCCCCAACCAAAGGAAAATGTCAAGCCCTAGCTGCTAAACAGAAGGTTGGGGCAAAAGAAAAGTTACGATAAAATCAGCTAGCCGCTCGTGCTATTAACCAAAGGGCAAGATGTAAGGATACAGAATCCACAAGGCTATGACTGCTTAGGTATAGTGGAAATGAGCTGCCAGCAACCCAGGTCATACTTGATTTGTTCAAGGGAGAAAATATACAGGAAGAACAGATGACACATCCTCCTAGAAAGAGAGGCCCCCCCCCCTCCATCTCAAACCAACCCAGACCAATTGGCATTTTTGGATTTGGAATGTGAGCCCGGGGTCGTCGACGTGAGGCCCCCAATAACCAGAGGAGATGTGATGGACAATCCCCCTGGGACTATGGACAGTAGACACAATTGGGATAAAGTGCACCAAGCCTCCACATCAGCAGAGGGCTATTACAGAATCCTCACTGCGGATGTCTGTAAGCCGAACCCAAAATACCAGGACTGAACGGGTTGAATGTATGTAGTATGAATATGTAGATTGTGGTGCTAGTAAAAATTATGTCTATACTCACTGCACCATGTGAAAGGGGATGTAGACAATGGGCCTAATGAATAGGACAGTGGTGTTGCAAGTCCTGCCTCTTTAATCACCGCACTTCCAGTATGCTCTCTCAACTCATGTAAAGAATTGGAGATTTGGAGTTCTGGACGTTCATGTGCGATCGACCAATGCCAAGATGTCGAATATTCTTCAGAACGCAAAGTCTATCTAAAAAAAATAATTGCCTTTCCACTGTTGACACTCTCTAAATCATGTTCCCCATCTATTATAGACAACTCAGGACTCACATCTTCTTAAATTCCTCTCCTTATAAACACAGAATCTGAACTTCACACTGCTGCATCTTAAAGAAGAATTCAATCATGTTATGGCTGCTCTTCACCAATGTTCCCACACAAAAAATAGATAAGATTTCCCCCCAACGATATAAGAGGCCAAAAGGAAATATTATGCATATCATTCTGGAGATAGACACAAAGAAACCTTCCCTTGCCTCGTCTTAAAAACCAGCTCTGATACCTTACAATCTTTTTTGCAACTGGCTTCGGTTGAGTAGTAGTAGTGGTGTCATCCATTTTTAGTTTGACCATAGTTGCTATTTAGGTATACAGCCTGAAGAAAACTGAGGTCCTCCATCAGCCAGCTCCCCACCATGACTACCAGCCCCCCCACATCTCCATCGGGCACACAAAACTCAAAACGGTCAACCAGTTTACCTATCTCGGCTGCACCATTTCATCCGATGCAAGGATCGACAACGAGATAGGCAACAGACTCGCCAAGGCAAATAGCGCCTTTGGAAGACTACACAAAAGAGTCTGGAAAAACAACCAACTGAAAAACCTCACAAAGATAAGCGTATACAGAGCCGTTGTCATACCCACGCTCCTGTTCGGCTCCGAATCATGGGTCCTCTACTGGCATCACCTACGTCTCCTAGAACGCTTCCACCAGCGTCGTCTCCGCTCCATCCTCAACATTCATTGGAGCGCTTTCATCCCTAATGTCGAAGTACTCGAGATGGCAGAGGTCGACAGCATCGAGTCCACGCTGCTGAAGATCCAGCTGCGCTGGGTGGGTCACATCTCCAGAATGGAGGACCATCGCCTTCCCAAGATCGTGTTATATGGCGAGCTCTCCACTGGCCACCATGACAGAGGTGCACCAAAGAAGAGGTACAAGGACTGCCTAAAGAAATCTCTTGGCGCCTGCCACATTGACCACCGCCAGTGGGTTGATATCGCCTCAAACCGTGCATCTTGGCGCCTCACAGTTCGGCGGGCAGCAACTTCCTTTGAAGAAGACCGCAGAGCCCACCTCACTGACAAAAGGCAAAGGAGGAAAAACCCAACACCCAACCCCAACCAACCAATTTTCCCCTGCAACCGCTGCAACCGTGTCTGCATGTCCCGCATCGGACTTGTCAGCCACAAACGTGCCTGCAGCTGACGTGGACATTTACCCCCTCCATAAATCTTCGTCCGCGAAGCCAAGCCAAAGAAAGAAAGCCCCTATTCAAGCAAATGGCAGACTCAAGCAACCAACAAAAGAAATCATGGAAAATAAATAGGCTTAAAAAAAAATACGGAAGTTTAAAATTGGTGCGCCTAGCCAGCAGTTGGCCAATCACTCAATACACAATCTCAAGCAACCATAAAATTCACTTATCCTGTATCTAGCAATCCCCACAGTTTCTGGATACCAGGGGTTTTACAATATGCATCAAGAAATCAAAAAGCATGATAAAACAACTTGTGGTCATAAAATGTCATCACATAGATCACAAGATACTTCACAAAACTTCAACTGGAAAATATTGCAGGCCTGACTAAAAACCCATCCCTTTGACCAATTTTAAAGTTGAGTTTCAAATAAATAAATGTAGGTGAAGGAACAGTGAACTATAAGAAAGGAATTCCAGAGATTGGGAGCCAACCCATGCAAGACATGGTAAAGTAGAGCCACTCCCGAACACACGTGGATTCAATAAAAATTCACAATGTGTGTTTTCAGACTCAAGTTTCTTTCATATTTTGTTTTTGAAAGGAACAGCTAATCACCCAGGTGAAACAAGAAAGTCTGCAGAAGCCAACTACACAATGCAATCAGCAAGTAAAATCACAAAATGCTGGAGAAACTGAACAGGTCAATTATGTAGCAACGGTAAAGAAACATCACTGACTTTTTGCCCTTCATCAATGTCTGATAAAATGCTGGCAGGTGTCCAAACAAGAATGGAAGCGGGGAAGGGGACGGGGTGTCAAAAGCAGGAGATGATAGGTGGAGAAAGGAGAGAGGGGGAAAGCAGCAATGAAGGGGAGGAGGAATAGCTGAGTGGTGGAAGAACTGGAAGGACAGGAAAAGGGGGAGGGGAAAGAAAAGGCAAACAGGTTTAATGGAAAGCAGTAAAGTCAATGTTCACGCCATGTGGCTGGAGAGGGCCCAGATGGAAAATAAGGTGTTGTTCCTCCAATATACAGGTGATCAGGATGGGATAGTACATAGGCCATGGACAGACATGGGAGCACAGGAGTGTGACCCAGAATTGAAATGGTCGTCGTTGTTGTGGATGGTGAAGAGGTGCTGAGCTATGCGATTTCCCAGTCTGCGACCAATCTCTCTAATGTAGAGAAGGTCACAAAGGTGCATCGGATGCAGTAAAGCAGTCCTCTGGATGTACAAGTAAAGTGTTGTTTCACTTGAAAGGCCAGTTGGTGGCCCTGAACAGTAGTGATGGAGGAGGTGTGGGTGCAAGTATTGTATCTCCTGCGGGCACAGGGGAAGGTGCCAGGGGTGTGATGGATGGGGAGGGATAAGTGCATGAGGAATTCACAGAGGGAGCGGTCCTTGCTGAAGGCCAAGAGAGGAGGAGAAGAAAAAATGTGTCTGGTGGTGGTATCCTGTAGTAAGTGCTGGAAATTCTGGCAGATAATATGTTGGATACAGAGACTGGTGGGGTGGATGAGGGGAATTCTGTGTTTATTGTGTCTGGGAGCAGAGGGGGCCAGGGAAGATGATTGAGAAATGGAGGAGATGTGGGTGAGGGCTGAGTTGATGGTGGAGGGGAAGCCACATTTGTGGAAGAAGGGAGACATTTCACAAGATCTGGACTGGAAGACCTCATCTTGGGAACAGATGTGGTGGAGACAGAGAAATTGAGAGAAGGGGATAGAACCCTTGCAGGGGACAGGGTGTGAGGAAGTGCAGTCCATGTAGTTGTGGGAGTTGGAGGGTTTGTAGTACATGTTGGTGGAAAGCTTGTCTCCTGAGAGGGAGACAGAGAGATCCAGAAAGGGGAGAGTGTTGTCAGAGATGGACCAATTGAGTTTGAGATCAGGGTGGAAGTTAGTCGCGAAGTGGATGAAGATGACATTCATCACGAGTGCAAGAGGCAGCCCAGATGTAGTTGTCAATAAACCAGAGGAAGAGTTGGGGGTTGGGGGGCAGGGTCTTGGCTGTGTTGGATTGCAGCACAAAGCCTATAAACAGGCAGGCCTAGCTGGGACCCATGTGGGTACCCATGACTACTCCTTTGATTTGGAGGAAGTGAAACGAGTTAAAGGAGAAGTTATTTAGAATGAGGACAAGTTCTGCCAGGCAGAGGAAGGTGGAAGTCAAGGGAGACTGGTCAGATCTCTGGTCCAGGAAGAAATGAAGTGCTTTCAGATCTTCTGTGCGGGAGATAGAGTAATAAAGGGATTGGACATCCACCATGAAGATGAGGTGGTCTGGATTGGGGAATCTGGAAGTCATTGTGGAGATGGAGGGAATGTGAAGTGTCGCGAATGTAGGTGGGGAGGGATTGGACCGGGATGAAAAGATAGAGTCAAGGTAAGATTAAACTAGTTTGACGGTGCAGGAGAAGGCAGAAACAATGTGTCTACCTGGATGGTTGGGTTTGTGTATCTTCGGTAGAAGGTAGAAATGGGCAGTACAGGGTGGGAGAGAATGAGGTTGATGGCCATGGAGGGAAGGTGACCAGAGGTGATGAGGTTGGAGATGGTGTGAAGAAAGTGGCTTGATGTGTGGTGATGGGGTCTTGTGGGAGGGGTCGATAGGAGGAGGTGTCTGAGAGCTGTCAACTGGCCTCAGCAAGATATGGGTCAGTGCGCCAGACCACAACTGCAGCATGCAAGTCCAATATAAATTCCAGAACCTCTGTTTTAAATTCAAGTAACACACACACCTTGCTCTTAAGTTTTGAAGGCTGGCCACATCAGTCAGTATGAAATCTAACTGTGGTTTAAATTGTGCATTTCAAACATCTGTTATCTTTAGCTGCTAAGTTTGAGATGAATAATTTTAGCCAATTTTCCTTGAGATAGATTGATTCTCTGCTTCCTTTTGGATTTTTATCGAAAAGATAGATTCCATTTTAACTCCATTAAATTAAAAACGGTGCATAATAAACTCAGCACTGGATCACCTAGACAACAGCAATAGGTACATCAGGATATTTTTCATCAACTACAGCTCAGCTTTCAACACCATCATCCTTCAGTACTGATCAGCAAGCTTCAAAATCTGGGCCTGCATCTCTCTCTGCAACTGAATCCTTGACTTTCTCATCAGAAGACCAGTTACCGTGGATTAGTAACGTCTCCTCCTCACTGACAATCACCTCAAGGATGCATGCTTAGCCCACTGCTCTACTCTCTCTACACTCAAGACTAGGCACAATTCAAATGCCATCTACAAATTTGCCAATGTCACCACAGTTGTCAGCAAAATCACAGAGCACAATGAGGAAGCGTACCAGAGGGAAATGAATCAGCTAGTTGAGTGATGTTACAACAACCTTGCACTCAACGTTAGCAAAACTAAGGAATTGATTGTGGACTTCAGTAAGCATAAACCAGGAAAAGACAAACCAGTTCTCATCAAGAGCGTAAGGAACTTCCTGGCTGTCAACATCTCGTAAGATCTATCCTGGGGCCATCATGTTGATGCAATCATGAAGAAGGCTCGTCAGTGGCTATATTTTGTTAGAAGTTTGAGGAGATTTCGTATGTCACCAAAGACTTGTGTGAATTTCAACAGGTAGACTGTGGAAAACATTCAGACTGGTTACATCACTATCTGGTATGGAAGGTCAATGCATAGGACAGGATGAGGCTACAGAGGGTTGTAAACTTGGCCAGTGCCATCATGGATACAAGTCTTCACTCCATTAAGGACATCTTGAAGAGGAGGTATCTCAAGAAAGTAGCCTGTATTATCCCACCCAGGCAATGCCCTTTTCTCACTGCTACCATCAGGAAGGAGGTACCGCAGCCTGAAGGCACTCAGCCAACATTACAAGAACAGCTTCTTCCCCTCTGCCTTCAGATTTCTGAACAGACAATATGGACATTGCTTCATTTTTTCTCTTTTTGCACTAATTTTTTTAAATCTTGTCATTTATACCAATTTTTGCACCTGTAATGCCCAATCCTGCTGCTGCAAAACAACAAATTTTATGACACATGTTCATGACATTAAACCTGTTTCTGATTCTCATGGACCATCTCACTTTGTTGTACAAGGCAAATACCTGCTTCTCTTTTTGCTTTGAAGTGCCACGCCTCATCTTCTGGGTAAATGTTTTCTGTTAGTATGTAAATGCAGCCTGAATATAAAGTGAAAACAGGACTTCTATAATTATGAGGCTTCTGTAAGGAAAAATTGCTCAACAAAATGATTTTCATTGTTGAAAAGCAGTGCAACAATCTCAGGTAAAACACAACAGTGCTGGTGTAACTCAAGTAGTCACGCAGCCCTGTGGCAGCATCCACAGGAAGTGTAAAACAAAGAACACTGCAGGCCTGAACCTTTTTTGTGAATGTGAAAAAAGGTAGATTATTGAATTTTAAAAGTGGGGGAGGGGTAAAAGGAGAGGAGAGAGTCGAGGGAAAGGGGAGGAACAAAAACCAACAAGTAAGAGGTAACAGGTGGGAGAGTAGTGATGGGAGAATAGGGGAGAGGGCTAAGAAAGGTAGCTCTCTGTAAGGGAATGGGGTGGAGAGCTAGAGGAAAGGAGACAAAGGGGCAGGGAAATTGGAGCTCGACATTGATGTTGTTTGGTTAGAAAATGCCAAGATGGAATACAGGTGGCCTTAGAATGGCAGTACACGAGGCGACAGACAGGTGTGGCAATATTGGGTGGAATTAAAGTGGTTGGAAAATGGGAGGTCCTTGCCATTGCAGTGGATAGAATGAAGATGCTTAACAAAATGATCTCCCAATCTGCATCCAGCTTCTCCAAATTGGGTCCACCAGTAGGTAAATGACCCCTACAGAAGTGTTGTTTGGAAGGACTGCTTGCAGCCCAAATACAGGTGAAGGAGGAGCTGTAAATGAAAGTGTAACATTTCTTGCAGTCACACCCAATGGGGTGATTGGTGGGAAGGAATGAGTGGATGATGGAATCATGGAGTGAGCAGTTCAAGTGGAGAGGGGAGATTTGTCTAGTGGTGGGATGACATTGTAGGTGGCAGGAAGTGCAGAGACTAATATGTAGAATGTGGATGCTGGTGCGGTGGTAGGTAAGGACAAGGAGGATTCTGTCCTTGTGATGTCTGGGATTGGGGTTAGTGGCTATAGCAGATGTGCAGGAAATAGAGGAGATGAGGGTAGGGGCTGAGTTAAAGCCAGTAAAGGGGCAGCCTCCTTTTTGAAAAGGATATCTCAGATATGCTGGAATGAAAGGCCTCATCCTGGGAGCAGATATGGAGCAGACAGAGGAATTGAGAGAAAGGAACAGAACCCTTACAGGCAACAGGGTAGGAAGAGGTGTAGTCAAGGTAACCTTGGGAGTTATTGAGGTCTTAAAAGATAGCTTTTCTTCTGAGATGGAGAGAGAGAGATTAAGATAGAGGAGAGAGTTGCCAAAGATGGACCAGATAAATTTGAGGTCAGAGTTGGCAGCGAAGTAGATAAAGTCAACGAGTTCATTATGGGTGAGTTCATTATGTAGTCATCGCTGTAGCAGAGGAAGAGTTGAGGGGCCTTGCCTGTGTAAGCTTGCAGCATTGATTGCTCTACATTCCAACAAAAAACAGGCAGAGCTGAGATCCAGGTGAGTACCCATGCCTGCACCTTTGACTTCAAGAAAGTGGGATGACTCAAAGGCGAAACTATTGAGGCTGAGTACAAGGTTTATCCAGTGGGTGAGAGTGGTGGTGGAGGGGGACAGATTAGATCTGTCATTAAGGAAGAAGCGGAGAGTCTTGAGACCTTCTTTACGTGCAATGGAATTGCATAAGGACAAGACTTCCATGATTAACATGTGGCAGTCCAGCTCAGCAAATGAAACTGTCAAAGTGATGACATGCATGTGAGGTATCCTGGATGTAGGTGGGAAGGGACTAGACCAGGGAGGCAAAATAAAGGTATGATGATACCAGTACGCTGTGCAGGAGCGCGGAGACAGTTATTGAAGCAATTGGGTTTGTGGATCTTAGATAAGAGATAGACCTGGGCAGTGTGTAGTTGGGGAAAAAATAGGTTAGATGCTATAGAATGGAAATGATGACCGGAAGTAATAAGGCTAGTGATGGTGCGGGAGACAGTGGGCTCTGGCCACAGACTAGGAGATCATTTTGTTGGACACCTTCATTCTGTCCGCTGCAACAGCAAAGATGTCCAATGGCCAACCATTTTAATTTCACAAACAGCTGCCATAATGACACGTCTCTCCATGGGCAGATTCTACCAAATAGACAGCACCCACAAATTAAAGGAATAGCACCTTATATTCTGTCTCGGCAATAAACAACCAAATGGCATTGATATCAACTTCTCCAATTTCCCTCTCTCCAGCCCCTCTCTTTCCCTTATTTCTTTATGGGTGGCATGGTTGGCGTAGCAGTTAGTGCAACGCCTTTACAGCGCCAACGATCGGGACTGGGGTTCAAATCCCGCGCTGTCTGAAAGGGGTTTGTATGTTCTCCCCATGTCTGCGTGGGTTTTCCCTGGGGGCTCCAGTTTCCTCCCAGCATTCAAAATGTACAGGGGGTGTAGGTTAATTGGATGTAAATTGGGCAGCATTGACTTGTGAGCCAAAATAGGCTGTTACTGTGGTGAATGTCTAAATGAAAATATTATTAAAAATTTCCCTTTCTCCTATCAAAGAACTACTCTCTTACCATCTGCCCTCTCCTCCTATCAGACTTCAGATATATTGTCAGAGTACGTACATGACATCACATACAAACCTGAGATTCTACCATTTATTGGTAGTGCAAAAAATTGTTCTCAATGAATACATGTAAACAAATAAAGAAATGTAAACAAACTGACTGTAATACAGAGGGGAAAAATCAATTAAGTGCATAAGTAAGAGTCCTTAAATGAATCCCTGATTGAGGGGTCTGATGGTGGAGGGGGGAGCAGCTGTTCCTGAACCTGGTGGTGTGAGATTTGTGGCACCTAAACCTCTCTCCTGATGGTAGGTAGCATCAAGAAAAGAGTGTGTGGTGGGTGATATGGATTCTTAATGATTGCTGCTGCTCTTCAACAGCAGTGCTCCCTGTAGACGTTCTCGATGGTGGGGAGGGTTTTGCCTGTGATGTCCTGGGCTGTGTCCACTACATTTTGCAAGGCTTCACACTCAGGGGTATTGGTGTTCCCGCATCAGACCGTGATGCAGCCGGTCGGCACATTTTCCACCACACCTCTGACGAAATTTGCCAGGGTTTCTGATGTCATTCCGAACCTCCGCAAATTCCTGAGGAAGTGTGTTGGGTCCAGGAAAGAACCTCCGAGATAGCGACTCACAAGAACTTAATGATCACTTCTCAACTTCTTTCTTTTTTACCCTCCCACCTATATTCACCTATTGCATCTTACCTGTTAGTCTGTGCTCCTCTCCCTCCCTCCTTCCTATCCTGCTCCCCCCCGACTTTTTATTCAGACGGTTACCTGTTTTCTTTCCTACATTTCTGACAAACGGCTTGGGCACAAAATGCTGATGGAATTTTATTTCCTATAGATTTTCCGTGATCTGCTGAGTTTCTCCAGCACTTTTGAGTATTGCACTAAACCCAGCATCTGCAGATTTTCTTGTTTACCTTGAAATAATCTAAAGATTGGCACTGGAATTACAAGGCTTGCAAAATTCAGTATGAACATCACATTTGAGACATTTGGTGTAGTCAGTCAATAAAACATTGCTTGCTCAGGTTCAGAGACTGTAAAAAACCAATTGGATTCACAACTTGATGCAGTAATCAGATTTTAGACACACACAGAAGGACATAGTTAATTGGTTTCAAATCTAAACGTTTGAAAAGTGAAAAGTGAAGTAATATAAATAAAAGAAATTCCTTTGCCCAGAAATTCATCCCCAATCACTGCGCATCTATATAATTACTAGGCCCCCTCTGAAACGAGCATCAATAGGAACTTTAAAGGCAGAGTACATGCCATCAACATGGATTACAGAATGCATTTAGCTTAACCAACCAACAATTAATTTCAAGACAATAGATGACCCAACCTGGGTACAGCCTAGGGGTTCTGCGGAAGAAATCACAGGGATCTATCTGTTTTTTAAAATTACTTTTTACCTCTAAATTTACATTCAAATTGCTTCCGAGGGGGAAGACAAGATGGCGAAGATGGGGGGAGGGGGAAAGGGATACGTGCTCGACCCTTCGCTGACGCTCACCTCAGCTGCTCATTTGCTCAATCATCCACTCCAATCGTGTTACAAGTGAAGGTTCGTGTGGGTCCCACAGGCTAAGAATCAGATCGAGATCAATGGACAAAACACAAGTTTATTCTCAAGAGGTGCAGAGGAAATAATGGAATCTAAATGCTAAATTAACTTAAACACACAGTTCGCAAGAGGATGAATATGCCCTGTGGGTGATGAGGGAAAATCAAAAGAACTTAGGAAATGACACAAATACACATAAAATAAACAATCAGATCAAGGTAATGCCACATGCCCCCACCCCTTGACCTGTACGGACATGGCTCTAACTGACTGCCTGCGGGGAGTCAAGAGAGAGGTCCTTTAGAATGTTACAGGGTCCAGCCCAGATCATTTACAGGGTTACAATTGCTTGGTTCCAGGAGGGTTAATCCAATTACAACAGCCAATGGCTCAAGGCCAAGTAAAGGCAGGTTGGACAGTGCAGTCCAGGTAATTTACATGGAACTAACGGCAAGGTGTGCACTAATGGATGGGCGGAACCAAACCTTGATTGGCAGGTGGTGTGTCCTCCGATTAGGTAGGGGGCAGTGCTGTCATATGACGGCCACAATCCTTCCCAATACAAATTGGTGTCTGGGCTCAGCCTGTCCATCAAAGAGTCCGGCTGTGGGGTACCAAACCAATTAGCAGGCAGAATGATAGGGGGATTGTGAAGTCTCATCTCCCCGCCTGCGCAGCCAATCACTGAGCCGCGACCCCATTTTGAGTCAGCGGGTGGAGGGACACAATGTAGGGGGGGTGCACCCACTCACTCTCCTGTCAAATTACCAACCGGTGGTGGTGGGTGACATCACCAGCATCCAATTAATACAGCTGAGGATCCTCGTTCAGGTTTAGTGGGAGAACCCAGAAGCAACTTCTGGATTACATCAAAGAGGGTGGATACAAAAAAGCACAGTTTGAGAGGAAACACAGTAAGATGCAATCAATCAGAAATTTGCCTGATCCTCAGTCCCTGATGCCAAAACAAACCGATGGCTTCTTTTTCGGAATGGGCCTTGCACCCATTGGACTTGTCCCAATGAGAGGAAGGATCCGGAAGTTTCCGGCTCAACTGCTGAGAGACTGGTACGGCACAGGAGCCGCTCACCATCTCGAAGTCCTGTGATGAATGGGAAGGAGGAGGAGGCGAACACCAAGCAGCCTCCTTGGCATGCAGCCCTCATGTGCCAGAGCTCTCGTTGACTTCGCAGGCTGGACCCAGTGTCCTGAACTTCTCCTTGTCTCCAGCCTCAGCCCAGATGGCAGAACCCACTCCCCATTGACAATGCCCTTGTTGCCCGCCTCCACAAGTTTCACTCCAGCTTTCTGTGAGACATTCAGCTAAGACTAGCTCTGTGGGAAGGGAGATCCAATGCACACATCAAAGGAGATTACCAAAGAACTGGAGATGTGATGTTGAAGAATCTGCATTCCATGAAGCAACTCACCGTCCGCCTGCAGAAGAGAATGTGGGTTGTGGAGAATGGTGAGTTTATTTACTTTCTTACTATGCTTGTGTATATACCAGGTCTTTTAAACTGTAATTGATGATTGAGGTTCCACGATTTCCAAGTGCTCTCCAAAAAGGTTCTGTGAGCTAAAAGGTTTGGAAAGCCCTGGCCTAACCTGTCTTCTTCATTTCATTTTAGTTCACTGCATGCTTCCCATGTTATGAAGCAATTTTGTTCCGAGAAAAACATCCAAATTCTAATTTTCTGCCACAAACTCTTGGCAAAAAGTGACAATTTTTAAAATTTATTTTACATTACATGTTTATTCTGTTATTTTTTCAATTAAATTCCGTAAGAGCACATTTTTATTTTACACAACTCAAATTTTTTGGTAGTGATTTGTGAACTCCATAAGGGCAAATTTCCATCACACAGGGATACATTGAATCTTGTAAATAATATACAAAGGAAAACCTTTCCTGAGTGTGCCATCATTTTATTCTCTCTCACACTTGCAGAAGCATATGTAGCATACGCGCCTCGACGAGTGTGGAAAGAAGACACACACTCAAGGAGTCGAAATTGAAGACTGCTTTATTGCACCAACAGCTCTGCTTATATGGGCCCCTGGCATTGAGATCAGGGGCCTGTGTCATTGGAGCGCTGACCTTGGGTTGACCAGTGTTCCCACCAGAGTCCCCTGACTTCCCTCTGTGTGGAGGTTGTGAGAGATTATGTTATATTTTATATTGTATATAAATATGTTTCATAGGAGATGAATTGTAGCAGGTTTTTTTTTAGTGTCGGTCACATACAAATATTTCAAAACAGATATCATTTAAAATGCCATAGCTCTGCTCAAGCCAGACAGTCCAGGCTCTGAGTGCTTTGCATAAACTTTGAAGAATGCCTATAAGGACTTCAGAAGTAGGTGTTATTTGGACATGCTGTGGAGTAATGGATTATTGTTTTGGAAAGCAACAGATGAACGAACTCGGAAGATTAGGTCTGGAGCCGCAGTCTGTCTGAGAGCAGTTGGCTGTCCTAAGAGGGTCATATGATTTTCTCTGACTGAGAGAGAGAGGGAGAGAGAGAGAGAGAGAGTGAGAATTCAGTTCTACAGTTCAGCAGCAGCAGTTGGAACTAGAACAGGACAAGCTGGCAAGCTTGTGGAAAAACCCCATTTTGAAGATGGGTTGTGAGTTCTTAGTTTAGCCTGGTCAAAGGCCTTGCGATCCATACAAGAGGAGAGGGCTGGCTGTATAATGTTTCATTTGAAATAAGGGAAACAAAAAGGAACTCTGTGGTGACGTGAAAGAAAGAGGTTATCATCTGGAAAACCCTGATGGGGCAAGTTTCTTCAGAAGACAGTGAAGTGGCTGATCAGAAGGAATCAGTTGAAGGTATCCAACGAGCAACAAATCTCTCTGAAAACTGATAAGAACCTTCCTGAGCGGTAACCATTTATCTTTCAAGCACCAAAGCCTGGTGAAATTCATAAATGTTAAATTCTGTGCACAGTATAAGAATTGCCTGATACCAGTGAACTTGGAGGAGTGAGAAGTGAGATTGGACTGTGAATCAAAGAACTTTTCTGAACTTAAGTACACATTATATACATGTGCACTTAGAATTGGAAGGGGGTTAAGTTAGGTTAAGTAAGTTAATAGTAATAAGTTGAGTTTGATCCTGTTTCATGTTTAAAGATCATTAAAAGCATCTTATCTTTAAGTAACCATTTGTCTTGGTGAATTTCTATTGCTGCTGGGTTTTGGGTTCATAACAAGGTCACCTGGGACGACGGCCAGTGTTACCCCTAGGTCCGCGCAGTCGCCACATTCGTCAGCCATTTTATGGGCTGGTTTGCGTCTACATGCGCGGGCATAATTTTATTAAAAACAATTGGTCATGAATACATTGAACTGCATCAAACTCTAGAAGTTTATTCTTGTAGGTTTCAAAATTATTTGAAGAATAGCTACTGGGTAAGAAAGTGTCCAAATCTCAAGTATCCCAT